>NC_064921.1:141579473-142798223 GCF_023897955.1 Schistocerca gregaria
CATCAAGGGATCACAAATTTAGCATTGGAGGGCAGCATGGAGGTTAAAAATCGTACAGGGAGACCAAGAGATGAATACATTTAGCAGATTCAGAAGGATGTAGGTTGCAGTAAGTACTGGGAGATGAAGAAACTTGCACAGAATAGAGTAGCATGGAGAGCTGCATCAAACCAGTCTCAGGACTGAAGACCACCACCACCACCACCACCACCACCACCACCACCACAACAACAACAACAACAACAACAACAACACAGATGAATGTTCAGAAACAAAGGAATGCAGGACAGAGAACACATATGTTGGACATACATCACATACATCCAAATTTTAAATACAATTTTAGATATATCTCTTTTTTGAATCCTAGTATCCTATTCTTCAGTTGACCTATGTAGTTCAACTGAAGAATAGGCTACTAGTGCTAGTGCCGATGCAAAAACCAATATATGTAACACTGATGTCCTGTGTCTCAGCTGAACTACAAATGTAATACCCCTAGCAGAACATAATTTGTTTCACCTTCATTAGCACTAGTATCCTATTCTTCAGTTGACTGACGTGGGTCAGCTGAAGTATGGGATACAAATTTTACAACTGTCACTTTTTTTGCCTCTACTAAATTATGACAAGTGATAAAAACTGTACACAATTTCTAGCCCCATCTTCCAAAAAACACATTCATGAAATTTGTCTGGAACCAAAGACCTTCCAGTTCGACTTAAAATATAAACTGCTGTATTGCAAGCTTCTGCCCATAATCCTCTTAGTAGTTTGCTTGCGTTCAGCAATGAACATGCAGCTTCAACAGTTCCATTTTCACTTTCAGACAAACAACTTTGTTCAGGAGTATAGGGTGGAGGAATCAGTAATTCTGTTCCCTTATCTATGAGCAATTCCTTAAGTCTGTTGCTAGTAAATTCTTTACCTCGATCACATCAGAACTGTTTAACAGCATGGCCTTTGGTTTCACGAGCTTCTTTTTAGAATTGTTAAGCATGCTGTACACTTCGTTTTTGTGCTTCAGTAAAATTTACTGAAATTGTCTGTAAAACTTATATAATATCAAGCACCTCCAAATGATTATATACTCTTTGATCCATTGATATCTACATGGATTAATTCACCAGCAGCTGTGGAGCGATTTGCTCATTGTCTGAATGGTAGTCTATGTCTATGCATCTTTCCTAATGCACAACCATCACAAAATTCATTCTTACAACCTTCTGCAATTACACTCCTGGAAATTGAAATAAGAACACCGTGAATTCATTGTCCCAGGAAGGGGAAACTTTGACACATTCCTGGGGTCAGATACATAACATGATCACACTGACAGAACCACAGGCACATACACACAGGCAACATAGCATGCACAATGTCGGCACTAGTACAGTGTATATCCACCTTTTGCAGCAATGCAGGCTGCTATTCTCCCATGGAGACGATCGTAGAGATGCTAGATGTAGTCCTGTGGAACGGCTTGCCATGCCATTTCCACCTGGCGCCTCAGTTGGACCAGCGTTCGTGCTGGACGTGCGGACTGTGTGAGACAACGCTTCATCCAGTCCCAAACATGCTCAATGGGGGACAGATCCGGAGATCTTGCTGGCCAGGGTAGTTGACTTACACCTTCTAGAGCACGTTGGGTGGCACGGGATACATGCGGACGTGCATTGTCCTGTTGGAACAGCAAGTTCCCTTGCCGGTCTAGGAATGGTAGAACGATGGGTTCGATGATGGTTTGGATGTACCGTGCACTATTCAGTGTCCCCTCAACGATGACCAGAGGTGTACGGCCAGTGTAGGAGATCGCTCCCCCACACCATGATGCCGGGTGTTGGCCTTGTGTGCCTCGTCCTGATTGTGGCGTTCACCTGCACGGCGCCAAACACGCATACGACCATCATTGGCACCAAGGCAGAAGCGACTCTCATCGCTGAAGATGACACGTCTCCATTCGTCCCTCCATTCACGCCTGTCGCGACACCACTGGAGGCGGGCTGCACGATGTTGGGGCGTGAGCGGAAGACGGCCTAACGGTGTGCGGGACCGTAGCCCAGCTTCATGGAGAGGGTTGCGAATGGTCTTCGCCGATACCCCAGGAGCAACAGTGTCCCTAATTTGCTGGGAAGTGGCGGTGCGGTCCCCTACGGCACTGCGTAGGATTCTACGGTCTTGGCGTGCATCCGTGCGTCGCTGCGGTCCGGTCCCAGGTCGACGGGCACATGCACCTTCCGCCGACCACTGGCGACAACATCGATGCACTGTGGAGACCTCACGCCCCACGTGTTGAGCAATTCTGCGGTACGTCCACCCGGCCTCCCGCATGCCCACTATACGCCCTCACTCAAAGTCCGTCAACTGCACATACGGTTCACGTCCACGCTGTCACGGCATGCTACAAGTGTTAAAGACTGCGATGGAGCTGCGTATGCCACGGCAAACTGGCTGACACTGACGGCGGCGGTGCACAAATGCTGCGCAGCTAGCGCCATTCGACGGCCAACACCGCGGTTCCTGGTGTGTCCGCTGTGCCGTGCGTGTGATCATTGCTTGTACAGCCCTATCGCAGTGTCCAGAGCAAGTATGGTGGGTCTGACACACCGGTGTCAATGTGTTCTTTTTTCCATTTCCAGGAGTGTATTTTAAGTTTCTCCGAGGTGTTCTTGATGTTTTGTTTATTCTGATGACCAACTCTTTCATGGTACATTTGTAATGTTTCAGATGATATCACTAAGTTCACTTGATTACTTTTTGCTGGCCAAACAACACACTTTCAACACATACAGCTCATTTTTCACATAGCCTGTCATGATGATGCTGCCAATGGCTCTTTCCTGAATCCTAACACTTTTGCTGCCAAACATTATATTGTAGCTGTTACAAGCAGCTGCTCTGGCAGAGAAGAAATGAGTACTTTGATCATATGAAACATTTTCCATTCTAGCATTGTACCATTTATTTTTTTGTCTTATTTCGATAAAGACTGTACCTTGATCACATTCACACATTTTACCTTGCTTTCCCAACAAAACCACTTCAGGAACATCAAATTCACTGCACAAAATGAAGTACTGATTATTCCAAGCGATATGCTTCATAGCACCTATCAAAATACCATTTATTTACGTCAATGCAATTTCTACTACGCAAACCCATGGCGCATGAAGTAAATATAGTGTTACAACCCACCTTCTGTTCTCACCGCATGCATCAAGAGCATCCAGTGGACACCCCGCTGCCCACCCCTCTGCCCAGTGACCTAGTAGTTCACATTTACTGCATGGAAATTTTTGTTCTGCTCGCTCTTCCAACATCATAGAAATGAACAAATGCAATTATGTCCATTGCATTTTGTTCATGCAATTCAATGGTACACAGTTTTTTGATAAGTAAGTAGAAACTCTGATTTTCCGCTGGCACTGTCTCCCAGAGATCTTTAAAATTATCATATTCCTTTCCAAGCATAAATATAATTCAACCATTTAATATTCTTTTAGACAATTTGTTCTCTTCATGTTTCATTAAATCATTTAGATCTACAAATAACTTCTGCAGCTTAATCACATGTGTGCTTCTCTTTCATTGCGTTTGATCCAAAACAAGTTTTCAATTAACATGTTCAAACATTGAATGCTGCTATGTTTAAATCGGGCATGTAGTTTATTCCATATTTCTTTAGCATTTTTGCACATCTACACCAGTTCACCAACTGGTTTGCTTAGCACACTTGCCACAAGCCTTGCTGCTTTCGCATAATTATTTTGCTGTTCTGCATATGCTGCCTTCTGTTCAACAGTAGAATCCTGAGGCAACACAACAGGTTTGCACATACCAATAACACTGTCTGAGACCATATGAATGGAGCACCATAGACATGTGCCAATTACATTTTGCCCATTTGCTTCAAGTTTATCAATATTCACCTCCAATTGTAGCTATGTTCTTACTGAACAAATAGTTTTAACAAAAAATTCTTCTGTCAGCACACACTGGATTGAATCAATTTTTTTCTAAAAAGAACTATTTTGTTCTTTAGATGTGGTCTGGGCCCATAACCTGTTGTAAATTATAAGGTCTGAACAACACAGTTTTAGTTATGAATGGTATGTTTTTTTTTTTTCCTTCAGGATAGAGCTTTACTTTGTAACTGCAATGAACATTATATAAAAACAAAAATATTTCATAACATATCTAGGAATAACAATCTACAGTGAATACTAAAACTTTTTCCTTTCATCACAACATTAATAAATGTGTACATGCCACTTTCAATTTATCCAGTAAAACATGCTGTTTAGACTTAACATTAGTGTTTCTAAAATCACACAAAACAATGAGTTAACATACTGATAATCAAGAGGAATCTTTAAAGTACTTGTATTTGCTACTTAAGTTCGCTTACATCAAATGGCAAGGTGACAAACTCCTGCTCAGTGATTCGAAGGTATGAACGATCTGAAACAAAGTGCAAAGAATACTTATCATTACAAGTTTTTTTTTTTATTTCATATACTACAGCTTATCAGAAGCAATACAGAATATTAAACAGAGATATCATATTTCTTATAATAAATATCTAATTATAAATTCTATATGAGTAATATCTCCTACGCATTACATAATTATAAATTCTATACGAGTAATATCTCCTACGCATTACATTATCTCCTTCATGACAACACCACTACATCCTTCTTGTTCTATTATACAAAGAGAAAAAAAGAAAAACATTAAGTATAGTTCACGATACCACACGAAAACAGATGATTACACACACAGCCATCCACTTAACAACATGATGTTTTACCTGTAGTGTTACAAGTAGTGATAATATGTCATGGAGTGCACTCTGCAAAGCTATGTCATAATACATAGTGACAGCTAGCATCCGTAAATGATTTTCAAGATAGTTACATTACTGAAGACGTGCTAATTTGAAGACATATCACGCACATATACACAATAAAGTTCTGATAGAATGTAAATATTTTAGGAGTAAAGGAGACCCCTCATTAAAAAGCAGAGGTGTTGAGTTGGCGACACACACATTCTCTCTCTCTCTCTCTCTCTCTCTCTCTCTCTCTCTCTCTCTCTCTCTCTCTCTCCCCCCCCCCCCCCCCCCTCTCTCCAGCATGTGGACTGGTTTGGGTGGGGGTTGCATTGGGCGGGATAGATTGGGAGGACAAAGCAGGGGCAGCCTGTTTACCAAGAGAGAGGGGTGCCAGGAGCCTGGGCTAAGCAAGTGACGTGTCGGTATCGGAGCCAATGCTGAAGCTGATGTCGGGATGCAAATTGGGAGATGGTGACAGGCTGGAGGAAGGGGAAATAGTTTAGTGTAGCATGTGGGAACAATGGGTTACAGAGGATGAAGGCTTGAATGATTACAGAAGCAAAGGATGTGTTGTAATTATAGTTCTCATCTATGTTGTTCAGATGAGCTGGTAGTGGAGGGAAGGACACAAATGGCCTGGGTTGTGAAGCACCTATTAAAATTAAGCATGTTGTGTTCAGGTGCATTTGCGCCACCAGATGGTCAACTTTATTATCGGCAACAGTTTGGTGGTGGCCATTCATTCTGGTGGACAGTTGGTTAGTAGTCACACTGACATAAAAAGCTGTGCAATGTTTTCAGCAGAGTTGGTATCTGACACGGCTACTTCCACAGTTGTCCTGGCCTATGAAGGGGTAGGATAAGCCCGTGACAAGCTTGGAGTAAGAAGTGCAGGAAGGATATGATCCCCGTGGTAAATGGATGAGAGTGGAAGTGGCATAGGGATGGAATAGGATGTTGTGTAGGTTAATGGGCAACAGAACCCCGCTTATGGAGGGGTGGGAAGGATCTTGGGTAGAATGTCCCTCATTTCAGGGCATATATAATCAAAGCTCTGGCTCAAGTATGACTCAGTTGCTCCAGTGAAGAGTCACAATGGGTGATACGGGGAATGTGCTGCTTTGTAGCCAATTCTGGGGGAAGGTGGGAGGATTAGGAGTGTGTGAGAAAAGGGCACAGGAAATTTGTTTGCGGATTAGGTTTGGGAGGGTGGTGCCTGTAAGTGAAGGCTTCATGTGATTTTCATCATATTAGGCAAGGAAGTTCTCATTACCAAAGACATGCTATCCACAGGCTTTATGGGAGGAATTTTTGGGTGTGGAAGGCATGGCAGCTGTCAAAATACAGGTAATGTTGGTGGTTAGTGGGTTTAACATGGACAAACCTCCACCACTCTGATGGCTCCATCCACACCAATGTCCACATTAAACCCACTAACCACCAACAGTACCAGCATTTTGACAGCTGCCATCCCTTCCACATCAGAACACCCCTTCATACAGCTTGGCCACCCACGGATGACATACCCGCTGTGTAGAGAACTACCTTGCCCCGTATCTGAAGGTTGCACAAAGGCTTCCACAGATGGGCATTATCCTCGAAACCTAGCCCGCAAACAGAGTTCCCATGCCATATCCTCAAACATCCCTTATCTTCCCAACACCCACAATAATCAGCTACAAAGGAGCATCTGCCTAGTCTCTCAATATTGTCCTGGATTTGAGCAACTGAACCATATCCTTCATCAAAGCTTTCATTATATATCATCATGCCCTGAAATGAGGGATATCCTAACCAAGATCCTTCCCAACCCTCCTAACTTCTAAAGCAGTCTTCTGGCACTCACCCAACCCACACAACATCCTAGTCCATCCCTATACCAATCCTACTCCCAGCCCTTTGACATAAGGGATCATATCCCTGTGGAAGACCTGGTGCAAGACTCTGCAAATCCTCCCATCCAGCATTTCCTACTCCAGTCATGACATGGGCTACCCCACTAGAGGTTGCGCCACCTGTGAAAGCAGTCATGCTATAAACTGGTTCTAATGCAAACACCATACAGCTTTTTATGTTGGTATGAATACCAATCAGCTGTCCACCAATTTGAATAGCCACTGCCAAACTGTTTCCAATAACAAAAGCTGACCACCCAGTGGAACAACATGCAGCTGAACATAACATGCTAAATTTCAATGGCTGCTTCATGACCCAGATCGTAGTTATCTTTGCAACACATCCTTCATTCCCATAACTATCTTCGCATTAATCTCCAGTAACCCACACCCTCCACCCAACATACTATCAACCCCTCCCAATTCACATTCCCATATAACCTTTAGTGTGCACCAATTCCCATTGGCTCTGACACCCACGCATCACATGCCTAGCCTGTGCACCTGCCACTCCACCATCCCGCATTTCTAGCTGGCGAACCAGTTGTCTCCTTCCAAGTTGCTAGCCACCCATTCCCCAACCCAGCCCCTCTCCCTGTCTTCGATTTCTCTCTCCCTTTATCCACCCTAACCGACACGATCCCACCTACCTAAATTGTGCATCCAAATGGCGCCATGCAGGGCACAGGCACATATATGCATGCATGCGTCTCCTTTTTCTGTGTATTTGTACTCTAGTTCAAGTAAGGATTACTCCAAAAAGTAGCAAGTGTTCATTATTTTCATCCTTTCAGTGAGTGATTTCCTTTAGTACTGAAATACTTACAGAGAGAATAAAGGTTTGTTAATGCTGTTTTCACAAAAAATTATGTTCCACAAAAATTGTTTTATTTTAAATGCTATGTCTGGCAGGGGAAAATTGTCTAATAACCTCTCTTTTTTTTTCTTTTTTCTTTTTTGAGCTGTAAAGTATTTATTTTCTTGTCTGTTTTCAAGTTAAGTCAAATTTGCAATTTCTCATGGGCATTTGGTGAATCTGAAGTTCAAGGTGAATTTATTCTGAGCAAATCTTTCAATTATGAAAGTTAAGTGGAGCATACTCACATGAAGAGAGTATTTTCCATGTTTGACGATTATTATTGCATAAGGAGATCCAGAGCTTACAAGGAGCTTATTCATAAAGTGTACCTACAGTAAATATTTCAAATTATGCTGACAGAATCATCTTTCAACAATTCTATTAAAATATAGCTTCCTGCTGAACCATAAGGTGATAGTGATAAACATGGACTAAAATCTACAAAGGAATACTCTATGGGTTTTGTGATTGTTTGTGTAACATCTCTGTGTAACATCTCTGTGTAACATCATTGACACATTAGAGAACCTATATTATATCACATGATAGAAATGAACTATTGCACCAGTTTTGACGGCCTTTTCAGATAAGTTAACTTTGCCACATTAACTTTCAAATTTGCTCAGACATGTACAGCCAATCATAATTTTCTTGAGTGCAGCATTAAGAATTCATTGGCTCTGATTCTAATCAACTGAATTAAATCTAGTACTATATTGCATATCTTCACATAATTATAGTATGTTTGTTTAGGCACACAACAATGAGGTTTTTAATCTTATCTCACTGGACATATTGATAGATGATGGCTAACTATTGATATGCTGCACTCCACCTACATCCGGCAGGGCCGTTGTGAATGGGAAACCATACAGCACCTCTGGTCCGCAGGAATGCAAGCCCACTAGCCAGCCAATTTAAGATCAAGGGGCTGCTGGCCCAGGTTCACTTCTGTCTGCAAGCCATGTTAGCTATTCAAGCCTGCCAACTGTTTAATGATTTCCTAGAGGACACTGACATTTACCATTAAGCTGTTAACACTATGTTACCAGACAAGTCACATCAGTGCCTGAAATGGGAGAGGGCAACATTGCTATGCAGCAGCCTCAGTTGTATTATGTGCATAAACAGGCCCCATTTTTGGAACCTTCAGTTACTGCTTTTGGACATTTATGCTTTGTTAGCAGAATATATTTCTACTAAAATGCATAAGGTTGCAGCTCTGCCAGAATTTTTGTAACAGCATAAATTAGACTTGGTAAGCTATGCAGCAGAGCTTCAAAGTAGGTATTAGAAGTGTACATTTGTGTGCACTTTTGGCAAAAAGTTTAAATGGAGATACCAATTGTTCTCTCACTTGTACTAGAGGTGTGTATTGGTCAGATCCATTGTTACCAGTGGTATTGCATATAATTTATGCTTCATTTTTGGTTACTCTCAAGCAGTCTTGACTGCTTCACTTCACACCACTGAGATCGTCCCACTAGCCGAAAAGTCAAAGAAAATCTTAGTCTTATAAAAACATTTGGCCTTTACCAGTATAAGAGGCTACTATCCTGGATCACAAGTACACCTGTTATTTTCCAAGGTATGTTTAGAATAGATTATAGCATATATGCCCCCATTTTGACAACTACCTTGATGACATCCTGGTTATAGGCAGTACAGACAAAGAATATCTACACAATTCAAGTCAGGTTTTCACAGGTATGCCTGGAAAGCATCTCAAGTGTAATTTTTCTAAATGTTGATTTTTTCAATCTTCTGTCACTTATCTACAATATGTCCTTAGTAAAGAAGGGTTATAGCGCACAGAGGGCTATGTCAAGGAGATCAAAGATATGCTTTCCCAGACTTGTGAGGATATCCAGATGTTTCTCGGGAAGATTACCTATTATGCCAGTCTTGTAGAAGATTCCATAGCTTATCTTTTGAATAGGTTGCAGTGAAAGTGCTTTCATTTTCAATGGTCCACAGTTTCTCAGCTGACATTTCAAACTTCGGAAACTTGCCTACAGTCTGCCCATTTTTTAATAATGTATCAGCCTCAGTTCCAAACGGATGCCTCTCATCATGGCATCAGAGCCAACCCAGCCTGTCAGTTTCAAAATGTCTACAGCATTTGTTTCCAAATACAGCTGAAGACCCTGACGAGATGGCACTGCTGAATAATAGTCAGATGTTGGATAATCTGACTGTGAATAGAATCATGGCCCAGGGCCATATCATGAGATGAGGCAACAGTTTGAACCAATCCCCAGAATGCTTCATTCTCCAGGCTGTCCCAGGAGGATCGGTCAATATTCAGGGATTTGACAGGAACCACACCTTAAGAGCTATGAGCACTTTTTCATCTTTGCTACTATGAAACACATCTGTTCTAATGAACTAGTGTCCATAGCTCTTAAAGTATGCTTTTTGGGGCTTATGTTTACTACACTTTTTTGCTTCAAATGACGACTCCCGTCACATCTCTGAACACTGACCAATTATACTGGAGACTGTGTATAATTCAGCATGCCAAGGCGAAAAGGAGAGTGAGACTCGTTTTCACTTACACATCTAGAAAGCAGCCGCATAAGAAGAGGACATCAAGGCCATCACAAGGTGGGTAACAAGGTGTTCAGCAAAAGCCAAGATTTCAGTACAAAGACCACCACGAAGAAAGATACCTGGCACTGTTCTGGATTTTTGGCTGCCCAGAAGACTACATTGTTTGGCCCACACCTGGGATTAGGAGGCATACATTCTCTGGAAGGAGGCATAGTGCTCCCATCATCCCTTGTTATTGTATTCAATTAAATGGCAAGCCTTAGCATGAAGTTGCTTAAAAGTGGTAAGGTTGGTTTCCAAAGGATTTCACTTGAAATGTTGTAGGCCTCTGTGATTATCTTGAACAGCTACTGCAATGTTTCTGGTCCACCATGGCACTGGTTGGTGATGTAAGGGACCTGTAGAAAGTAGCCATCTTAGCTTGTTTGCAAATGATGCTGTCATTTATTGTCTAGTAAACTCATCAGAAGATCAAAGCAAACTGAAAAATGATTTAGAAAAGATACCTGTGTGGTGCAAAAACTTGGCAATTGATCCTAAGTAATGAAAAGTATGCAGTCACCTACATGAATGCTAAAAGGAATCCATTAAACTTCGGTTACACGGTAAATCAGTCAAATCTAAAGGCCATAAATTCAACTAAATACCTAGCAATTACAGTTATGAATAATTTAAATTGGAAAGAACACACACAAAATGTTGTGGGGAGGGCAAGTCAGAGACTGCAGTTTACTGACAGAGCACTTAGAAAATGTAACAGGTCTGCTAAGGAGACTGCCTACACTACTCTAGTCTGTCCTCTTTCGGAGTACTGCTGCGCATTCTGGGATCCTTACCAGACGGGGTTAATGATATACATCCAGAAAGTTCAAAGAAGAGCAGCATGTTCTGCATTATTGCGAAACAGGGGAGAGAGTGCCACACTGACATGATGCAGAATTTGGGGTGGACATCATTTAAAAAAAAGGCGTTTTTTGTTGTGGCGGAATCTTCCCATGAAATTTCAATCATGAACTTTGTCCTCCAAATGCGAAAATATTTTCTTGACACCAACTTACATAGGGAGAAATGATCATCATAATGAAAAAAGGTAAATAAGAGCTCACAAGGAAAGATATAGGTGTTCGTTTTTCCCACACACTCTTCGATATTGGAATAATAGAGAATTATTGTGCAGGTGGTTCGATGAACCATCTGCCAGGTACTTAAGTGTGATTTGCACAGTATCAATGTACATGTAGAAAGAGGAATAGCAGTTCAACTGACGCGTGTGTGTGTCAAGAGTCATCTTGCAATCTGACAGAGAGAGGCCAGCACAGTTATGACAGCATTTCTGATAACTATAGAACACTGATGAATGGTCATTACTGAAGCACATTTCTTGTAGAAAAACACAAATTGCACAAAGGGAAAAAATAAGGTGCTGTAGTTATGGCATGTGACAGTAATATCCATTATAGTTTCACTGAATGAAAACATTATACGTGTCAAGGTTAGGTGTGAAGAAGGACCAGTCATGCCCCAGGATCAGTGCCTGCAACCGATGGGAATGGAACCACATAAATAAGCATTGGTTCAAAGTCTGACTGCATCAACGGAGGCTGGGGGTGGAGGCTGGATGTGGCCCCTCCACTGTCACCAGAGTAGCCTTGCCCTCATTCTCATTCTCCTCCTCCTCGTCCTCCACAGCCTTTGGCGATCGGGATTCTTGTGAGGGCCCATCCATGGTGAGTGTGGGGACAGATGAAGAGCAAGCAGCCTTGCCAACACAGGCCACAGTTCCTTCTGCCATCGGCTGGTGTCAGTCCTTGGATCCAGGGAGAGGTTGGCCCAAGAGGAAGCGGTCACTGGTACACACTGGAGGAGGAAGCTGCTTCTGCGGCTTGGTACAGGAGATGGTTCCCCAAGATGGAGCCATGGGAACACGAGAGAGGGGTGTGAGACATATGTGGTTTGGAAAAGAAATTCAGGTAATGGGGATTATGGACCCTGTGAGTTTCAAATAACACTAGTTCAGAAATTTAAACTTTTTTTCTGCAATTGGTTTGTAAATGGGTGGATTTACCTAATTTTGGGGTGCTGAATACAGTGGTGAAATCAGTTTTTCTCTATGATGTCACATTCCTAGATACACAGCAGTTTAAAAAATGGTAATGGCGAAAACTGACACAATTAAGTCAAACAAAAATACACATTCAGAACGTTTGAAATCAATACTATTTTGAATGTACATAAGGGCATGATGCCAATAAAAGGTCCAGATTAGTTCAGAAGATATTTTCACCTTTAATCATCTTTGGTTTTTGAAAAACGTGATGACAGAGCTCTTCTTTTGTTTGCCGTTTCATCACTCTCCCTAACAAGACCCAGAAGTAGTCACCAATCATCAAAGGATTCCAATAACCATGGTAACAGTGTTCCATGGTAAGAATGTCTTGGTGAAAGCATACACCATGCTCATCACTTACCGCTCCCAAATTTTCCAGGAAGAAATCAAGTTGAGAAGGCAAAAAGCATATTTTAAGCGACATTCTGCACCCCATGTTCTTATAGTTGTCCAACAGATCATTCACGATGGTTACATAGTTTTTATCTTTTCTATTACCCAAAAAACCATTCACAATTGTTCTAAAAGAAGACCAAGCAGCTAATTGGATATCTGCGAGTTTGGTATCAAAGGTTGGATTTTTCAGCAATTTTCTTATTAGCGGTCCAACAAATATACCTTCTTTCAGCTTTGCCTCACTTCACTTGGAAAACTTTTCTTTTAAGTTTGCCTCACCTTCTTTATCCAGAGCTTTTACGAAGTTTTTGATAGGGCCCAACTTGATATGAACAGGAGGCAAAATTTGTGATCCTTATATTTGATTGTCTGTAGCGGCAAAGACATGATTTCATAAGTTTCTTCCATGTCTACTGCGTAAGCCAAAGGTACCAATGGAAATTCATTGCCATTATGCAGTAGTACTGCTTCCAAGCTGGATTTACTGGAGTCAACAAAGAGTCACCACTCCTGAGGATTATGTTGTGCACCTAGCTGCATCATCAGACCATTGACATCTCTACATACACACACAGAATTCTGCATATCGAAATACTGAGCGAAGGAAGCACCTCTTGATCTGAAACAGGAAATTTTTGTCCCTGGAGCTAGAAGGTTCCATTGTCTCAACCCCAAGAGTTCAGCTTGCTGTTTTAAAAGTTTTAGATCGCAAACCAAATTGTTCAATTCCTTTTGATTAAAGAGCTGAGGAGAAGTGTCATGATACTGAGGGCAGTACTCTTCTGTATGTCCAATACTTTCTGATTCGCTTGACATGGTGTCTGGTTATGTGGCTTTCAAGTTACAGACAGGAATAGGCAACCCCTCATTATGGGGCACAGGCAAATGCACTGAAGATATATTTGGATACTTTATTTTATGTCTAGTTTTGCCTGACTGTCCCGAAATATTTTTAAGACGGACGTAACAGTCTGAATAATTGTCTTTAGGCTCACACCACACCATCGAAACAGCAAATGGCATGGCTCGGTGTTTTCATTTCAATCACTTGGTTAAGGTTGTAGTACAGGTTACACAGGCAATATGAGGTGCAAAATTTTTATATTCATCACCAACAGGACAATCAAAGTACAATTTATATGCCTTATTAACCAAATCAGTGGTTGTTTTTCTTTGGGCTTATGGAGCGAATTTCCCACGCACACAACAAAATTTGTCAGGGTGGTTTAGACAGCAATGAGATTTACTAGTTGCCATTTTTCTTAGTGTAAGTTTTAAACACAAAAAGTTTGCACTATCTTTCACTTCACAGGAAACACTCTCTGAGAATTTCTTTCACACCACTGGATTACCACACCAACCATTTACAGATGATTTGTAGATCTTCTAGCTCTCCTCTGCAAATCAAAAACAAACATTAAACATCAAAACAGAAGAACACCAAAAAGCAAAATACTGAATATGATAAATAAAAAAACCTTTAAACACCCAAAAATGGTATGTGCTAGAACATTTTGAAATGTATATTCGGATTCTACACACCAGAATACATACTAGTTGATGTATCACATCCCAGATGCAAAATGGCTGTTGACTAGTATAACTGGTCATCATTTGAGCACTTTGTAACTGTTCACATTTTCCTCGTGCCTCAGTATATGACAGACACTTCAGTCAATTTATATTCCTGTATTTTCTTTTCGTTCTTGAAGACTGGACAAAATGATGAATCTGTGTAACTGACACACGCAAAAGTGGTTATTCACAAGAGCTACCTTAGTGGAGAGATCGTCCACAGTGTCCACATTTTGGGTCCAACATGCAGCATATGATGGAAGTGTACACACTGGAAGCACCTCACGGGTGATGAGGCTTAAGTGTTCACATCATGCCTGTATATCATGTCCAACAGGACATTTCCTTCAAACACTAAGATAAAGGTGCCTGTATCTGGTCCATTATCAATGGAACTTTTTTGGATGTGTCGAGCAACATGTATGCCACTCGAGATTAGCCCATAGATCATTGTCTGTCTGGGGCATAAGGCTTCTGAAAGATGATTCCATGGACCATACTCAAAATTTTGTGTTGGGCAATGATCACAGACTCAGCTTCTCCACCTTCATCTTCAATATGTTCCACAAAAAATAACAACTTTGTCACAGTCAAGGTACTCCAGCAGTTTGAGTACATGCTTAGTATTGGATAAATTGCTACGCTCCCAAGTATCTGCCTTGTCCCTCTTTCTATAGGATAGCCAGGGAAGGGAAAGCAGTGGTGTCATAAGAGTCTGCAATGAAATGTCTAGACCTATCTGACGAGTGGCCAGGATCAGATGATCAATGTTTTAGTGTAATTTGATACATTTCTGTACAAAACATCTGGTGGGGAGCTAGCTGCTCAGGCATCAGAAGTGTGATCCCTGTGTTGTCGGGGGCTCATCTGAAAGGGTACAACCCCCCAATGATAAGTTTTTTCAAAGTATTTTTGATAGAATTTGATGACAATATCCCTATAAAGAAATACGAAATACCTGAAAAAGGCTTCAAAATTAAGGTTCCAAATAAACAAAATCCATGGTATACTGAACAGATGACAAATTTCAAAAATCACGAGTTATATTGTAGTACAACACATTTAACAGTCTGAAGACTGACAATGCCAGATTAACCTAAGTTGATGCAGGAATGAGTATAAAAAAATCCGTCACTGAAGGGGGGGAAAAAACCAAAAAACACACACACAAAATTGTAGCAGTATTAAGAATTCCACCAATAGTTGCACAGCCACATGGAAACTAATAAACAAAGTTGTAAAAGATGCAAGAAACAAAAATATTAAAATCTGTCCCCAAAAATTCAAATATTTTTTATTAAATCAGCTGAAGACATGGGAAATGCTGTTATCAACCCAATATCAATTCATTTAGTTTCACTTTCAAAATAATTTATATTCCCAGCTTTCTCTAAAGTATTGATTGACTGATTAATTGAGAGGGTTTATGGGACCAAATGGCGATTTCAGCAGTCCCACAATTCCAAAGTGAGTTACAGAAGAAAGATTGTCTGCTAAAAGTGGACAGATCAACCCAGAGGAGTCAAATTATAAAATAATGATCGTTGATCACACACAGTAAAGGCATAAAAGGTGAGACCAAATCTAAAAACTGGAAGAAAAGGGGGCGGTCATGGGGTCACAGACCAAGAGGACTGTAAAAGAAGTCCCAACCACAACCAACCTGCCCTGCTCCAAGACTAAAGTAGAACCTTATATCTGGGAAAAAAAACCACTTTCACGGAGGATAATGAGGACCAGTTCAAGCATCCGTGGATTGTCTAATTTTAAATTTAAGGTATTGGGAAGACCATACTTAACAAGAAGGGCTGAAAGAAGCAGACATTCCACCAATATGTGAGATATCGTCAGTCTGGCTCCATAATCACATTGTGGGGGTGGGTCATTAAGTAAGAGGAAACAATGGGTGAGCCGAGTGCGACCATTGTCTAAACAGCATAAAACAGTGGACTCCTTCTGAGAGGAGCAGAAGGAAGAACACCAAACTGCAGCAGACTCCTTGATTGTGCGGAGTTTATTACTATGAGCAGTAGCACTCCAGATGGCATTCCAATTTAGGGCAAAGAGAGATTTTACATTTGATGTAGATCCACATGCCCACAACTGGAATCATGAAAGGAAATGGGGTGCGGGGGGGGGGGGGGGTGGTGGTGGTAAGTATCTGCTTCTCAAACCAAACAGTCAGCCAATTCATTTCCTGGCATGCCTACATGCCTTGGGACCCAGAGAAAGGTGGTGACTGGCTGAACAGGGGGCATGCACTAGGGCAGAGAGATCGTGGATAGCAGACACCAAAGGGTGACAAAGTAGCATCGGTCAATAGCCTACAGGCTGCTCATGGAGTCTGAATAAATTAAAACACTGCGGAGGGAGGCCTGAGAAACAAAAAGGAGGGCCCTGGTTAGAAGCTCTGCTGTGAACACACTACATGATCCTGGCAATAAATGGAGTTTGAAGCCAGTAGGAAATGTGAAAGCATATTCCACCTTATCAACTGTCTTAGAACCATCAGCGTAAAAGATGGTGGCACCCTGGAACTCTGCAAGAAGGCTCATACAAGACACCAGTAAACCATAGGCCTGACAGAGATCTTAGGACCCTGGAACAGATCGGTCCTAATCTGTGGTCTAGGCACCATCCAAGGGGTGCGGGGGTGGGGGGTGGGGTTATGGGAGGAAAGACACGGGGTGCAGTTCAGTGAGTGAAGATGGAGATCCTGACAGAGGGAAGTGAGACACATATCAATCAGAAATCCCACCCACGGGCGGGTGCTAGGAGGGAGACTTCCCTCATTGGCACAGAGCACAGGGTACACAGGATGGTCAGAGAACTGGTGAACGGTGATTGCGTAAGAAACAAGGAGTTGGCTCCGTCTGATGTGTAGAAGGACAATCCCTGCTTCTATGAGGAGACTATCAACAGGGCTAGTGCAAAAGGCACAAACAGCCAGATGCACCCCACAATGATGAACAGGGTGGAGGAGCTTCAAAGTGGAAGGAGCTGCTGAACCATAAACCTGACTACCATAATGTAGTCTGCACAAGATCAGAGCACGGTAAATATGGAGAAGAGTGAAACAGTCTGCACCCCAAGATGTGTGGGCCAGGAGGCGGAGAGCATTAAGCTTCCACATACATGTAGTCTTTAGGTGGCGAATGTGGGGCAGCCATGTCAGCTTGTTCTCAAAAATAAGGCCCCAGAAACAGGACTGTGCTACAACATCAAGGACCTGGTTGCCTAAATAAAGTTATGGGTTGGGGTGTACTGTGGGTCGACGACAGAAATGCATAACCCACATTTTGGGGGGAGATAACTAGAAGCCATGGGCGGTGACACACGCAGAGGCCTGGCGGGCACCTTGGAGCTGGCGCTCAGCAGATGCTACCGAGTAAGAGTAGCACCAGATGCAAAAATCTTCAACGTACAATGCCAGGGTAACCAGAGGCCCAACAGAGGTCACAAGCCCATGGCAATGAGGAAAAGTGTGACACTTAGCACAGAAACCTGTGGGATACCATTCTCCTGAATCTGAGGGGTGCAGAGTGAAGCGCCAACTCTAACCCGGAAGAGCCAGTGGGATAAAAACTTTCACATAAAAATCAGAAGGGGACCCCAGAAGCACCAGTCATGGAGGATAACTAAAACGTGATGGTGCCAAGCCATGTGCACACACCTTATGCTGGTCAAAGAAGACCACAACAAGGTGCTGGCGATGAGTAAAAGCCTGTTCGATGGCTGATTCCATGAGTAAATTGTCAGTTGGAGATTGCCCTGTCCGGAAGCCACACTGATACAGGAAAAAAGGCTCAGAGATTCGAGTACCCAACATAATCTGAAGCTGATCATCCTTTCGAGCAGTTTACAAATTACATTCGTCAGGCTAACTGGGTCTAGAGACATTGGATTTTTTCTGGGCTTAAGGTCAGGGATAATTACACTGTCTCACGATTATGACGGAAAAGCACCTGTTAGCCAAATGTGGTTGAAGATTTTAGGACCTGTTGGCTCTGGGGAATGTCCAAGTGTTGGATCATATGGTTGTGGATGAAATCCAGGCCTGAAGTGTCGAAGTCATAGTGTGGTTCCAACGTTTGCTATGGTTGCGCATCATATTAATTCTCCTGCCGCCAATCGCATCAAGCAACATGCTGGTTTAGCTCTTGTTCGTGAAAGCATCCACTATATCGCCATCAATTAGATTTTGTTTCTAAGGAATTATTTCAGCTTCATTTAATGATGGCGTCTAATGTTTCTGAATTTTCTTGGGATTGGATGGACTGTGCCTCTTGGTCACAGTCTGACTGGGGATTTCAATCTGTAACTGTTCATCATTCGGCGAAGTTTGAACGTTTCCTTGGCTCAGTGTCTAATTCTAATTCTTGACGTTCTGTGATTAATCTCTTGATCACACGGAGGTTGCGTTTGAATGACTTTGATATTTTAGTCAGTTTTGATGTGGTTTCTCTTTTCACTTGCGTTCCTCTCTGTGATTCGTTGCAGCTAATTGAGGTTAAATTTGGTGTCGAGTTAACAAATTTGTTTCGACATGTACTGACTTCCACTTACGTTTTATTCAGTGATCAGTACTACGAACAGACTGATGGAACTGCAATGGGAAGCCCGTTGTAACTTATTGTGGCCAATTTGGTCATGAAGGACTTTGAGGAACGTGCATTGGAGCCAGCGACCTTGAAACTTGCGCGTTTCTTCAGATATGTAGACGATACTTTCGTTGTTTGGCCTCATGGTAGTGAGATTTTAAACCGGTTTTTGGAACACCTGAATTCAATCCAACCGAATATTCAGTTCACTATGGAGGTGGAAGAGAATGGATGCCTTCCCTTCCTTGATGTGTTGGTCAGAAGGCAGACTGATGGTACGTTGGGACATTCTGTTTGTAGGAAGCCTACTCACACTGACTTGTATCTGCGAGCTGATAGTTGTCACCATCCAGCTCAGCGTGAAGGAGTACTTCGCACCTTGGTTCACAGGGCCCACGTTATCTCAGACCCTGAAAGTTTGGCAGCTGAGCTATCACATCTCGAAATCACCTTTCGTCAGAATGGTTATAGTAAGAGGCAGATCAAACGTGCGTTGTGCTATCAGCCTTCTGTGTAACGGGTGACTGACGATAGCAACGAAATGGCACCTACGTCTACAGCCTTTTTGCCTTACGCAGGAAGAATTTCCAACAGGACTGGCCGTATTTTGCGGAAATATGATGATGTGAAATGTGTTTTTTGATCACCTTTTAAGATTAAGGCCCTGCTGGCGTCCATAAAAGATGATCTTGGTTTGCGTACGGCTGGGGTCTATCGTATTCCTTGCAGTTGTGGCATGTCATATATTGGTCAGACAATCAGGACTGTGGAAGACCAGTGTATTGAACATAAGCGTCACACACGCTTATAACAGCCGAGCAAATCTGCTATAGCAGAACATTGCCTTGACACCGGTCATCCTACGGAATACAACAACTCTGAGACTCTGGCTTGCAAGTCCAGCTATTGGGATAGTGTTATTAAGGAAGCTGTCGAAATCAGACTATCAAGCAACCTTATTAACAGAGATGGTGGATTTTGTTTAAATGCTGCTTGGAATCCGGCTCTGCCTCTCATCAAAAAACAGAGGGACAGAATTACTGCTACCTCACTTGTTGATTAATAGTAGAAAGAAAAGTGGCGTTCTACAGATCGGAGTGTGGAATGTCAGATCCCTTAAACCAACAGGTAGGTTAGAAAATTTAAAAAGGGAAATTGATAGGTTAAAGTTAGATTTAGTGAAAATCAGTGAAGTTCAGTGGCAGAAGGAACAAGACTTCTGGTCAGGTGAATACAGGTTTATAAATACAAGATTAAATAAGGATAATGCTGGAGTAGGTTTAATAATGGAAAAAAAAATTGGAGTGCAAGGAATCTACTATGAACAGCATAGTGAACACATTATTGTAGCCAAGATAGACATGAAGCCCACACCACCCACTGTAGCACAAGTTTATATGCCAACTAGCTCCACAGATGAAGAGACTGATGAAATGTATGATGAGATAAAATAAATTATTCAGATAGTGAAGGGAGGAGAAAATTTAATAGCCATGGGGAACTGGAATTTGATAGTAGGAAAAGAAAGAGGAGGGGATAAGGAATGAAAGAGGAAATCACCTGGTGGAATTTTGCACAGAGCGTAACTTAATCATATCTAACACTTGGATCCAAGAATGATGAAAGAAGGTTGTATACGTGGAAGAAGCCTGGAGACTCTGGAAGGTTTCAGATATATTGTATAATGATAAGACAGAGATTTAGGAACCAGGTTTTTAAACTGTAAGACATTTCCAGGGACAGGTGTGGACTCTGACCACTATACTGGTTATGAACTGTAGATTAAAACTCAAGAAACTGCAAAAAGGTGGGAATTTAAGGAGATGGGACCTAGATAAACTCAAAGAATGAGAGCTTGTAGAGAGTTATAGAAAGAGCTTTAGAGAATGATTGACACGAATGGGGGGAAGAAGAAGAATGGGTAGCTTTGACAGATGAAATAGTGAAGGCAGCAGAGGATCGAGTAGGTAAAAAGACGAGTGATAGTAGAAATCCTTGGGTAACATAAGAAATACTGAATTTAATTGATGAAAGGAGAAAATATAAAAATGCAGTAAATGAAGCAGGTCAAAAGGAATACAAACATCTCAAAAATGAGGTTGACAGGATGTGCAAAATGGCGAAGCAGGGATGGATACAGAACAAATGTAAGGATGTAGAGGCATATATCACTAGGAGTAAGATAGACACTGCCTACGCGAAAATTATAGAGACCTTTGCAGAGAAGAGAAACACTTGTATGAATATCAAGAGCTCAGATGGAAAACTGGTTCTAAGCAAAGAAGGCAAGGCAGAAAGGTGGAAGGAGTATATAGAGGGTCTATATAATGGCGATGTACTCAAGGACAGTATTAGGGAAATGGAAGAGGACGTAAATGAAGATGAAAAGGGAGATATGATACTGCGTGAAGAATTTGACAAGGCACTGAAAGACCTAAGTCTAAACAAGGCCCAGGCAGTAGCCAACATTCCATTAGAACTACTGATAGCCTTGGGAGAGTCATCCCTGATAGAACTCTGCCATCTGGTGAGCAAGATGTACGAGACATGTGAAATACCCTCAGACTTCAAGAAGAATATAATAATTCCAATTCCAAAGAAAGCAGGTGTTAACAGGTGTGGAAATTACCAAACTATCAGTTTAATAAGTCACAGCTGCAAAATACTAACATGAATTCTTTACAGACGAATGGAATAACTAGTAGAAGCCGACCTCAGGGGAGATCAGCTGGGCTGGAACACTTGAGGCAATACTGATCCTATGACTAATCTTAGAACATAGATTAAGGTGAGGTAAACCTACATTTCTGGCATTTGGAGACTTAGAGAAAGCTTTTTACAATGTTGACTGGAATACTCTATTCAAAATTTTGAAGGTGGCAGGAGTCAAATACAGGGAGCGAAAGGCTATTTACAATTTGTTCAGAAACCAGATGGCAGTTATAAGAGTCAAGGGGCACGAAAGGGAAGCAGTTGTTGGGAAGGGAGTGAGACAGGGTTGTAACCTTTCCCCGATTTTATTCAATCTGTATATTGAGCAAGCAGTAAAGGAAACAAAAGAAAAATTCGGAGTAAGAATTAAAATCCATGGAGAAGAGATAAAACTGAGGTTTGCCAATGACATTGTAATTCTGTCAGAGGCAGTGAAAGACCTGGAAGAGCAGTGGAACAGAATGGACAGTGTCTTGAAAGGAGGACATAAGGTGAACATCAACAAAAGCAAAACGAGGATAATGGAATGTGGTCGAATTAAATCCGATGATGCTGAGGGAATTAGATTAGGAAATGAGACACTTAAAGTAGTAGATGAGTTTTGCTATTTGGGGAGCAAAATAACTGGTGATGTTGGAAGTAGAGAGGATATAAAATGTAAACTGGCAATGGCAAGGAAAGTGTTTCTGAAGAAGAGAAATTTGCTAACATCGAGCATAGATTTAAGTGTCAGGAAGTAGTTTCTGATAGTATTTGTATGGAGTGCAGCCATATATGGAAGTGAAACATGGACAATAAACAGTTTAGACAAGAAGAGAACATAGCTTTCGAAATGTGGTGCTAGAGAAGAGTGCTGGAGATTAGATGGGTAGATAATGTAACTAATGAGAAGATAATGAACAGAATTGGGGAGAAGAGTAATTTGTGGTACAACTTGATGGAATTTGAGGCACAACTTAACTAGAAGAAGGGATCAGTCGGTAGGACATGTTCTGCGGCATCAAGGGATCACCAGTTTAGTGATGGAGGGAAGCGTGGAGGGTAAAAATTGTAGAGGGAGACCAAGAGATGAACACACTAGGCAGATTCAGAAGGATGCAGGTTGCAGTAGGTACATGGAGAGGATAGGGTAGCATGGAGAGCTGCACCAAACCAGTCTCTGGACTGGAAATCACAACACAAACAACACACAACACACGAAGCAACAGATGCATTTATACTCCATACCATCACTTAACAGCTTGAAATCACTTAACAGCTATGAACTCAGGGGGCAAAAATTATTTAATAAGCTTCCACAAGCTCTACAAAATTTACCAGAATGAGCATTCAGCAAACACTACACGACTAGTTAGTAGCACACTTATTTTATGACATAAAGGAATTTAGCAACTCACCCATTTAGGATCAGACAGACATAACTACATTTTTGCCACTTTTGAGTTGTTGGTACCATAAGGTACAAGAAATCAAGACCTACATTACAATCAAACAAGCATAACTCTATCTTATGTGGTTTCCATTTTAGTTGTTAACATATATACATTTTACAAAAAATAGTAAGAATCAAATAGACGGAAGAGCTGATCCGTCTTTAGACCACTGGACGCAGTGTTAATTTGTGAAACGGAACAGGTCTTACGTTTCTCTGATCCTAACAGAACTGTTAGAAGTTGCTTTTCCTGCTATTTCTCTTTAGAGGCATTGTCGCTGTCACTGTGTGACAACAATGAAATGCTACTTCCTGGAGAGAAAGATAAATATTGTTTCAGTTGTGAATGGGTTTACAAGAAAGTAGGAGTGCTATGGAATCCAGAGGATGGTTCAAATGTGCCTCAAGAAGGAACAGAATTTAATGGAATCTTACTAGAAACTGTTTCTTAGTGTATATATTTCGGTAGTAAGTACTATAATAATAATTATTATTATTATTGTTACTATTGTTGTTGTTGTTACTGTTGTTACAGCTGTTGTCATTATTATTATTATTATTATTATTATTATTATTGCTATTACTGCTGTTGTCATTATTATTATTATTGATTTACCAAGCGGGAAAGAGCCGGTAGATCGGCACAATAAAAAACACACAAACACACACACAAAATTTCGAGCTTTCGCAACCGGCGGTTGCTTCGTCAGGAAAGAGGGAAGGAGGGGGAAAGATGAAAGGATGTGGGTTTTAAGGGAGAGGGTAAGGAGTCATTCCAATCCCGGGAGCGGAAAGACTTACCTTAGGGGGAAAAAAAGGATCCTTTTTTCCCGCTTGGTAAGTCATGGAATCTTTGTTTTTAATATATTTTTCCCATGTGGAATGTTTCTTTCTATTTTATTTATTATTATTGATAATATTCATAACTGAGGAAAAACATGATGTGGAGATGGTCAGGACATTCATTGGTTCAGACACAGATGATGATCCTTCTTATGAACTGGACAACACTACAGATTCTGGCGAGTAGCCAAATAATTACTAGACACTATAGCAGTTCCAGTTAATTACCTTTTCCCTTCCTCTGAATACCAGTCATGTTATTGTTACAGACAGCAGTACTGAACACTGTACATCTCTTGTAAAGAATGTCACAAAAACTGATGAGGATACTACTAATGCACAAGTAAATCATCACAATCAGGAAGGGGAAACAGCAGATGACAATACTGGTACTGAGAATAGTAACAAAACAAAAAAATGAAAAGGGTAGCGGTTAAAGAGGAATGGAAAAGAAATCAAAGAAAAATTAATCGACAGCATGGTAGGGCGTATATTTCTACGAAGAATTCCTAAGTTCTGCAAGAAATGTGAAGCCAAAAGATTGCTCTAAATGTCCACGACAGTGCACTAGTAAGTTTACTGAACAAGACAGACAAAATATCCTTAGAGCCTATTGGGGTCTTGGGTCAGTTGAGCTACAAAGGAAATACCTAAATAAGTTAGTAGAACAAGAAGAGAAACGAAGTGTGCGGACAAAATTGGAAAACTCACGAAGGAACAGGACCAAGAAATTCTATCTAATAAAGGGATCTGATAAGATTCAAGTGTTTATGCAGTTTTTTCTCAAGACATTTGACATTTCTGAAATCTTTGTAAGAAATACTATTTAAAAAAAGAGATGAACATCATGTAATTGAGAAAGAACAAAGAGGATGTCATGAGCCAGGTATAAAGAGATCCAAAGAAAGTAAAGAGGCTATAAGGAAACACAGTATGTGTTTTCCTACCCTTCCTTCTCATTACAAGAGGAAAGAGTGTACAGTAGATTATTTACCTGCTGATGAGTACTAAGGTAATGTATGAGTTACATCAGGAACAACACTACGAGGAAGGACACATAGTCACGAAATTATGGCTGTATAGGGAGATATTCACAACGGAATTTAATCTGAAATTCCACAGGCGATGAAAAGATATGTGTGATAAATGTTTAAAGTTTTCACACCTTTCAACTGAGAAAAAGGGAGGTAAATATTTTAAAAGGGATCAGGAAGAGCATCTGAAAAGGAAAGAAATGGCACGGGAATTTAAGAAAATTAAAAAAGAAAGTGCCAGAAAAGGCGAATCTTTGCTAGCTGAATTTGACTTACAAGTTGTGCTTTGCTGCCCTAAAGTGAATGCAAAGGCAGTATTCTATAAAAGAATGCTCTCCGTGTGCAAACTCACAGTTCTTAATGTAGGAGACAACAAAACCGACTGCTAAATGTGGGACGGGACAACAGCAAAAAGGGAGTCCATAGAGGTGGCTTCATATTTGTGGTATTTTTTTGAAAAATCATGCATAATGATAACCGATAACCTTGTTTTCTGATACATGTGTGGGCCAGAACAGGAATGCCAGCATGAGCACTATGTTTTTGCATGCAGTAAATACAATGGACACTCCAACTATCGACCAATGCTTTTTTGAGCCAGGACACACACAAATGGAAGTAGACTCAGTGCATGCGAGCATCGAAAGATAAAGTAAACATGTCGATGTTTTCAATCCCATTGGCTGGTATACAATTGTAAGAATGACTTCCAACAAGTACAGAGTAACAGAAATGGACAACACTCAAATTTTAGATTTCAACCAGCTTCAGAAGAAAATATTCAGAACAGGAAAACTGCTGAGAATGGAGAAACTGTAAAATGGCTTAAGATTCTTTGGATGCAATATAGGAAAGATCAGTCTGACATGTTTTTCAAGCATTCCAACGATGATCTTGACTTTCAAGTTTTGCACACCAAGAAAAGACCTGGCCTACGAAATTCTTCGAATTCAGGACCTGAAGACAATACTCTGTGCCTAGCAAATGAGAGTCCTCTCTGCAAAAGTAAAGAAAAGAAAAATGATCTTTTAGATTTATGTAACAAGGGTATTATACCTCCCAGGTATCACACACTATATCAAGGACTCAATGCTATAATGATTCAGAAAATGAGGAAAACATGGAAGAATCACAGGAATAGACTTCATGTTTATTTTCTGGTTTTGTCTCCTTTATTATTGTTGCTAGTTCATAACCTTAGCTATTTCATATAAACCACTAATTTTGGTTCATTTAAATGTCTGTGTTGTATTATTTTTGAATCAACATTCCATAAACAGAAAAACAGGTCTGAGGGAACACTGTGTTTTGTTAAAATGATTTTTCCTATGTTTGTTATGTGAAGATTAGAAAACAAGAATATCATTTCTGTTCCCTGTAAATTATTGTTGTTGTTGTTGTTGTTGTTGTTGTTGTTGTGGTCTTCAGTCCTGAGACTGGTTTGATGCAGCTCTCCATGCTACTCTATCCTGTGCAAGCTTCTTCATCTCTCAGTACCTACTGCAACCTACATCCTTCTGAATCTGCTTAGCGTATTCATCTCTTGGTCTCCCTTTGCGATTTTTACCCTTCACACTGCCCTCCAATGCTAAATTTGTGATCCCTTGATGCCTCAGAACATGTCCTACCAAACAATTCTGTCTTCTAGTCAAGTAGTGCCACAAACTCCTCTTCTCCCCAATTCTGTTCAATACTTCTTCATTAGTTATGTGATCTACCCATCTAATCTTTATCATTCTTCTGTAGCACCACATTTCGAAAGTTTCTATTCTCTTCTTGTTGAAACTATTTATGGTTCATGTTTCACTTCCATACACGGCCACACTCCACACAAATACTTTCAGAAATGACTTCCTGACACTTAAATCTATACTCGATGTTAACAAATTTATCTTCTTCAGAAACACTTTCCTTGCCATTGCCAGTCTACATTTTATATCTTCTCTACTTTGACCATCATCAGTTTATTTTCTCCCCAAATAGCAAAACTCATCTACTACTTTCAGTGTCTCATTTCCTAATCTAATTTGCTCAGCATCACCAAGCTTAATTCGACTACATTCCATTATCCCCGTTTTGCTTTTGTTGATGTTCATCTTATATCCTTCTTTCAAGACACTGCCCATTCCATTAAACTGCTCTTCCAAGTCCTTTGCTGTCTCTGACAGAATTACAATGTCGTCAGCAAACCTCAAAGTTATTATTTCTTCTCCATGGATTTTAATACCTACTCCAAATTGTTCTTTTGTTTGCTTTACTGCTTGTTCAATATACAGATTGAATAAAATCGGGGAAAGGCTACAACCCTGTCTCACTCCCTTCCCAACCACTGCTTCCGTTTCATGCCCCCGACTTTTATAAGTGCCATCTGTTTTCTATACAAATTGTAAATAGCCTTTCGCTCCCTGTATTTTACCCCTGCCACCTTCAGAATTTGAAAGAGAGTATTCCAGTCAACGTTGTCAAAAGCTTTCTCTAAGTCTACAAATGCTATAAACGTAGGTTTGCCTTTCCTTAATCTATTTTCTAGGATCAGTATTGCCACATGTGTTCCAACATTTCTACGGAATCCAAATTATTCATTGTAATTCAATGATACTGCAGACAAATAATGCAAAGTGAAAATAATAATGGCTTTTATGTATTCTCCATCATAAACTGTTGATAAACATCCTGGAAAACAGTTCTCTTGCTTATAGTTCTCATTGAAAGCACTGACACACATTCCCATAACTTGTTCCGCGTGAACCTTATCTATAAATACATTAATAACAAAACTGCAGTAATCTTTAATATGATATTATCGCTTAAAGCTGCATATTATTTGTTTGGCATTTATATGTCATACATATGTAACTGCATGCATAATTTCACTAAATATTTCATTAGTGTCAATCGAGTGACTAAAATATGTAACACCTACTAGAAAACAACAGTCAATGAAGTATACTTCTTATTTACCATAGAAAGGTTTGTGAAAAGCTATTAGAAAATACTCAGTTTCTCAGACAAAACTTTTAAATCGATTTATCTTAAAACATTGTTTTTGTAGTTATGTTTCTTTGATCCTAAATGGGCGAACTGTAACATAAAACTGTAATGTTAACAACTAGCTTGTTGCTTCTTTCAATTATCAACTGTATTATGTTATGTGTGTGACGTCTATCACCCCTAATGTCTTTGGGTCATGCTCGGTACATTATAGTGACAGTCAGAGGTGGTCAAGACGACCTGCCTTGCTACACAGTTCTAAAGAAGCTCGCAAAATGGAACAATGGCCCTATACCGCTTGAACCTGAGACTTTGATATTTTTGTGACCAGCTAGGGAGTGACGAGCTGGGAATTGAGAATCTTATGGTTCCCCTAAATGTGTCAGGGCTGCACTACAAGTCAGAGGCTGCTACCTGAGTGGCTGACTGTGTAGAGTGCAGAAGTATTCTTTTTTCTTTTTTACTTATGTGCCTCTCCATACAATTTAGCTGTAGGAGACCCCAAAACATCAGCGTAAGACCAGATAAACTCTCCTCCCTTCCCTCCGTCCCCACAAAGAGGTGAAAGAATTAAAAATTCAGTGATCAACTGTCAAATCTTTCACAACACAGGCCCAGAATGTGAAGCAATTCTAAAAAAAATTGAAGTCATGCAGTACTAGAAACAAAAATTTCCCTAAAACTTGAATTTGACAGCTGTGAGATTTTTATGGTAAGCCTAAGTCTATCTCAAAAAATAGGCTAACTGTAAATTGAGGTGACGTATTTGTTGCAATTGGAAAAAAAAACTCAGATCCACAGAGATGCAAAACTGAAGCAGCATGTGACGCTAATTAGCTAAGACTCATTGTCAAGGATGGATATAAACTTATACATAATTGGGTCCTACTGACCACTGGACTCACCCCAGATGTAATCAAAAACTTTTCAGAAACTTGCAACTCACTAATTTATATGACCCCAAATCATACTGACATCAATGGAGAACACTTTAATCATCTAACAAATTACAGTTTTGTAATTGGTGGGTATGACAACATCCTCTGAAAACTACCTGGAATATATAGTTTGGAGACCGATGACCACAGCAGTCTGGTCCCTTTAACCCCCACAATATATAATTTGGAAGCTGGCTCATAATGGAATTATGTTATATATTTGGCAACAAAAATATGTAATCTCTTTGATGATGTCCTTGTTGAAACTGCTACCACTGATCATACCACAGTTGCAATAACAGTGATTACTGAAGTAGAAAAGGCACTTACAACCAACGTAAAGATTTACGCGTTCAATAACCTACATAAAGAAGTAGTCTTATCACATCTCAAAAATAACTTGAAACATTTACCTTATGCTAGAACAATTTAAACGAATGGTGGCTTAAGTTTACAAGGGTAGTTGATGAAGCAGTGGACAGATATGTACCGATTAGTCTGTGACTAATGTAACTCCCCACGGTATACAGTCACGGTAAAGAAACTTCTAAGGAAACAATGACTACCCCTTAATAAATGTAAAAAAAACAATATAGCTGTAGATAGGGGCAAGCTGAATGAAATGCCAAATCACTGTTAAGAGAGAAGAGATCTTTCACAAAACACAAAGCAATTCTGGTCATACGTAAAGACTGTCAATGGCACCAAAATTAACAGACAGGCGCATATGGATGACACAGGAACCAAAACTGATTAAAAACACAATAGTTCAACTTAGTTTTTGTTCCTGGCATAGTCCATATCAATTCAGACAGGTTAGGAAAAGATCTTACCTTCATAGTTTCGGATATTATTGAATTCAACATATGTTAAAATGAAGGTCTAAGTAAAGAGCACTTTTTTTTTTTGTTTCTCCAAAAAAATTTCTGCTCTGAAATACAGCCCTCCAAAGATGACACTGCGCATACCATTTTACAGATGCGAATTTTGGAAAAAATTTAAAAATCTTAATCTCTGGAACAGTTCAAATTTTTTTTAATATTTGAAAGGTAATTGCTTTGTGATTACAAAGAAATACTCCATTTGGACTTACCTGTCAAAGTTCTTTTACTATATGGTTCCAAACTTTTTTATAATTTTTGGAAAAAAAACTTTTTTTTCAAAAATGCCAATCCATAATTTTTTTCTGTTGATTAGTACCACACAGTTCTACATTCCCTGAAAAGAAGAGCTTCCACTTTTAGGTTGAACAGGTTTTATAAACAATTGAAATTTTTGCCAGAAATAAAACCTGTTTTATTACCACATTATCAAATAACAGGCTCATAAAAACCAAAACCTAGCCTTCTTTAACATAATTTTAGTTTCGAAAGATGAGTACGGGACTCATTTTCCAAGAATTTTAAATGGTTTCAAAATGTATGTGAAAAGTCCAAGGCCTTAAAGGCTTCAGCTTATACAACTCCTGCGTACTCTGTTCTGTACTGAAATTAGCCAGTCAATGAACTAAAATTGTGTTCCATTGCTTCAGTATCTTCTGCTGATATAGAGTGATGCCTTCCTGCTGATCCAATAGGAACTGGAGCACTTACAATCTTCACAACATCGTGAACAGGAAGTGAGGACATATGGCGATGTTGCTGTCCTTCAGCTGGAAATCTATATCCAGCAGCTGGTCCATGTGGTAGCATAAAGTTAACTACAATTTTGTTTAATTCATAACTAGTGTCTATAATCTCTGCAATCCACCAGTCACAGTCATACACAAACACCAAAAACATCCCCCATCTCAGGTTGTGAATCTGAATATTATCCTGCTGTTTCTGAGGTGTTGGCCAAACAAATGAAATTTCTTCTTTCTTGCTCTTTAAAGTGCGTGCAAAGGGAGTTCGCACATCACTTTGAGTCCAAAAATGTGTCTTCTGAATTCCTCTCACAGTAGTTCGTTTGGACTATTCTTTTTTTCTGCTCGCGGAATTCTTCGATTTCCTCTTTGGACAAAAGAATGAGGGAAGTGGATGTATATGATTTCACAACTCTCATAAAATCCTCAGCATTTTGAATCACAGCTGCATTTGGTCTGGAAAGATTATGTTTTGTAGCATGGTGATTCAGCAGGCCCCCTACACCATCACAAGGCCCCTTTTCATGAGCAGTAGCACTGTATATCCAGTCAGTTGGCACAAGCAACTTACTCAATTCAAACAGGTGGTAACGATTTTTAAAATGACTAGGAGCACCAACAGAACTAATGATGATCTTTGCTGCCATTGTTGAAGTATTCTGTGTGTTGCTAGCAAAGCATGTGCCGATGTGATGTTGTTGCAGTTTCTTCAGATGATGGTGCGTTACTGATTTCACTGACAATTTACCAAGTTCACCAATGAAACTGTCAAAGGCAACAGTTTTCTTACTTAGTTTGTTCCTGCATAGTTATCTGCTACCTCTTCCAGGCCAAGTGTCTGTAAAGACAGTCCTCCCTTTCCAAGGCAGCCACAACATTCTTGAAACACTTGTCTCTCGCTTTACGTCACAAACTACACAAACTACTAATGACTTCACATGCCTGACCAAGGTGTCATATGTCACGTGCTCCAGTAATTTCTTCAAAACTATCCCACAAAGTTCAGAATCTGTGCAATACACACTTAAACAGACATCCCTAGGTGGATGGGGAGCTACCCACTTAGCTCACAGAGCATAAAATTTTGATCTTCCAATACATGAAGTTGTATAGTTGCTCTTATAAATTGCAAAAGTTTCTTTAATACTGCGAGTCATGTATCCCTTCACTTTCACAATTTTTTGACCTTCAACTGTTACAGTTATAGTGCCTTTTTTGTTGGCACTCTGGCAAGAACAGTCCCACTTATCTTCCAGATAAAATGACTGCTATTTGAACTAGAGCTACTTCTACAGGATGACCATAATAGGGATTTGGACTTCCAAAGACTCCTTCTACAGTTCTCACATTTCTTGATTTGTCTACTATGTACTTTGATACTGATTGAAAATGTGGTTCAAAATTGTTTTCTTTGAAAATGTCTCTGGAATAATAGTTAAAACTTGCACCTTTTCACTGTAGGATGTAGAATATTCGACAGCTGAAGTTATATTTGTGAAAAATTCCTTGCAAGAAGTGCACGAATGCTTTGGTTCATTTTCTTCTGAAGATAGAATTTCTGCTTTGAAGAGTGTGGTCAGTTTTGCTGTAGTGTATTCATCCATAGCTTTAGTAATTTCTCTGCACTTTCTTGATGCATAGAGCTTATGACTTGACTTCACTCACCACAGTTCTTTAACAGGGCTAATACCTACCTACCTACCTAATTGACTGATTCAGGGTATTTAATTCTTCCTCTATTGATGCAAAATCTACATCATCTGCACCATAGGAGGCTTCACCTTGTTCAGATACCATCATTGTTGTTATTCTGTCAAAACATTTAGAACACAAAGAGCCATCACTGGAAACATCATCACTTTGAAACTGAGCCTTCATATGAGAACATTTATACCTAATCTGAACAAAGTACCAGATCAGGTTGACGGAGGAGATAGAGAAGATCCAAAGAAGAGCGGCGCGTTTCGTCACAGGGTTATTTGGTAACCGTGATAAGGTTACGGAGATGTTTAGCAAACTCAAGTGGCAGACTCTGCAAGAGAGGCGCTCTGCATCGCGGTGTAGCTTGCCCACCAGGTTTCGAGAGGGTGTGTTTCTGGATGAGGTATCAAATATACTGCTTCCCCCTACTTATACCTCCCGTGGAGATCACAAATGTAAAACTAGAGAGATTCGAGCACGCACGGAGGCTTTCAGACAGTCGTTCTTCCCGTGAACCATACATGACTGGAACAGAAAAGGGAGGTAATGACAGTGGCCCGTAAAGTGCCCTCCGCCACACACCGTTGGGTGGCTTGCGGAGTATGAATGTAGATGTAGATGAAAGTCTGTTTTTTTGTTTGTCCTATATATCACTCTTTTATGGATAGGTACTCTCCTGTGGCCCAAGTCAGATGACATTTCAAACAGTCCTTTTCACAAAACTCACTACAACTGTGTTGTCTCCGATTCCTTTAAAGCCTCTTCAGTAAACAAATTAGCACTGAACAACTAAAATACAGAAACCTGCAAAGAACAACCACAACAAAGAAACTACAACAAATAAACATTGTAACAAAGAAATTAGTAAGTATCAATTTCAGTGAAGACATTCATCAGCCTTGAAAGTTAAAGAAAAGGGATTTTTTAAAATAAAACCTGTCCGACTTAAAAGTGGAAACTCTCTTTCACAGAGAATATAGTACTACATGCTACTAATCAACATGAAAAAATCTAATTTTTCTGGATCACTGGTATTTTTGGAAAAAAATTTCTATAAACATAAAAAAATAATTCAAAAGGTGGCGGTAAAAGAACTTTGACATATATGTCCAAACGGAGGATACCATTGTAATTATAAAGCAGTTATCCTTCAAAGAAAAAGAAAAAAATACCAACTCCAACAAAATATCTAGAACTGTTACAGAGATACAGCATTTTAAATTTTTTTTACAAAACTCGGATCTTCAATGTGGTGTTCGCGGTGTCATCTTTGGAAACCTGCATCTAGGTGCAAGGCTTTTCACTTATTATTATTATTTTTTTTAATAAAAATGTCTTACTTGCTCCTAAATTTTAACATATGCTAAATTCAATAACATCTGAGACTATGAAGGTAACCCCTTTGCCAGAAGTGAGATGGATTACACCTCCTTTATAACAGAACATGAAGTAGTGCCCAAGTTAAGTACTAAAACAAGTGCAAAAATAGGTAAATATGTAACATAGATTTTAGTGGCAGTAGTGTTGAGAAACAGTTTGAATTGCTAAAATGAAACAAGGCTCCTGGGAGCAAAGGAATCTTCATCAGATTCTACACATAAATTGAGGCAGTGTTATTCTTATTTTAATCATACTATATTGGAGATCACTCAGACAGAAAACTATGCCCAGAGGTTGGAAAAAAAAACTGTGCCTACAAAAATGGTAGCAAAAGTGGACCATAAAGCAATGTGTTATAGGTTCTTGGAACATAATCTGAGCTCAAACATAATTAGGTATTTTGAACAGAATGACACTCTTCATACCAGCCAACAAGAATTCTGAAAACCTGAATCATATGAAACCCAAATTCCTCACAGGACATTCTGAAAGCCATGTATCAAGGCAATAAGCGAGATGCAGTATTTCTTTAGTTCCAAAAAGCATTTCATTCAATACTACTCCAAAAGCGATTACCAAAAGTACAATCATATAGGGCGAAGAGTACAATCATATAGGGTATCAAGCAAAATCTGTGACGGGTTTAAGGATGTCTTGGGAGTGAGCACAAACTATGTAACCTTGCATGTGTAGACATCAACAGAAGTAATTTCTGGTGTGCCTAAAGTGTTTTGGGACCCTTCTAACTGTGTTGTATATTAATGACCTGGAATTTTCCATGACAAAGTGCTATCTATGAAAAGCTGCATAAATATCCAAGTAGATCTTGAACAATTTCAAATAGGACAAAGACTGATAACTTGCTTTAAACATTGGGAAATGTAAAACTTAGTGTTTCATAAAACATAGAAAATTTGAATCCAGCGACTACAATGCCGAGAAATCACAACTGGCATTAATTTCTGATCTTAATACCTGATTGTAAGAACTTGCAGGGATATGAAATGCAATGATCTCATTAGCTCAGTCATAGATAAAGCAGATGGCAGGATTAACTTCATTGAGAGGATTCTAGGAAAATGCACTTTGCTAAGAAGACTGCAATACACTAATGCATCTGGTCTTACGATATTGCTCAGGAGTGTGGGACTCTCATCAAATACACCTAAAAAAGGATATGGCATGTATTCAAAGGGCAGCACAAGTGGTCACAGTTTTCTCTAGCTTATGAGAGACGATCACTGAAATGCTAAAACTTGATACTCCACAAAAGCCTGCACATAAAGTTTCAAGAACAAGTATTAAGTGAACAACTTTAGAATATACTTCAGCTCCCTATGCATTGCTTATATAGGGACTGTGAAGACAAGATTAGATTAATTACATCCACACAGTGGCATTTAAGGAGATATTCCTAAAATGCTCCTTATGTGAAAGGAGGAAAACCTAAGTACTCTCTGTCACGCACTTCACAGCAATTTGCCGAATATGTAAGTAGATGTAGACTCCATACAAAAGCCACATTACTTTTACCCTCATTTTACAGATGGTGTTACACAGTGATTACCTGTGGTAAAACTAGTAACGAGTTAGAGCTTTTCAATAAAAAATACGCTAAGTCATCTGGAGTGTGCAGAAAATCCTTTGCACAGTTTACATAAAGGTTAGTGACACTGTTAGCAAACTTCATAGCTAATAGTCAGATTTTACTTCCATGGCAGAATCACATAGCTATATTTAACAGAGTGCCAATGCAGACAAGTTCACGACAGAGCAAACATCACATGTATTTTGTTTAGGGAGTATGGCTGGATGAACTGTTAAGGTGGGGAAAATACGTACAACAGTTAAACAAAAAATACGTCAGTATTGTCATGGCCAAGGACGCTTAAAAATTAATGTAGTACTGACACAGTGTTGTGTATCTACTCTGCACTTGCACACAGCACGTAATGGTATGGCATAGTGTTTTGGGAGAATACCAGTCTGCCTACTTCAAAAGACAGCTATTACAAAAATTGGAGGATCATATTTAGAGAATAAAGTAAGTATTTCTTCGAGGAATTTAAAATGAGGAAGTCTAACACCTCAATACACTTGTGAAAGTATATGTTTTCTGAAGATACTTCAGAAACGCTCAGTGTTAAACAGTCAAGTCTATAGCTATGAAGCAAGAAATAGGGGCGATTTATAGGCCTAGTGCAATACATAGGCCTGCAAGAGTCATGTATTGAAAAATTACCCTTTATCAAACAATAATCCTATTTAGTGCATTACCAACGATGTGGTGATCGGAATTCCACACATTCAAAACAAAGAACTCGAGAAAAACGTAATCAGCAGCTTTTATAGCACTGTGAATACGTGAATCGTCAGCATTAAAGGTGCGGCAGCTTATTTTCTTTGTTAAGCTAATTGAGCAACTCATTTTTTTAAATTATAATTGTATTTGGCCACCCTCGAAAAACTTCATTTACATTGCTAATTTGTGATCTCAACTGTGATGCGCCTCGCTTAATGTTCTGTATAGGCCTACAAGTATTTTATCAGGTAACATAAAATATAGTTATCAAATTGCTTCGTGTACTATTTTATCAAGTAACAGTGACATATAATTTTAAAATTGCTTCATATACTATTTTATCAAGTAACAGTAACATAAAATTATAAAGTTGCTTGGCGCAATATCAGCTACAACAGATCTTACAATAATATATATTATGAGATACAACACTGCTAATAAATGGAATTGAACTGGTCTGAAACGACTCAAGTCAAAATCCATTAACTATCTAAGGTATTATTATTTTATTTACAAGCACCAAGGTCAAAATTTTACAATTTACGAAATACTCTCCTGAAAATAAAACAATAGTGGCCCATCAAAACATTATTTAAAATTCTTGTCGCTTTCACAGTAATATCAGCAATTAAGAACTTCAAACAATGCAGATGTAGATTACTACTCACGTTGTGCAGCAGAGTACGCCGCATGTAATAACGATAACAATCCAAACGAAAGAATTAATTTGTGTGTTAATGATGCCATATTGTAATATCACTTCCGACTCTCTCCGATATTGCAACCTTAGACCTTACTATTATGTGTTCACAGCACAACTTTTGCAGACGACAACAACATAAACAATGATCTTCCATGGTAGGCAACATTGAAAAGCCAAAACTTACAGCGATTTGATTTGAGGGAAATTTTATTTTATTTATTTATTTACCTTTGTATTTGGCTTTCGACGCTGTAGCACAAAAAGCAATCTAAATTTTCAGTACAAAATGCGTATTATACTTGGCTTAAACATTAAAAATGGATTTAAGTTAATGTAATATATACAATAAATCTGCGAGGTTTAAAAATGTTTGCAAAACATTAAAACTATTTATGTCAGCTATCTGTCAGGAAACGTTTCATTCTTATTAGCTGTAATCATCTAATCAATGCGTTTGAGATACAGTAGGCCTGCTGCACACCGCGCACAGCAGAGCAGAGGCACGGCAGAGCAGAGCCTACACAGTTCAGCGCATATCACTCCTACTATCGCGCAGCAAAGCGCTCCCAGTTTGAAAATAAACGGCAATTTTACATCTATCTTGCAGCTGTTGACGTTAAACATCTTACACTGAGAAAACTTCTGCTATCTGACTCCTCTTATTTCAGCTATAAACAGAGGTCCGTCACAGGACCTCTCGTATTCCTTATTTGTGTCAACGATCTTGACTGTAACAACCGCTTGTTACAGTTTTCTGATAACGCCACTCATTTTGCGAAAGGAAAAGCTGCTGTGCAAGCTCTTTGAAAACATCAGAGAATGATTCATCAATAGTAAAATCATTTTATTATAAAATGAAAATGAACGAAGAAGAAACACAACATCTGAAACGTTGGATACCACAATAATGTGGAGGCTGTCAAACTGCTGGGATTCATGAATGACAGTAAACTATTAATGGATGAGCACACAGTGTGTGTATGTATGCTACAGCTCTCCTGTGTAATGCCTTCTGAAGAGACTAAAAGGTGTATTAATTGACCCACACCTTACGAAAGTGTATTATGCACTATTTGATAGCCACATACGTCATGGTCTACTATTTTGGGAACACTTCAAGTTGCAAGGGATTATTAATGCTACAAAAGAAAACCATCAAAATCCTTGCACCGAGCGAAAGACTGGAGCACTGCAAGGCTATATTCACCCGCTTAGAAATAACGACAATCTTCCGCCAGTACATGTTTTTAGGCGTTACTAGTGGGGAAAAAAACCAAGTGGTTTTCAGCATGAGACAAGATACACATAATCATGACATCTGCAGTGAGCGGAACGTTGATATACAAAGATGTCGACTGTTTGGAACACAAGATAGTTTTCCAATTGTCGCTCTGAAAATGTTCAACTCATTGTCCTGAGAAGTGCAAAATATATATACAAGTCACCTAATCCCTGTAAATTTCTGGGAGGGAAGGCAATTGGCTCTGACACCTTGTTGACTCACATCCCAGGTGTGTTGTGTTGAGTTCAGATATGATGAACTGGGAGGCCTGCACATCAAATGGAACTAGAGGCGATTCTAGATGTCAGTCAAGTGAGGAGGGGGGGCTATAGCCCCTGACTGGAACTCACCACTGTGCTCGTAAGACCACTCCATCACACTCCAGGCCTTGTGACATGGTGTATTATCTTGTTAAAAAATGCCACTGTTTTTGCAAAAAACGTTCACCATGAAGGGGCACGTGTGTACAATAGTCCTTGGATGTCATAGTGCCTTGCAGAAGCTCCACTGGACCGATGAGTGCCCACCTTAAGGTTCCCCAGGGCATAACAGAGCCATTGCCAGCTTGTTGCTGGCCCACAGTAAAGGTGTCAATAAGCTGTTCACCTGGAAGATGGCAGTTTTGCACCCTCCCATCGGCACGATGAAGAAGGTAATGCGATTCATTGGAAGATGTAATACTCTGCACTGCACCAACATCCAGTGCTGATGGTCACATGGCCATTTCAATTGTAGTTGCCAATGTTGTGGTGTCAAAATTGGCAGAAACATATGTTGTTGGTTGCAGAGGCCCATCGTTAGAAGTATTTGGTACATTGCTTGTTGAGACACACTTGTGCTCTGCCCAACATTAAAGTCTGATGTTAGTTCCACCATAGTGCCTGTCCTGTTTTACCAGTCTGTCGAGCCTACAATGTCCAATAGCTGTAATTGAGGGTGACTGCCCAACTGCACAATTTGTGGACATGGTTTCACCTTTGTTTCATGATGTGTTGAAGACACTCACTACAACACTCCTAGAAGACCTGACAAGTCGAGCATTTTCAAAATGTCCATTCCAGGCCTCTAGGCCATCACAACCTGCCCTCGGTCAAACTCAGATAAATCACATGCCTTCCCCATTCTACACACGGATAGCACGCTCACTGATACTAAATGCACCATGCGTGTGCCTGACTAGCTTTCGTTCTCTGTCAGGTAATGCTGCTATCACCCGGATGGATTTGTAACAATAATAGGTGAGTCATCATGATGTTCTGACTAATCAATGTATTGTGTATATTAATCTTTACATATATGAAAAACTGTAAATAACTCTTATTTATGTATGTAGTCTTGATGTAGTCTGACCAGTGATGACTGGTAAATGATGCAGATCTAGTAATAAAATAATAAAGTCACTGTTGATGCTCATTATAGATTTACTTCTATAGATGTGAATTCAGTGGGCAGATACAGTAGTGGAAGCATTTTCTTGAATTTGCTATTAGAAAAATAAGCCCCTTGTTGGGACTCTAAATATCTCGGAAGGTTAACCACTTTCTGAACAAAAGAATGCAACTCCTTATGTTCTCATAGTTTATGAGGCATATCCATTATTAAATATCTTGATGTGGCCCTATCCTAAGTGTAAAGTCACTGATAATGAGAAAAAAATTTAACTAAAGGTTTTCTTGTGCTTGTCAAACAGTAGAATGTGCATTTGGAGCACTGAATTCCAGGTTTTGTGTGTTAAAAAGACTCATCAAGTGTAAACTTTACACTATAGATAGAAATGTGACTGCTAAATACATACTTCATAATAATTTGAGGACTCAAAACATTACAAGAGATCTCACTGAGGTTGGCATGAAACCACAGAATACTAACCACCTTCTTTTGCCTGCTCCTTATAGTGCGGAAGCACAGATAACGCTTTTCTTAAGACGGAAAAATTCAAGGAGTGTTTTAGTTCAGCAGAAGCCTCTCTTTTCACTGGCAGCCAGCAGCTTTAAAAAGAGGCAAATACTAATGTCAGTTGCAGTTCATGTGGCTTTTCTGGGGGGCTTCATTGGAGGATGGTCTATGATGTTCCAAATAACTAATATAAAAAGACTAAAAATGAAAAACAATTGCTATATGGAAATACACACATGATTAATGTTTACATGAAAAATCCATTAGCCCCTCCTTAACAGCAGTGACTGTTAATGAAATGTTCACTGAAGTCTATGAGACAGCAGCAACATTTGTGGAAACTGATTTCCACACAAAACAAATTTTTCAGAGTTAAATAAATTTGTAGCAATGAGAAACCCTGTAAAGTCAAACCATTCAAAAACCTGAGTGATAATTTTATCCCACGTTTCTTTTCCATCATCAATAATCCAAAATGAGGAAGGCCAAAAATGTCAATGGATGAATTAGGTGTGAAACTTGAGGCAGATGCTCTTGAAGAAGATCACTGTGTTACTTGTGAGGAACTCTCTGAAGCTACAGGAATTCCCCAACATCAGTAATCTGTATTATGACAAATTATTTTAAAAAGAGAAAAATTCCTGGGAGGCAGGTCCCACACTATTTGACTGCTGAAGAGAAGAGAAATGCCTGGATATTGTAACCTTCCTCAAACAATGATTTGACCATGAATATCAAGGATCCTTATGTTGAATTGTCACTATTGATAAAACAGGGATTACAGACTTTGAATAGGAGTTGAAATCACAGCCCCATGAATGGAGAGCATCAGATTCTCAATGTCCACAAAAATTTCAATGTGCTAAATCAAAGCTCAAGCTAATGATGATTTTTGCTTATGATCACCAAGCAATCATCGTGACAGATAGAGTCTCATGTGGGACATATGTCACAGCATTGCATTATTGTAACTTCATGCAAAACCTGTGCATAAAAATGCACAAAACTTGGCCTCAGTTACCTGAGGCTGAGCCATTCATTCTCCAAGACAATGCTTACCCACATATTGATAATGTTGCAGCTTAAAATGTGTGAATGTGAATGGGAAGTGTTTCTGCATCATCCCTACAGTCCACCAGACTTCAACTTGCTCCCGAAGTTGAAAAAACTTATGCATGGATGCTGTTATCTTTCTGTGGAAGAGCTTTCTACCACCTTTAGCCAAGCCATTTGACAAATGAGCAGAAGTGGTGTCCTGGATAGAATAACAGGGCTTCCAAGATGTAGTTGTAGTTGTAGTTGTAGAGAGGCAGAGAAACTATACTGAAGGACTGGAAAGAGAGACTCAATAAATAAAAAACTACATAAATAATGATGATGTAAATAAAATAGAAAGAAACTTCCACATGGGAAAAATATATTAAAAACAAAGGTTCCAAGACTTACCAAGCGGGAAAGCGCCGGCAGACAGGCACATGAACAAAACACACAAACACACACACAGAATTACGAGCTTTCGCAACTGGCAGTTGCTTCATCAGGAAAGAGGGACAGTTTCCTCTTTCCTGACGAAGCAACTGCCTGTTGCGAAAGCTCGTAATTCTGTGTGTGTGTTTGTGGGTTTTGTTCATGTGCCTGTCTGCCGGCGCTTTCCCGCTTGGTAAGTCTTGGAATCTTTGTTTTTAATAAACTACATAAATAAATGTATAAGTAAATAAAATTGGTGTTAATTATTTATGAACTGTTCCTCATATTACTTCTGCCTAATTCAACATATCTGTGATTTACTTCTGTCAGCTGAAAAGTTTTAGGAGAATGGAAGCTGAAGAATCGGGGTCCCATTACAAAGGACAATTTTTCCATTCAATCCAGAAGAGATCTTGAAACTCATTCCCAAAACTATTGGAAAGAAAGGTGAACCTCAAAGAAACACTGGACATTTCTTTGTACTTATTTTTACTTGATTTGGACAGCGAGGAGACAGAGCCACTTTGTCTTCCACCTGATGAAAGCACAGCAAACGTTCATTTGGACAACGATCATGATCCATTCTCCCATAAAATGCTGATGCTACTGCTGCATTACCTTCTACTTCTGACCATTCTGCTGTAGAAAATTTGAGATCAGAGAGTGAAAAATATCAGAGCAATGACTCTGACATAGATGACCATGTTTCAACTGATGACAATTAGGTTGAGCACAAAGCTACATTAATTAGAAAAACTAGTACACAGATACCTAGCAGTTAAGTGGATGAGTTAAACAAAGGAGAGTTCATTGCTGTAATGTTTAATTACATTGGATAAATATCCTAGGTTGTTCTGAAAACATTAATAGGGAAAATATTGGCCATAAGAGGTTTCAGAGTGGAAAATTAATTTATAAGAAAGTCTCAAAAGCAGCTGGACATTCATGTCTTTCCATATGAACAAGACATTCAAGAAGTCTCTGTGGCACAAATTTTGAGCAGGCTTGTTCCCCTCTTTTTTTTGTTTGTGATCATTACTGATTCCCGTATGAAATCACAGAGTAAAGTGAACAAATATCTGTTTACTCTCTTGTAAAAAAATTTATTTTTGTACTTTTATATGTGAAACATTCTTTTAAGACAATATCATAAAAAACTTATTTCACTTCTTTTGTTTTCACTTTTCAACATTTATTTTAATTTTAATATATCATAATTTTGATTGTCTCATCTTAAAGAACATTATAATTGGTGTCAGATATTTAAAATTAGAAAACACTTCACTGTCCCAAGTCATTCTTTGGTGAGGTGAATGCTGAATGCGGTTTTGTGAAAAAAAATTTGGGTGTCCAAAGTCATCCCACCCTGCAGAGTGATGTCGGACATGGAGAAAAGACAACTTTTAAGATAAAATGAGATGTGTAAATGTAATTTACTGACCTAGATCTACATGTTGATATACACATTCTTTTCATACATTGCAAGAGTCCTAATAAAAGCCAAAGAAACATAAAAAGTGTCCCAAGTCACCTCGTTTTTAGGGTAGCAACAGCAGAAAGTCAGACATTCACATTTGTACACATATGTCTACAGCTGGACATAGAGTCAACAAATAAATCACAATAAATTACTAGAGTGGGTGGTCTTTTCTAGATGCCTGAAGAAAAGAAGAAGAACAGGATGCAGTTGGTACTTATAATCAACATGAGAAGACACATTGTTGGGAGATTATACCTTTTGAGGACCTTAGAAATGATGGTGATAATCTTCAACTATTTTAGGATTAGTATGTAAACTTTTGATGAACTTCCTGTAAGAATAAAGTATTCAGTCCAACACCATAACACATCCTTCAGAGAATGTATCCAACCTATACACATGTTGCTAGCCGCAATCAGACGATTGAAAAAATTAAATATTTTAAATTTTATCGCAATTCTCATGCCCGTTTCAAGCGAATGTGATAGCATTAAGTATTTGAAAGATTTTTAAGAACCAAATACATATTTATCAAGGTGCAATATCATAACAGACAAAAAACCTCAAAAGCAAAATGGCTGTTATAGTGCTTCGAGAATTTCGGGGTAAATTCTAGAAACACTTGGCTCTCCATCATCTCGAACACCTGATATTTTAATGATGACGGTGAGAGAGCCTTTTTACTGTGCACCACATATCTGTGTGTGTAGGAGGGACAGCTGTCATGAGAAGCCAGGAGCTGTGTCAGACGGTCGGCCCCGACAAGTGGTTACCAGCAGTGCCTTGGAATTTATATCAAAAAGTGTATTGTATAGAGACTCTTACTTCATGTCTTGGCTCTGCATGAGGCAGCACATATGTAATTGTATGGGTGTTTTGTCAATTCTGACATTTATCTGGGAACGAGATGGCTTGCTGGAGCTTGTACAGAATATTTGTTACTGTGGGGATGAGAGTTGAAAATATCTTGTTGTTGAACTGAAAAGTTTCTACAAGTACATGATTTATTTCAAGAATAGAGATTGGTTAATATTATTCTCTTTAACCTGATACAGTCTCTGGAGAAGAACTAAATGGTGAGAGCGACGTAGTTGATGACCCAAAGAAGAGGATTGGCTGCATGCACAATGTATGAGTCAACTGGAAGAGACGTGTGAGTCATGCAACCCAACACAGCACTGTCTTTTGTCATCCAAGAAATCGTTAGACTGTGGTCTTTCAGGACCCTGACCACAATCTATTGGTTATGAACTGTAGATTAAAACTGAACAAACTGCAAAAAGGTGGGAATTTAAGGAGATGGGACCTGGATGAACTGAAAGAGCCAGAGGTTGTACAGAGTTTCAGAGAGAGCATAAGGGACCAAGTGATAGGAATAGAAGAAGAATGGGTAGCTTTGAGGAATGAAATAGTGAAGGCAGCAGAGGATCAAGTAGGTAAAAAGACGAGGGCTAGTAGAAACCCTTGGATAATAGAAGAAATATTGAATTTAATTGATGAAAGGAGAAAATATAAAAATGCAGTAAATGAAGCAGGCAAAAAGGAATACAAATGTCTCAAAAATGAGATCGACAGGAAGTGCAAAATGGCTAAATAGGGATGGCTAGAGGACAAATGTAAGGATGTAGAGGCTTATCTCACTAGGGGTAAGATAGATACTGCCTACAGGAAAATTAAAGAGACCTTTGGAGAAAGAAGAACCACTTGCATGAATATCAAGAGCTTTGATGGAAACACAGTTCTAAGCAAAGAAGGGAAAGCAGAAAGGTGGAAGGAGTATATAGAGGGTCTATACAAGGGTGATGTACTTGAGGGCTATATTATGGAAATGGAAGAGGATGTAGATGAAGATGAAATGGGAGCTATGATACTGCGTAAAGAGTTTGACAGAGCACTGAAAGACCTGAGTTGAAGCAAGGCCCCCCGGAGTAGACAACATTCCATCAGAACTACTAGCAGCCTTAGGAGAGCCAGTTCTGACTAAACTCTACCATCTGGTGAGCAAGATGTGTGAGACAGGCGAAATACCATCAGACTTCAAGAAGAATATAATAATTCCAATCCCAAAGAAAGCAGGTGTTGACAGATGTGAAAATTACCGAACTATCAGTTTAATAAGTCACAGCTGCAAAATACTAACGCGAATTCTTTACAGACAAATGGAAAAACTGATAGAAGCTGACCTCAAGGGAGATCAGTTTGGATTCCGTAGAAATGTTGGAACACATGAGGCAATACTGACCCTACGACTTATCTTAGAAGAAAGATTAAGAAAAGGCAAACCTACGTTTCTAGCATTTGTTGACTTAGAGAAAGCTTTTGACAATGTTGATTGGAATACTCTCTTTCAAATTCTGAAGGTGGCAGGGGTAAAATACAGGGAGAGAAAGGCTATTTACAATTTGTACAGAAAGCAGACGGCAGTTATAAGAGTCGAGGGGTATGAAAGGGAAGCAGTGGTTGGGAAGGGAGTGAGACAGTGTTGTAGCCTATCCCTGATGTTATTCAATCTGTATATTCAGCAAGCAGTAAAGGAAACAAAAGAAAAGTTTGGAGTAGGTATTAAAATCCATGGAGAAGAAATAAAAACTTTGAGGTTCACCAATGACATTGTAATTCTGTCAGAGACAGGAAAGGACTTGGAAGAGCACTTGAATGGAATGGACAGTGTCTTGAAAGGAGGGTATAAGATGATATGATTAGATGGGTAAATCACTTAACTAATGATGAGGTATTGAATAGAATTGGGAAAAGAGAAGCTTGTGGCACAACTTGACTAGAAGAAGGGATCGGTTGGTAGGACATGTTCTGAGACATATAGGGATCATCAATTTAGTATTGGAGGGCAGCATGGAGGGTAAAAATCATAGAGGGAGACCAAGAGATGAATACACTAAGCAAATTCAGAAGAATGTAGACTGCAGTAGGTACTGGGAGATGGAGAAGCTTGCACAGGATAGAGTTTCATGGAGAGCTGCATCAAACCAGTGTCAGGACTGAAGACCACAACAACAACAACAACATGACAGTTTGACAGTCTTGCAGAAGTGCCATGTGATGGAACCATCTGGAGTCTGGTGATTGCCATGATGACCTTCGATGAGGAGGTATCTGTCCATGAGCTTGATGTTGAGAGCCTCAGGAAAGAAGTTGTGAACATCCAGTTACAACTTGAACGTGTTCAGTACAGCATCAAAAACAGAAGAGTCGGGAAGTGTCAGCGAGGGGGTCGGTTGGCACATGTTGTAGTCTAGTGAGGTGTCCTGTAGTGTCCACACAGGTTTGAACTGACTGATGGACATGGTTATATGTTTCTCATTTAATAATATGTGGAATGTTTAATCACTTTTTCAGAGCACTCTGTGGGGCCTGAGCAGGAGGAAGTGTAAGGCAGTCAGTACTGCGTCAGCTCTTAGCATTATGGTGTCACAGTCTGTGAGTCCTTTGTGTACAAAGATTTTAGGCACCAAGTGTGTGAGGGGTAGGTCTGGAGGTGAAGGTGATGGTTCTTCAAGCACTAAGTCTTCTGGGAGAGATAACGTCTCCCTGTATAGAATTTCTGCCAGTGAGGCTTTGAGGTCATGTTTTTGAACTGTGCAAACTCCTAGGCACATGGGTATTGCCTTTAACATGTGGTGCCACCGTTCAACCAGTCTTACTTTGGGGATGGTATACTGTGGTTCTTTAGTGCTTAATGCCTGTCACATTGCATAATTTGAGGAAGAGCACAGATTTTTGCTGTCCTGATGAGCATGGGCAACCATAGTGTTAGATTCAAATTTCAGTAAACACTTTGGTGGTAGATTCAGCTGTTATCTCTTTTAGGGGTGTTACTTCAACTCAATATGTTACCCAGTCAATTGCCAAGAGAAGATAGTGGTAGCCACCAGAGTCAGGTAGAGGGCCAACAAGGTCAATATGACTGTGTTGAAAGAATCCTTTTGGGCTCTTGAAATGGCCTACAGGAGGTTGCATGTGATGTGAGACTTTGCTCTTCTGACACTGAGTGCACACAAGGCAAGAGTTTATATCCCTTCTTGATGTTAGGCCACATGAATCTGTCCACACTATATGGGTATGAAAATTTATGACAAAGTGAAAGAAAGAGAACTGCTCAGCATAAATTTAGAAACAGTGGAAAAATCCTTATACGAGAAACTAGTGCAAAAATGTTACTATTCAAGTAGAAGAATTCATAAGTGACAACCTGAAAATTTGAACAGGAGAGAGCAAGTATTTAAGACTGTTAATTTTTAAAAGTTTGTTTCCTTTGAAGAAAAATTATTAATTTCTTAATTAAGTAATTATTCAATACCATACATTATCTTACAGATATTACAAGGAAAATTGTGGACCAGGTTTTATGTTTTGATGAGTATCCTGTATATTAAGTCAATGGCTTGAAATTGTATGTTATGAGAAAAATAAACTTCAGTTCAATTCTATTCTTTTCTATAATCTGGCATACATTCTTCACACCTTTGAGGTGGCAGACATACATCGTAAGCTGGGCAGCATACACTAAATGCTAAAACTGTCAGGGGCATTTACCCTCAGATGGATTTCAAATAGATTCAACAAGTAGATGATGACTGGTGTACATAATCAGTGGACATCCTTCTACGTCCTTTCTGAAGTAGCATACTGCTTTGTTAAGTGCCAGTAACTCCCTGTCATTTGCGGCCCACTTGCCTTGTGACAATGTTAGCTTGTGTTAGAAGAAACAGAGTGTATGCTGCAAAGGTTCATGTCCCCACCCACCTCCTTGTTGTAGTACAGCTCCAATAGTGGTTTCACTCATGTCTACTGTTATGAATAGCTGTGCATTAGGGAGGGGATCTGCAAAGATGATAGCCTAGGTACGGCAGCCCACAATGCTTTCAAGAGTGGATAGCATCTTGCTCATCCATGTGAGTTAGTTTTTCCTGGTAGTATTCATGCTGGTTAGAGCTTGTGTTAGCAACACTTGCAGGTAGGCTGTATGTAGATGTCTTCTATAGAAATTTGTCATGCATAAGTACCAGTATAGTTACTGTTAGTCCTGTGGTGGAGGCAGTTATTGGATAGTCTGTGTATGCTGTGGTGTGGGACTGATGCTCAATGAATTGACAATCTGTTCAACAAAGGCAACTCCTTTGAGTCAAAGATGACATTTGTCATTGTTGATTGTGATACTGTTGTGAGAGAGGGTGTCAAAAACTTGTCTGAGGTGGTTAATGTGAGATTCCTTGCTTGGAAAGAAAATTAAAATGCCAGCAAGGTAAGTGTAACAGAATGGGAATTTATAGAGTAAATGATCGCTGAAGCATTGCCATGTTTATGCCATGTTTCAAAATCAGTACTGCATCTGTGTAAATCTGAACAAACCACAAAACATAATAATGGCTGTTTTGTGAATGTCGTATAGGTATTTCTAAGTATGTCATCTTACAGTCAATAACACTAAAAACAGAGGAATTCACCAAATAGTTGATGAAGTTCTGATCATTTGGTACTGGATAGCTGTCCATGATGATACAAGCATAGAGGATTCTGTAATCACTACACAGCCTGAGAGATCCACTTTCTTGGGGACCAATTTTATGGAAGAAGCCCAGGAACTGTTGGAGGAGCAAACTATCTGTGTTTGTCAGAGCTTGTCCATTGCCACTTTGGCAGCTCTAAGTAGGTCAAACAGTAGCCAACATAGTCTGTGGCATACCAGGGGCCAGTTTTTGTGATGATCTTATGGACTGTTCCATTCTTAATGGCACACTGCCTGAATTGTTCTGGTGGAAGATGCATCAAGTCTCAGCACAGGGTGGGAAAGTGAGCAGTGTACTACTGACCTTTGTCGGAGTATCTGGAAGTAGTGTTGTGAGCTTTTCCTTGGGTGGCAGTAGAGATGTCGGGTCAGGATAGTCTAGTGATGTTAGTGAGTTGGAGGTGATGGATGGTGGTAGTTCACATAGACAGTTGAGAATCTTGTCATGGTGCATTGAGTTCCCTTTTTCCTCTTGGATCTTGTATCTGATGATGTAGCTGTCATGTTTTAAGTGAAAGTTAATTTCAGGTGTGTAAGATGGAGTTGTTGGATTTGCTGAAAATGGTCGATGGTATAGAGGCATTTCTGGAGTAGCTGATGATCATTGGTTACATTTGCGAGAAGCAGTGTTAATGGCATGGGGTGAGTTGTGCCATTGTGCTGGGCTAGACAAGTCAGGTGAAAGTGTCAGAGAAAGTCTGCACGAATAACTGGTTCTTCTACATCTGCAGTCCAAGTGAAATCTCCATTGAGAACAAGGAATAACATACAGACTTGTGAGCAGTAGGTATGGATTGTCAAGTCATTTGCTACATGGAGATGAATAGTTGTGTGGGATGTTGTTCAGCTTGGTGAGGCAGGTGGTGAAGTTCTGACCTCTGAGCCCGCATCAATGAGGTATAGCCGGCCATTGATGTGGTCACATACAAAAAGTTTATTATCGTGAAAGAGACAGGTGGTTGTGATCCATTGTTGTCATTGTGGCAGTTGATGTGACTTAAATATCCTGCATAGTCTGATGCACCTCCCACAGCCATGCATGTTGTTTGGGAAATTGCTTGAAGGATGGCAGTTGTGGGCACTTGCGATCCATTGCATGATACCAGTAAACATGATTCTGTGTAGGTGCAGTGTGGCTGGTGGCATGTTAGACAGGAATAGGTGATGGGCTTGGCCATTTTCTGCACATGTGCAGGCCTGGTACAGATGGTGGGAAGAGAGGGGGGGGGGGGTTGTTGATGGTGCCTGAAGATCATCACTCTGGCCAGGCATGGTGACATCAGTGTTGGTAAAAATCATGCAGGATCGGCTTGGTACATTGTTGCCAGGCCATCACTTGTGCTGTCATTGAGGTTGTGAGTCTTACCCATCATCATTGTTATCAACATTACTAACATGCAGTCTGTGTGTATGATGCAGTATCTTTGATCAGCATCTTGAAAGAGTACACCCAAATGTTCATGCTGATGGATGACCATGGCTACTTGGACTTGTGGTGTGAATTTCACAACCCACATGGTCCATAACATATGGCTGTGCATTAGATGAAAGTTGATCTGTGTGTGGAGGAATCATCATAACTGTAATGGAGTCTTGTCACTTAAAATTTTGTCATAAATGACATGATGGATTCATTCCTCTGGGGAAAGGGTGAGGTGGAAAAGTAATGCTGCTTTCACAGTCTCATACTTGTTATGTGATGGTATCAGTTATTACATCGTCATAGCTGGAGCCAATAATGTATATAAAAACGATCTTCACAGTGCAACATGAAACCTTAAGGCAATACTAAATTCAACAGAAGAGAAATCAGTTTTTGTAGTCGGAATTCCACATAGGCATGACCTTTCGGTATGGTCATGTGTGAATGTGGAAATCATAAAAGCATACAGGCAATACTCAACGATTTTCAGGGCCTACCAAAATGCATATTTTATAAGTATGGACTCCTTGCAAAGAGACTGTTACACGAGACATGGCATGCACCTTAATAACAGGGGCAAGAAGATTCTGTGCCAAAACATCAGCATGATAATGAAAGCATCTGACAACCAAGAAGTAATTGCTGCTCTTCTAGTTCCTTGCTTGACGCAAGCAGAGCCTGAAGAAATGGTTACTTCTATTGCAGCAGTAGAGGCAGAAGCAGCAATTGTACCTACACACATAACATACGCTGCAGCAGCAGTACCTACCACACTTCATCTGCAGGATTCAACAGCAGCAGAAGATGAAGCAACATCCAAATCTCCACTGTCACCAGTTGCCACAACAATGCCTACAGCAGCAGCAGCAGCAGTACCTATCACACTTCATCAGTAAGATTCAACAGCAGCAGAAGCAGAAGCAACAACCTTATCCCCTCAGTCACCAGATGCCACAACAGTGCCTCCACACACCATAACAGCAGTTCCATCAATGCCTGTAGTAGCAGCCTCATCTACAATATCATCACAAGGAAGGAAGAGTAGGCATATGGCAGTAAATGTGCTACCATTCCAAGTGAACAATTTTTTAGTAAAAGGCAACAAGAGGCAGAAATTCAAAAGATAAGCCTTGTAAAAGGTTTGAAAACCAAGCACCGTAGTGTTCAGTGTGTAAGCAATAAGACCATGGATCTTAAAATATGTTACCTTAACATTCAAGGACTGAAAGATAAAGAACTTATCATAAACGAGTTTGGCCTTGATAACCAGTTTCATATTTTTTGCCTGAGTGAACACTGGGCTAATGAGAATGAACTTGCAGTTACCAAATTTGACAATTTTAGTATAGTAAATAGCTACTGTCGGAAAGAGCACATTAGAGGTGGTGTGGCAATTTATTCCAACCAGTCACTCAATTGTACAATAACCAAACAAGACCTAAATTCCTTGTGTGATGAACAGCACTTTGAAGTTTTGGGTATAATCATTAATAGTCATAAGCTAATAGTAGTATCCATGTACAGATCACCAAAGGGAAGCATTAACATATTTTTAGAAAAAACGGACATGCCATTGAGTGAATTAAGTAATATTAAATGGCTACACTATGATATTGCAATAGGAGATGATTTGAATGCTGATTTTGATGTTACTAAATGTAAGGGTAGTGTTTCAGATCTGGAAAACTTATTAAGACAATACAATTTACATCATGTCAATAACAGGCCCACAAGAAACAAAGCATGTTTAGATAACATCTTTGTAAACTTCAAGACCACTGAAAACAACTGCGAAGTTCTGTATCTCTAAATTATGCAAGTAAAATTCCCCTCAATAGGAGTAATGCAAACAGACCTGTCCCAAAAGTTGTGATTACCAGACCCGTAACTGAGGATAAAATTAACACATTTCGTAATTCCCTTGCTGACAGAGACTGGATTGGCCATTGTAGTGTCGATGGACGTTACACATCAAGTAATGAACTGCCAGCCAAATTAATATTTGATAGATTTTTTAATGCATTCTTGACCCTATATAACTATAGTATTCCCATAAAGAAAATCAAAATAATGGACAGCAGCCACAAATCCAGATCTCAAAACGGACAAGATATATGGTACACTGAACAGCTGACAGATCTAAAGAAACAAGTTTTGTTACTGTACAACATATACAATACTATGAAGACTGACTATGCCAAATCAGCCTATGTGGAATGCAGGAATGAATACAAAAAAGCCATCCTGCAAGCCAAAAAAACCTACAATGCCAACAGCATACATAATTCCACAAATAAATGAAAACCGCTTGGAAAGTAATTAACAGTGCTGCCACAGATACTAAAAAAGACAAAATTAATATCCCCCCTCAAACAGTCAATGAGTTTTTTATTAATTCAGTGAAAGAAATAGGAGATACAATTATCAAACCAGACATTAGTCCATCAGAATTACTCTCCCAAAATTGGGGTAGACAGTCACTAAATACAAGCATGCTAACCTTCTCTGAAGTATCGCCTAGATTTGTACAAGGGGCCATAAAACAACTGAAATCATCTGATAGCTTAGATACATATGGCATATCATGCAATCTGCTAAAAAAAGTGTGTGACTGCATTCTGTACTCTTTAACCTATTGCATAAACAAGTGCTTACTTGAGGGATGTTTTCCTGATGAGTTAAAACTGTTTAGGATCGTCCCAGTATACAAAAAGGGAGATAAAGACTCTCTATCTAGTTACAGGCCTATTTCAATAGTACCCACATTCTCCAAGGTAATAAAATGCGTCATGTACCAACAATTATCATCTCACTTTGAGAATCTAAGAAAAAATAATGCTAACAATACGGGCTTAGGAACAATCTGTTGACCATTGATGCAATCAACACGGTAGTCAGTTACATCCTCAAAGTTTTTGAGAACAAAGGCTTTGCTCAGGTCTCATTCTGTGACCTAAGCAAGGCCTTCGACTGTGTTGAGCACACGCCACTACTAGAGAAACTAGAATTCTACGGCATCAAAGGAAACAGTCTCAGACTATTAAAAGCTTATCTCAACAACCGTAAACAGGTAGTTTGTGTTTGTATGGAAAAGTCAAACATAGAAAATGTTAAAGTAGGTGTGCCTCAGGGATCTGTACTGGGCCCCTTCCTGTTTCTGATAATGATCAATGACCTCCCCTCGTTTATTAGATCCACCACTGTATTGTATGCAGATGATATGACTTTTCTTCATAGCAGTAACAATCTTAATGATCTGACAACCTGTGCTGAAAATACACTCACTCACGCAGCATATTGGTTCAGAGCAAATGGTTTCCTGCTAAATGAAAATAAAACTCAGCAGATAATCTTCGCTCTAAGAGACAAGCCACTATCTGATGACCCTAGTTCTGTTAAATTCCTGGGAGTTTATTTAGATGAAAAGTTATCTTGGGGCCAAAATGTAAAATATATTAGTAGTAAGCTATCTAGAGTAATTTATTTATTAAGACAACTCAGAAATTGTGTACCTGAAACATACGTCAGATCATTTTATTTTGCATTTTTCCTAAGTATAATATTGTATGGAATTATCTTGTGGGGTAACTGTAGTCATATACAAGACATCATATTATTGCAGAAGAAAGCCATTAGGTTAGTTACAAATTCTTCACATAAGGCTCACTGCAAACCCTTATTTACTAAACAAAAAATTATGACAGTAATAAACCTCTATATATACAATGTCTTAATCTTTACGAAGAAGACCTACAAGATTTGAAACGTAGAGAAAATGTACATTGTTACAACACAAGAAGCATCAAACACTAAAAGTTTTGAACGCTGCGGTCACACAGTTCGGCCTTCAAAATGTATGGACCCAGGACGGCAGGATCGTAGTCAAGACGGAAGGAGGGAGGAAAACGGTGACGAACATGTTCGAACTGAAAGACTGAGCGAAATCTCGCGAGACACAAAGTCTCATATTGTAATCTGTCTAATATAAGTTAATTTTTATTCTTTCTTTTCATTTTTTTAGCTTAAATACTGCTTCGTTATTTCTATAAGTACCATAAGTACTCTATTTAAAATCAGTCAATTGTTTCACAAAAATATTGTTTCTTTATTTGTCTATCATAAGTGCTCATGTATATTCATATTGTCAGTCAAATGGGAATTAACATTCTCCATTAACAGGAATCTCCTTACCGCCTTTCTATATCTGTTATTTTCATCTTCGCCACTACCACTACTACTACTATTATCTTTTTCGTAACCACTACTGCCACTTTCCATCTTTCTTTTCGCTCCCTTCTCCGATACTTCCAGCGCGTTTTTCACCTTTAGTTCACAGACGCTTGAGTCAGTCACGACCTTGGACACCTGTAAACATGTCTTCCCCCGCGAAATCCAGCTTTTGTCCCTCTTCCGGCCAGCAGGTAAACGGTGCGCGCTCGGTCCTACAGGCGGCCACAATGGGATGAACCGGTTCAGGCGGCGGGCTCTTTGTGGCCCACGCAATTGCTAACAGCTCACTTCGACGAGTTCTGTGACCTGTTCTGCCAATCACTGTTCCACATTATCCTCGTCTCTGAAACTTGGTTGAAACCAAACATTTCTTCCGACGCTATCCGAATCGCTGGTTACTCTCTCCTAAGGGCATATCGTGAAACATGACGCGGGGGTGGTGTGGGTGCCTATGTTCGCTCTGATCTGACACCTACTGTACTATGCACATCGGATGCAAAGGGCGAAGGAGAAGCAGAGTTCTTCTTTTTCGAAATAAATACATCAAATCAGAAACTGCTAATTGGAGTAATCTATAAACCTCGAAACGTCGGTGCCATGTCCTCCTTTCAGTCTGCCCTGTCCTCACTCGTGACACAGTATGAACACATAATCATTATGGGCGACACAAACATCGACTTACAGCTAAAATCTCCCTCTGCCGAAAAACTAAGGCGACTGTTCCACTCCAATGATATGAGTTTAACACCGCTGGACCCAACTCACCACACGCCACACAGCCACACACTCATAGATATAATAGCAACAAAGCGACCAGATAAAATAATCCGCGCCAATCAGACATCCGCTCCGGGACTCTCTGCTCATGACGTGACATTCTTAAATTACTCAGTGCATACTACCAAAGAAAAATCTCACCTGGTAACCTACAGAAACTTAAAAAATGTTAACCATGACGCTCTTCAAAAGGATTGCTCAGACATCCCTTGGCATGATATAAGCAATGAACCGACTTTAGACGGAAAAATTCGGCAATTATGTAGCAAAATTATTGCACTGTATGATAAACATGCTCCTCAATGCACTGTCAAGGTAAAGAGAGCTCCTGCTCCGTGGCTCACCACTGCATTACGCCAGTTAATGAATAAACGTGATGCTGCACACAGGGCCTTCAAGCGTAACCCAACTCCCGAGGCGTACGAAGCTTATAGGAAACTCCGAAACAGAACGAAGCAAAGCGTGAGGAATGCCAAAATCAGACATGCCCGCTCTGTCGTATGCGGCATATCAAAACCTGCTGCACTGTGGAAAAAGCTGCGCAGATTCAGTATAGGGAAGCGAAGATATGACGCTGTTTATCAAGCGTCTGCAGAAGAATTAAACGATTTCTTCTCAACAGCTGTAATCTGCCACGCAGCGACAAATTACCAGCCCCAAGATATCAATCTCTCGAGAGACAAGTTTTTCCTAAAACATGTCACTACTGGCACAGTACACAAGGCAATTATGAGAATCTCTTCCGAGGCAGTAGGAAATGATGGAGTGAGCATTGGCATGATTAAAAACGTCGTAGACACTATTATTCCAGTTATCACAGACATCTTCAACCTGTCTCTTGTCAGTAGTATATATCCTATTGAGTGGAAGCAAAGTTTAATCCAGCCTATACCCAAGACTGACAACCCTAAGTCGCCAGGTGACTACAGGCCGATCAGCATACTACCTGCAATATCTAAAGCCCTAGAATACATCGTCCATGAACAGCTGACGGATTACCTCAAAACTCATAACATCCATGACGAATATCAGTCAGGCTTTCGAAAGCACCATAGTACAGCAACTGCATTAATCAAAGTAACTGATGACATTAAACATGCTATGGACAGACGTGAAGCTACTATCCTAACACTGATTGACTTTAGCAAGGCTTTTGACACAGTTGACTTCGATATATTACTAATTACAATGAAACAGCTGAATTTCTCAATCAGCGCAATACACTGGTTCGACAGCTACCTCAAAAACAGAAGTCAACAAGTCGATTGTGGGTCGGAAAAGTCATCATGGAAAAGCGTGCACTCTGGAGTTCCCCAAGGCTCCGTCCTTGGTCCACTACTCTTCTCACTGTACATTAATGATATTTCTTCAGTGATTCACTCCTGCAGATATCATCTATATGCTGACGACATCCAACTGTACATAAGTGCAAGCCCCAAAAACATTGCTGGCGCAGTAGCGAGTATGAACGCAGATCTTTGCTCTGTTTCTCGATGGGCACAAAACCTAGGTCTGAAACTAAACCCCAAGAAATCCCAGGTCACACTTATATCTCATCCAAAGTTAATCAGCCGGTACTTTCGCGAAACGGTCCCTAAAATACTCCTCAATGGTACCCAACTACCATACCAAAAAACAGTAAAAGACCTTGGAATAATCTTGGATGAACACCTAAACTGGGAAGAACAAACAGTCACAGCTTGCCGGAAATCTCTCTCCTCCCTACATGCAATTCAAAAATTTAGAAAAATATTTCCAACCCATGTTAAACAAAAATTAGTCCAAGCACTAGTCTTGCCTAATCTTTACTACTGCGATGTAGTTCAACACGGCACAAATAGGAAAAATTCTAGATGCCTCGAGCTAGTGATGAATGCTTGCGTTAGATACGTGTGCAATATTCGGTTGTATGATCATATCAGTCCTTCATACTCCCAGCTAGGTTGGATACGCCCACATAAGGCACGCAATCTCCACACGATGTGCTTACTTCATCGATTTCTTAGCCACTGGTGCCCCCAATACTTATCTTCTCACATTAAACACCTATCATCATTCCACAATCGCAATACCAGATCGGATACGTCTGTCATCTTGGCTGTACCTTTACATAACACAAAATCTTTCTCCATGTCATTCTCCATCTCAGCCATACGACTATGGAACACACTCCCCTGTGATCTGCGTCTTATCCAGAACTACTCAACATTCAAGAGGGAACTCAAAACTTACATATTAGGGACGGTATAACCACCATTGTTGTGCCCCTCCCATCTCATTCTTTCTACTCCCCATCACAGCTTCGAATTTTACCAATCTTTTTCTCTTCCTCTAACCTATCTACCTCTTATATATCTCTTTCACCCCATTCTATCGTCTTATGTCTCTGCTTGATGAGAATAACCCACAAGCTGCAAGAATATAACGAGAAAATTCCCAACTAACAATGGAACTGACATTCACAAAAGAAAAGTATGTTTGCTTTCATATACATAGTCACTATCATTATTATTATTATTATTATTATTATTATTATTATTATCATTATCATTCTTGATTGTTATAATTATTTTTATTGTTATAATTATCATTGTACTACTGTTATAATCTCAATTTTTTGTTTAACATCAATACTGCATAATACGTTAAATGTCTTTAATGTTATTTAGAAACTGTAACTCGTTCAATCTGAGTATGCCTGGTTAGGTGTAACAGAGGGCCTGAAGGCCCTAATCTTGCCAGGTAAAATAAATGCATAAATAAATAAATAAATAAATATACATGCCTTACCACAGATTATCAAAATCAATAAATAGCTATGACGTCACAGGGCACAAACTATTTAATAAGGTGCCACATGATATACAGGATCTTCCTGAACATACATTCAAAGAAAGACTGCATGAATGGTTTATTGCCCACCCATTCTATGATATCAATGAATTCTTCAACTGTAAAATGCAGTAATCCAACAGATGACCCACTGTACATTTATTGTAATATAAGCTAAAATACTTCAGCAGTCAATACCTTATCACACTGTATTATAAATTGTAACTTCATTTGACGTTGTCAGTTGCTGTAATGGCCTAAAGACAGTAAAATCTTTATTATTATTATTATTATTATTATTATTATTATGTCTGCATGTTCCCTAAAGTGGCTTAATAAAATAACAAGTTTGGTGCCATCACTGATCATGTCACGTTATGTGAAAATGCTATCCACAATGGTGAATCATAATGTTGGATGGTCTGGCCAGAATGGTGGTAGTCTGAGAATTGTTCTGTAGCCAGTAGGTTTTCAAGACAATGCTTGTTTCAGAATTATGGTTAAGCAATTTTGTGTACAACATAGCATGATGCAAGATGGACGATGTGAGAGGCAATTCAGGCAGCTGCATTATGTTATGATGCAGCCAGATTCATGCAAAGTGTGGTTGATGTCCCCTTGGAAAATGAGTAGATTTAAATTCAATTGGTTGGGTTGCTGTGGCTCAGATGTAGCCCACTTTGCAAAAGGAACAGGGTATCAAGTGTGATCACAAAGTACATTGTTTGTTACATTCCATTGTTCAGCAGGGTTGACACTAATGTCAAGTATCATTGTCACATTTTATCATATGGACTGCATCTGTCATATCATCCTTAGTGTCTGACATCATGACATGAAAAATGCTGAAACTGCATGCGAACATGGTAGTCAGAGATCACAAATGTGTTTCTATAGTGCACAGGCAATGATGGAGTGAATAATCACACAACCAAGATACATTGTAGAATACTTTTATTTTAGCACAGAGCATACACAAGACAAGTGACTGAAGCAGTAAGCCTCACTGACTGTCAGAGAGTTCTGGTTGACTGTCAGTGATGCTGTTTGTCAGTGCAGTGTTCCTGCATGATACTCAAGAAAAATTTTTATATATTAGTTTAGAAATCAAATGAATCAAGTGATGAGGCTTCAGAGTGGTCTGAGACACTGGGGGAATTCAAAATGTTCCTGTGAAGTCTTGATAACAGGGCTGTAAGGTAAGGTACTGGCTACCACAAGCTGAATGGTATCCATGGGATGTTCAAGGATAAGCTACCACACTCGCATTTGCTAATGTTTTTTGTGTTCTTTTTTACCTTATAAATGAACTGTAACACTGTCGGCTGGAATTCCACTTCTTATTCATTGTCTAACTGTCGAAGGACAGAATTATTCCGATCTGGCTTGTGCTTCAAGATGCTAATTACCTCAAGTTCAGCTGAATCTGGTTCCCTTTCTTCTCATTTTGAGTAATGCTGGTTTTTTAAAGGTTTCAACTTCTTCCCTGAGTGTTTTGGTTGTAGTGGGATGATGGATTTCTTCACTGTAGAAATGTTCAGTAAGAGGTAGATGGCTAGTGTGATACTAATTTGTTTTGTTTTATTCAAAAATATAATTACCTACTGCGCAACCAATTTATGTTGTCTGTTTGAAAAACATGGCATAAACTTTATTTCATGTTAATTTGGAATGTTTCTTTCAGAGAAATGGCCACCAGTTATACATTTACAGATCTTTACCACAGTTAGAGATGGGTCATTTTTTCTTTGATTTTCACCAATCTCTTTACAACCATTGGTTAATTATTTGAATACCTGTATTCAAGTGCTTCTTCTAATGATTCTGCCCTTCCAAAAATCTTTAGTCTGTCCCATAAAATGAGCTGGTCATGTACTAATGTAAGTAGTACTTCCATGTGTACCTCCACAGTGATAAAACAGGTAAGAACAAGTTTCATTTCACATGAAAGAATACACAAGCAAAGAACACTAGAACAACAGACATCAATACCACCAGAAGTGAACCACAACAAGTCCTCACAGCCACCTCTCCATTGATCAGTTTGATATGCTGTCACCGTCAGTCAGCTGGGACAGTCGTGGCTGTCGGCTTCCCAGAGCAACAGCATGGCAACTGTGTGCCAGTTATCTGGTGCTGAGTAACTGTGAAATGTCTCATACAATGTACCTCCTAACAACTGTATACTGTGCCATTTAAACAGCACCCAGACAAGAGTAAAATGATGCTAAAACCTTTATGCGGGTTTGCCCTCTGAGAAAGCATATCTGATAACTATGACAAACTGTGACGCTGTTGAAATACCATTGTCTTATCTGTGATAACAAATACAATTTCCTGTCTTGCTCAGTTGTGGTAAAGCTCCAGCACACAGGAAAAAATGTGAACATGTTTACATGTTCTTTTGAAAACAGTAGACTTTAAAAGGTGAAAACTAAGTGCAGTATCAAATTCAGCATGAAATTTAGAAGCTGCTGAAAATTTCTGGATTTGATGACTCACTGCATTCATTGTGTCCACAAAGTTTGAGCTCAGAACTAAAAGAGTACATAAAAATATTTGCAAATCCTTGTGTCTTTCAATCGATTGCCCATAAGCACTATCCAGCTGTTGTCCAATTTCTTGCATTTCTAAAGTATTGTACTATAGCCGTGCAGTCATATGTGATCTGGACTGCTGATTTGTTTTTATCTTGTATGATAAATGTCTGAGATCATCAGTAGCTCTTAGCGTCCAAATCATTTCACACCCAGCATACTCTTTTGCAGACAACAAACACAGAACCTGTATAATTTATTTATGATAGCACAATCACATATCCAATCTACTTTCTCATATATGTCGTATTTGAAAATTCTTATAATTTCTTTACATTTGTTTTCCTTAAGTAACTTGATTTCTGGCCCAATTCTCTTTAAATCTTTGATACAGAGCTTATTTTAGTAGACATAGAAAACAAACCAGTTTCCCTAAATCTCTGCACTGAAATATCACACGTATTGACTTTTTATTGTAGTCTCTGCACACTTGTGAACTCTCATCTTCAGACTCACAACTATATATTGAACACTCTTGTGTGACAAACAGAAAAAGCTGGTCACAATACTGGTGAATGAAACAAACAAGAGAAAACTCCTGCTTGTTGTTGCTGACTAGACTCGGCTTACAGGGATTATTGAAACAATAGGTACAGGTTACTGAATAGTGTAGCTATGAATTATATTCAAACTCTGCTATTTATGTGTCATGTTGTCAGAATGACTGAGGAGGAAGAGGAACCATGCTCTGATGAGGTTCAACAGCAAGAGGGGAAGCAGAGGCTCCAGCAGATATATACCAGAGTGTTGCCCCAATGCTCAGAATAGGAGACATATGCTACTCTCATTCTCTTCTTCACCCCACACTGTCAAACTCAGCAGCTGCACTGTGTCTTTGGAGTGCAGAAGTGGATTTTGTGCATCGGTCAAGCTGAGGTGTAAGAGCTGACTGTCAGTTTCAAACATGACTGTAGATGTCATTGGGCAGGTTCATATATATTATTAAATAATTATCTATCAGAGAGGGAGGAGAATGGATGATTTTAAATTTAAGATCATGTACAGAAAGATATGACTGAGAATTATAAATAATTCAGGAATAAAGGAAATGACTCACTGAAAGGCAGGGGTGCTGCATCGTCAGTAGCTACACAAATAAAAGATACAGAGATTCACCAGCTTTCAGAATAGACTTCTTTTTTCACACCTGTAGGTAAAACATGCAAATAGACACACACTCTCTCACATGTACATGCCTGTCTCCCTACATTGTGCTCAGTCGACTGTCAACTCCTTCCTTTTTCCAGTAAGGTGCGGTAGTGGGGTGAAGTAGGGGGGGGGGGGGGGGAGGAAGGAGGAAGGGAGGAGGTTGGGGGGAAGTGTCTAGTGGCTTGTGAGAGAGTGGGGGGCCATCTGTGGACTATCTAGGGGGTGTAGGTGGAGGCGCAGGTGGTAGACAGCTGGACAGGTGATTTCAAAGACTAGAGCATGAGCACACAACCACTAGCTGATGTGCAGACACAAACTGGGTAGGGATAATAGGGCAGGGGATGTGTGTGTACACATACACACACACACACACACACACACACACACACACACACACACACACACACACACACACAATATTGGGTAGAGGGTGGGGAGGAGGGGTGGAGGCACTGCATTACCTTAGGCCATGAATGTTATGGGAGTGAATGATGTACTGTAAGGATATCTCCCATCTGCACAGCTCAGAAAAGCTGCTGGTGGTGGGGGGATCCAGATAGCATGGGTAGTGAAGCAGCCATTGAAACTGTATGCTGTGCTACTGGGTGGCCCACCTTGTTTTTGGCAATGGTTTGGTAGTGGCCATTCATTCTAGTTGACAGCTGGTTGGTTGTCATACCAATGTAGAATGCTGTGCAGTGATTGCAGCAGACCTGGTATATAACATGGTTGCTTTCAGAGGTGGCCCAGCCTTTAATAGGGTAGGATAAGCCTGTGATCAGTCTGGAGTATGTGTTGCCGGGTGGGTTTATTGGGCAGGTCTTGCATCTGGGTCTTACACAGGAGTATTATCCCCATCACAGGGGATGGGAGAGGGAGTGGCAAAGGTTTGCACTAGGATGTTGTGGAGGGTGGATGAATGATGGAATACCACTTTGGGAGGGGTTGGAAGTATCTTGAGTAGGATTTTCCTCATTTCAGGGCACAATGATAGATACCACGAGAATTCAAAAATCTTAGCAGAAACCCACCTGCTTTCAAATCAGAACTGAAGAGTTTCCTCATGAGTCACTCCTATTCTGTCAAGGAGCTCCTTGTAAAATTAAACTGATTCTTGTTTTATATTGTTGATTGCATTTACTTAAACTTATGGCAAGACTTTTTTTGGGTTCATAAACATTTACTTTTATCTGTTATTACTTCTATGTTGTAATTTCATGTACTCATACGTTCCATGACCTTGGAGATTTGCCCCTCAATTTGGTTTTATGGAACTTCATGTGTAAATAAAAATAAATCAAAGCCCTGATAAAGGATGTGGTTCAGTTGTTTCATTCCAGGGTTGTATTAGGTGACAAAGGAAGTGCTTCTTTGTGGCTGGTTTTTGGAATAGACCTAAGGATAAATTGTGTGTGAGGATATAGCATGAGAGATCTATTTGCAAGTTAGGCCTGGAGGATATTGCCTGCAGATGTGTCTACCATGGGTGGCCAGGTTATATGGGAGGGATTTTTTGGTGTCTAAGGGGTGGCAGCTGTCAAAGTGTAGGTACTGTTGGTGATTGTGGGTTTGATGTGGACTGAGGTGTGGATGGAGCCATCTGAGAGGACAAGAGCAACATTTCAGAAGGTGGCATGATGAGTGGAGGAGGGCCAGGTGAAGTGGATGGGAGATTAGGTGTCGAGGTTATGGAGGAACGAGGATAAGGCATCCCGGCCTTGGGCCAAATTATTAAGACATCAGCAATAATTTTGAGCCAAGGGGTTTGGGGTTTTGGGAAGCTAGGAATGTTTCTTCTAGGTGGCACATGAAGAAACTGGCATAGGAAGATGCCATAAGGGTGCCCATGACTGTGTCATGAATTTGTTTGTATACCTTCCCTTCAAATGTGAAGTAGTTATCAGTCAGGATGAAGTTGGTTAGTTGTATGAGTAATGAAGTAGTAGGTCTGGAATCAACAGGTAATTGGGAGAGATAGTGTTCAATCACATCAAGGCCATGGCATGGACATGAGGGATGTTGGTGTATAGGGAGGATGCATTGACAGTGATGAGTATAGGGATCCAGGAGGTAAGGGTGTAGAGGAATGGTAGAGAGGTGGTGCAGGCAGTGGTTGGTATCTTTAATGTGGGAGGCTAGGTTTTGGACAACTGGTTGGAGATGTTGATCAACAAGGACTGGGGTTCTTTTGATGGGAGCACTGTAACCACCCACAATGGGGTGCCCAGGATTGTTAGATTTGTGAATTTTGGGGATCATGTAGAAGACAGATGTGTGGGCTGTTGTTGAGGTTAGCTGGGAGATGGATTCAGGAGAGAGGTTCTGCGAAGGACCTAAAGATTTCACCAGGTATCGGAGGTTAGGATGGATTTCTGAGAGGGAGTCACTTTGGTAGAGCTTGTAGATGGAGGTATCAGACAACTGGCAAAGCACTCTGCCAGGTAATCACTCCAGTTCATCACAACAGTGGTGGAACCTTTGTCTGCTGGAAGGATGATCAGGTCAGGGCTCATTTTTAGATTGTGTAGGGCAGTCCTCTCTTCTCTTTTAAGGTTGTTGCTCTTAGGGAGGGCCCTGGGGAAGGATGGTGAGGCCAGGTTGGAGGTTAGGAATGACTGGAAGATGACCAGGGGATGGTTCGGTGGGAGTGTGGGAGGGCCACAGTTGGATGCTGGTAAGAATTCAGATAGGTAGGGTTCGATGTTGGGACTGGATTGGCTTCATCGGAGGAGCTGTTAGCAAAGAAGTGTTTCCACTGTGGGGAGCAGGAGAACAAAAATAGGTCTTTCACAAGTCCAACATGGTTAAATCTGGGAATTTGAGGCCTTTGGATAGGACTGAAACTTCTGTGGGACTGAGGATTTTGATGGAGAGGTTAACAACAGTGTTCTGGGATTGTTTCAGCTCTGGGTTTCGTGGGGTTTTTGGAAGATCATAAGATAAGGGAGGCAGGGAGTAAGAAAAGATAAGCACTTTGACCATAATTTTTCTTTTCTTTTGTACTGTAGTGAAAGACAGTGTTGTAGGTCATGTGAAAAACTTTTTCTTTAGGGTTGTGAAGTGTTTTTGCAGAAGTTAAAAATGGCAAATCAGGCTGAAGTAATTAATAACAGTTTAGTACCAAATGATGGTTCAGAACGTAATGATAGCCACAGTGAAGTGGATGAAATTTTGGACAATAATAACAAACTAGATCAAAGTTGGGAAGAAGAAAATATAGGCGAAAATACTAGTATGTTTGCAGTTGGGGTTGGGATCACAGGGAGCTTTTGAAACCAAATGTTGATGGTGTGAAACAGATATTGACATGTATGTAGGAACAGTTTAAAAAGCAATAGAAGAGTTTCAAGCAAACAAAAAATAAGTTTCAGACAGCACATAATGAAATTGATGCAACAAAAAGTAAACTAAACAACAGTTTAGTGCAAACAAATAATGACCTGGGCAGTACAATGGAAGAGTCAAAATAAATGAACTGAATAATGATTTGGGCAGTAAAACTGAGGCTACAAATTCCAAAATAAAAGAATGAAGGAACATATTTTTAAAGACTTATGTTAAAGTTAATGAAGTAAGACATGGTCTCAATAACTATAAATTAGTTGTAGAATCAGAGCACATCCAAATTGAGGCACAAATTGGTACTGTAGAAGGCTAAATATCCAATTTTAAAACAAATTTCACAGAAACCCTTCAGAGAATTAATAAAAGTTTTGAAATACTCCATGAGATCAAAAAGAATGGAAGCAATTTGTTATGATCAGAAATAGGTCAAAATGATCAAAATTATGAATGTAAAATCAACAACTTAGAAAGTAAAACTAAAAATCAGTTACTTTTGACTAACAATAAAGTAGTTGAAGAAGAAAAAGCTGTAACTAGCAGTATAGATGCATGTATGCAGGGAATGTTTGCAAAAAATTAGCTGAACTGGAAGAAAGATTCACAGCTAAAAGTGTCAACAGTATGTTGTAACAGGACGCAGGTTACATCATAGCTACTCAAAAGTTCACACTCAAATCAGAGATGACAGAAATTTTTGGTCATTGATTTCTTGGTACATGATCAGCTGTGTGCAGAAATGAAGTGGCAATGGGGTCAATGTGAGATTTTTCAGATCTCTGTGATTGGGAACAGTACAAAATGAGTTGAATGTTAGGCCTGATAGATGTGGTGATGATAGGTGAATAAAATTTTGGGTTGGCTTACTGATCTGCTTTATGGAATGGTAGAAACAGAAATGATAACAGGCCACATGACAATAGGAATAGGCTTTAGGGAGAGGATAATAGACCATTTAACCACAACAGATTTGAAAACAGAGATAATAATCCAGTAAAGTAAATATTGCTGCATTGGAAACCTGATAGTTTTGGGTGAGCAGAAACAGAAGAAATTAGGTGAACTATTATAAAACTATTATAACATGAATATTGATACCCTTTTAGAGGAGAGAAAATTTTGAACCATGTTGCAAACAGAACAAAAATAGGAATAAATGTAGAATGAATAGCTTATGTTCTGACTGGGAGTTCTTGAAGGTTATGAAGATAGATATGTTTGAAGAAGATCAGAAAAGGTTACTCATAGTGTTACAATAGAACCAGATGGAGAATCTCTAGCAAATCTTTACTGTGTATCAAGCAATGAAATTTCAGTGGGAGATGAGGAAAATGGGGGTCGACAGAGGTGTCCAATCCCACTTGTTGGCTTTGACCTGTAACATACGGGTGTTATGGCATGTGACGTCACGGCGGCATGGAGTTTAGTTTATGAGTGTGTTGTGTTTATAGATGTCATTTTGTTGAGGTTGGTGGTGTCTTCTGGTGGTGTGTTTATGGTTTGTGTGGTATGTGGTGTATTGGATTCATTTTGGTGTTGCTGCTTGATCTGTTCAGGTGTCGTCTGTGACTGGTTTTTGACAGAAATTGGTTTCAGCGAGTTAAGAATTAAGTTTTTGTTGTGTCTAAGTTATTGTAGTGCTGTTTGCTGTGTGTCAAGTGATGAATCGTTTAATTTAATTTGTTGCTGCTTTTGTTAGGTATGGATATGATGGATAAATACAACAGTTCTCATTTGCAGTTGGAAATGGGTGATGATATGCTATCCCTGATAAAATCCTTACAATTATTTGGTCTGTTGGCTGAAGTGGTGAAGTGCGGCACGTGTCGGCAGATCATGCAGTTGGTCAGAGTTCTGGCATCTCGGGCCAGGGACTGCTACATGTGGTTGTGCCTTAGGGACAACATATGGTGCTCCATAAGGGGTGGTACCTGGTTTGAGAGGTCTAGATTGGGCATGCAAGAGACAGTGTTGATGATGTATTATTTTTGTTATAGATCCTCCCAGAGTTTTTGTGCACATGAGACTGGTGTTAGTGGGAGGATGGTGTATGACTCGTTTTTGTTTTGTAGGGAAGTTTGTTCTGAATATATTTAGTAGAGGAATAAGTTGGGTGGGCCTGGGGTAGTCGTGGATGTTGACAAGCTGCAGTTTGGGAAGAGGAAGTATGGGAGGGGTAAGTTTCCGTTGGTTTATGGGTGTGGGGAGCTTTTGTATCTGGGGGTGGTTTTTCAGTGTGTGTTTTTAGGGTTTTGGAGGGGTGAATGAAAAGGGAATTGGTGGGATTAATTGAGGAGTTTATAGAGGAGGGTAGCACAGTAGTTTATGATGCTATTTAATTTTTTAAGATAAAAAAGCATCATAAACTGATTGGGCCAGAGGGGGTATGATCATTTAGTTGTTATACATAGTTTAGAATTTAAGAATTACAAGACTGGTGCATGTACAAATACGATAGAGGAGTTTTGGGGGTTGGTTGAGTCAGTTATTGGGAGGGGGAAGAGCTGCTCTTCTAACCTTCAGTCTCAATTATATGAGTATTGTTGTTTTTTGGATTTTTTAAGGGCTATTAGTAAAATGTATAGGCCAAATTGGGTGAGGGAGGGGTGGGATGTAGTTGTTAGTAATGTTTGTGTAGGTAGGTGGGTGGGGGGTGGTGGTTGTTTTATGATTATGTTATGGAGGATATGTTTTGTTGCAGTTATTTATGAGTTGTAGTATGCGATTGAGAGTTGTTTATTTTTTGGTTTTTATTTGTTGATGGATCTTTGATTTTGGGGAGAGGGTGGAGGTTGCATGGGGGGGGGGGGGGGGGGGTTGATAGGTTGTGGGTGGGTTGGGAGTTTGTTTTGGTTTTTTTTGTTAGTGTGTGTGTGTGTGTGTGTGTGTGTGTGTGTGTGTGTGTGTTTGAGGATGTGGCTTTTTGTGATTGTGGTGTCTGACCTTGTGTGTACCGCCAGAATTCTTTCCTGGTAAGTAGTCATGTTTTAGGGGTGTATTTTTCGTTTGTTATGATGGTTGGTGGAGTATTTCTGTGTTGTTTGGTCAGTGGTATTTTCTGTGTGTGTTGGTGGTTGATGTTTTGGTATTGGCACTTGGGGTTGATTTAGATATCTTTGGGGAAGTACTTGATTAAAATTTTTTTGGTATCATTAGTTGTTTTTGAGCTTTATAGGGAATGGGAAGTGATTGATATCAATATGTTCTTATAGCTATGTGTGTGTTTTGGTATCGTGAGGTGCTGTTGATCTATGTAGGTGAAGGAAGTGTCCAATTCCAATACACAGTCATAGTTGTGTATGTTTTGGTATTGTCAGCTGCTGTTGACCTATATAGTGTCTGATTCCAATGCATGGTCATAGCTATGTGTGTTTTAGTATCATGAGTTGCTGTTGACTTATATAGGTCAAGGGAAGTGTCCGATTCCAATCCGCAGTCATAGGTGTGAGGTGTTTTGGTATCATGAGCTGCTGTTGACCTATATAGGTCAAGGAAGTGTCTGATTCCAATGCACGGTTGTAGCTGTGTTTATTGTGGTACTGTCAGCTGCTGTCGGCCTATGTAGGTCAAGGAAAGGGTCCGATTCCAATGTGTGATTGTAGCTGTTTTTCCCATATTGTGAGGTGCTGTTGACCTATATAAGTCAAGGGAAGTGTACATTTCCAATGTGCAATCGTAGCTATGTGTTTTGTGATATCATCAACTTCTATTGACCAATATAGGTCAAGGGAAGTGTCTGATTCCTGAGGATTTTGTGAGTGTAGCGGAATTTGAGAATTTTGTGTTGTCGATTTATGTCATTGTGTTGCATGGTATGGGATGGTGGTGTGTGTTTATATGTGTTTATATTTAGTTTGTCCCCACACATAAACCACAAATTTCCCGTGCTTGTCCCATTAGTTTGATTATATTTTTGGAGGAAGATGTTTTCATGTTTGTTGCCATACTTATGTAATGGCATCATAGTTGCCATATTGGAGTCATGGTGAATGGTCATTTCCGCCATATTGGTGATGTCATGGGTCAAAGCAGATGGGTGGAATCAGACATTTCTGATGAATTTGGTTTATGTAAGGTTATGACTGAAGACGTATTAGATGTAGATGGAATATTTACTGTTTCTGATGTTGATGTTGTTGAGGTTCCATGGATATTGAGAACATGATAAAGTTGTGCACATTATATAGTTTATTGTAATGGTTCACATTGGTACATTTTGCTACATGTTAGCTTAGACACACAGTTAGACGAACAGGGAATGACTGGGAACAGCGTGTAGGGACAAGGATGTAAAACACAGTCAGAGATACATATACATAGTTAACTACATATCGATATAAAATAAATAGGTTTAGCCACCTCAACACCCCCACTTCAAAACATTTAAATGATTTTCTTAAAAAATACCTAGAACTATACAGTCCATAAAATCATAATGTTTTTCTTTTTTCAATCCCTTTGTCATTATGTCAGCATGCATGTTAGCTGTTTGTAAGTAAACAGTTTTTACAACTTCATTGGACACAAATTCCCTTATAAAATGATGTCGAACATCAACGTGCTTCATTTTTTAATGATTGGGAGTATCTACAGATAAGTTCAGTGCACTCTGAATATCATTGAATAATGTGACATACTTATTATAACTGATCAGTTCATGTAACAAGTTCCTTAAATAAATAGCCTCCCAGCAAGCTTCTGAAAGAATCATATATTCAGCTTCTGTGTTAGAAAGAGCAAAAGTTTTTTGCTTACCACTCTGGTATGACATTACAAGCCCACATAATTTGAAAATAAAACCAGCGTATGATTTTCTGTCCAAAGGACAACTGGCCCAATCTGCATCTACATAAACACATAAATCTGAATCTCCTTTCCTAAACTTTAGACCATCATTCTTAATTTGCTTTCGATATTTCAAAATTTGCTTAGCACACATCCAATGTGTTTCAGAATAAGAATTATTCAACTGGCTTAAGTAGCTCACACTGAAAAAGATGTCAGGTCAGGTAAGTACTGATAAATACATTAAGCTACCAATTAAGACTTGATAAGGTACATCACTAGTTTTAGTTTCTTTTTCATTTAGAAAATCAAACTTTGTTTCAATAGGAGTCTTTACAGTTTTACAATCTATTATGAATTTTTTTCAATAACTGATCAATATAATTCTCTTGACTTAAAGCTAAATCTCCATTTGCTTTATCATATTTGATTTACATCCCCAAACAATGTTTAGCCATTCCTAACTTATTTTTCAAAAATTCAGTCTCACTTAAGTCATCTGAAAAAATATAAAAGTCATCCACATGTAAAGCTACCATAGCAACTAAGCATTTATCTGTATGTTTTGTAAAGAAGCAAGGTTCTAAATCAGATCTTTTTTGCCTATACTGCTTAAGACATCATTTACTCTCTCATTCCATACTCTGGATGATTGTTTAAAATCATTCATAGCCCTTTTTAACTTCAAAATCTTTCTTTTATTGTTACAAAGATTTACTCCTTTAGTTTGTTGTAAGAAAATATCCTCTTTGAGAATGCCATTTAAAAAGCAGTTTTAACATCAAGATGTATAATGTTCAAATCTAGTTCAACAAATAAAGCCATTGGAAGTCTAAGTGTTGAATGCCTCACCCCAGGAGAAAAGGTGTCATCATAATCAACTCCAGGTTTCTGAGCGAATCCTTTTGCCACTAGTATAGCGCGATGCTGTTCTTCACTTTCACTGTTGATTTTCGTCTGAAACACCCAGTTACACTGCACAACACTTGCACTTTGTGGAATGTTCACTACTTCCCAGGCATTGTTGGCTTCAAACGACTATATCTCTTATGTATAACACGTTTTCATTCTTCTGCATCAGGTCTGCTAAGGGCCACCTGCACGGTTGTTGGATCCTCGAGCTGATCTGAAGTTCCAGCAGAAAAATAAACCTTGTAATCATCAAATCTTACATTTGGTTTGGGTTGCCTTTGTGATCTTCTGATATTGTTCACTTTAACTTCTTGCATAACACATTTTTTTATCATCAGTTTCTTTCTCTGATGTGACTGCTTTTTTTGAGACATCGTGTAAGTCCTCTCTTAATACACTATCAGACTTTTCATTTTCTTCATTATCTCCCACTGAAGTGGTGATTTCTTCACGATTCTTTATTTCAGTTTCTGCATCACTTCCATTTTCCATTGTAATCACTTCTCAGCTTATCACTAGATCATTTGCTTCAGGGTCAAAGAGTCTATAGCCATTTGTAGTGTTGCTGTATCTTACTAATAACATTTCTTTTGCCTTTTTATCCCATTTTGATCTCTTGACTTTGGAAATATGCATAATGACTTTGCCTCCAATTATTCTGAGATTACCAATGTTGGGTTTCCTGCTGGTCCATAGGTCATAGGGTGTTTTATTCCCTAAACTTGAACTCACTGATCTGTTTTGCAAGTATACTAAACTATTAACTGCTTCAGCCCAAAATCTTTTTTCAGGTCTGCCATCAAATAGTAAACATATTGCCTTTTCTACAACAGTTCTATTTAACCTTTCTGCCAAACCATTTTGTTCTGATGTATAGCTGTTGGATAACTGATGTATAATACCATGTTTTTTCAACAAACTGTCAAAATTCACACAACAGAATGCTTTTCCATTATCTGTTCTTACTGTTTTGATTTTCCTTTCTTGCTGATTCTCCACCATTTTCTGAAATTCTTGAAATTTTTCTGAAGTCTCATTCTTTGTCTTCAGAAAATACACAAATCCCATTCTGGTGTAATCATCTTCCAAAATGAAAAAAAATACTTTGCACCACTTGATGACATAACCTCCATTGGTCCACACAGGTCTGCATGTACTACTTCAAGTGGTTTAGAGGCTCTAGTGCCTCCAAGTGGAAAAGGCTGCCTGTGTTTGTTTACCTTCATTGCATATTTCACAGTTTTGCTTGCTAATGTTGATGTTGATGTCTTCACATACCATTCCTTCTACAGTATCATTTTTCATTTTAATAAGATCCTTTGCATTTAGGTGACCTAATCTTCTATGCCAATCAGATGTTGTGATCATTCCCAAAAAAATCACTTCTTCTGTCAACATTTAGGTTGTATACACCATTAATCAGATCTGCAGTTGTAACCAGTTCCTTATGCTTGTTATAAATAATTGCACTGATCACTACCAAATTTAACAAAATTTCCTTGTTCAATTAACCTGCTCACAGAGAGCAAATTTATAGTTAGTTCTGGAGCACACATAACATTTCTTACAGTAATATCAAAAAAGTTCTTCCCAACCACTGTTGTTGAACTAACTTCTCCAGAGATTTCTGTCTGATTTGCAGCCATCATCTATTGAATGTTAACATCATTCACTTTGTTTTTTATCTGTTCTCCATTTGCTGTGTGATGCACACTAGCACCTGAATCAACACACTAGTCATTCCTGTCAAAAGAGCCACTTATAAATACTGCACTGAAAACATTTGAAGTTTTGTTTTGTCTTGCGTCATTTTCACTGTTAGGGCACTTACTTTTAAAATGTCCTGGTTTCTTGCATTTATAGCAAACAATGTGCTTCTTATTTTGGTTTCCAACTGTATTTCCATTTCAGTGAGAAAACTTTGGTTTACTTTGCCAACTTTTGGCCTTAAAAGCACTACCAGTCATGGTGATCTCTTCTTCCATGTCAAGAAGCTTACTTTTGATTGTGTCCATTGCATTTGCATTCTTGAGTGCTCAATTGCCATTATCATGAGAGAATATTTTTCTGACAATCCTGCTAGCAATAACGAACCAATGCATTCATCATTAATAGCAAAACCTGTTCCACATAATTTCTGATCATTATCTACTATCTGGTTCACATAGCTCATCATTGAATCACATTTTTCTAGATGTGTTAATATCAGTGTTCTCAATAAATTTATTCTTCTCGCAAAACCAGTCATCAAACATTGATTCCAGTTTCTTCCACAAGTCCACTATCGTTTTTGCTTATCTTATGTTCACATATAAAGATGGATCAATTATAAGAATTATCTTTGTTTTGGCCTTCGAATCTTCTGATGAAACTACTTCTGAGATACACTTCGCCAATCCATTGAGAATAAGCACATTTTTGATAGTGAACACCCAATCTCAGTAGTTCTCACATCCCTTTAGCTTCAGCACATTAATTAGATAATTTGTCACCATATTTGTGGACTCGAATGATTCTTATTTGTGAGCAACAGCACACTGGACTTTGAATCATGACACATGGGTTTTGAATAGTGATTCCTGATACTTTTAATGATCGGTTATCTGTGTATCTGGGCCCATAACCTGTTGAGGTTCTATGGATATTGAGAACATGATAAATTTGTTCACATAATATAATTTACTGTATTGGTTCACATTGGTACACTTCGCTACATGTTAGCTTACACACACAAGTAAATGAACTGGGAGTGACTGGGAACAGCATGTAGGGACAAAGATTTAAAACACAGTCCAATATACATATACATAGTAACCACATATATCAATAACAAAGCAGGTGGATTCCTTCCTAGTGTTAAATTTTTCTTCCCGCTAAAATTATTATATTTTTCAAATTTTGTGATATCTTCAACGTTATCATTTATATGACAAACACAGTGCCTTAAATCTTGAATATTACTCAGAGCTTAGCCAACTTTATCATCTGTTACATTCCTTTGGATATCAGGAGTTAATGAAGTAACTAGTTCATCTAAAAACTGTGCTAATTACAAAACATCAGTAATTTTAAATTTTGTTGTGTCTGTTCATGTGTAAACATGTACCCAATTACTGACTTCCTGAAAAAGTAGATTGAAAAGATACAAAGGCAAGTATTCTAACAACTAATGACACAAACATATTTGCAACATTTGTGCTCATTTAATTCTGGAATAATTATGATATTTAGCTAAAATATTGTTACCAAAATAGAATTCCATATTTAAGCAAACTAGCCAGAATAGTTGAACAGAAATTATCTTTGTATCTAATAGTTGTTTTAAAAAAGAAAATCATTGGACTATTTAGTTAATCAGAAATGTAAATCTTTAATCATAATTTATGAAAATCCAGCAAACAACAGTAGCTAAATTCAGTCATAATTATTGTAAGGTTATAAAAAAAACTTGTTAGAGCCATAGTAAACCATTCTGTGATGAGTTTAAATGAAACAAAACCTACATGTTCGGAAACATGGGCTGCTGTACTACTTTCGAAAGTTTTCCTGCCTTTTATTAAGGACGTCACTGACCGCAGAGGGAAAATATTGAAAAAACAGAATATCACGGTGATTTACAAACCTACCCGGAAGATACAAGAACACCTGAGATTGGCTAAGGATGCTCGTAAACCGCTGGAAAAAGCAGGAATTTACAGGATCCCGTGTAGTTGTGGGGAGGTATATGTGGGTACCACAAAAAGAACGGTCAAAAAACGACTAGAAGAGCACAAGGGCAATTGTAGAAGGGGAGAGATTGATAGATCAGCTGTTGCGGAACACGCTTTGCAGTCAGGAGACCACCACATTTATTTTGATAGAACTCAAGTACTGGCAGCCACAAGCGGATATCATGAAAGGCTTTACAGAGAGGCTATAGAGATTATGAAACACCCCAGGAATTTTAATAGGAAGGAGGAGGGCGTGAAATTGAATGACATCTGGATGCCGGTGCTGAAGAAGATGTGTACCAGTCTTCCGCCATGGGATGATAGCAACAGTGGACGGCGGCAACCGACAACGGCCAATTGCGCTCGCGTATTCAAAACATGTGACGTCACGCCTATGCGCGGGAGCACGCGAAAACAAAAATTTGCTGCAGTCAGTAGTGAGACAGTGTGTGTTTCGGAAGTTAACAGAAGCCACGAACCCCCTTGAAGATGTCCTCCGCAGATGGGGACGAAACGTCAGGTTACAATGCGAAATCCATCAGACCACGGCATAATAGCCCGGAAAAGAATTTTATTAATCATGACAGTTCCGGCCGTGAAAGTTTACATTTTACAATTAAACATTTCTGTAGTGATGTTTATAACAGATTTAGATTTTATTCTGGGAAAACAATTACTTGCTATATTGATAATATATGCACATGATATGTTAATAACTTATAAAAATTGGGAAGAGCAGTCTGAATTATTAAAAGAGCTAGGGAAAAGTTAAGGAAAGGAGGCACGACATTAAAGTTGAAAAAATGTAAATTTACTATGAAACAGTTGAAATTTCTAGGTCACAGCATTACAAAGGAAGGAATTTTGCCTGACAGTGATGAAATATTAGTCATAGCAAAATTTCCAGCCCTTAAGTCAAAGAAGGAGTTAAAATCATTTTTTGGCTTAGCTGGTTTTCACAGAAAATACATAAGAAATCAAGCTTTGAATGCACCTTGTTTGAATAACATTTTTAGGAAAAATGTCATGTAGAAATGGTGTAAGGAATGCCAGCAAGCTTTTAATGAAATAAAAAAGGACAGTTATGTGATAGCAAAATTCTACAATGAGCAGATTTGTCATTACCATATTGCCTAATGACTGACAGCAATGATAGTGGAGTGGGAGCTCACTCATATCTATATCTACATCTACATCTGTACTCAGCAAACCACTGTGAGATGCATGGCAAAGGGAACATATCATTGTACCAGTGATTAAGGTTCCTTCGCATTCTACCCTTGTATGGAGTGGAGGGAGAATGATTGTGTCAATGCCTCTGTATCTGCAATAATAATTCTAATCTTATCCTCAAAAGCCCTAGGTGAGCAAGGTGCAGGATTCAATCCCTATGTGAGCAAGATATAGGGGATTGTAGTATATTTCTAGAATCACCATTTAAAGCCGGTTCTTAAAACTTTGTTAACAGACTTCCTTGGGATGGTTTACATCCATTTTCAAGAGTCTTACAGTTCAATTCTGTAAATATCTGTGTGACACTCTCCCACAGACTACATAAACCTTTGGCCATTCATGCTGCCCTTCTCTGTATACATTCATTATTCCCTGTTAGCCCTATTTGGTAGGGGTCTCACACACTTGAGCAATATTCTAGAACTGGTCACACAACTGATTTTTAAGCAATATCCTTTGTCGACTGATTGCACATCTCCAGCATGCTATCAATAAACTGGAATCTACCACCCATGACTGAACCTATGTGATCATTTCAAATCCCTACAAAGTGTTACACCCAGGTATTTGTACGAGTTGGCCGATTCCAACAGTAACTCATTGATATTATGGTCATAGGATACTAGATTGTTTTGTTTTGTGAAGTGAATAGTGCTATATTTAGGAACATTTAAAGCAAGTTGCCAATCTTGGCACCACTTTGAAACCTTATCAAGATCTGACTGAATATTTCTGGAAATTCTTTCAGATAGCACTACATTACAAATAACTGTATCATCTGCAAAAAACCTGATGTTACTATTAATATTATCTGAAAGATCATTAATATACAAAATACTAACTGTTCATATCCCGTATGTACTTAAGATAATCATTATCGCAGTAAACAGTGACAAAACACTTAATAAAGAGATACACGATCACAATACTAGAGGTAGAGAGAGATCCCACAACATCTCTCATAGAACAACATTTTATGAGGAAAGACCTCACTATGCAGGCATAAAACTACTGAATTATGTCTGCAAGTTGCCCATTACAGAACTAAAAAGTAAATTAAAATTATTGCTCCAAAACAGTTCTGCGTATTCAACAGACGAGTTTCTAGATTTAGTAAATCCGTATGATGGAAGACCATCTATCTAAAAATATACAAATCTCAGATCTTAGACTGTGTCATAAACTGTAAATATTTGAATCTCAGATCTGAAGACTGTGTCACAAACTGTAAATTCCTTAATCTATGTATTGCAATAGCAAATTATTTTATGTATAGTCCATATATGTAACATTGTTCTCTCAACTAAATTTAGAAAAAGTTGTGTAGATAATATGTAACTTTAGTAAATAAGTCTCTGACTTATCCAGAAGACTGGAACAAAAAAAACTTTTTGTAATTACTTGATGTTGGACCAAAATAAATAATTAAACATGAAAACTAACACACTTTCCTGGGCCACACTTGAAGTTATATCGGTGCTAACATTCCAACCAAGATAACATGCTGCATTTTTCCTCAGTCCAGTCACAAATTTCACTTGACATTCCATGTGACTGTACTTTTGAAATTAAGTGTTGTGACTCGCTGATCTTCCAAAGTGGCGCCGCGCAGTTATACGCGTCCTCTACATGCAGTGCTGTCTGCCGGCCATGCAGCAGCAGCGCCACCTAAGCAGCCAGCCAGCCAGCAGCCGCTAGACTTGGACTCAGTTATGATTTGACTGTTAAAGAGCACACACATCTTACTCTGTTTAATTGATCTGTGACTTTCATGTGTTGCATCTTCCGTGAAATAGATTTGTTCAACTTGAAGTTATAGCAATTGGCGACGAGGTAGTGATTTTCCTTTTCCATCATTGACCCACATGTTTCCATGGCTACTTTAGAGCAACTATTGCAAGGTCTCATAGAACAGCAAACGCTTCTCACAAATGCGATTCATGATTTCGTCACAGCATCAAATGCGGGGCGTCTCTCGTTGTTGTCTCTACCTCCTTTTCCTCCTTACGACAACACGGCGGAAGACTGGTCTGATTACGAAAAATGTCTTCAACAGCACTTCTTGGCATTTCATGGCATGGACGAACAAACATGTAAGTCTCTGTTCCTTTCATGGATTTCACCTCAGATGTATCGGTTGTTGTCACAATTGGCTCCTTTGAAAGATCCTGTATCTTTGTCCTTTGCTGAAATGTGCTCACTTCTGTTCATCTATTTTCAAAAGCAAATGCATGTGGTAGCCTCTCATGTTGCCTTTTATTGTTGTCAAAAACAACCAAATCAATCCTATCACACTTGGACTGCTGAACTTCATGGCCTCAGTAGAAAGTGTCAATTTGTTACTGAAGTTCACAAAGAATCCTAGCCGATTCCATGGTACGGGATGCTGATTGGTGCCTGACAAAGAAGTTAGGCAAGGCACCTGACAAACAAGTTAGGCAACACGCCTTTCAGTTGGCAAATCTGTCTGTAGATGAAGTCCTGTCGATCACTCAGTCTTTTGAAATTTCTCACGCTGCTGGAGTGCAAATAGAGGCATCGGGCGACGTCGGGGAAGTACAACCTCTGTGCGATGTTGACGAAGCATGTGGCATGTCTCCACCATCCGTTGTGGCCTCAGTATGCTCCCAAGTGCAGCCTCGGCCTGCCCATAAACAAACCTCTAAGAAACTGCAGCAAAACCCACGGCAACTTCCTTCATGTCCACGGTGTTTTACGAAACATTCACGAGAAGATTGTCCACACCATTGGGCCGTGTGTCACAAATGCAAAAAAAAGGTTCATGAGCCATCTGTTTGCAAATCCAATCACATACATGATGTTCATGAACATGACACTGATTCTGATTCTGTGTTGTCTATCAATTGTACTTCTTCCCTTTCAGGGAAGTTATTCCTCACTGTCCAAATACTTGGTCGAGATGTTTGCATGCAGTTGGATACTGGTTCTGCTCCACTATCATCAATTCTCAGACATATCTTCAGTTGGGTTCTCCAATCCTGTCACCTGTCACTAGGCAATTATGGACTTACAATAAACAGAAGATTTCTCTCTTTGGACAATTTGATGCTGAGGTATCTTACAAATCTGTCATTTGCACTGTTCCCATATTTGTGGTCAAACATAGTAACCCAGAGAATCTTTTTGGTTTCAATGCCTTTCACGTATTTGGGTTCTCCATAGATGACTCTGTCAATATTGTCTCTGATGCTATTCCTTTTGCTCAATTGAATTCCTTGTCGACGACTTTTTTGTCCCTTTTTTCTCCTGGGTTAGGCCATGCAAACGACTTTGAAGCTCATATCACGCTCAAACCCACTGCTCGGCCTAAGTTTTTTTGGGCTCAGTCCATTCCTGTGGCCCTTCATGATCAGGTCAAATGGGAGCTGGATCATCTCACTGCTTGCTTCCTGTCACTTCCAGTGAGTGGTCATCTCATGTTGTTTTCGTTGCTAAGCCAAATGGTGATGTTCATCTCTGTGGTGATTTCAAAGCCACTGTAAATGCTCAATGCCTTATCGGCACTTACCCTATGCATCAACCTGAAGAATTGTTCACTAAACTTGCTGGAGGGCAGTATTTTTCTAAACTTGACCTGTCAGAAGCTTATCATCAACTTCCTCTGGACGCTGCTTCCCGGCAGTTTCTGGTCCTTAACATGTCTTTCGGCCTCTATCAATACCAACGATTGCCATTCGGGGTTGCCAGCACCCCTGCTCTCTTTCAGTGATTCTTGGAACAATTATTGCTCACTGTCCCTCAGAGTATAAATTACCGGGATGACATTGTTGTCACTGGCTCCACCACTGACGAACATCTTCAAAATCTCCGCACAGTTTTTCATATCTTACAGATATGAAAATCAATTTTTTTTTCAGGCATCTATCACATACTTGGGGTTTCAACTCTCTTGGGATGGTATTCGCCCACTTCAGCAAACTGTCGCTGGGATCGATGCCCTTCCTCGCCCTACATCTGTTAAGGAACTGCAGGCCTTCTTGGGGAAAATAGCATACTATCACAGGTTTTTACCATCTGCTGCTTCTGTGGCTCAGCCGTTGCATTGCGTGTTGCATAAAAACATGTCTTTTCACTGGTCCGTGTCATATGATGCGGCTTTCCAGAAATTGAAGACTATGCTGAAACAGGCCCCGTGCCTTGCTACTTATTGACCTGGCCAACATCTTGTTCTTGCCACAGACGCCTCTCAATACGGGGTTGGTGCAGTCCTTGCGCACTGTTTTTCTGATGGTTCTGAACAACCCATTGCTTATGCCTCCAAAATGCTCACGGATGTCCAACAAAAGTATTCCCAAATTGAATAAGAAGCTTTGGCCATTATTTATACTCTTCATAAGTTTGGTGTTTTTCTCTATGGATCCAAATTTCATCTTGTTACGGATCACAAACCACTTGTTTCCTTGATCAACGTCACTTCCCGACAAGGCTGCACACCGCCTACAGAGTTGGGCTCTTTACTTGTCTTGTTTCAATTATGAGACTCATTTTCGGCTGATGGCTCAACATGCGAATGCTGATGCACGGTCTCGCCTTCCCATGGGTCCTGATCTGGCATTCAATAGGGACGAACTTTTGTGTTTAAACCTGGATGTTGCCGAGCAGCGGGTTGTGGATGGGTTCCCCATCACCGGGGACTGGCTGGCGGCTGCTACGGGGGTTCTGGCCCTACCCTCTCCAAGGTTTTATGCTGTATTCAGAAGGGTTGGCCAGATCTGATCCGTTGCAGAACTACTACTCTTTACGTTACCCGCCTCACCAAAAATGCTTCGCCGCGAATTTTGGTACCTGTCTCTTTGCATGCTTCAGTCTTGTGCCTCCTTCACCAAGGACACTGGGGTGTCTCTCGCACAAAATCTCTGGCTTGCCGTCGTGTGTACTGGCCCGGCATCAACTCTGAAATCGCACACGTGGTCACTGCCTGTGGGCCTTGTGCATCACAGGCCGCCACCCCGAAGTCATCTTTGTCACCGTGGCCTTCGCTTGAGAAGCCCTGGGAGCATATTGATGCTGACTTCGCGGGACCTTTTTTAGGTATTTATTGGCTTCTCGTTATTGACGCCTACTCTAACTTTCCTTTCATTGTCTGTTGCATGTTGCCAACCACCGCGGCAACCACCAGTTCTCTCTCTCGCATTTTCTCTTTGGAAGGCCTTCCCTCTACTATTGTTACTGATAATGGTCCACAATTTGCCTCTTCTGATTTTGCAAATTTTTGTGCCTGTCACAGCTTCAGGCATGCCATGGCCCCTCCATTCCATCCACAGTCAAACGGTGAGGCTGAACGACTGGTCCGCACATTTAAGGCTCAGATGAGGAAACTCCTGACTTCTTCTGCTGCTGATAATGAGCTTCTCCAATGTCAAGATTCTTACCATTTCACCCCCATGGGCGACCACAGCCTGGCTGAGCTCCTACATGGCCGACAGCCCTGCATGCTACATCATCTTCTGCAGCCTTCCACCTCACAGTCGCCGGTGCCTTCGCTTGGCCGATTCATCGCAGATGACCTTGTATGAGTACGGGAATATGGCAGGTGGCCAAAATGGAGTCCCGGCTGCATCTTATGACACCATGGCCAATGCCTGTATGAAATCCAGACAGACACGGGTGTTGCAGTGCGTCATTCGGACCAGCTTTGGCTTCGTGTGCCGGCAACGCCTGTTCCGGATGCCACTACACCACCTTCGGCTCTGCCTGACACTCGGGATACTGGAATCTCTCATTACTCACAACGCAGTCCTCTCACCATCACATCGGTGACAGCACAAGAACTGATGCCACCAGGAGACGTGCCCATGCAGGAACCAGATGACCATCATATGTCGGAGCAACTCTACTCGCCTCCTACGGACGCGGACACATCGCCCATGTCTCCTGTTATAACAACCAGACTTGCCACAACAGTCAGATTGGTGCATGGGTCCCCAGCAGATTCAATCCCCACGTCTCCTGTCATCTCAACCCTTTATCATTGGTGACATTTCCATCCGTACGGGAAGCCTCCTCCTCGAGACTTTATGGCCAGTCAAACAACACCTATGGATGTTAGCAATCTACAGGCCACCTCCATCAAGACCTGTGCAAAAACTTCAAAAGGGGGAAAAGTGTTGTGACTCACCGATCTTTTAAAGTGCCGCCGCACAGTTACGCGCATCCTCTACATGCGGCGCTGTCTGCCAGCCACGCAGCAGCAGCAGCACCTAAGCGGCCAGCGAGCCAGCGGCCACTAGACTTGGACTCAGTTATGATTTGACTGTTAATGTGTACACACGTCTTACTCTGTTTACTTGATCTGTGACTTTCATGTATTGCATCTTCCTTGAAATATATTTGTTCAACTTGAAGTTATAACAATAAGTGTAGGTGTGGTACTGTGACAAATACTTTTTGGAACTCAAGAAATACTGCATCTATCTGACTGCCTTGATCGAAAGCTTTCAGTATGTCATATGAGAAAAGTGTGGGTTGGGTTTCACATGACATGTTTTTGGAATCAGTGCTGGTTGGCATGAAGGAGGTTATTCTGTTCATGATACCTCATTATGTTTGAGTTCAGAATATGCCCTAAGATTCTACAACAAATCATTGTCAAAGATGCTGGATGGTTGTTTCGTGGATTACTTCTACTACCCTTCTTGTAGACAGGTGGACAAGTTTCACCTATGCTTTTTTCCAAGAACTGGGCACATTATTTTATTCAAGGGATCTACAATAGATTATAGTTAGAAGAGGGGCCACAAATTCAGTATAGAATCTGACAGGGATTCCATCAAGCCCTGGAGCTTTGTTTAGTTTTAATATTTTACCTGTTTCTCAACACCACTGACACTAATTGTGATTTCACTCATCTTTTCAGAGTTATGAGATTAAATTCAGGCAATTCTTCTGGGTTTTCTTTGTAAAGAAACATTTGAAAATGTTGTTAAGCATTTCAGCTTTTACTTTGCTACGTTCAATTTTAGGTGTTGTCTCATTCCATAGGGATAGAACACTAACTTTGGTGCTAACAGCCAGGATTTGTTTGGGTTCTGTGAAAGATCATTTGACAATATTCTGCTATGATAGTCACTGAAGTCATCATACATTGCTCTCTTTATAGCCAAACACATTTCATTCAGCAGCTCTCTATCCATAGCCCTACAGTTTCTTTTACACCTATTATGCAGTAATCTCTGTTTCTTTAGAAGTTTCTTTAAAGAGACTGTGTACCATGGAGATTTGCTCCCATTATGAACTGTTCTACTGTGTACATATTTATCCAGTGCATGACCAACTATTCTTGTAATCTTGAGCCATAGCTCCTCTACATGCTTCTGCCCTGTGGTGAAAGTTTCAAGTTTCTCACTGAGATATGAGACTACTGATTTTTTTATCTAGTTTACTTAACATATATGTCTTTCTGCTTGTTTTAGTTGTCCCTTGTACTTAGGTATTGTTGCCACAATTGTGTCATGTTCACTGATACCAGTTTCATTGTGGACAACCTCAAAGAGGTCAGATCTCTTTGTTGCCATTAGATCCAATATATTGCCATCATGAGTGAGATTCCTAACTATCTCTTCTGGATAGTTATCAGAGAAGGCATTTACTAATGTTTCACAAGATGTCTTAGCAAGCCCACCACTAAGAAAACTGTAAGTTTCCCAATTGATTGTCAGACAGTTAATCTCCACCAATGATGACAGATTACAGAAAGTAGCGAATGGAAAGGCAGAATATCATTCTATAGAATTTGTATTTAGAACCTTACAAAAACATGACAAGAATTACATTGTAACAGAAAAGAATTACTTGGTTTCACCAAGTTTAGAAACTATTTATGGTGACATAAAGCTGTAGTATATTCTGTTCATAAGGCTTTAAGTTATCTGCTTGACTGCAAGTTGTATCACAGTAAACCTACAAGGTGGGCACTACTCTTGGAACCATTTGGTTATTCAATAAAATACATAAAAGGAAAGTAAAATGTAACTGCTGATGCACTGTGTAGATTACCAGTAGGGACTGAATGTGTAGAGAGTGAGAATCAATGAAGGGATATCAGGTTATGTACTTGAGAGTCAAGTCTGAAAGGAAATCTATCTCCCTTTGTCACATGAAGGCTCTATAAAATTGGAGCAGACAGTCCTGTCTGCCCCCCATGAATTGTGGGTAATACATTTTAAATTGCCAACAGCCTTGTCACAGGGTAACATTGGTTCCTGTCAGATCACTGAAGTTAGCCTGTCGGTCTTGGCTAGCACTTGGATGGGTGACCACCCAGTCTGCCGAGTGTTGTTGGCAAGCGGGATGCACTCAGCCCTTATATGGCAAACTGAGGAGCTAGTTTATTGAGAAGTAGCAGCTCTGGTCTCGTAAACTGACATACGGCCAGGAGAGCAATGTGCTGACCACATGCCCCTCCATATCTGCATCCAGTGACACTTGTGGGCTGAGGATGACATGGCGGCAGGTCGGTACTGTTGGGCCTTCCAAGGCCTGTTCGGATGGAGTTACACTATAAATTACTTACAAGGGAAACTCCCCATTGCACCCCCCTCAGATTTAGTTATAAGTTGGCACAGTGGATAGGCCTTGTTAAACTGAACACAGATCAATCGAGAAAACAGGAAGAAGTTGTGTGGAACTATGAAAAAAATAAGCAAAATATACAAACTGAGTAGTCCATGCGCAAGGTAAGCAAGATCAACGATAGTGTGAGTTCAGGAGTGCCCCAGTCTCGTGGTTAGCGTGCACAGCTGCGTAATGAGAGGTCCTTGGTTCAAGTCTTCCCTTGAGTAAAAAGTTTAGTTAGTATTTGTTTCACATTCCCAGACTACCTTCTCTAGCCAGCAGTTCCTACCCCTGTAACCGACCCTGCTGCAAAACCTGCCCCATGCATCCCCCCCACAACCACCTACTCCAGCCCTGTAAAAAATACAAAATTCAAGGCAGGGCCATGTGTGAAACTACACATGTCATTTATCAGCTGACATGCCTGCACTGCACAGCCTTTTAGATCGGTATGACAACAACTAAACTGGCTGAGCGCACGAACGGACACAGACGAACTGTCCGCCTAGGAGATGTCCAATACCCAGTAGCGGAGCATGCCCTCCAGCATAATTCTAGGGACCTAGCTACCTGCTGCACCATATGTGCCATTTGGCTTCTCCCACCCAACACCAGTCCCTCTGAACTGCAGAGATGGGAACTTGCACTCCAACACATCCTTTCATCCCACCATCCCCCTGAACTGAACCTACATTAAACAACCTCACTCCCATTTACTCTTCAGTCTTCTCCTGTTTCCCTTTCCTCTTTAGCCATTCACGCATCTTTTCATCCTACATAGTTGTGTTTATCTTTATTCTATATACCTCTTTACTTCTGTATGCATCCTCTTTGGTTTGAAGCTGGCACAGTACTTACAGTAGAATATCTTTGGCTTCCCTCTGACAACCATGCCTCCATCCTTGCTACCCTCCCTGTTTTCCTTTCCCTGTTGCTTCATAACCTGGATTGTGAGTAACTGAATCCACTTTCCCTTCTTCCCTTTCTTTCCCCTCTCTCCTCCCTGATGAAGGAACATTTGTTCCGAGAGCTAGGAATGTAAATTTTTGGTTCTGTTTTTCGTGTATCTATCGGCTGTACTGAGCTGAGGTAAGTACTGGCCAGCCCCTCCATCTCTTTGTTAGTATATGATCTATTTAAAGTACTATAATGTCAATCTATGAGCATTATGAAGAGTTTGTAACTGGTTGTGATTTTTTTGTGGCCTAACACCATTCAAGCAAAGGAAATATGTGAAAATACCACACCACTTGCTCGAAGCCCTGTAAACAAAAACAACAAAAACAATATCCAGCCAACAGCAGTATGATGCTGTATCCTCAGTTGTGCACAAGACAGTTATAATTACTTGCAAATATAAAATCACTCAGACTCTCATATACAGAGAGAGAGAGAACTGGTTTGGAGGTTCATTCCTGAGTTGAATGATTTGAGATGTGGAAGAGAAATATGTTTACATAAACACTACATTTACTTATCACTATGGAAATACGCTGTAAATGATACATATATTAAAAACAAAGATTCCAAGACTTACCAAGCGCCGGTAGACAGGCACAATAAAATAACACACACACAAAATTTCTAGCTTTCGCAACCAACGGTTGCTTCTTCAGGAAAGAGGGAAGAAGAGGGAAAGATGAAAGGATGTGGTACCCTCTCCCTTAAAACCCACATCCTTTCGTCTTTCCCTCTGCCTCCCTCTTTCCTGAAGAAGCAACCGTTGGTTGCCAAAGCTAGCAATTTTGTGTGTGTATTTGTGTGTTATTTTATTGTGCCTGTCTACCAGCGCTTTCCCGCTTGGTAAGTCTTGGAATCTTTGTTTTTAATATATTTTTCCCATGTGGAAGTTTCTTTCTATTTTATTTACATCGTAAATGATACATATTTACATCTGATAATACCACTCCCGTTCTTTGTTTGGGCTAAAGGGTCTTTCATGCAAAACGTTGTCAGACATGATATTATGACAATATATGTCTATGCACATAAAAGAGATGTGCAAGAGAAATATATTTACATACACACTACATTTACTTAAAGCTATGGCATAGTAAGCCAAGGAAATACACTGCAAATGATACACATTTACTGATAATAGCACTCTCATTATATGTTTGTGATGAAATTGTCTTCCAAGTGAAATCTTGTCAGAAATGATAATATCATAATATATGTCTATGCACCTAAAAAAAGAATGTCTTACATCACTGAAAGAAATCAGATGCCTACAGTTCAAACTACATACATAGTCATCCTAATGAATCGTAGACAATTTGTAGTTCCTCATGATGCTGAATAGGTACACTTCGAAAAGTTGTTGAACACACATATGGAATATTGTCACTTATGTTGAAATATATTATACACACACTGTCCTTATACAATGTACACACAAAAAGCCTTTAAGAATTAATTGGACACTTATCAACTAATATTTTATTACTTGTGACACAATTTATAAGAAATGCTCAGAAGTCTTAACACTTTGATGGTTATGGTTGTACACCCACACAACTTACGCATGGGTTGATCACAGACATTTATGTATTTATGTGAAATCATGACTCATACTATGTGAATATATGGATTGTCACTACAGTTATTACTCATGTTACAAGCATTATGTACTTTGAAACTGCTATATCTGTGATACACTGTGAAAATACAATACTACACTATTGGTTTGCAGTTTTTATGAGAATGTATTTATGCTGAATCAAGATGAATTGTAAAGTCTGCAGATAAATAACTAACACGTCCATGCGCATTAACAATTTTGTGAAGGTTTTTCATGATTAGTCTTTGCCCACCTTCATTAATTTCAATGGCAAACAAATGAAGGAGATGTAAGGTTCCTTGGATGTAGATACAAGAGTTTTGTTACACTTGTGGAGATATGTGGAGGAAAGGAGAGAAATTTTGATATGACAAATGAACTATACTTTTGTAAAAGAAGAACTAACATAAGATTACATGTGATGCTACATGTTTGAATTTTACTCTGACTTATGTGTATATGCCTTTAACCATTTGTACAAAAATGCCATGTATCATAGCTGTGTATGGCGAATTTGAAATACTACATTTGATGACTCTACTACAAGACTGTTCAGAATGAACTATGAAACTATTACACTAAAACTTATTTGTATGAAGTGCCATACTGGAAAATATTGGCTAGCACTGAAGCTGAGTACATGTTATTAAGAGTAAATGCAATTTACAACTTTCCAAGAAGATGAAGTGATTACTGAAAGTGTAAATACTTGATTTTCATGATGATGATTTTCATGTGGAAGATAATATCACATCATGGATATGAAAGATAGAGGATGCAGAAAATACTAAGTTTATTCATAATATTACACTGTGCTTGCCTATAGATAAGTTGAAAAAGCACCAGAATTGAATTTAGTTAGTTTTACATTTCATTATTACCTCATTTTGTAAACTTTGGCTTCACATGACCTACGTGCACCCCCACTGCTGGAACAAAATATTCTATCATATGATCCATTTTGGTTGGAGAACAGAGCAGCTGTTTTCATAAATTACACTGTAGGAAATGCTCTACTTATTAAGAATGTATATACGATATCATTTAGCATTATACCTGAATTAGTAGATAGTACAATTTGTTGAGCTATTTTAATTTTAATTTATACCATTCAAACTTGTAAGATTTCCATTGTGTTTCAATAATTTTATAAATTATCTGTTGTGTTCTGACTGAGCTATTGGTTATAGAAATGGCATGTTGTTTCAGAGAAAAAGAAACATTCTAAAAAGACTCAAGAAGAAATGAGATTCCACCTGATGACATGCTGATTACAAATTCCCATTGTATTACTCATTCTACTCAGAAGAGAAAGGACATGGAGGAACCACATATGTGAAACAAAGTAATCTTTAATAATTTATGCAGAGACATTGTGTATATACTTGTTTAAATTGTTCTTTATTTAATAAATTTATGTTATATGCTTAGCGATAATACATGCAATTTGCAACACAAATAGACGCAAACATCACAATTAATTTACAACAAAGTAATGTTTAATAATTTAAGTAAAGACATTGTGTAAATACTTGTTTAAATTGTTCTTTGGTTAGCAGATTTATGTTATACGCTTAACAATAATACTCATAACCAATTTGCAACGCAAATAGATGCAGGCAACAAAATTATTGTATAACATACTCTTGCTTTGTTACATGCATACTGTGATAAAGTCTTACCCATCATTCTTATGTGCAATAGCTTGGGTGTGTGTGCCAAAGTAAACAGAAAGCGATGACACATAAGAAGGCATGTGATACAGACTGTATAGTAGTAGCTCATACTAATTCCCGGTGTATATACAAACCTATATAACTTAATAAGCACACATTGCGTCTATATTAGTTGACTGGATTAATGAAACTGACATACCTGGAGCTAAATAATAATGAAATGTTGTAGAATATTGGCTAAATGTTGCTTCAGTGCAAAAATATGTGTAACAAATGCAAACCAATGATAAAACTTGTATTTACAAAATTCGTACACAGAAAAGTTATTCTAATTACTGTCCAGATATGTGTAAAGGATTCATTTTAGTATCAAAAACAAACCTGTACTTAAAAAGTTATAATCATTTCAAAATCAAACATTATTGTGAAAAAGTATTTCATGTAATTTGGCAATGAAAACTGTAATATTTCAGCATGCTTATTATTCTGAAAAGACCATAACAAATTATAAATCCAGATTCTGTAACTTCTTTTGGAAAATCAATCAACTTTTAACTGTAAACTTCAAAATTACTGTTCTATATAATGAATGTACTTATATTTCAATTATTGTAAGATATGTAAGGATCAGTGACAGCAACCTTGACATGGCTAGAGTTGTTTCAGATTTTGTTGAATCAATGTTATGTGATCTTTGTGGTGCAAAGAAATACGATACTACCCACACTTTTTAGTTTTGGCCACATCATTTAGTAGACTTAATTAACCAAAATGAATTGACCCTGACATTACAGAGAGCCTAATTGCCATGAAGAGATAAGCAACCAAATTATGATCATCAGTAAACAGCAAGTTGTCTATTCTTTATAGCCAGAGAAGACAGACACATTTTAATAAGAACTTCACAGTCTGCACTTACTTCAGTCCTATAATAATTTATCACACAAAAACTGCACTGTGGGAATTCAATTATGTCAGTCCATAATGAGCATCAACGTGTCCAACAGTCATTTATTTCATTGGCAAATAACTTTCTACACGACTTGTTCATCATAACACAGATGAGTTAAAATATTCATTAATTTGAGTTACAGTAATTGCTCTAAATATTAAAGTTCTTGAGATTCACAGATGCTAATGTGTGTATTTTCATGAACAGAATGTGCATGACTGTGGAGTGAGCCAACATTGGGAGGGCACCTGAAATAATATGTAGTTGTGGGCTTCCTAATGGTGAACTGGAGGTGTTGTGATCGAGACAGTATTACAAAGATAGGCAAAAGAAAAAATTGATACTTTGAAACTACATAATGCTTTAAAAATGTTAGGTTGAATATAACTGTTTTTGATGCAATATAAGCACCAGTAGAATTTTAGGCTATAAAAAATATTACTTATCAGAAATTTAGAAATACACAAGGACACTCTGTACTTCAGAAAATGAAAAAAAAACAACATATTATCCTCTGACTATAATATCACTGAGTCACAGTTGGAATTGACCAACTCAAACAAATATCGTGTGTAACATTTTGTAGTGATGTGAAATGGAATGATCACATAGGCTCAGCTGTGGGTGAAGCAAGTGGTAGAGTTTGGTTTACTGGTAGAATAATGGTGAAATGCAATCAGTATACAAAGGAGATTGCTTACAAATCACTTGTATGACCCATTCCAAAATATTCCTCAAGTGTGTGGGACCCATACCAAACAGGATTAATGGGGGATATTGAACATATTCAGAGAAGGGCAGCTTGATTTGTTACAGGTTTGTTCGACCCAGTGGAAAAGTTACTGTGATGCTGAAGAAACTGAATTGAAAGACTCTTGAAGATAGACATAAACTATCTCAAGACAGTTCATTAATGTATCTTCAAGAACAGGCTTTAAATGATGATTTTAGGAATATACGACAACCCCCTATGTATCACTCACGTGGGGATAATGAGTACAAGTGCAGAGTTATTCAGCCAACCATTCTTCCTGTGCTCCATATGTAAATGTAACAGGAGGAAACCTTAATAACTGGCACAATGCAACATATCCTCTGCCAAGCACTTTGCACTGGTTTGCAGAGTACGAATGTAGATATAAAACATGCATGAAAATCTCAAGGCTTTATTTAGATTTAATTTCACTTAAATTTATTGTTCAGATTATCAGTTTTGTCATTATTTTTGCATTGACATAATTAGTTTTTATTATGGCATTTGTAATTTGAGTATACAAGTAATTGATGTCAGTATTACAGCTTGCAACATGCAAAACCTTATGAGCTATCGGTAATTGGTATATTTGTGAAATATGACCTACACCAGTTGAAAGCTAAGCATTGCACCTCTCCTGAAACTAATTATCTTCCAAAATAATTAAACTTTAAGTTCTATGCCACTAACAGTGTTCACTGCAGATTTTGGCCTAACCACTGTTAGATTCTGACTTCTGACTACTTTTCTGTGCAAAATGGTGTGTGTGTATGTGTGTGTGTGTGTGTGTGTGTGTGTGTGTGTGTGTGTGTGTGTGTGTGTGTGTGTTTTGACCTCATGAGTGCTCAACATCAAGGTGATAAGTGCCTTTACATATATTAAAAGAAATTAATGTGGATAAAATAATTAAAATTGTTATCACACTGTGAAAAGGAAACCTTTAAAATGACACTCATTCACTCTCTCCCACCTAATTTGCATTGACCCACACAATTGCTCTATCTCACCGGCCTTAATACAATAGAGATGGGTGAAAGAAGCTAGACATGGGAGTAAAACAGAAATAAAACAATATAATAGCAAAAAAAGGCACAGGGAAGTGAGACTAACTGACTACTTACAAAAACATGGGTGAGCCAGTCAACCTTTTAACAGATTAAGAACATCTCCCTAGAATTTTCAGTAACAAGCTGGACAATTCACAAAACTTTAAAATTCTAACCACACCCATTAAGTGTCACTTAAAATAGAGAGCAGATGTGCCATCAAATCTGACACTGCCCTCTGATCTCAAAATAACATACAGTCTAGTAAAATTTGGTGCACAATGATCTGTACACCTACGCACCACATTTTTTAGGGTCATCCCACCAGGACAAGAACAAAGACTGTGGCCTATGTGAAGATGAGTAAGAAGGACCTCATCCAATCTTTGTAGCTGTGAGGAGATATGAAATGGCTATTAGTGGGCTTTACTAGATGCAGATTATTATCAGTCACATCCATCCATTTGTCTTCCAATTGACACCTGACTCTGCACCTCAACAGCAAGGAGAGAGAATGCAGGGAGATGCACAGTGAATTAACTGAGGACCATGACACATGTTCTAGGTTGCAACATCAGCCCTTTCACTCCCCACAATAACCTCTTACCCTTGTAACCCATAGAATGACACCTCCCTCCCCAACCGCTGCAGTTGGTGGAGGGTGTCCTGGATATTGTAGACTAATTTATCTGCTGGGTACAAGCATTGTAGTGAGTGAATTACACCCAAAGAATGAGAACAGACAAGAAATTTACACCTCATCAGCTCCAGTGCCTGCAAGATCATATATAATCATGTATCGAAGGCAGTAAAATGTTGAGGCAATCAGGCTTTGAGGACATGATCAGGGAAAACAACAGAGCAACCAATGAAGACATGGAGTCCACTGTTTCAACCCATCTGTAAAGACAGCTACAGAGTTGTGATGCTCAGTTAAAATGCCATAAAATACAGTATCAAAACACACACAGGAGTGCAATCTCTCCTGTACTGTGACGTGTCCTGACATAGGTGGGAGAGGGAGAAAAGGGGTTACTGGTCAGTCTGTGCTCCCAAGTGGTCCAGAGCAAAAGTCAGAGGGACAATTCAGAGTGAAGGCATTTGATTGTTTTCTTCTATCTGAGCCAACACCGGTACGAGCATTTACTAGAAATGCAGGTTGGTAGGGAACTCGTTGTGCAGACTCTTGGACAGACAGGATTTTGAAATAGTTGTTTATTCCAGACAGGACTAACAAATACACTGGAGGCTAGTTCTAGGTTAGAAAAAGCATGAATTACACTATTACAACAGAATCCAATGCAGAAGTCCCAGGAGTGGATGCTAATCACAGTAGCAAACACTAGCAGCATCTTAAGGCAACAACTTGGTTGCAAAACAAAACATTCTGAATGTGACACTGTACACTGAGGGACTCCAAGTGAGGGAGCAGACTTATGCAGAGCTGGACTGAGGCTGGAGTCGACGAACATGGATTCGGTGCCCAGATCATCTCACTGAGAATTTCGCCAAAATGTGGAATCTAGGGGTTTTAAAGAGTTGCATGGGGGCACTGTTTTTCCCATTTAAAGTCACCCAGCCAATCCCGCAGGTCTCTTGCAGGCGCCTGCCAATCATGGTTTAGTTAGGTCCCCACTACTGCTCCGAAGGCAGTTGCACTAACTAAGTCCATATTTGGTATCAACATTGTTCAGCTGAAAGCAAAACGTAACTGCTCTGCCAAATAAGGCTTGCAAGATTACTGTAATACATCATTTAGCCCTGCCCCTCAGGCTGCCCTGAGTAGGGACTACTAGGTCAACAGTTTTTTGACATTTTCACTCTCTTTCTAACCCTTGTGAGCCTACTGATGTTGCTGTTCTCAGGGCTGGTAACAAGCTGGCTTTATATGCTAGTACGTGCCTGTTGGTTACAAAGTTCTATGGTGGCAACCTACCACAGCATATAGACAACATATGAAATTACATGTTAATTCCTTGAAGAGTAACTAGTGCCATGGGACCACGTCTGGGGGTGTCTGCATTCTTGCAAGGCTCTCCCCTTATGGTTTACTTCATGTAACAATATCTCTCCTAGTTTCGCCTGCCCCTGGCATCGTCTCTGCTTCCACACCTTGGAGCGCCTGTCCTCCTTTCTCACAGCTTCAAGATAACACTACAGTAGCAAGGAATGTACAATATACTGGGTGATCAAAGAGCCAGTATAAATTTGAATACTGAATGAATCATGGAATAATGTAGATAGAGAGGTACAAATTGACATACATTCTTGATATGACATCAGGTTTTATTAGAACCAAAAAAATACAAAAGTTCAAAAAATGTCCAACAGATGGTACTTCATCTGATCAGAATAGCAATAATTAGCATAACAGAGTAAGACAAAGGAAAGATGATGTTCTTCACAGGAAATGCTGAATATGTCCACCATTGTTCCTCAACAATAGCTGTAGTCGAGGAATAATGTTGTGAACAGCACTGTAAAGCATGTGGTGAGGCATTGGCGTCGGATGTTGTCTTTCAGCATCCCTAGAGATGTCAGTCGATAACGATACACTTGCGACATCAGGTAACCCCAAAGCCAATAATCGCACAGACTGAGGTCTGGGGACCTGGGAAGCCAAGCATGAGGAAAGTGGTGGCTGAGCACACAATCACCACCAAATGATGTGCACAAGAAATCTTTCATGTGTCTAGCAATATAGGGTGGTTCTAATAAAACCCCATGTCATTCGAATCATGTGTGTCAATTTTTACCTCTCTATCTACATTATTCCATGGTTTATTAAGTTTTCAAATTTATACTAACTTTTTGATCAACCGGTATTACAACTGCACTAAATCTACAATTGTCGAGGTGCAGTAAATCTAAAATTATCCTGGGCCTCTTTGGTAACCAGGGTGGCAGGCAGTTACAGCCCTGGTTTGGGGTTGGACGTGATCCTCGCCAAGGGACTCCAGCACATGCTGCACTCAGATCCCAAAAGGTCTTGTTATTCATGGACAATGGTGGAAAGGCATTCTAGAGGCAAAGAACCTACAGTATGGCATGCAGATGAATTAGAGCTGCAAGGAATCTGCATGCTTCATGCACCGTGAGGAGCTGCCACCAGATAATGAGTGGTGGCTCCCCAGCCTCCACACAGAGACTGGGTACAGGGCTAGACCTATAAGCTCCCAGGTCTCTCAGGTGTGGTAACCACAATAACTTGGAGTAAAAAATGAGGTTCAGAAACCATGCTGAGTCTTTAAATTGTAGTATGGTGTCCCTCAAATGCAGGTCAGGAAAATTACAAATATGATGAGAATGATTAAAATGAACCCAAACAAAAATGAACACACACACACTTCTCTGCAGAAAACTGCAAACTCGTCTTTGCAGCCAATTCTAACCTCCACACCTTAAGTTGCAACTCACGAGTCACTGTTGTGACACTTGAGGAGAAACAAAAAATGCAAAATCGCCCACAAATAAGGAACATTGTATGAGACTCCATATGGTAGATGAGAAACTATTGATACTTATGGCAAAGAGGATAACATTTAATAAAACACTGCCCTGAGGGACAGCATTCTCCTACTCAAAATAATCTGACAGCATGTTACCGGCTTGGTATCTATAAACAGCTGAGACAGAAAAGACTATATGAAGAGGGGGAGGCCACAAAAGCCCCATTGATACAGCTGTGTGAGAATACTGTGTAGTGTGTAGTATCATATGCTTACTGATATCAAAGAATATGTCAGTTCAGAGATACTTATGTAGGAAAGGCGGCTGAATAGCCTTCTCTAGAGGGTTAGGTTGTTGTGGACTGAAATCCAACAATTATGAATCTTCCAACTACCCTTTCTCCAGGAGGGAGCTGGAATCAACACTATCTGAGACTCATGATACTGCACCCAGTCACGACCAAATCTGGTACTGACATTTGCCAGCAGTGTCAAAGGAAATCCCTCTCAACTGCTTTAGTTTCACGTGGCAGACAGATCACTTCCCCAACTTGTGGAGAGAGGCAAATTTGATACCTCCTCTCAAACCAGGAAAGGATAGCACATGTCCCATAGTTACCAGAGTATTGCCTTGACGAGCTGTGTAGGAAAGACCCTGGAGTGAGTTGTTATGGTCATCCTGTCTGGTTGTTAGAGACTAGGCAACTCCTTAGCTACTCTCAATGTAAGTCCAGCTTGCCCCCTTACAATGGTGTGGTAGATCCTGGCTGGTATTGACAGTAGTTTTTGCAAAATGCTCTGCCAGCATCTGTGCAATTTCTCCAGGCATCATTTGGATACACCCATTTCAGCACTGCTGCTATTGGTAAAAGACTGTGTCTACCAGAAATCCTCCTGATGCCTTACCATACTTTCATAGAAAAGTGGAATGATTGATTGAGTCCAGGGACACTTACCATGATTTTTTCTTGCTCTCCTTCATAACGCATTGAGTCTTGGCCCTTGTGACTCAAAATGCTGTTGGGTGGGTACTTAAACTTTCTAAGAGTTGCACACCTGATATGGATTGCTGAGCACCACTCATTGGTCCACCAAGGTACAGTGAGCCTCCTAAAATGACCTGAGGACTTTGGGATGGATAAGTCAGAGGCATGGTGGACCACACGTGTAATGTGGTCCTCCCATTCCTGGATGCTGTCACAGTGTTCAAACACAGCCAGCTGGCTGAACAGCATCCACTTAGCCCTGCTGACCATCCGTGTTGATGGATTCTCTTCAGTCAGTGCTCCATCCAGCAGGTGAATGCAGAGTGGGTATTGGTCACTGGATCGAAGGTTGTCAATGAACACCCATTGAGAAGAGTTGGCTCTATCCAGCAGGTGAACGCAGAATGGGAAGTGGTCAGTGGAATCAAGGTCATCAATGACCTCCCACTGAACAGTCTACAAGGGCTGGAGAGCAGAATGAATGGTTGATGGCTGAGAATGGCCCATTAACAGTACAGAAATGAGTATGAGTACCTGTGCTGAGGATGCACAGCTCATTAGACATCAGAGGTTCTTCAAAACCCAACCCCAAGGGCAAGTAGAGGTCAAGCCCCACAAGACATGATGGGCATTGAAGTCTCCCAGTAGGAAAAATGGTCACAGCAGTTGTCCCATAAGATCTGTGAGAGTCTCAGAGTCTATTGCATCTTGCAGAGGTAGATACAGTGAACAAACAGTTGAACCTCCCCAACACATGAATTTCAACAACTGCTTACATGTCAGTAACCAGGAGGAGAACAGAGGAGTGATATGCATTGTTGACAAACACAGCAACCCCTTTGTGGGCTCTGTTCCCAGTCAGATCAACCTTCCAGTGAAGGGGTATAGCCCTGTAGCACAGGAGCATCAGTGGCTTTAGAATATGTGTCTTGTAAACACAGTGACAGGGGATGATCCTGCGCTAGCACTTTCATTTCCACCACATGTGCCCTAAGCCCATTAATATTCTACTCTAATATGGGAGCCATCTATCATATGGATTGCACTTTCACCCCATCTTTCCAATGGAGAAGGGAGCCTGTAAAGGGGGGTGGGTGCTCAGTTTTCAGATAGGATGATTACCCCAGTCTGAGATCAAGGTCCATTAGCCCTACAAAGGGTCAAGAGAGACATCAGATAGGATTATGTCAACATCATCAGACTATTTACTTCCCAACTCTGTCAATGATGCATGCTTGGCCTTTGATTTTTTGCCCTGGGTAGGATTCGGAATGACAACCATGGCAGTGGTAGTGGCAGTGCTGGACAGTGGACCAGACTGAACCTTTGGAGGAGCAGGGATCTCCACAATGTTAGCAACCATGGCCTTGTCTGATATTATGGAAAGAAGTGTAGGCTTTGAAGGAACTGCAGCTAGACAAGTGCACTGGCAAATGCAGGTACTAGCACTGGCACTAGCAACCTCCATTTGTGTAGCAATATTGGTCTTTTGAACTGGCTGTTTAAGAACAGATGCAAAGGAAATGACAAGCTTTGGGGGCTGCATAGCCTTATATGTCTTTTTGGCCTCAGCATACAAGGTAAACTTAGTTGTTTCGATCTCCTATATCTTCCTTTCTTCAAGGAAGACGTACAGTTCCTACTCAAGATATGATGATTTGGAGGTTAAGAACAACTGACACCTTCATGGGTGGCCTTACCATGTTTCCCACAGATAACTTCTCCCTTACAACTTGGTGTACCCAAAGTATTGGCATGTAAAACAGTGGAAAATAAGGCCAAATGCTGAGGGAAATAAAACCATCCTTAATGTGCTCTGGAAGTTTTGTGCTGCTAAAAGTCAGCGTAAATGAGTCCAATTTCATGAGATTGCCATACACCATCATCATTATGTTCTGTATATCAACGATGCCTTTCTGGGACTACTCAGCTTTCAGTTCTTCTTGAGGAATATAAACCACATCACTGCACGTCACAACACCTTTGCTAGAGTTCAAGATGTTGGGCAGTTCACTTTCTATTGCATATTCCCTGAGACATTGAGATTTCTGGATGTTCTTCACTTGTTGGAAATCAGATGTTTCTCCCAACAGGGTCACATTTCGCAAGTGCTTGACAAATTTTAAACTTCCAGCAATTCTTTCTAAAAGTTTTTATACATAAAAAGACAAAACTTTCTCAAAGTTGCCCTCTTTCCTTTTTATTATAAGAAACACATTCTGGCCATCAGCATGTGTGCTGTTACTCGACACTGGAAAAGCCTGTGTAATCTCCAATTCTGGAGGACTGACACATGAGGCCCCTTGTTTTATTGGGTGTTGGTACCTATCAATGGCCCACTGTTTCCATTGGGAGGAAGAACAGAAGATTTTGAAGGATCTATCCCAGTCCCATAAGCAGCTGGGGCAATAAAAGTCAACCTGGACAGAGCCTTGCATGCATAGGTAAGCCTTATACAAATGAGGTGAGTAAGATTCCCAAGAGATTGCCCACTAATTTCTATTCCAAGTCAACAGCAATGTCTCATCAGTGTACAGCACATTTTGAGATTGAGGGGATTTTAATACATGTTTTCACCATCCCCATGATCTGGATAGTAAAGCCTAGATCCACATTCCTCATGACATGCTAACTTCCACTGGTGTGCCACAAGGTGGTCACTGAGGCATGAGTAGAGCTTACAGTAACAGAGGACTAGTGACACTTACCAGCCCCAGCTCAGGAACCCCAGTATCACCAAGCCCATACCAAGCAAACACATGTTTAGCTCCTGTGGGTTCAGCCTTAATTAACACACTAATTATTAATTTCAAATAATTAACTATAATTTGCTGTACCCTGCTTATTCATGTAAACAAGAGGATTCATTTTGTGACGTACACAGTTTCACATGTTTGAACATTTAAAGTAAGTTGCCAATCTTTCCACAACTTTTAAATATTATCAAGATCTGACTGAATATTTATGCAGCTTCTTTCAGACTTTACATAATTATAAATAACTGCATCATTTGCAAAAAGTCTGAGGTTATTTTTAATATAGTCCACAAAGTCGTCAAAATATGACATGAGCAGCCAGAGTCCCAACACACTTCCCTGAGGCACACCCAAAATCACTTCTACATCTGACAATCACTCTCCATTCATAACAACATGCTGTGTCCTCCCTACCAAAAAGTCCTCAAATCAATCACAAATTTCGCTTGATACTAGACATGATCAAACTTTTGACAACAAGCATAGGCATGATACGTAGTCAAATGCTTTTTGGAACCCAAAAAATGCTGCATCTAGCTGACTGCTTTGATTGAAAGCTTTCAGTATGTCACATGAGAAAAGTGCAAGTTAGGTTTCACATTACTAATGTTTTTTGGAATCTGTGCTGGTTAGCATGGAAGAGGTCATTATGTTCAAGACACCTCATTATGTTTGAGCTCAGCATATGTCCTACTATTCTACAACAAATCAATGTCAAAGATACTGGATGGTAGTTTTGTGAATCATTTCTACTGCCATACCTACAAGTGTCATCTGTGCTTTTTGCCAAGAACTGGGCATTGCCTTTTTCTTTGACAGATCCTATTATAGATTATAGTTAGAAGAGGGGCTAACTCAGCTGCAGATTCAGTATCAAATCTGATAGGGTCTCCATCAGGTCCTGGAGCTTTGTTCAGTTTTAATATTTCAGCTGTGTCCTAACATCTCTGACACTAATAGTTATTTGACTCATCTTTTCAGTGGTATGAGGATCAAATTGTGGCAATTCTCCCATGTTTTCCATTGTAAAGTACCATTTGAAAATGTAATTGAGCATTTCAGCTTTTTCTCGCTATCCTCAATTTCAGTTCCTGTCTTATTTGCCAGGGACTAGACACTAACTTTGGTGCCAGCAACAGCCTTTACATATGACCAGAATTTCTTTGGGTTTTGTTAAAGATCATTTGACAATATTCTGCTATGACAGTTAGTGAAGGCTTCACACATTACCCTCTTGACAGCCAAATGTGTTTCATTCAGCATCTCTCTACCTAGAGTCCTATGCTTGGTTTTATGTCTGTTATGCCATAGTCTCTGTTTCTTTAGAAGTATCTTTGCAGTGACTATATGCCATGGAGGGCACCTCTCATGATTAACTGTTCTACTGGGTACATGTCTATCCAGTGCATAATCAACTATTCTTTTAAACTTGAACCACAGTTCCTCTACATGCTCCTTCCCTATGCTGAGAGTTTCAAGTTACTTACTGGAGTATGAGACTACCAATTTTTTATTTAGCTGCTTAATGATCACTAATACCACTTTCAATGTGGACACCCTCAAAGAAGTGCAGTCTATTTGTCATTAGATCCAATATTTTTCAATCATGAGTCGTGGTCCAAACTATCTGTTCTAGGTAGTTTTCAGAGAAGGCATGTTTCACAGGATATCTTATCACACATACCACTAACAAAATTGTAATATTTCCAATTAATTGTTGGATGATTCAAGTCTCAACCAAAGATTACAATATGGCCTGGGAGTTTACATATAAGCAAGCTGAGGTTTTCTGTAAAGTTTTCGGTTACATCAGAAGATGAGTCTTGTGGCCGACAGAAGGATCCAACTACAGTTTTATGACCAGTCTTGATACTAAGTTCCGACGAAAAAATCTCACATGCAGCTTCAATTTCTGTCTCAGTGAATCTGAGTTTCTTATCTACTGTGACAAATACACCACCTCCATCTCCCATTAGCCTATACACTTAAATTTTCCCAAAAACCTTATTGTTATCACCTTCAGGTTTCAACCAGCTTTCTGTACCTAGTATTATATGAGCTTTACTGCCTTTCAGGATCATTTTGAACTCTGTCACTTTGTTGTAAATGCTTTGGCACTTAACCACTAGGATTTTAATATTCTCGCCTGTGGGAGGTATTTCCTTCTACCTTGCACTTATACTTCTGGGATTCTTACAGCTATTGTTATCTGGACTGGATGGTGTGTTGCCTAATCTAAAAATTCATTGTGTGCACCCCACACATAGCCAGCTATCTGGTTAGCAGCTGCTGATGTGTAGTGCACACCTGATCCATTTAAGGCACTATACAGTTGTCAACCCTATGGCAGAAGTACAGAAAGTGGCAGCCTAGCTTGTTACAGCACTTCTACTCAGCTCAGAACCAAGAGGCCACAATAAATTCTGGGAACAATGCTGCAAATTGTGAGCTTCATTGAAACTCTTTGCACAAGGCTGGTCTTCTCAAAATTCTCTGCAGTCACTGGAATGACCTAAATACGAACTCAGAGCCTAGTTGACAAGCATCATTTGTTCCATTGTGTACCACAATCTGCAGTTAGTTGCATGCTGTTCCCTCAATGGCTACAGGAATAGCCTCTTCAACATGTTGAATGAGGCCCCCAGGTGTACACCTGGTGTTCTTTCCTGCCCCTTGCTGCCATTTCCCTAAGGGATACCATCGTTCGCTGTATGTTTGAACTGTCAATGATTAATAGACACCTGCCCTATTTGTGTTTGCTCCCTCTTGTCACCAGACAAAACAGAAGAACTGGCTCAATTTCAGTTTTAATGAAAGACAGCACCTCAACGTTGTTGGTTAGGGCGATCTGTATAATACCTTGAGTCCTCCCTGGTCCCCACCTAGATCTACCATTGAAATGCTACTTACAGTCAAGTGGACAAGTCATGACAGATCCTGTATTTTCTGGAAAGGAGACAGGATCCACAGAAGAGGACAGTACCTGAGGTACCTTTAGTACATGTACAAGCAAAGATTTCTCACAAAAGACGCATATGAGGGGTTCACGGGTCACGCGGCATGGCCAACAGCTGCTGCCACTGCATCCATTGGCTGCCACCACTGTGCCCACCAGCCATTGCTACGGCCTTCCCCTGAGCTATGCACAAACATTGTTGCCATCTGATAAACTTAAACTTACCTTTATTTACAGTAGGTGCTCAAAATGATGTCCCTCTGTCGTAAGACCAGCCTGATATCTCCTGAGCACATTAGCAAATTCTCAAAGAATTTCAGTTGCTGAAATCTGGAAAATAACTAGTGGAACCCTGTCTTCCACCTCCCTGAGTGAGTGAGGATTGGCTGCTGCATACACTTTGTCTTTTAACAGTCCCCAAAGATAAAAATCACACATATTTAGATCTGGAGAATGAGGAGGGTGGTCAATTATCCTGTCATTAAAAACATTTCATATTGCTGTCACAGGAACATTGGTGATGTGTGGTATTGCATTGTCCTGCATGAAATAACTATACATCTTTTTGTTGGATGTTGGTTCTTGAAAATAAAAGGATGTAATATGTTGTTCACATTCCTGTAAGAAAATAATGTTTCATGGAAAAATATTGGTCCATTAACTCGTCTTGCACTAGTTGCATACCACATCCCTTTTCACATCATTTAGAGGCGGTTGATGTAATTCCTGAGGATTTTCAGGGCTCCAGCATTGACTGTTCTGAGAATTTACATACCCTAGCAAATGCAGCTGTGAATCATCAGAAAAAAGTCATCTGAGGATTAACTTTCCCATCATGCAGAGACTGTAACAGCCAGTTGCAATAACAATGTTGAACAACAGTATCTGAGTTCCTCAGCTGATGCGCTACTTTTATTTCGTATGGTTTCACTTTCAGTTTATACATAGCTTTGTGAGCAGATGCTCTTGAAACACTGGTCTGAAGTGCTGAATGGTGCAGATATTCTCTGCCTCCTTTCCGAGGCCTCCCCTATCTCATCTAATTTATGTTTGGTTGAAACACTAGGTTCTCTAGGCCTTTGTTTGTGTAATACAGATCCAGGCTCTTGAAATTTCTTCACTAATCTGTGTATCATCGAATCATGCACTCCGGGAAATTTTCCATGAATTCAAGCCAACATTACACATATGATTCCGTTTTTGCATAGTTCACCACAAGAAACACTCGGTGATCCTTTACACAAAGGATACCAAATGTAAACTTGACAGAAAACTCAAACCAAAACACTAAGTCACACAGTATAGAAGAAATACACATGGTGTTTCTGTCTGAGAACTGTGCCCAGTGTCATATGGGAGGGAAATCCTCAGACTCAGAGCAGTTATAATAATCATATCTGGCAAATAATATTTGAAGTGATTAAACTTGCCAGAAAAGCTCAAAATGAAACACCAGTACACTCATTTGTACAGTATAGGGGGCATGTGCAAAGTATTGATATCTGAGAACTATGGATAGCCACAACCAGCAAATGCAGCGGTGACAGCCAGCAAGTGCACCACGTGACCCATGAATCCCTCCTGGACATCTTTCATGAGACACCCTGTACATGACTCTTGGGAGCTCTTTCAACATACCAATTCACAGCAGCTAATTGTTTTACAGTAGTCAGGGCAGTTTCCATCTGCTTATGAAAGTCAACCAACTCATCCCATGTCCGAGAACAGCATTCACAGTGGGGCTGCACTTGGCTGGTTCAATGTATTACAGGACAGTGAAGAAAAAACAATAAACTAAACCTGATGACCATTTTTTATATCTATTGAACCAAAAAATTACTAATTCCCTATACAACTTGAAGAAAATACACAAAATAAGATTCCTACTAAGGCAACAGAAAAACCTGTGGTAAAATTACTAATTTCTTAAAACTTTATGGGGTTAATTATAGTAATTAACAAACTCCAAAATAAGAGTTCATTTATGATAAATGTGGTTATTACATACTCCTCTTTAAGGGAAAGCTAGATATAACACAATATGTTAGTTATAATATTTGCTACAGTAGAAAATTACAAACACTGATGTATTACAAATTATTCATAGGACAATGGTAACTTCCACAAATTCTCAAAAAAACTTGTTTATTTGCATTTATATAATGAAATTTGGGATGATCTACTCTTTGGCAGTAACTGTGAATCACAAATGCTGATTTGCTATGAAATAAGTAATTCAAAAACATTCATACTGGTAATTTACAAAAATATAGTTTTGTAAGCATCCACAAATTCTTGTGATTTACCTATTTCTCATGCAAGTATACAATGAAATTAGAGAATGATTCTTCTGAATGAGGAGAGGCCTACTGTTCACAAAGATTTTAAAAGATCACAAATAAGTTTAAGCCTTCGATTGACGATAACAGGAGGAGATTATTGCAGCACTCGTGAATGTTCAAAATTCCGCAATGTATCACAATGCAAATGGGTATCAACACAATCAATGAAAGATTAAGCAGAAGCAATGTCAGCACTAAAATCCATGAATCTAGAATTACAACTGGACATGAATCTTGAACACAATGCCTCACGCAAGGGAAAATTCTGAATTCGGATTTTATGTATAAACAAACATGTGACCTGCATGGATTTTTTTACTTTGCTGTTTCAGTGCAAACTTCTACACTGGTATGCTGGAGAAGAACACTGTAGCATGAGTTTATCTCACTCAATATCAAGAAAATGTGCAGCACCATCAAAGCACATCTTCTGCGTGTTGCAGCTAACAGTGCATACCAGTTGATAAATGTATTGACAGCAAGATAAAAATTAGAAAAAGAAATTAGTTATTTTTGGGAATAGAAAGAAACATAACAGATTGAAAGAATCTGTTTTGCCGTCACAAATGGGACTAAGGGATGAAACTTTAACCCATAAAAAACTTTAAAAAGCAATGTCCCTGATAAATAAAAACAAAACAGCGATACAAATATAGGTAACCTGTTCAAAAGGGCACATCTGAGAAAAGAAAGTCCACTGCTGGGTAACATTCGATACTTTGTTGTTCTAAACAGTGAACTGTAACATGGGTAGGTGCTCTTTGGCATGCCGTCTGCAGAGTGGTTGAGATTTTTTCATTTCAGCCTGTTCCACTCTTCAACAGTAGTCCTCTGGTGGCCATCCAGTATGGAGGGTTCCTGCAATGGCAGACACAAAGTTTCAGCTGGTCCCAAACACGCTCAGTCAACTTCATGTCAGCAGTCATTGGAGGCCATTCCATTCAATTGATTTCTGCCTCCTGGAGAAGGTTAATCACAAGTTGGATGCAGTGTGCTTGTGTATTGTTGTCCTTAAAAACAAACCCAGTGCCAAAATGTTGACAGTAAGGCTGGACAATAGTTTGGAGGGCCCAGTTCAGATAATGCATGAACCCTCATTAGTGACAAGAGGCATCTGATTTCTGTACATTTTACCTATCCCTGAACATGACTGAAACATCTCACTACTGAAGCCATAGAATGTATATCTGAGACATACATTGATACTTGGCAGCTTCCACTCTCTCCTACAACAATTACTATGTGTCAGACAAATCCTGCACTTGTGGACGAAGAGAATCTGATGCCACTTCTTCAGGATTCATGCTATCTGATCCCTTGTCCATCAGGCTACTGAGATGCTTGTACTGTTGTTTGTAATGGAAACCTAGAGGTCAAATTTATTGATACAGATATTGTTTTGTACTGTACTGGTTGATACTGGCCTCCCAGCTGCCTCAAAAATGCAGTATGCCTCACTGATTCATTTTAATTGGGAAATCTGAGAATCATAATATGTAAGTAGCTACTAATATGTAGGCAGCTACTATGATGCAGATCTGGTGCCTTATGTAGCAATCGAATGGTAAAATAACATTACTGTGGCATACATCAATTCAACAAGCAACTTTCTATGTCAATGACACTTTTCTTGTAAAGCGACTTTCTACATACTATCTAAGCACACACTGACCCTTTGAGGCATTTTGACACAATGGCCATAATTACAAATCACACTCCCCAACTCACAATTGGAGACACAAAGCACTAAGAGGTTTAGAATTACTTCCATTCTATAAATGGCTGAAAACAGAAATTTCCTGTAATCACAAGAATATTGTGAAAGAGGTTTATGATACAAAAAAGCGAATTATTCCTGTCACACAGATAGAGCAAACTAATAGTTGAAAAATTTCAACTAGTAATTTTGACTGCTTGAGTATTACCTTTTTCTGTTTTAACAACTATTTTAATGATCTATATATTGAAAATCATGTGGTTATGTTTGACTTACTTTTACTGCTTTCCTGTTATTACATAGCATACATATCTTTACAAACGTGAATATGAGAACTAATGACCGTTTTTGTTCTCTAAAGGCAAATCCTTGTCACAAAAACACACAATAATTTTTTTTAAAAAAGAAAGAGGATTGAGAACCACACACCCATAATTAGTAGTTGTGAATCTTCAAAAAAATGAGATGATATCGGGATGGTAAACAGTAACATGGCAGTTTCCACAACATAAAATAATAGGACTAGTTATTTCCTGATATATGTCAGTGATTTGTATCCAGCAGTACTAAATAATTCTAAAGATCTTTTGCTTGTAGATATTAACTTTTGATACACAATTAATAAGCTGATTCTTAATAACAATAAAACACAACACATTTTTTCCACAGTGGGCACAAGTGATACACAGAAGCTTTTATTTTTGCACTCTTTCATTCCATTGCATCATACAGGACAATATTTTGGGCAACTCCATTCAGGTGGAATTTTGGCCCAAAAGCCAGCCAACAGTCTAGACCTTATTTGGTATTCATTCACTTTTACATCTATACTTCACAAGCCCCAGTTTGTGATGGAGGGTACTTACTGTACCACTGTCTTTTCCCCTGTTCCTGTTGCAAACAGTTCCCGGGAAGGACAATTGCCAGTAAGCCTCAATGTGTGCTTCAATATCTCTAATTTTATCTTCATGGTCTTCTTGTGAGGTATATGTAGGAGGAAGCAATATATTTTTTGACTCATCTAGGAATGCATACTCTCAGAACTTGAACAGAAATCCACATCATGATGCAGAATGCCACTCTTGCTGCATCTGCAGCTGGTTGGTCATCTCTGTGTCACTTTCGTACTTACTAAATGAATCTGTAACAAAACACACAGCTTTTCTCTGGACCTTCTGTGTTTCCCTATAAGTCCTATCTGGTATGGATATCACACTGATGGACAATGCTGAAGTATTGATTGAACAAGTGTTTTGTAACCTACTTGCTTTGCTGGTGGACTACATTTCCTGAGGATTGTTCCAACGAAACTCAGTCTAGCATCTGCCTTACTTGCAATTCATTTTACGTGACCATTCCATTTCATATCACCCCATAAACACACTCCTAGATATTTTATGAAACTGCTTCCAATCATTTTTCTGAAATTGTGTAATCATACAACACAGGGCCTTTCTGTCTATGTATTCGCAGTATGTTATATTCATACATGTTAATGGACAATTGCCACTCTGTGCACCAAGCATCGATCCTCTGCAGCACTTTCTGCATTTCGCTACAATTTTCTAGCATAGTGACTTCTCTGTATACAACAGCATCATCCACAAAAATCCTCGAGAAACTTTTGACATTATCTACTTGGTCATTTACATACATTGTCTGAAGTAATGGTTCTATAACAACCCCCTGTGGCACGTCTGAAGACTTCTCTCTGTTCAGAATGATGTGTTGTATTCTGTTTGCTAGAAATCACACCACTGATCTGATATTCCACACATTCGTATTTTGTTAATTAGGAGCCAGTGTAAAACTCTATCAAATCCAGTACAGAAGTCAAGGAACATGGCCTCTACCGGGGTGCCTGATCTACTGATCTCTGGATCTCACAGATGAACAGAGCTGGCTGGGTATGATTGTTGTTTTTGGAAACCATGTTAGTTCTTACAGAGGAGATTTTTGGCTGCCAGGAATGTCATTATATGTGACCATAAAACATTTTCCAATAGTCTACAACTGACCAACATCAGAGATAGAGGTCTACAGTTCTGTGTGTCTGTTTGATGATCCTCCTTGAAAATGGGTTATGACCTGTATTTCTCTCCAACCACCAGGAGCACTTTGCTCCTCCAAAGGTCTACGGCACACTGCTGGAAGAAAAGTGGCAAGTTCTTTCACATATTCTAAGTAGAATAGTGTTCGTATCATGTCTGGTCCAGGGACTTTGCTCTCTTGAGGAATTACAGTTGCTTTCCTATCCCTTGCTAATTTATTTTGATATCAGCCACTTTGTCATTCATGCAATGATTTGAAAGAGGTAACTTCCTGTGTGAAACAGTTTTGGAAAACAACAATATAATGAAAAGGATACTTGCTACTCACCATATAGCAGAGATGCTGAGTAGCAGAAAGGCACAACAGAAAGATTATTGGAATGTTAGCTTCCAGCCAACAAGGCCTTTGACACACACACACACACACACACACACACACACACACACACACACACACACACACTTTCTCTCTCTCTCTCACTGCAAATGCAATCACTCAGTCTGACTCCAGCTGTCAGAGACTGTGGTCAGGTGTGTGTGAGCTGCATTTGCATGAGTGTGTGTGTATGTTGTCCGTTTTTGACAAAGGCTTTGTTAGCTGAAAGCTAACTTTCCAACAGTCTTTTTGTTGTGCATTTCTGCGACTCAGTGTCTCTGTTATATGGTGTGTAGCAACTGTCCTTTTCATTATACTGTCACATTCCATCCTGGATTTTCTACTGTTTGACAGTTTTGGAAAAAGGTGTTTAGTATTTTGGCCTTTTGTGTCATCCTCCGTTTCAGTGCCAATATGGCCACATTGTGTCTGGACAAATGGCATCATTCCATTCACTGATTTAATATAAGACAAAAACTTCTTAGGATTTTCTGTCAAGTCATTAAACAGAATTTTACTTTTCAATTTGTCAAATGCTTCACGGATGGCTTTCCTTCCGCTAATTTTGATTTAGTTTAAGTTTTGTTTATCTGTGAGGCTTTTGCTAAGTTTAAATTTACAGCATAGCTCTCTATGCTTTTGTAACAGTTTTCTAATGCGGCTGTTGAACCACAATGAGTCTTTCCATCCCTTACAACTTTGCTTAGAACATATCTGTTTAATGTGTATTGTAAAATGCTCTTGACCTTTCTCCTTTGATACTCCTGATGAAATGATAATTAAATCAAGACCCTAAGCTGTCGACAGGCGTTGATATACATCAATGGGGACAGTTGAAAATGTGTGCCCCGACTGGGACTCGAACCTGGGATCTCCTGCTTACATGACAGACGCTCTATCCATCTGAGCTACTGAGGGCACAGAGGGTAGTGCGACTGCAGTGACTTATTCCTTGCACGCTCCCCATGAGACCCACCTTCCCATCTTAATGTCCACACACTGCATTCATGGTGCCCCTGCCCATTACACTCATTACTCGCAGCAGACAATCTTACAGAGTCCCCTGTCGTCAGCTTAGGGTCTTGATTTAATTATCACTTCATTCTAGAGCGCTGCATGGTCACCGATGGTATCTGCTCTTTCAGACATGTCCGAAAGAAGATATCATCTTCATATTGATACTCCTGTTAGTGCCAGAGATGAAATTCTTGTGCTGACTACTCAGGTAATCTAAAATCTGTTTCTTGCCACTTCTGCCAAAGAGAAAGATCTTCCTGCCTTTCTTGGTATTCCTGTCTATAGCCATGTTCAGTGATGCTGCAATAGCCATATGATCACTGATTCCTTGTACTGTGCTGAGTCAAAAAGTTTGGGTCTGTCACCAGCAGATCTAAGATGTTATCTTCATGAGTCAATTCTCTGATTACCATGTCAATGTAGGCTGAGAATTCTTACACTGATATTGCAGTACATCAACTTGCTGATGAGATTTGTGATTCATTAGAACAACTGTTTATGAGGGACAATAACAACTGGTCAGTGACTGTAAAACAAAGGAACCTTATTTATTTTTGGAAAACAGTCTTAACTACAAGTCATACAATCCTACAAAACTCTGTAACAAATATTTTCAATGTACTTCTACCACAGTTGAGGGCTGTTAATGACAAATCACATGTTTTCAAAACCATGTTGAAGGCCTTTGTTCTGGAAAATGACTTCCACTTCTCATGTAAAAAATTAGGTTCCCTTCCACTGACATGGAAAAACATTACGATCACCTGCTTAGTAACATGAAGGTTCACTTCTGAAATGCACTACAGCAGTGACTGCTATGCACAGGACACACAATTCCTATAAATTATGGGCCTGTGGTCTTTGGGTATAGAGTTTGTGTCTGATAGCACCCCAGATATCCATCCCATGGGCAATTTGTTTGGCCAGAAAATCAACACAAGTTCGCTATCATGCTCCCCAAACCACTGTAGCACAAGTTTAGCTTTGTGACATGGACAGCTGTCCTACTAGAAGATGCCAGTGTTATCTCTTGAAACATCAAGCATGAAGTGATGCAAGTGGTCTGCAATTATTTTCATAGTCCACATCCGTCATGGTGTCTTCAATTATAATGGAAGGTCCCATTGAAGCCCAGGAGAATGTTGCCCATAGCATAACACCACCCTGACCAGCTTGGAACCACTGTGCAGTGCGTGTTTCAAGCAGTTGTTCATCTGGATAACTGCCTGACTTAACAAGAAGTGTGATTCATCTGACCAGGTGACACATTTCCACTGATCCATGGGCCCATCTTGATGATCCTGTGCTCACTACAATCATAATTAATGATGTCAGTGGGTCAATATGGGTTGCTTGGTTAATTTGGTGGAGGGAACCAAACAGTGAGGTCATTACACCCAATGGATTGGGGAAGGAAGTCACCCGTGCTAGCATTTGCCTGAAGCGATTTAGGGAAATAGCAGAAATCTAAATCAGGATGACCAGACATGGGTCTGAACCAGCATCCTCCCGAATGCAACTCCAGTGTGCTAACCCTTGCACCACCTTGCACAGTGGTCAGTACGGGAACATGTAGGTCTTGTGTACTGTGGACCTCATGGTTAACTGTATGTGCTGAACAGTATGTTCTGGAACACTTGTGCCTATATTAGTACTGCACTCTGTCATCAGATCTACAACAGATCACTTCCTATCCTGCTTCGTAGAGGGAGCAAGCATCCGGCCACCATGTCTTGTGATGAGACATGGATGTCAAACACCTTTTCTACTCATAGTTTAATCATTGCCCATCACAGTGTTATGTGAGCTGCTGACCAGCATCGCCACTTCTGAGATGCCCGTCCCCATGCCATACTGCTTTGCAGAGCAAGCAAGCATTCTGCTACCATGTACTGTGATGAAGTATTTATGTCAAACATCTTGTCTACTCATAGTTAATCACTGTTCACTCACTTTCCACAGATGTTCATCACAGTACCATGTCAATAGCCAACCAGCTTCACCATTTCTGAGATGTCCATCCCCGGAACCAAGGCCATAGCAATCTAGCCTTTGTCAAAGTAACTTTTGTCATTGTATTTCCCCATTTGCACCCTGTATTGTCACTAGAATGATTCCCCATTCATTTCTGCTTTCATCACTGTGTCACCCCTGCGATTCCATCACACAGAATTCAGTTTCCCAGTGGGCAGTGGTTATAATGTTTTAGCTCGTTAAGTGTAATTCTCTAAAATAGATGTATTAGCAGAGAGTTTAAGAGAACAAACTTATGACAATGAGGCAAGGACTTTTAAAGTGATAGACATTTAGACGGAATTGCACTGCTAGAAATGGAATGATCAATGTGTGCAATCATTAGGATAGAGAGGAAAAAGAATAAGTGGATCAGGGGACAGATAGGAACGGAAAACTTAATTACAGCCACAAAACACACATTAAAAAAAAGTTTTGCATCACCTCTGTTCTCAGAGTTCCAGAACCTGTACAGAAAATTGGAATAGAGATCAATATAAACATCATTTACACCCTTTTTATAGTTCATGAAAACCACACACTGCTTGTTGTACCACCAGACAGTGAGAGCTTCAGAGGTGGTGGTCCAGATTGCTGTACCCACTGGTACCTCTAATACCCAGTAGTATGTCCTCTTGCACTGATGAACACCTGTACTTGTTGTGGCATATTATCCACAAGTTCATCAAGGCACAGTTGGTCCAGATTGTCCCACTCTTCAACAGCGATTCAGCGTAGGTCCCTCCGAGCAGTTGGTGAGTCACGTCGTCAATAAACAGCCCTTTTCAGTCTACCCCAGGCACGTTTGTTTGAGTTCATGTCTGGAGAACATGCTGGCCACACTAGTTGAGCAATATCATTGTCCTGAAGGAAGTCATTCACAAGATGTGCATGATGGCGTCACGAATTGTCGTCCACGAAGACGAATGCCTCACCAATATGCTGCTGATATGGTTGCACTATCAGTTGGAGGATGGCATTCACGTACTGTACAACCGGTATGGCGTCTTCCATGACCACCAGCGGCGTACGTCAATCCCACATAATGCCAACCCAAAACAGCAGGGAACCTCCACATGGCTGCACTCACTGGACAGTGGATCTTAGGCATTTAGAATGACTGGGTTGCCTCCAAACACATCTCCGACGATTGTCTGGTTGAAGGCATATGCGATCCTCATCGGTGAAGAGAATGTGATGCCAATCCTGAGCGGTCCATTCGGCATGTTGTTGGGCCCATCTGTACAGTCCTGCATGGTGTCATGGTTGCAAAGAATGGACCTTCCCATGGACGTCGGGAGTGAAGATGCACATCATGCAGCATATGGCACACAGTTTGAGTCGTAACAAGATGTCCTGTGCCTGCACAAAAAACACATGGTGGCATAGCTGTCAGGGTTCCTCTGAGCCATAATAAGTAGGTAGCGGTCATCCACTGCAGTAGTAGCCCTTGTGCGGCCTGAGCGAGGCATGTCATTGACAGTTCCTGTCTCTCTGTATCTCCTCCATGTCCGAACAACATCACTTTGGTTCACTCCAAGATGCCTGGACACTTTCCTTGTTGAGAGCCCTTCTTGGCACAATGATGCGGACATGAATGAACAGCAGTATTGGCCGTCTAGTCATGGTTGAACTACAGACAACATGAGCCGTGTACCTCCTTCCTGGTGGAATGACTGGAAGTGATCGGCTGTTGGACCCCCTCCGTCTAATAGGCGCTGCTCATGCATGGTTGTTTACATCTTTTGGCGGGTTTAGTGACATCTCTGAACAGTCAAAGGGACTGTGTCTGTGATACAATATCCACAGTCCACATCTATCTTCAATTCTGGGAACTGCGGTGATGACACTTTCTTGATGTATATAGAAAATCAATGAAGAAAGGCAAATGGACTAAGTAAGTTCTTTCCAGATTTCAAGAAATAAGGAAGGGCTGAGATGGTTACCTAATGGGAGTAAACAGAACACATGTAGCAGTATCTTACATGTGCATAGCTGAAAAATGTAACGAATAGTAGTACCTAGAGGAGGCTTTTATCTGACAGTAGATAACAAATGGCTGATGATTTGAGAACTTTAGCCTTGCTTTTGTGTCTCAATACAATTAACTGTAATCACTAAAATGCACTGTGAAGAATAAACACTGTGAATTTAGAGGATAGAGACTGGCTTACATGATAGTCACTCTGATTTGGGGTTTCCCAAATTATTCCAGATGACTGCCTGAACACATCATACCAATATGTCATTGCAAAAACCTTACCCCTTCCTTTAGTATTAACTCTCTGAGTGCCAGTCACTTATGTAAATCTACTTACCCCAGTGCCAGCCTGTTATCTCTGCCTCCTTTATTCACTGCCAGGAATTTTCCGAATAATTGTCTACTCTTGTAGCTCAAGAAACAAAGTAAAACAGTTTTTTCTTACTTTAGAATGAAGTTTATTAATTAATTTTTAAATAATGTCCCTCTTTTATGCCTCTCATCATTGCAGGGCGTGAAAAAAATTGCCTTATTCAAGGGGGTGAGCAGAAAGAAAGAAAGAAAGAAAGAAAGAATTCTAGCTTGTTCTTTACAGTTTATGAGTAAATGGAGGGAGGGGGGAAGAGTTTAAGTCTCTAATACAGTGAAAAGGAAGGATAAATTATGAGAATGATTTAATATTTCTAATAGTTCCGTCTTGTGTGGAAACTTGGTTACACACGACACCCTGTCTAACATAATAGCAGAGAAATATTGAAAAGAAAAATAACATTGTACAGTGGGAACTCAATTAACCGTCATCTTCAGGACTGTGGTCGTGACGGCTGAGCGAATAGACAGATAACAGAAACACTGTATTCCTCCAAAACATAACCTCAATCAATTATTTTATGCATAGACACACATCACTCTCACAGTAATATAATAATATTTCAGAGCGAAAACAGATTAAACACGATTGTAATAGCAAATAAAACTATTTATTACATGATAAAAACATCCATACAGTAGCTACAAAAGTTGCAAAATATGCAATGTACAGTACTGCACTGTACTATAAACTTACAGGTGAAATAGTTTATCTAGCTTGGAAATAGTCAGTCAATTTCTTCTGCCTTTTTTATGTTCGAGCTTTCACTGCGGCAATATTTTGTATTTTTCGGAGCAGTAGTGCCTATGTTGCATTAGCCTCTTCTTGACTTTCAAACCATTCTATACACTTGGACAGCATTGTTTCGGCCTCTGAATGGCTAATAGTTTGTTTTTCTTCATGGTTTAAACACTCGTCTTCACCAGCCCCTTCTTCTTCTTTGGTGGCACTTACGCTGGAAACAATTTCGTCATCACTGAAAATTTGAAAACCCCCGTCCACTTTGTCACACTCTAACCACTCTGATACTTCTTCTGATGTCAAATTTGTGCTGATTTGTAAATTATTGCACAAATTAACCATCTCGTCAACTGTCACACACTCAGGTTCCTCCGATTCTTGACCTCTAGGTTGAGGCCAAAGTTTATTCCAGCCGTTCTTGAGATTTGACACTGACAAATCACTCCATGCACTGGCAACATTGAAAATGGCATCTTTAATACTGTAAGACCTCCAAAACTGTGTTACAGATGTTGATTCATCAGATGAGAACAAACGTTATGTTGCCATCATCACTTTTCATTTCACAAGTAGGGTGCGTTGGGGCATTGTCTAATAGCAATAGCACTTTCTGTGGCAACTTTTTATCAGCCAAATGTGCTCTAACTTGAGGTACAAATAGTTTGTGAAACCAGTCAGAAAAAAAATTGATTGATCCATCCAAGCACTCTTCTGGACATAGTATTGTGCAGGGAGAACATTCAAATTGAAATTCTTGACTGCACGAGGTTTTCTTGATTTCCCAATCACAAGTAGGGGTAGCCTATGATTGCCGGTCGCCTTTGCGCAAACCATAGCAGTGATGCGATCTTTTTGTACTTTGAATGGAATGATCATATAAAGTTGATCGTCGGTAAAGCAGATGCCAGACTGAAATTCATTGGAAGAATCCTAAGGAAATGCAATCCGACAACAAAGGAAGTAGGTTACAGTACTCTTGTTCGCCCACTGCTTGAATACTGCTCAGCAGTGTGGGATCCGCACCAGATAGGGTTGATAGAAGAGATAGAGAAGATCCAACATCTACATCTACATGACTACTCTGCAATTCACATTTAAGTGCTTGGCAGAGGGTTCATCGAACCACAATCATACTATCTCTCTACTATTCCACTCCCGAACAGCGAGCGGGAAAAACGAACACCTAAACCTTTCTGTTCGAGCTCTGATTTCTCTTATTTTATTTTGATGATCATTCCTACCTATGTAGGTTGGGCTCAACAAAATATTTTCGCATTCGGAAGAGAAAGTTGGTGACTGAAATTTCGTAAAAAGGTCTCGCCGCGACGAAAAACGTCTATGCTGTAATGATGGTAAATTACAGCATCATCTGCGAACAATCTAAGAGAACTGCTCAGATTGTCACCCAGGTCATTTATATAGATCAGGAACAGCAGAGGTCCCAGGATGCTTCCCTGGGGAACACCTGATATCACTTCAGTTTTACGCGATGGTTTGCTGTCTATTACTACGAACTGCGACCTTCCTGACAGGAAATCACGAATCCAGTCACACAACTAAGACGATACCCCATAGCTCCGCAGCTTGATTAGAAGTCGCTTGTGAGGAATGGTGTCAAAAGCTTTCCGGAAATCTAGAAATACGGAATCAACTTGCGATCCCCTGTCGATAGCGGCCATTACTTCGTGCGAATAAAGAGCTAGCTGCGTTGCACAAGAGTGATGTTTTCTGAAGCCATGCTGATTACGTGTCAATAGATCGTTCCCTTCGAGGTGATTCATAATGTTTGAATACAGTATATGCTCCAAAACCCTACTGCAAACCAACGTCAATGATATAGGTCTGTAGTTAAATGGATTACTCCTACTACCCTTCTTGAACACTGGTGCGACCTGTGCAATTTTCCAATCTGTAGGTACAGATCTATCGGTGAGCGAGCGGTTGTATATGAGTGCTAAGTAGGGAGCTATAGTATCAGTGTAATCTGAAAGGAACCTAATCGGTATACAATCTGGACCTGAAGACTTGCCCGTATCAAGCGATTTGAGTTGCTTCGCAATCCCTAAGGTATCTACTTCTAAGAAACTCTTGCTAGCAGATGTTCGTGTTTCAAATTCTGGAATATTCCATTCGTCTTCCCTGGTGAAGGAATTTCGGAAAACTGCGTTCAATAACTCCGCTTTAGCGGCACAGTCGTTGGTAACAGTACCATCGGAACTGCGCAGCGAAGGTATTGACTGCGTCTTGCCGCTTGTGTACTTTACATACAACCAGAATTTCTTCGGATTTTCTACCAAATTTCAAGACAATGTTTCGTTGTGGAACCTATTAAAGGCATCTCGCATCAAAGTACGTGCCAAATTTCGCGCGTCTGTAAATTTTAGCCCATCTTCGGGATTTCGCGTTCTTCTGAACTTCGCATGCTTTTTCCGTTGCCTCTGCAACAGCGTTCGGACCTTTTTTGTGTACCACGGGGGATCCGTTCCATCTCTTACCAATTTATGAGGTATGAATATCTCAATTGCTGTTGCTACTATATCTTTGAATTTGAGCCACATCTCGTCTACAATCGCATAGTCAGTTCAGAAGGAATGGAAATTGTCTTTTAGGGAGGCTTCTAGTGACACTTTATCCGCTTTTTTAAATAAAATTATTTTGTGTTTGTTTCTGATGGATTTGAAAGAAATGGTATTGAGTCTAGCTACAACGAACTTGTGATCACTAATCCCTGTATTAGTCATGATGCTCTCTATCAGCTCTGGATTGTTTGTGGCTAAGAGGTCAAGTGTGTTTTCGCAACCATTTACAATTCGCGTGGGTTCATGGACTAACTGCTCGAAATAATTTTTGGAGAAAGCATTTAGGACAATCTCTGAAGACGTTTTCTGCCTACCACCGGTTTTGAACAAGTATTTTTGCCAACATACCGAGGGTAGGTTGAAGTCCCCAGCAACTATAACCGTATGTGTGGGGTATTTATTTGTTACGAGACTCAAACTTTCTCTGAACTGTTCCGCAACTGTATCATCGGAGTCTGGGGGTCGGTAGGAGCAGCTAATTATTAACTTAATTCGGCTGTTAAGTATAACCTCCACCCATACCAATTCACACGGAGTATCTACTTCGACTTCACTACAAGATAAACCACTACTGACAGACACAAACACTCCACCACCAATTCTGCCTAATCTATCTTTCCTGAACACCGTCTGAGACTTAGTAAAAATTTCTGCAGAACTTATTTCAGGCTTTAGCCAGCTTTCTGTACCTATAACGATATCAGCTTCTGTGCTTTCTATTAGCGCTTGAAGCTCAGGGACTTTTCCAGCGCAACTACAACAATTTACAACTATAATTCTGACTGTTCCTTGATCCAAGCACGTCCTGTAATTGCCATGCACCCTTTGACATTGCAGCCCACCCCGTACTTTCCCGAGGCCTTCTAACCTAAAAAACCGCCCAGTCCACGCCACACAGCCTCCGCTACCCGTAGCCGCCAGCTGAGTGTAGTGAACTCCTGACCTATTCAGCGGAACCCGAAACCCCACCACCCTATGGCGCAAGTCAAGGAATCTGCAGCCAACACGGTCGCAAAACCGTCTGAGCCTCTGATTCAGACCCTCCACCTGGCTCTGCACCAAAGGTCTGCAGTTGGTTCTGTCAACGATGCTGCAGATGGTGAGCTCTGCCTTCATCTCGTAAGCAAGACCGGCAGCCTTCACCAAATCAGATAGCCGCTGGAATCCAGAGAGAATTTCCTCAGATCCAAAGCGACATGTGCCACCACCTGCAGCTGGCTGCACCCTGTGCTCTTCATGGCATCCGGAAGGAATGACTCCTCCCGGAATGCACACTGGATTTCTTCCCCTCCTTAGACGCCGCATCCCTAAGGGGCCCCATTACGCGCCTAACATTGGAGCTCCCAACTACCAGTAAGCCCACCCTCTGCGATTGCCCGGACCTTGAAGGCTGAGAATGATCCTCTGAAACAGGGCAGGCAGCTGCATCTGGCTCAGCCAGAGACAGTGCCTGAAACCGGTTTGTCAGACGCACCGGGGAGGCTTTCTGATCAGCCTCCGGGGACACCTTTCGCCGCCTGCCACGCCTTGGAACGACCTCCCAATCAACCACAGGCGAGGGCTCAGCCCCACTGCGGGCAGCAACCGGGGCAACCACAGTGGCAGACCGATCTGGGGACAGACGGGACGAGGTTGACATCCCCGTGATACCTAAGTCCGGCTCCCCACAGTGGTGCCCATTGGCAACAGCCTCAAGCTGCGCGACCGAAGTCAGCACTGATTGCAGCTGTGAGCGAAGGGATGCCAAGTCAGCCCTCATTCGAACACAGCAATCGCAGTCCCTGTCCATTCTAATCGATGTTGAACAACAGTTACTGAAACACGAGTCCGTGCCTAGATAACGCAAGCGAAACACGCAAAGAATGTATCAACTAACCTGTACAAATGCCTAACGACTGCGCTACAATCTGCTGAATTTACGATTACAGTAACTAAAACTCGAAATTGCACCTGCTATACGAAACTCTCACGCAATTTAAAAAAGAATCTACCAAGTAAACACTAAAGCGCGATGCTACAACTGTCAAATACTATAATACGCCCGAAATATATGAATTAAACAATGCAAGTACCCAAAAACACACAAAGAAATTAATTAAACTATCTAACAAATAAGTAAGCTAGGGTTATACGACTTGCTGCTGCAGCTGCTCATTTAACGGCGGCAGGGAGCACAATAGCTGTGACCAACCGACACTGGCTGTTCAAAACAAAAACAGAAGACAGACGAATACGCGAATTTACACTATTCAGATACTAAGGCGCAATGCTACAACCCTCAAATACTATAATACAGCTGAAATATATGAATTGAACAATGCAAGTACCCAAAAACACACAAAGAAATTAATTAAACTATCTAACAAATAAGTAAGCTAGGGTTATACGACTTGCTGCTGCAGCTGTTTATCCAACGGCGGCAGGGAGCAGCGCGCTTCTACAGGATCATTTAGTAATCGCGAAAGCGTTACAGAGATGATAGATAAACTCCAGTGGAAGACTCTGCAGGAGAGACGCTCAGTAGCTCGGTACGGGCTTTTGTTAAAGTTTCGAGAACATACCTTCACCGAAGAGTCAAGCAGTATATTGCTCCCTCCTACGTATATCTCGCGAAGAGACCATGAGGATAAAATCAGAGAGATTAGAGCCCACACAGAAGCATACCAACAATCCTTCTTTCCACATACAATACGAAACTGGAATAGAAGGTAGAACCGATAGAGGTACTCAGGGTACCCTCCGCCACACACTGTCAAGTGGCTTGCGGAGTGTAGATGTAGATGTAGATGTAGAAACCTGGAGCAGCTTTTTCAGAGAGTGATGCTAATGTCTTTTGTGGTAAAGCCTTCCAATGAAGCCCTGTTTCATCACAATTGTAAACTTGCTCCCTTACAAGATTCAATTCAGCCATTTTTTCTTTAAATTCTTCCCGGAACTCAGTAATTATAGAGCTATCCGCGCTGAGTTTTTCTCCACTGATATCAAGTTGGCGAATGCCATGGCGAAATTTAAACTTGTCGAGCCATCCGATACTTGCTTTAAAAGACGAGTCACCATCAAGTTGTTGTTCATTTCAACAGCCTTGGCCTTTATTATAGGCCCTGAAAGTGGAATCCCCCGACTTCTTGCTTGTATAAACCATCGGTACATTGCAGTGTCCAATTCATCATATTTTCCAGGTTTCATTGTCTTTCTTGTTCATACATCTCCATCTACGCTCTGCATTGTTGACACATGTTCTATTTTATCAGCATCACGTTTTATATCGTTAACTGTTGTTCTTCCAATACCATAAATCAGCACTACACTTGTCGCAGTTTCGCCCTTTCTTAAGCGTTTTATAATTTCAAGTTTTTGATTAAGTCCTAAAACAACACGTTTACGTTTTTCAGACATTTTATCAAGTCACAGTATCACACATACCTGCACTAAATACGATAGTGTAAAATATTAGTCAATCAAGCTTATTCAAGTGGAAAATGCGTAACACAACACAGCCCGTTAGATACACTGCGACAATTACAGTCTTCTCGCCACAACTGGAAACTGATCCAGTGATGATTGTTGACTCACAAGTGAGGCAAAGACAAGAAAAGGGGGAGATGTGTTAGCACGTCAACTGAAGGTCATATTTTATGTAACATTCTACGGCGGGCGGGTACATTCATTTGTTCATTTCCCACTAAAATAGAGTAAATAAACAAAGCGAACGTGTCACTGCACCTTAGAGCATTCTGTTATTACAGTATTATTAAGATGTTACAGCAGTGATGGTTAACAGAAACTGACCGTTTAAAGAGTGACGGTTAATCGAGTTTTTACTGTATTATGTTATTTCATCAGATACATTATGCTAACATAATATGTATACAATATAAGAAGTTAGAGAAACCTTACTTGAATCAGATAAATCATATGCAGTATCTTCAGCATAAAAACGATCATTAAGATCATCTTCAGATTTTCAAGATTGAGTTTATAATACTGGCATCCCACACTTGACTGACTAGTTTGATTGTTTTGATTCACAGGCAGCACTACCCTGAACCAAACTCGTAAAAATATGTACTAAGAGTATTTATCTTATCTGCCGGATGTCTAATACTACTCAAATGACGCAACAACATTTCGTTGTTTTTACATTTTACTAAAGAATCTGTCAATGCTTCACAACTGCTAAATATGTATGGGCATTGGATATATTTTACACTCTCATCCTCCCATCTGTTTCCCTTTCTTTGTTCATCTCCTCCTCCCTCTCTGTTCATTTGCTCCTCCCCCTATCTATCTCCCTTCACCTCCCCTCCCTCTGTTCATCTCCTAATCTCCCATCTGTAATCCAGTGTAACCTAGTTTTATTAAAACTTGTAAAGTGGTATCATAGAATAATGTTCCGAGTTCTTTCTCATGTTATCCAAAACTCCTAAAATGCCCTCCATGGAATCACTCTCTTGCAAAATAGTGCGCTGATGTATGACGTAGTTTTCCGTGCAGTGATCTAGTATAGATTCATTCCAATATTATGAGTGGGCATTCTTATCATTGTACAAATGAGAAAGAGTTTTGGCTGAACCACATATATTATATAGTGTGCACGTATATTAGGTCAGTGACTAATTTCAGCTTGCATCTTTTTCCAGGCAGACAGAGATGGTACATTTAGGTAATAATATTTCTGCAGAGCCAACAAAAGGAATACCGTTACAATGAGTTTATTGACCATCTCCTTTTTTGATGGACTATCTGTCATCAAAACCCGTTTTTCAGTCTTGACGTCTTTATTTACATATCTTAAGCCTCAATGTCAATATCTTTATTTCAGAAAAATATGAAATAATAATCTCAGCCAGTTTTTATGTATAACAACATTCCAAATTGGCATCTGCTGATAGAAACTGTACCCAAGCATGCTGCACACATATACTATCAAAATGAAATATCATAAGAAATTATATCAGGAAATTCTCTCTAATTACCATTCCCTACAACTTAAATGAGAGGAAGGCAATGGTAGGTGAAATTCCATTCAATCATATTATCAGTGACCATATATTGAAAAATTTAAAATTTCCCTCTTCACTGAAACTTGCAACGAAATATCTCTGTGGAGGGGTAAGGATGGGAGGGAGAAACAAAGGAGAAAAAAAGAAAAAATACTGGAAATTACGAAAAACAACAATGCAAATAGTTTATTATGCTTACATAGATCACAGAATTTATTAGCTAACATTTGTATCTTATAACACTTTAAGTACTGTTGTAATGGACAGTTCTTTATAAATACTTTTTGGCAGCTCAGTAATAATTAATACTGTGTTTATATTTCAAAGCCAATTACAGGAGAACACCTTGAGAAGCACAGAAGTTGGAGAAAATTTGATCTGAATCTGAAACACTACATCAATGTCAACATTGAAAAATCATACAGCTTGGACAGCAGAAGTTTTATATTATCCCAAAGTTCTAAACTTCTTCAGACTCAAGACTCAATATACCTATAAAAATTCTTAAATTCTTTGTATTTCCGATATTCTAAGAGTATTTTGCTGAGAAAATTTGTTAAAAATTTGTGTGTGTGTGTGTGTGTGTGTGTGTGTGTGGTATTTAGATGCACCACCAGAAAAGAAAATATATCTGAATGATAAAAAATTTAATCAAATTAACAGAAGTTGAACAACAGTACTTCATTAATAGCAAAGCCATCAGGACAATACAAAAGGCAGCAACTGATTTGTAAAAAAAAAGTTAATATTACAGTTTACATTACCTTTGAGTACACTAGACAACAAGCTTTACATTATATACATACAATTTCTGGAAGATTTTTTTTAAATGAACGTCCATTTTTTCGTGTGAACTAAATCTTGGGAAGTTTTGGTGCAGTTACCAGTGGATTAGACTGTTCCAACAGCTTTCGGCCCTCAGACTTGTAATCATAAGTGCAGCTGTGCAACTCCGAGTAGCGATGTGCAGAGCAGAAGGTTTTCTCACAACGGCACGTGTATGTGTTAGTAATGTTAAGCCTTTTCTTGCATTCAGCACAGCGAATGCGCATAGGTTTCTTGGGAAGTGGTGCCTCAGAAACAGACAAATGAGGTAACTTTGTTTCAAGGACTGGTAGAATCTGTAAAGTATTTCCCTCTGAATTCATTTTTGGGCTAAGATGAAGCAGTGGCTTACACACAGATCTTTCTGCTCCCATTGGTTGGTACCATTCTGATCTTTTCTGTTCTTTGGTAGCATCCACACTGCTATTCAAACTTTTTCGACCAAACTTTGGTGAACGTGCTGGTAGATCAGACAGTGATGACCTGAATGACACTGGCTTCTCATCACTTACTCTGTTATGAGCTACAGGGTTCTCATTGTCCTTGTTTTTATTGGCAGGGAATCCAAGTAAATCAACACTTGAATTACAATGAGATGACCGTCTACGATGCCTATGCCACTTTGTGTCTGTCAAAATTCCCCACATTTCAAGAGTTGATTTTTCATGCTGTGATAGTTTGTCAGGGGACGTTTTTGGACGGCATTCTTCATCCAAAACAAGACGAGACACACGATACCTACCACTACCAACAGATGTTATTCTCTCTCGTGGAACCTGAGACAAAGTAAATGTGGTTGCTTCTTTTGAAGGAACCGGTATGGCATTTGATGGTGGTGAAAAATCTGGGTCTACATTTACAGCACTGGAATCACCTTCCTCTTCAACAATCGCTATGTTTGAAGTGCCCAAAACATTTGTATTTTTACCTCTGTTAACCATAACATGATTAACAGACTGTTTACCTGACCTTTTCATTTCTGACTTGTGCTTCTCCAATGATGGCAGACTCCTTCTATTCCATTCACTATTTTTCTGGACATTATCACGACTAGAACTACTACCACTGTGAACTCCTGAGTAACTTGATCTTTTGTTTATTATGTGTTTAACTGTGCTAGATGCCAAAGGTGAAAGACTGTGTAATTTTTCTAATTCTTTTGGTTCTTTCTTTAAAGTATGGTGAATCTGATTACTGTTATTTAAGAGTTGAAAGTTCTGTTTATTATCCAGAGATTTTTCTTCACAACAGTCTGGCTGATTTGCATCCACAGCAGTCTTAGAACTAAGGCTGGTATTTAAAGGAGCTAGTCGAAATCGCATGGATAGATTTGCTCCTGACGTTGCTGGTGTTGCTGCTGCTGATGGTGGTGATGATAATGATGAAGCTGCTGCTGCTGGTGGTGGTGGTGGTGGTGGTGGTGGTGACACCAGTGGTGGAAGTTGAAGAAAATTCTGTGATGCTCTTCCTTTCACGTCCTCTCTATGTTCTTGTGAGAATGGTTTGTTACACGGTCTTGGTGTCCCTTTACGAACATGAAGTAATGACTTCTTTGCCGAGAGTACTCTTGGTGCAGACTTCTTGGGCTGCTGAAACAGAATTTAACAGATTTCCATTACATACGTGTGTTTTGTTAAACTTCAACTCAGACACCTAAATGGAAAATGAATTTTAAAAAAAGAATACATTATCACAAAAACTAAACAAACAATGAAAACTCCAGGTTAGAATATCAACAAGGTAAGGAACGGACAGATTCCTACTTATCACATATTAAGTTGAAGACAGACAACTAAAAGACACTTAAAAAAAAGATAAAAACACACACACACACACACACACACACACACACACACACACACACACACACACACACACACACCCCTTACACAGCACACGACTGCCATCTCCAACAGCTCGGACCAGAATACTGGCATTCTGGCCCGAGCTGCTAAAGATGGTGGTAATGTGTGCATAACGTGTGCTTGCTTGTGTGAATGAATGTATGTGTGTGCACGTTTTTCTGATGAAGGCTGTGGCTGAAAGCTAATGTGCAAGTGTCTCTTTGTTGTGCCCGTCTGCAGCTTAATGTGTCATCTCTATGGAATATAGCAATCTCTTTTTCCTCCACATTATTATCATAGAAACTATTTCTTTAAAAGTCTAATCCTTCGTGAAAGGTGAGGGAGACTGTCTACAGTATGAAGTAGGTTACTGCCTGTGCAGGCATGTGCATGTTGCTACGAATATGAGGACCTGCAAGAAACCTTAAAAGCGGCAATTGGTGGAACTCGAGTAATTATATTTAGTATTGGAGGTCAGAGATGGATTAACTCATAATTTATGCTATAGTGCATCTTGTAATAAGTGCACATGATAGTAGCTAACTACCAGGAGATACACCTCTGCAGAATTTGGGCTTTGAATAACCGAAGTGGAAAGAATAAAATTACTTAGTTTGGGAATTAATGAGACCAAGTAGAATAAAACTGCAATGAGTAATATCCCTCTTGGATAAAGAGATCATTGGCTGATGAATAAAATAATATTAATCATGATGATGATGATGATAGAGAGGAATGTTCAAATAACTTAAAGACCCACACATTTACAGTGAAATTTAGTTTCCTATTCAATGAACAATTAAACTGTCAGTTATATGAATTAAAACCAACAATCACTACAGTTAAGATGCTAAAAGTAGAACTATCACTGATATATTTTAACATATCCCAAAGCCTGGAAGATTATCAGTGGTATTAAAGTACACTGCCTGGCAAAAAAAGTGAAGCATCCATAAAATGAGGTGAAAATGAAGTGAAACTTTACTGGTTGAGAGGGTATGTGATGTTCTTTCTCTGATAACAAAATCAAGTCCAACTTACACAGAACTTAGCAGTGTGAGTCCACTTATCAGTATAATGTTGCACCCCCTCTGGCCTTGATGCACATTGGGAAGGATGTCATAAAGCTGTTGTATCCTCTCTAGAGGTAAGATTATCCACGACTGTTGTAACTGGTCATTGATATCTTGGCTACTAACACTGGCAAGGAGTTGACACAAAAGGTTCCTCACATTTTCTATTGGGGACAGATCTGGGGATCCCACTGGCCACAAGAGTACGTCAACAACATGCAGACAATTCATAGACACACACGCCATGTGTAGATGAGCATTGTCTGTTGAAAAATGGCACCTTAAAACTGATACAAAACTGCAAGACGTCCATTATGTATTGTTGTACTGCCACAGTGAGTTGCTCCTGACACTACCAATTATGACCTGACATCATATCCAGGCTCTCCAAATCATGTTGCAAAAAGGACCACCACAGTGCCTCTCTGAAACATTGCACTGGAACAATGGAACTCTCTCCAGGTTGCTGTCACATTCACTTACGAAGATCTGTGGTAGTGCAGGAGCGTGATTCACCATTAATCAGCAGTCCTTCTTCCTGGTCATGGCAACACTTCAATGGAGCCATTTGTATTGTGGTGTCAAGGGCAGCCCATGTATGGGATGCTAATTCTGCAGTTTAGTTGATGCTAGTCTCCAACCAAGGATGTGGCGTGACATAGAATGTTATGGGGAGTCCATTACTTATTGTCGAAAGGCAGGCAAAGATGTGAAGAGGTTATGATGTTTTTGGTACCCAGTACTGTAACACTCCATTGGGGGGGTCAGACATGGCCAACCAGAACCTTGATGCCTGTTCTCATGTTCCCATGCAATACAACAACGGGCCACTGTCAAGCCTGAATGGCTCACAAATCTGGATATTGCAAGATTTGATCAGCCGGCCAAATGGAGATCCACAATGATGCTCTTTTCAAACACTGTCAGGTGCTCATAACATTGTGTCACATGAGTAAACACCACCACACCTTTCCAACATTGTTTGCTGTTCGTATCCTTTATATAATCTATGGGGCGTGGTGACAATACTAAAGATAACACTAATGTACTCTGGTGGATGTTCTACTATCACAACAGAGAACTGCAACTCTATTATCATTTACACACATGCTGATGGTGTATACGTGTATATGATTTTACATACACATCATCCCATGTCTTCTGAGTGCCTTTTTTTTGGGTCAGGTAGTGCAATATCAAGTGAACATACAAATGGAGATCACGGAGTGAGATTTGTATATATAATATTGAAAAAGCTCCGTCAACTTTGTAACCAAAAATAAAAACTTGGTGGGGAAGAAGAAACAAAAGGGAATAGTGGTAGGTTGTTACTGAAAGAAAGGAAGGAAAGGAAAGAAAAATAGGGTTTAATGTCTAGTTGACAACAAGGAAATCAGAGGTGAAGCACAATCTCGGATTGGGGAAGGATGGGTAAAGAAACTGTCCTTGCATTATTATTTAGGGAAATCATGGAAAGCCTAAATGTGGATGGCTGGATGAGGATTTGAACTAGTGGCCTCCTTAATATGAGTCCAGTGTCTTACCACTGCACCATCTCACTCTGTGTCCCTGAAAGGGAAACAGATTACCAAATGAAGAGTTGGGATACTCTACAAGAGGTGATGGCAGCAATTATAAAGAAATTATGTGAGTGATGGAGTTAAATAAGTATTTTAAAAGAAACAGCATGATGGGATGACTAATTAAAAACTGCTATTAAAAACTGAAGTTAGACACGCCAGGCTTATATCAAACGTGAATACAGGCAATCCAAGTGACACAGAAAAACCTTCATTTTATATAATCAAAAACTGAAGATAATTGTTTATGATGCAAAATATTAACATAAAAATGATCGAACAAATATAAGAGCTACATGTGGAAATAAATTTTTAAATGGCCAAGAACAAGTCGAATTACAGTAAATAATTGAAATCAGTAAACCTCCCAAAAGGATTTGGCTGGTTTTACTACAGGAAAAACCCAGATTGTGTCTATATACTTAAAATGAATGGGCTACTGCCATATATTCTGATGATGAATGGTGGTGCCAACCTACATGATACTGTATGTTAAAAGTGCTACATTATAATGACTGTCAATAGCTAGAATAAGTTTACAGCTGTAAACACTTGAAAATTCTCAAATTCATTTGTCTTTAAATTTACTACATGATAAAACTATCTAATTTGGTAGTTAAGAGAATCATCCTCTGAATCAATCACCTCTTTTCTCTGTTGAGCAAGAAACTGATTATTGGCAGCTACAGTTAAGTACATTTATCATAGTATCAAGAACAACAAACAGCTTGTGAATTATTAATTTTTCCAACAGTATTAAACTGATGATAGTCTAGCCCGACCACAACTGAAAAAAAGTCTCCATTTTTATAACAGAGACGTGCTCACCCAGGTGGAGAAAACCTTAGTGATTTTATAAATGTGAAGCCTAATTAAGCAGATGACTCATGCAAGGATTACTCTGGTTTGGATGTTATTAGTATGGAAGTTGACTGAAAATGTAATAAGATAATTGCGACTTACCACACTTGATTGTTCAAATTCCAGAACAACGGCACAAAAAATCCTAACTTAAGATTAATGGTGTATTTCTAGGTGTGCTGCCAAGCTGTTATTTCATTTTTATACACAATATTTTGATGACTGATCCAGCAATCTTCTTCAGGTGCTGCGAGTATTGCTGTTATGTGTACTTGCTGTTTGGATTTTAACCACACTGTGAACTATTGTTTGTCTTGTGGTGCTGTTTATAGCTGAGTATGATCCTGATGCCCACAATGCTCTTGTTTTTCAGAGCTCGCACTGATATTCCATGAAATGCACATTTTTTCAACATTTACCAACTCTGTTGGATGTGGCAGCTTATGAGATTTTAATAAATTGAGTGCTGGACTCCACACATCATTTAAATTGAAACCTCTGTCCCTTCTTATTAGGTTTCCTGACATCTTTATTTCAACAGATTCTTTAATTATGATGGCAAAGAAACTTTGTGTTTGAACCATGATACCAGTCTCATCGTATTTCATTTCATCATCATATTCAAGAGAGTTCACCACAAAGCTGTAGAGCACTTACCAAGGTGCCAATGCTAAGATCGATCTCCAAGGGAGATGAGTACCATTGCAATATCTGCAAAACGTCAAGGAAACTGTAGTTTTACCAGTCAATAAGGGCAACTCTACTGTCCTAATGTTATGTATATACTATAATAAGATGATTTTTGATCTTTTGAATGCAATATATATATAGACGGATGGTTGTTCATCCTATAAATAAAATCGAGAGGATGATAATGACTCTTCCCACTGAGTCAGTTTGCCAAGCATCATCACTAAGGATTTTGAAACATGAGCAGCAGTGCTACCATGCCTATATGGCCTTCCTGAGGAACAAAAGGAAGGAATTCCTCTGAGACCCATAGTTAGCAATATTGGCAAACCCACATACCAGCCAGTAAAATACCAGAAATGCATTCTCAGAGAATATATGGGGGAAGTGTGAAGAAAAATTCACAACTCCGCTGACTTTGTACATTGTCTCAGTCAACTGGAGCTACAGGATAAGGATATTATCGTCAGTTTATGATTTACTGAAACTAACTGCAGTAAAGAACTTTTTGACATGTTCCGATATCAACTTACAGCATTAACCGTTTGACGGAAAATAATACTGTATGATAAAAATGAAGATATGGTGATGGGTAGTCCATCATGGTGAAGCTACACAAGGAAGAGTTTGAAGCTAAAGCACTACAATCTGCCAAGTTCAAAGCAGCCTGTTTCAATCAGTAAGTGGATGACAAATTTTTTGTATGGCCACAAAGAGCGAAGAAGGTTCGAGTTTCTAGAACAATGAAACTTTATACATCGTAATATAAAAAGAGGACCAAGTACTTTTCTTTGATGTGGAAGTTACAAGAAGAATGGACAGATCCCTGGAATACAGTATGTATACAGAACCTACACACACTAACCTCTGTACTGGGCCAGTTTTGTGCTAAAGACTCTGGCCCACAGAGCTCAAACACTCTCAAGCAAGAAAAGCCCCCTGAAGAATTACAACACCTATGAATAGTGTTTCAAAAGAATAGATATTCAGATCATCAAACTGAATGGGTGATGCAATCAAAATCAAGAATGCCTGAGAAAGAAGAAGAGAGAGACTGAGAAAGTGAAGCTACAAACTACTTATGTACTTTATGCTAGCCCAATATCCAGAAGGATTGGTAGACTCCTACAGAAACATGGCATCCAGCGTACTTCTCTCCATTCAACTACGGTAAAATTTATGCTTCATAATATTAAAGACAATCTAGATCTCGAAAGCTGGGTGTGTATCACATTCCATGTGAATGTGGCATGTCTTACATGGGGCAGACTATCAGTACAGTCAAGAAGAGATACATGGAACTTCAGTGACACACCCAACCAGTAACCAAGCAAATCAGCTGACACTGAGTGCTATGTTGAATATAATCATGAAATGAAACATGATGAGACCAGTATTTTAGTTCAGATGCTAAGTTTCTGGAGCAGCATAATTAACCCTTTTGCTGGTGCGGGCATGTACAAGCCTGCTACGCCATTCCCAAGGTGTTATGGATGTGTATATGCATGCCGCTTGGATTTTTCTACTCTCTATAAACGCTTCCCAAGCCGCCGATCTCTCACTGGTGCACACGATTTACTTTCATATCTTGATGAAAAAAGAAGTTTTGAGTATTTATCATACAACTTACGTGCCTCATTGCACGCTATTTTGCAGAAAACCTCATTTTGATATTTTGAGTTGTTTATGAGATATGATGATTGTTACGACAATATGATCTGCGATGTGCAAGGACATAAATGGGCACGTTGTGAACTATTGTCCTTCGGACATAAACCTCAATAACTTGAGAATGAAATGAAATCTCATTCTGCTCTCAATTTAAAATAAAATTATTATTTCTTACCTACATTTCATTCACTGCCGTCTATAAGCTAAGATAAAGTACACACAACTTTCATGCAATGCATTTTTACTTCTGCATACACACTAAAATTTCATGCATGTGTTATTTTATTTGATGCAGTGCAGCAAGGATGATGGATAATGAAAAGAAATTCCGTTCTTTACCTAGAGCAGATATCAGTCAGTAAGATGTGCAAAACTCAAATTTTTTTCACCTAATAGGTTTTGAAAAATCGGACAATTAGTATTTCATATCAGCTGGAACACTGTCTCTCAGCACAGGTACCAGCATTTGGTGAGCAGTGCGGACATAACAAAAGCAGCCTCATCACAGAATGAAAAGAGCTCATCTGTAGTAATGAAAGGACTGAAGAGTATTGAAATAATAATGTCAGAAAACCAGAATTAGAAGGGTCAGAGGTTTCAATTTAAATGACACTTGGGGTCCTGCACTCAGTCTATTAAATCTCATCGGTCATCACATCCACCAGAGTTAGAAAATGCTGAGAGGATTTGTGTTTCACAAATATCAGGGCGAGCTCTGAAAAACTAATGAGCATCAAAGGGTATAGTAGGTGTCAGGAATCAAACTCTGCTATAAACAGCTGTGCGAGACAAAGAAAATTAACAGTCTGGTTGAAGGCAAGGCACAGGGTACATAAACAGCATAATTTGCATCTACTGAGGACGATGGCTGGGTCATTTTTCAAAATATTATGCATAAAATGGAAATAACAGCTCAGCAGAACATCCAGAAGCACAGCATTAATCAATCAAGTCGAAAGGACCTGACAGGTTAATAACTTAATGTAGTAGTTCTAGAATTAAACATTCACTTCACAGTGAAGTACATGCCATTTTGTAACTTCTGGGCAGATTAAAACTGTGCACTCTACTAGGACTCAAAACCAGCTATTCTGGCAAGTCACACTTCCTTCATGCTTCATTTCTGTCAGTAGCTCTCTTTTATTTTTCAGACTAAGTTTGCTGGGCAAGGATTGGAACCCCTTCTGCTGAACACAGGTTTGGCATTCTAACCACTACATTAGTTTTCTGCTGTCATGTAAGTGAAACTTGAGGAAATTAATGGTAGGAAAAATCAGGAACAACAAAGCTCCAAATATCTGAAAGTCTTTGGTTACAAGAACATTAAAAATAATACTAAAAAAAAGTAACATTTTATTTTCTTCAAGTTTGTAGGAACCGTCACAAGAATAATATTGTTCATATAACTTTTTCATTTAATACAAATATATGACATTTGTATATTCTTTTATAGATTTTGTTTATCACTTATAACATCTTTCACACCAGAAATACCAGTGAAAGTGAATTGTTACTACTATTTCTGCAATAGAGTTTTTGATTCTCATGCTGTTCGTGTGTGTGTGCGTGTGCACGCACACAAGGGAGGGGGGGGGGGGAGGTAGGTTTTCACAGTGCAAGTAGAGGTAAATGTGTTGTCAATGTTCGTAAACATATTACAATCATCAGTTTAAATTTCATCTTATTAAACTACATTTGTCGTTGGAAAAATCAGGACACTTTTCCTCATCTTACTTGCACATGACTATCTTCAAACAAGAATAAAGTAATTTAAACTACACTTGTCGTTCGAAAAATCAGGACACTTTTCCTCATCTTACTTGCACATGACTATCTTGTGGAATTAAAGGGACCAGACTGCTATGGTCATCGGTGACTATCTTCAAACAAGAATATAGTAATTTGTACTTTTACAAGATTTTTGGAAGACATACTGCCATACATAAATAATGTTATAAAACTAAAAGTTGTAGAATGTGGGTGGGCAACCAGTGACCCACAGGCAGCATCTGGTCAGCAATTGGTTTCAATCCAGCCCACAGATGAATCACAAGGTACTGAAAGTGAGATTCTCACACTGTCCTCTGCTCAGGACGTATTAGAACACAGCAGTTGTTGAAACAGAAGGTAATTTATAATGAATTATCTGCAACTGTAAGTATTTAGTTTTCCATCGTGTTATTTCAAGAGGATTGGATTCACATCTTCAGATGTTTACATTTATTTACATGCCGTGAAAATTGTTTCTTTACTAATGGCATTTAGAGTTTTGCAATGGAGGTTTCTAAGGCGAATATTCTGTATTGCAAAAACCTCATGAAATGTAAATAAATGTTAACATCTGAAGATCGTGTGACATAAAATGAATGTACTTTCAAAAACACATGGATTGTCATGAATGCGGTGTCCTTCATTTGGTGTACTAGCCAATAAAAATTAACGTCACAGACACTACAGTTCTGACTTCATGCACTAGGAGCTCTGCTGTTGCATCAAGTGATGAGGCGGCCTACCCCGTGTGCATAAGTAAGTATGTGACACAAACCTATGGGTCACAGATGGTTGCCCATGCCTGCTGTACAATGCATATATGTGAATACATACTCAATGAAATGATTAGTGGTGATTATATAAATTACAGCTTTTACTATACCTGTATAACTGTGTTGTTCAATGGAACTTACACACTTACTGTAATTGATTTCCTTGTTCATGTATGAATTACATCTGTTTCATTTCAGCTGTTGCATTATGCACGGCTTAGTGGTAATTTAAAAAATGCAATTTACAGAAAACATATAGAAAAATGAATAACATGGCACTTACTCTTTTCAAAAAGTTCTCAATACTTTTATCTCCCATTCTCTTTACCACATATTAATTTCAAGGAACAGATTTCTTACATGTCTGTGTTCCTGTACTGTTTTATAAAGAATCAAGGAACTTCAGGCAAAGCTATCAGAATTTCTATGCACAAGTAAACAATAAGCAGTTTGATATAGAGTGTAAACCAATTTTCTATCAATTTACAACATTGTACAACATAACACACCAGTCCTCTTGGCAACAAAGAAATTATGATGATGTTGAGTGCTTTTTTAATTGAAAATAAACCTTCATGCAGCAGCATACTGTTAAGATCTGTACTGTAAACAATTATTCTAAATGACTGACGTTACAATAATAGAGTCATCAAAGAAACTTAGCAAAATTATACACCTTTCAAAAAATTGTCTGCTATATTTGCGAAAGAAGTGAAGTGTATACTCACCAGCAACAGAAACAGGAACAGAACCAACAGACATGTAAACTGGAAGTCACATGAATATGTTTAGCTTTTGGAATTTTTAAATGTGTGAAACTCAACTGATATAGTATTGTTATTCACTAATCCTTCGGTTCACCAAGCTTCTCTTTTGTCCCTAAGTTTGGAGAGATCTTTCCTGCCCCTGAAAAAATTTTAATCCTCACCTTCATTTGACACAGTTTAAGCTATGTCCCTTTATCCTTGCAAGCTAATCTTTAAAAATTCCAGAAGCTATAGTTTCCAGAGTATTCAAATTAACTTTACAATGTACCTTTCTCTGAAGTGACAATGCTTCCATCTTACTGCGCAGGTCACGCATTTTTCCCATCGTAACAGAATTCTCATGGAACTTTTTTGCATTTTCTTCTGGGTCATCCTCAGCAAACAAATTTCTGCATAGAATGATATTTCAAAATGACAGCAGGAGACAACATCTTGTAGTGCATGCTACTTTTGTTAAATAATGATACATAAAGAAATACATAATTACAAGCACATGAAAATATTTATTAAATTAACTATATGACAGAATTTCACTTATACTAGCTTTTCATCCAATGAAAAAATTATTAAGTAACACATTTTCAATGATCTTCTATTGAGAAATCTATGTCCCCCAATTTGTTTATAAACTTAACGTGGCTTCATAATAACCAGGGAAAATTGTAACATGTTAATTTCCTGAATTCATATGATAACCAATTAAAGAAGTTTCTTTATTTCATTAGTCTCCCGCTTCTAATGAGTGCATAATATTTTGTTCAGTATGCTGGTTGTCATTTGCAGGATAAGCAATTTCAGTGGCAATAATCTATTCCCCATTGTTGGTAAATAATATTTGCTTTTTGAAATCCCAATCTTCCCGTTTTATTTCCTCAATACCACATTCACACAGTTACATATAAAAGTCTGCTGGGAATACCACTTTGCTTCCACATTAAAGAATGTCAATACACCTAGAAGAGTAAATAAGGAATCCTATCTGGCAGTGTTTAAACATTTTCTAGTTTGCATCCAAGTCTGCTCAAATCTCTCCACCTTTTGTGACTCTCTCTTGCTGTACAATTCCAAGCAGTAATGACTTGCAAAGTCCTCACTGAAAAGAAAATCACAATGTTGTCCCACACCTGTTACTAATCAGATTTGTCAGTTACAGACTCTTTCCTCTTCCCAAAACTGAAAATTCAATTGTAAGGTGCATCATCCAACTTAACTGAGAAGATCAAAAGGTCAACTGTGAATGTCAAATTCAAGGCAGTTTGAAAGAAGACTTCTCTGAAGCCATTTAAGTATTGAAAAAGCATGCTGAGAAATTTTATAGGTGAAATGAAACTGGTAAAAACTTGTGTAGATGCTTATGAACATGTTATTGCTGTGGTCTAGGAAGTTACAGGCTAGAATGTTGAAAAACAAGAAATTAAAAATGTTTGAAAGTTTTCACAACAATTTAAAATTAGAATACTCATTTTTCTTTACACTAAACGTAAGATTACACAAATAATTTACAGAAAAAAGTTATGATTCTGAACGAAAAACAGAAAATGGAGACCTTTTCCTAAATGGTGTGTGCCAAATTAAGCTATTTCTTGCAAAATATGCCATGTTAAATGAAAGCAAAACAGCTGCTTGTCTGATGGCATTGCCTCTATCAAATGATGACTACAGATTTCTTTCCCCTCTCCCCTGCATACTACTCAACAACAAATATTCACCAACATTCCTAAGCATTGCTGAAGCACCAAACTGTGATGTTGACATATACTGAAACACTGTGCACATTTTCTTTGCCCTTTGTGCTCTTAGTTGCAAATTTTCTCATATCAAAAGACAATGATTTATATTTAAATCTATGTAATCATACAGTTCTGTAGCACCAAAAATCATTGTTGTTGAACAGTGAATGTCTTTTTATGCCATTTGTGAGTTCCTTGTGTGCAAAAGCCTGATGAAGCAGTCTGTGCGTTATCACAGTGGGCAAGTATCACTGTTTCTTGTTGTAGTAAAATCACAATCACCAACAACTATTTGCATACTGAAAAATTTCTAATTTAACCGAAATCACCCTTACTGACACCAATACACTCCATGGTGTTATGTCATAATTTATATACTTTTGCAGTTCTTACTGTGGCCTTCCACAACTCTACTTAATAATTTTTGTCTATTTACACAACCCAAATGACATTTTCTATAGGTACTTTAAAGATACTCATTTATGCCCTACCATTATGCAATATTTTTGTAGCACTAACACACTCTTCTTCTACAGTAATCTCAACTAGCAATATACTTGCAGCATTCAGAACTGCACTTGTCACACAACCCATCCCATACCACCTGCTATTGGGATGATAAAAATGGAGTACAACTGTTTTATAGATTCCCTACTGTACTGACTCCATTCTCTACAAACCAATGCTAAATTTCATCATGCAAAGTTTATGATCTATCAATTTCACATGCTGTTTTCTCCATTTGTAGTATGATTGTTATGTCTATGTGCATTACTGCCAAATTTCCATAACACCTCTGCCTCTATTCTGTTCTAAGAGTTAATTCATAATCTAAGGAAATGGCAAAAACTTTTTGTTTGTGTTTCTTCATAAGCTCAGTTCATATTTAAAATGAATTTCAGCTTTCATTTACTACATAAATAGATCTAAAACCAATGTTAACATTTTGGAGGCTGGCAACTTAGAGGAACATTGGGCCTAGGAAAACCGCCATTTATGCCATTGCTTAAGGCATTACAGGCACATACGCAACTAATGTTTTTTTGAGAGTTAATACACAGTATAACCGGGCTAAGCTTCGAGATTTATTTTTCATTTTTACTTCAGTTCTTTGATAGGTTACAAATTCGAAAATAATGTCAGAAACTACAACTATCCTCCCAAGAAAAAAGTGGAAGATGAATAATTGAGCGATTTCTTCCTACTGAGCATCCAAAATTTCTTTCTCACTCAACAAACTTGACATATTTGCAGCAGAATTACATCAGTGTGATGATATTGCCTCAGCCACTTAAGACAACAGCTGTTATGCCGGCTAAAGTTTCTTTCGAAATAATTTTAGAAATTGACAACTGAAGGCACCACCAGTCAAGAGACAGGTAGCACAATGTCCTTACACTGTTCTCAGGCAAAATGAGTACAGTTCAAGAAAATCACAGTTCGACCTATACCTGGGTGTGATCTTTTTAACACATAGTTATGGCCTGAGCTTGCTCTCCAAAGAGTTAGTATCTGGAGTACAAGGGAGTCTGTCACAAATGTTGTAATACATAGCTAGATCAAACCACATTTTGAGTACAGTAATATGAAGGGACCAAGAGAAGCATCAAATGTAAAGGGGCAGAAAGGGGGGAGGGCAAGTGGAAGAGGGAAGCCCAGAGCAGTTTCTTTTTCGTTTCACTTAGTTAAGGAAGAATTTATAGAAATACTACATTTCTGTTTGCTTTTTCCCAGCCTTCCCCATGTTGGCACAGTCTGCAGCAAGTTGTATCTCCCCCCCCCCCCCCCCCCCCCCCCCTCCCTCTCTCTCTCTCTCTCTCTCTCTCTCTCTCTCTCTCTCTCTCTCTCTCTCTCTCTCTCCCCCCCTCCCTCCCCCCTACCAAGGGACCTTACAGTATGTCCCCCCTCCAATTTTCTTCACACTTATTAGTTAGCTTTGACACTCAGTGCCCAAGCATCAATTTCCAAGAGCAGTCACATGCAGCAAAATTTAAGTTTTTTAATGTTAAAGGCCCCCCCCCCATGAGCCATGGACCTTGCCGTTGGTGGGGAGGTTTGCGTGCCTCAGCGACACAGATAGCTGTACCATAGGTGCAACCACAACAGAGGGGTATCTGTTGAGAGGCCAGACAAACGTGTGGTTCCTGAAGAGGGGTAGCAGCCTTTTCAGTAGTTGCAGGGGCAACAGTCTGGATGATTGACTGATCTGGCCCTGTAACATTAACCAAAATGGCCTTGCTGTTGTGGTACTGCGAACGGCTGAAAGCAAAGGGAAACTACAGCCGTAATTTTTCCTGATGGCATGCAGCTTTACTGTATGGTTAAATGATGATGGCGTCCTCTTGGGTAAAATATTCCGGAGGTAAAATAGTCCCCCATTTGGATCTCCAGGTGGGGACTACTCAGGAGGACGTCGTTATCAGGAGAAAGAAAACTGACTTCTTACGGATCGGAACATGGAATGTCAGATCCCTTAATCGGGCAGGTAGGTTAGAAAATTTAAAAAGGGAAATGGACAGATTAAAGTTAGATATAGTGGGAATTAGTGAAGTTCGGTGGCAGGAGGAACAAGCCTTCTGGTCAGGTGAATACAGGGTTATAAATACAAAATCAAATAGGGGTAATGCAGAAGTAGGTTTAATAATGAATAAAAAAAAAAAATAGAAGTGCGGGTAAGCTACTACAAACAGCATAGTGAATGTATTATAGTGGCCAAGATAGACACGAAGCCCATGAGTACTACAGTAGTACAAGTTTATATGCCAACTAGCTCCGCAGATGACAAAGAAATTGCAGAAATGTATGACGAGATAAAAGAAATTATTCAGGTAGTGAAGAGAGACGAAAACTTAATAGTCATGAGTGACTGGAATTCGACAGTAGGAAAAGGGAAAGAAGGAAACATAGTAGGTGAATATGGATTGGGGCTAAGAAATGAAAGAGGAAGCCATCTGGTAGAATTTTGCGCAGAGCACAACATAATCATAGCTAACACTTGGTTCAAGAATCATGAAAGAAGGTTGGATACATGGAAGAACCCTGGAGACACTAAAAGGTATCAGACAGATCATATAATGGTAAGACAGAGATTTAGGAACCAGGTTTTAAGTTGTAAGACATTTCCAGGGTTAGATGTGGACTCTGACCACAATCTATTGGTTATGAACTGTAGATTAAAACTGTAGAAACTGCAAAAAGGTGCTAATTTAAGGAGATGGGACCTGGATAAAATGAAAGAACCAGAGGTTGTACAGAGTTGCAGGGAGAGCATAAGGGAACAATTCACAGGAATGGAGGAAAGAAATACAGTAGAAGAAGAGTGGGTAGCTCTGAGGGATGAAGTAGTGAAGGCAGCAGAAGATCAAAAATGAGACCGACAGAAGTTCAAAATGGCTAAGCAGGGATGGCTTGAGGACAAATGTAAGGATGTAGATGCTTATCTCACTAGGGGTAAGATAGATACTGCTTACAGGAAAATTAAAGAGACCTTTGGAGAAAAAGAGAACCACCTGTATGAATATCAAGAGCTCAGATGGAAACCCAGTTCTAAGCAAAAAAGAGAAAGCAGAAAAATGGAAGTAGTACATAAAGGGTCTGAACAAGGGTGATGTACTTGAGGACAATATCATGAAAATGGAAGAGGATGTAGATGAAGATGAAATGGGGGATACAATACTGCGTGAAGAGTTTGACAGAGCACTGAAAGACCTGAGTGAAAACGAGGCCCCGGGAGTAGACAACATTCCATTAGAACTACTGACGGTCTTGAGAGAGCCAGTCCTGACAAAACTCTACCATCTGGTGAGCAAGTTGTACGAGACAGGCGAAATACCCTCACACTTCAAGAAGAATATAATAATTCCAATCGCAAAGAAAGCAGGTGTTGACAGATGTGAAAATTACCGAACTATCAGTTTAATAAGTCACAGCTGCAAAATACTAAAGCGAATTATTTACAGATGAATGGAAAAAATGGTAGAAGCTGACCTCGGGGAAGATCAGTTCGGATTCCGTAGAAATGTTGGAACACGTGAGGCAATATGAGACTGGTTTGATGCAGCTCTCCAAGCTACTCTATCCTGTGCAAGCTTCTTCATCTCCCAGTACCTACTGCAACTTACATCCTTCTGAATCTGCTTAGTGTATTCATCTCTTGCTCTCCCTCTACAATTTTTTACTCTCCACGCTGCCCTCCAATACTAAATTGGTGATCCCTTGATGCCTCAGAACATGTCCTACCAACCGATCCCTTCTTCTGGTCAAGTTGTGCCACAAACTTCTCTTCTCCCCAATCCTATTCAATACTTCCTCATTAGTCATGTGATCTACCCATCTAATCTTCAGCATTCTTCTGTAGCACCACATTTCGAAAGCTTCTATTCTCTTCTTGGCCAAACTATTTATTGTCCATGTTTCACTTCCATACATGGCTACACTCCATACAAATACTTTCAGAAAAGACTTCCTGACACTTAAATCTATACTCGATGTTAACAAATTTCTCTTCTTCAGAAACGCATTCCTTGCCATTGCCAGTACACATTTTATATCCTCTCTGCTTCGATCATCATCAGTTATTTTGCTCCCCAAATAGGAAAACTCCTTTACTACTTTAAGTGTCTCGTTTCCTAATCTAATTCCCTCAGCATCACCCAACTTAATTCGACGACATTCCATTATCCTCGTTTTGCTTTTGTTGATGTCCATCTTATATCCTCCTTTCAAGACACTATCCATTCCGTTCAACTGCTCTTCCAAGTCCTTTGCTGTCTCTGACAGAATTACAATGTCATCGGCTAACATCAAAGTTTTTATTTCTTCTCCATGGATTTTAATACCCACTCCGAATTTTTCTTTTGTTTCCTTCACTGCTTGCTCAATGTACAGATTAAACAACATTGGGGAGAGACTACAACCCTGTCTCACTCCCTTTCCAACCACTGCTTCCCTTTCATACCCCTTGACTCTTATAACTGCCATCTGGTTTCTGTATAAATTGTAAATAGCCTTTCGCTCCCTGTATTTTACCCCTGCCACCTTCAGAATTTGAAAGAGAGTATTCCAGTCAACATTGTCAAAAGCTTTCTTTAAGTTTACAAATGCTAGAAACGTAGGTTTCCCCTTCCTTAATCTAGCTTCTAATATAAGTCGTAGGGTCAGTATTGCCGCACGTGTTCCAATATTTCTACGGAATCCAAACTGATCTTCCCCGAGGTCCACACCTACTAGTTTTCCATTCGTCTGTAAAGAATTCGTGTTAGTATTTTGCAGCTGTGGCTTATTAAACTGGTAGTTCGGTAATTTTTACACGTCAACACCTGCTTTCTTTGGGATTGGAATTATTATATTCTTCTTGAAGTCTGAGGGTATTTCGCCTGTTTCATACACCTTGCTCCCAGATGGTAGAGTTTTGTCAGGACTGGCTCTCCCAAGGCCGTCAGTAGTTCCAATGGAATGTTGTCTACTCCGGGGGCCTTGTTTCGATTCAGGTCTTTCAGTGCTCTGTCAAACTCTTCACGTAGTATGATATCTCCCATTTCATCCTCTTCCATTTCCATAATATTGTCCTCAAGTACATTGGCCTTGTATAGACCCTCTATATACTCCTTCCACCTTTCTGCTTTCCCTTCTTTGCTTAGAACTGGGTTTCCATCAAAGCTCTTGATATTCATGCAAGTGGTTCTTCTTTCACCAAAGGTCTCTTTAATTTTCCTGTAGGCAGTATCTATCTTACCACTAGTGAGATAAGCCTCTACATCCTTACATTTGTCCTCTAGCCATCCCTGTTTAGCCATTTTGCACTTCCTGTCGATCTCATTTTTGAGACGTTTGTATTCCTTTTTGCCTGCTTCATTTACTGCATTTTTGTAATTTCTCCTTTCATCAATTAAATTCAATATTTCTTCTGTTACCCAAGGATTACTACTAGCCCTCGTCTTTTTACCTACTTGATCCTCAGTTGCCTTCACTATTTCATCCCTCAGGGCTACCCATTCGTCTTCTACTGTATTTCTTTCCCCCATTCCTGTCAATTGTTCGCTTATGCTGTCCCTGAAACTCTGTAGAACCTCTGGTTTAGTCAGTTTATCCAGATCCCATCTCCTTAATTTCCCACATTTTTGCAGTTTCTTCAGTTTTAATCTACAGGTCATAACCAATAGATTGTGGTCAGAGTCCACATCTGCCCCTGGAAATGTCTTACAACTTAAAACCTGGTTCCTAATTCTCTGTCTTACCATTATATGATCTATCTGATACCTTTTAGTATCTCCAGGGTTCTTCCATGTATCCAATCTTCTTTCATGATTCTTGAACCAACTGCCATATGACATCAATATCACTCCCCTTACATCCCACATTTCCAGTTCTTTTATTTCATCATACATTTCTGCAATTTCTTCATCATCTGCAGAGCTAGTTGGCATATAAACTTGTACTACTGTAGTAGGCAAGGGCTTCATGTCTATCTTGGCCACAATAATGCGTTCACTATGCTGTTTGTAGTAGTTTTTACCCGCATTCCTATTTTCCTATTCGTTATTAAACCTACTCCTGCATTACCCCTATTTGATTTTGTGTTTAGAACCCTGTAGTCACCTGACCAGAAGTCTTGTTCCTCCTGCCACCGAACTTCACTAAGTCCCACTATATCTAACTTTATCCTATCCATTTCCCTTTTTAAATTTTCTAACCTACCTGCCTGATTAATGTATCTGATATTCCACGCTCTGATCTGTAGAACACCAGTTTTCTTTCTCCTGATAACGACATCCTCCTGAGTAGTCCCCGCCCGGAGATCCAAATGGGGGACTATTTTACCTCCGGAGTATTTTACCCAAGAGGACGCCATCATTATTTAATCATACAGTAAAGCTACATGCCCTCAGGAAAAATTACAGCCGTAGTTTCCCCTTGCTGTCAGCCGTTCACAGTACCAGGTCAGCCAGGCCGTTTTGGTCAATGTTACAAGGCCAGATCCAGACTGTTGCCCTTGCAACTACTGAAAAGGCTGCTTCCCCTCTTCAGGAACCATGCGTTCGTCTGGCATCTCAACAGATAACCCTCCGTTGTGGTTGCACCTACGGTACGGCTATCTGTATCGCTGAGGCACGCAAGCCTCCCCACCAACGGCAAGGTCCATGGTTTTTGGGGGCGGGGGGGAGGGGGGGGGGGGGGCGGGCTACACTGTATATGAAGCAAATTTTTTACTACACTGAGTTCCAACAGCAGTCTGGCAACATATTTGGAATCCATTTTCCCAAGTAGCATTTTTCAATTTCAGTAATGTTCTTGCGCAAATGCTTGCCATGTTCTTCACTGGCCGTGCCGCGGTTTTCAGGGAAGGAATCAAGATGGGAATCTAATGTGTGTTTTCAATGACATATTACATCCCATTACCATAGTTCACAATCAACTCACTGTTTAGTTCTGTATAATGTTTAGATCTGCAATTTCCTAAGTTATGACAACATTTTTGAGAGAGAAGCATGCAGCCAATTCTTGATTTTCAAACTGTGAGCCTTTCATATGTTTCTTAATCTGAGGACCAACAAATATTCCCTCTTAATTTTGCTTCACTGACCTTTAAAAACTTGGTTTTAAAAATAGAAATGCAATCCCATCATGATCCATTCATTCACTTCACAAAATTTTTAGTCATACCTAGTTTGACATGTAATGGAGGCAATAAGATTTTGTCAGCATTTATTAGTGCTTGATTTTCTTAATCTAATTATTGCTTCTATCTCTGCTAAACCCCATTCACAAGAACCAACAAAAAAATTTATAGCCAAATTGTACTCCATGCAGAATAGCTAACACTTTGAAACTTGCACTTATCTTCCACAGACATCATATCAGAAAATGTATTGCAAGAAATGCCTGTTCATGTAACTTTCCTTCATACCAACTGTGTGAACTGTAGGAATGGATGGAAACTTATTTTCATTATGCAGCAAAACCTTTCAAGCTGGTTTTCAAGGAGCCAATGAACTAACTCCAATCTTTAGGTACATACTCATCACCCAGTAACTCCTCCAAAGGATCAACTGGGTCATCCTGTTTAGAAAATAGATGTTCAAATCCCTTTTTGGCACCGAAGGAAAGAACTCACTTTGGTGCCATTGAGCATGTGTTGCCTTTCTTGAAGTAACTAACTTTGCTTTACTTTTAGGTAACCTGAGAAAATAAACCAAGTAAATTTAGACCCTCCTCTATTAAAAAAGTGAGGTTCATTTGTAATAGCTCCTTTCATAAACAATGGGGCACTCTATTGTAATTCACTAATGTCATCAACATTTTCAAAATAATCTGCCACATTTTTGTCGTCTGGTGGAGATGGTATGGGAAGGCCTGACCCAAGAGACACTGGACAATTCACTGATTGTAAAGACGGATATTTAACAGTATGTTTGGACTTTGGACTAATTCCAGATATATTTGTCATTCAGAAGTAGCAGTCTACGATACTATGAAAAGGACAGATTGCTACTCATCATAAAGATGACATGTTAAGTTGCAGACACGCACAACGAAAATACTGTTACACATTAAGCTTTCTACCAAAGCTTTCTTCATAAAAGAAGCACACACACATTCACACAAGCAATCAACCTCACGCACACAGACCGCTTTCTTGAGCCAGAATACTTTTAATTATTAGAAGCAGTAGTCTCTTACATGATTCCCGCTTATCAAAGGAATGGCAAAGGGCATATGATGGATTTTTTTTTAATTAGCCAGTAAATAAGGTTACACTTTTGGCACAACAGATTTCTGGAGCTCAAAACTTATTTTGGTCTATTTCATTGTCAACATAACAGTCATAAGCTCTCTAATTAGAAAAGTCCAGTTTTGCCTCTGCACTTTTAAATTGAATTAGCCACAAATGTAACAAAAACTGTTTTTATTATTTACATATTTGGAAGACATGTTCCTTCTCTGAAGGATTTCTTGGACCTCTTTTAACGACTGATGTACTGCTTTAAGATACTGATGTCCGGGCAAAGACCTTCATGTCCTGTAAGTACGAAGAAAATAGAAGAGGACAAATCCATAAGATATCCTTGTAAATGAGATTCTACTGGTGTAAACATTCCATTTGCACCTGGCAATCACTAGTTGGAAACCTATTGGTACACACTTCTTACAGCTACGTAATTAAGACACGAGCCACACAAATATTCCAGATGTGTCTCATACCTACTGTCCATAAGCTTTATAGCATAATAGAGATGTCATCACCTTCCCTACACCGATGTTCCTGCTGGTATGTGGTAAGAAGCAGTAAAAGAATACATTCCCTTTCAAGTTCTATCCGTAACACTAATACAGTAATTCTCAACCTTTTTATTGTCTCTCATAGAATATATTTTTATGAACAATTTCCAAAGAATTGTTAATTGCATTTTGAAACAAAACTTTAATAAAAGCATTTCTTTACAAAATAACAGAAGTCATACCGAATGGATGAGCCGCTCCAAGATTCAGAAAGCGGAGAATAAGTTCCATCACCATTTTCAATCACCCTAAACAAATTAACATGATCTCCATCTTTAAATACAAGAACTGTAACACGACATCCTGGTGGTAAATGTTCAAAAACATCCTCCCTGAAACAAAGATGCCAAATTTATAAACAGAGTATTACCTCATTCCTGAGATTCATCAATGACCTGCATACAGTACACAATACCATCAGAAATGTGGGTTTTTCTCAAGCATAAAATAATGAAGTTATTATGCAGTTTTCATGTAGTTACAGTAAATTTATTAGAGCAAATATTAAAAATATGCTTAAAATTAAAATGATTTTCAACTGCTTTGCATTACTATTTTTGTAATTACAGCAAAGATTGGTCAAAATAATGTAAGTACTTGATAAACATTAATTTCTCTGGCACCAGATATTTTACTAGCTAGAATGCTGTCCTAATGATCAGCAGCAGTTTGTTCTTAATTGTTAATGACAGTACTCACAAAATACTACATAGTGCTACACATTCATCTAAATTCATTACTGTGTTCCAATGCTTGAATGTGCATTCCCAAGAAGCACACAGAGTAGTAAGAATGTATTGGCTTTTCAGTCAATATTTTATTTTTAAATGCAGGTTAGGCTTTACCGTGGTTGTTATTGATTTCAAATGAAACAACAAGTTCACTGTTACCAATCACTGTTTCTTTATCTCCACTATGCACTTCAAAGGTTTAAATGTCCATCATCAGGTTTGTATGAGATACACGTGTGTTGAATAAGATTTTTGGAGGAACTTGTGTGACTGTCCCCAGTAGTCACAGGTTCCTTTCACTGTCTTAACACATCACTTGTACACTGTCATACTTTATAAACAAACTGCTGGAGACATTGCCACAGGTTGCTCCAAAAACTGTAACACAACACATGCCATACTAACAAATGTATATACACCTGATGGAGATTCAAACCTTTGAAATGCATTGTGGAGATAAATAAACAGTCAAACAGTGACTGGTAACAGTAAACTTATTGTTTCATTCGATGTTATCATTTTATATTTTATGGCAACTTCACTTATCTGTCTCCTCAGTGGACTGAACAAGGTGGCGCAATGTAGACACTCTGGAATTCTATTTGGGGTGACAATGATTCAAATGCTTGTCAGATTTAGGTTTCCACGATTTACCTACATCGCTCAAGATGAATGCCAAGATGGTTCCTTGAACTGTCAAATTAATGTTTTCAGAAATTTATTTTAAATGTTCCATCCAAACAATTGTCAGTATTATTAATTCTATCTAGGTTTGACAGTGATCACAGCTGCGTTGAGAGATAATTGTGATAATGAAATATAGCACACATGTTCATTTCTTATTTTTTCCGTTACTAGCTGTTACCCATGGCTGTGCTCACTTATCAATAGTTTTGTAAAGATCATGGATCGTCGGTAAGTAAGCTGTTGTACAGGCAATAAAGTCAGCTATGTTATCATATCTGCTTGTCTGGGTAAGCATAGCATATCCACACAGTTCGTGCAGTGGGACATGGGCATATTCACATTATTACAACAAGTACAATATGCAACAAATTTATTTGATGTAACTTTGGTGACTCCCACATCACTAGTCAATGTGCTTTTTTTCCCCTCTCCTCTTTGTAGTTAGTTAATTTTGGAAATTAAATCTCTTCATGTTTAAAATAGAAAAAATAAAAAAAAGTCCTTTCTTCGAGTTTCTGATATTCATTCTGATTCATTAAAGATCACTAGCATTCAAAAAGTGTCGTCAGTCCTCACTGAATTCCAAGTTGTATAATTTGTGAGTGGAAACGACAAGAGATGATTAAAAGCTTTTGGAATGATTAAACTTATTTTCTCCAATGTCGCTGTTGAACGTAAGACTGGTAGTCCAGTACGTCCGGAGTAACTGTGGCAATTTAATAGTGAGTGAAATGAATCACATACCAAGCCTGTGAGTGGTGTTTTGTCCCAAGAAACATGCGCCAGTCCGGTTCGAAAACCACATTCAAACTGATGGTGGTAGAGGCTCATCCTGGTAATTAATGTCCGTTTCTTTCTTGTCCGTGACCAAATTGCATTTTCTTCTGAACAAATGAATCTACATTTTCTGTACATGATCTGATGTTAGACTGATGATGTTCAGCTTCACTACAGTAGGAAACTTCACACAGATTACAGTAAACCAAGTGGAACTGACATCTGACAATAGAGCTTTTGATGAACATTTTGCCAAGCTCTGCTCCAGTCTGTCGATGCATAACTTGTGTCAAGTTGGTGTACTGGTGGATGTGTAAATGCTTGTTAGTGTAAAAGAACTGTGGCATTATGGAGAGATTCCTCCCCATTGTAAACTGCCATTATGAAACACAACTGCACATAATGCAGGGGGGACTCTGTGTCAAGCATGAATATTGGCAGTGACTTGTTGACTGGAACACAAGAGCACAAGCAGTTGATACGTGTCAGTAGTTTTGTTATGACGAGTGGTGGTACTAAACTAAAATGTGGAGTTTCTAAATTATTAAATAGCAGTAAACTGACAAAAGAAGAAAATAAATAATTTGTAGTTCAATGCACTGCAAATTTGATGTTACTTGTATGTGTATTAAGTCATCTGCCCTCATGTGTGTGCGCCTGTTACTTGCTGCTGCACTTGCCCATCATAATCAAATGCTGTCTCACTCTCAGCCTTCCACATTCTACACGTAAAGACATGACCTCTCTCTGCTTGTCGTACAGCCTTTAAACGACACTATTGTCACGAAATAAATCTCGGGTGAACAGCCTGGTATGAGTGTGCATAGGACACAATATTTCGGGAATCGACCACGTTGCCATCATCAGGTGCGCTGATGTACTGACCGGCGGTGGGCCGGCGCCATCCTCCCACTCCTCCCTTGGGCGCTTCCTATGAATCGGTGCAGTCCATGCCCCGCATGCGGTCCAGGTACAGCGTCCGTTCTCCTGTACCTGGACCGCGCGCAGGGCGTGGACTACACCGACTCATAGGAAGCGCCTGAGGGAGGAGTGGGAGGGGGATTGTCCTATATATACATGGCGCCTCCCACCGCCGGTCAGTACATCAGTGCACCTGATGATGGCAACGTGGTCAATTGCCAAAACACTGTGTCCTATGCACACTCATACCAGGCTATTCACCCGAGATTTATTTCAACATAAAATACGCCTAGAGAAATTGAAGAATCACAACACTATTGTCATTAGTTTCTCAGAATCTACAAGCGGTGAGACACACTAATCAGCTAAAATGCGAGAGGTTTGTGACTGATATTAGGATGGAAGTATGGACTGAACACTTTGTGGTTTTTATAAGCATTGTAACCATTACATTGAATCATATTATGTAGAACAGTTTCACAATAGGATATAAGTTCAAAGTCAAAGACTAAACAGTTTTTTTCCCAAAGAGTAATATTGTCTCTCCCTATTTTGCATCATGGTCTTCAAATAAGTAAATATCTTGTACTACACACTTGCTAAAGTAGCCTATGTTATTCATCAGCATTTAAGCTATCTGCGCATTTCATTAAAATCAGTTCAGCGGTATTGTCAAGAAAGTGTAACAGATGAAATTACATATGATTTATTTTGCATTTATAATACTAGTATGGATTTACCAAATGCTCTTCCTCCTTCCTAGGTGAATTACTTCTTTATTACTGACATTCAAAAGAAGTGAGGAGGATTAGGATATAACATTCCATTAATGACAATGTCAACTTTAAACATCAAACAATGTAAAATCCAGGATGGAATGTAACAATAAGAGAGAAGGAAAGTTGCTACTCACCATATAGTGGAGATGCTGAGTCGCAACAGGCACGATAAAACGATTCACACAAAGCCTTTGTCAGCAGTAGACACAAATACAAACGCGCGCGCAACTTGCACACACATCTGCAGTCTTAGAGAGCTGAAACTACACTTCGAGCAGCAGCACCAGTGCATGATGGGAGTGGCGACTGGATGGGGGTAAGGAGGAGACTGGGGTGGGGAGGGGGAGGGATAGTATGGTGGGAGTGGCGGACAGTGAAGTGTTTCAGTTTAGACGGAGGGCAGGGGGGAAGGTGTGGAGGGGGGAGGAGGTAAGTAACAAAAAGGAGAGAAATAAAAATAAATTAAAAGACTGGTTGTGGCGGTGGAATGACGGCTGTGTAGTGCTGAAGGAGGCTGGATGGGTGAGGGCAGTGACTAACAAAGATTGAGGTCAGGAGGGTTAAGGGAATGTAGGATGTATTGCAGGGAAAGTTCCCACCTGCGCAATTCAGAAAAGCTGGCGTTGGTGGGAAGGATCCATATGGCACAGGCTGTGAAGCAGTCATTGAGATGAGGGGTATCATGTTTGGCAGTGTGTTCAGCTGCAAGGTGGTCCACTTATTTTTTGGCCACAGTCTGTCGGTGGCCGTTCATGCGGACAGACAGCTTGTTGGTTCTCATGCCTACATAGAATGCAGCACAGTGGTTGCAGCTTAGCTTGTAAATCACATGACTGGTTTCACAGGTAGCCCTGCCCTTGATGGGATAGGTGATGTTAGTGACCGGACTGGAGTGGGTGGTGGTAGGAGGATGTACGAGACAGGTCTTGCAGCTAGGTCTATTGCAGGGGTATGAGCCATGAGGTAAGGGATTGGGAGCAGGGTTGTGTAAGGATGGACGAGTATAGTGTGTAGGTTCGGTGGACGGCAGAATACGACGGTAGGAGGGATGGAAAGGATAGTGGGTAGGACATTTCTCATTTCAAAGCATGACGAGAGGTAATCAAAACCCTGGCCGAGAATGTAATTCAGTTGCTCCAGTTGCGGATGGTACTGAATTACGAGGGAATGCTCCTCTGTGGGACTTTGGGAGGTGGTGGGAGACTGGAAAGATAAGGCATGGGAGATTTGTTTTTGTACAAGGATGGGAGGATAATTACAGTCAGTGAAGGCTTCAGTGAGACCCTCAGTATATTTAGAGAGGGACTGCTCGTCACTGCAGATATGATGACCACGGGTGACTAGGCTGTACGGAAGGGACTTCTTGGTATGAAATGGGTGGCAGCTATCGAAGTGGAGGTACTGCTGGTGGTTAGTAGGTACTGATGTAGCCATCTCTGAGGTGGCGGTCAACATGTGGGAAGGTGGCTTGTTGGGAATCCTAAACCCCTCACCTGGTTCAGATTCATAGATGACATCTTTGCTATCTGGATTGAAGGTGAGAACAACTTATTCACATTCCTCCAGAACCTTAACAACTTCTCCCCCATTTGCTTCACCTGGTCCTACTCAATCCAAAAAGCCACCTTCCTAGATGTTGATCTCCACCTCAGAAATGGCTACATCAGTACCTCCGTCCATATCAAACCTACTAACCACCAGCAATACCTCCACTTTGACAGCTGCCACCCATTTCATACCAAGAAGTCACTTCCGTACAGCCTAGCCACCCGTGGTCGTCGCATCTGCAGAGATGAGCAGTCAGTCTCTAAATAAGCCAAACAATTTACAAAGGCATTATCATACCTTCCACACACAAGATTAAGGACACTTGGAAGGCAAAGAGCAAGAAGTAGAAGTGCAAGCTCTGTTAAGTGATATGTCTGAATAATCTTCTCCAAAATTTTCACTATGAAAATCTATTTTTTGTTTTCAGGAGGAACATTCAACAAATACACCTGCATTTTGAGCATGTTACCATACTGCTCTTCAGATCACCAAAGAACTGTGTAGTTTCACTGAAGGAGAGTTTATAAAGGCATGTTGGTGTCTGGAGCTCGTGAGAGACTTCAAGAGTTCTAAGTGGTTACTCTCTCTGTCAACCATTCAATGCAGAATTTAAGGATGCAGAATTCAAGAAATTGCAAATAACATTTCAGATAAGGTAGTGGTTCTTGCAAAAAATTTTATTGCCTTTTCTTTGGCACTGGATGAGTGTAAGACATTTCTGACAGCTCAGTTGGTGATTTACACTCGCTGAGTTGATAGTAGTCTCATCACCATAGAAGATTTACTCTGTAACTTGAAATGTCTTCTTTACAGTAAGTATCAATGAAAAACAATTCAACAGGGGCAGATGTTCTAACTTGTATGCAAGAGTTCTGAAAATATGGGTCTGCAATGGAAGAATCTCACACCGCTGTGTCTACAGGCTGTGCAGTGGCTACACATGGCCGAAATATTGGTTTTGAGGCTCTTTATGAGGGGTACTAAAATTGTTGTACATCCCACATGAGATTTTTGAAACACACTGCATTCTCCATCAAGGGAATTTATGTGCTGTAAGTGTGAACATGAGGGAAGTGATAAATGTTGTCAGTGTGCAACAAATTTTATCCACCAACATGCTCTCAAATATCGCTAGTTCAAAACCTTTCAGAAAGACTTGGAAAGCACACTGGTGATATAACGTATCATAGTGAAATATGCTGGCTGAGTCATGGTAAGGAGTCAGAGATTTTCTTTTAACTTCAGAGTAGATAGTTACATTCACGGAAATGAGTAGTAACGTTGTTGCTGAATTGAAAAACGAATGGTGGATAGCAGATTTGGCCTTCCTGTGTGATATTACGCATCATACAAATGCTTTGAATTTGGCATTGCAGGATAAAAACAAGTTAATAATTGAGATGTACGACCACATTCAGAGCTTTAAGATGAAACCCACTCTGTGGAATAGACATCTAGGAAGTGGGAACACAGTTCATTTTTCCATGTTGTCATCTTTAGCGATGGGAACACAGCAGTATTTTGAACAGTATCAAAATATACTCAGTGGTCTTCTCCATGACTTTTATATGAATTATCCTCAAGAGAAATTTCCATGGCCTTATAAGGCTGTAGCTTGATTACGTTGATGTTCAGATCAATATAATTACATCAACAACTTTTTTCTGCTATGAAGAGAATGAAATCTAAACACAGAAGCTCACTTTTGTTTAAAAGCTTTTCTTTGAATTAGCACTGTTCAGAAACTGGTACCAGATATTGATGCTTTAGTGAAAAGCAAAATACCTAATATTCAGTGACATCCTACATTTTTAATTTTAATGTTTAAATAAAATGGTTTCAAAATACAAATTTCTTTCAATTCAAATTTCATCCTAAAACATCATTCATCATAGAGCTTCATTAATCCTAAGAAATATCACGTTTCATAATTAGTTGCCCCATGTTCTTTGCTTTATTAAAATATTAAAGTAGCTGTACATTTCAGTTCATTGTCACTTCTCATTAATACAACTGTCTTAGTAAATAAATTTTCCATGACACATGTTAATAAGTGACTGAAGTGATACAGCTCCATGTAACATTACAATCAGCCACAGAGTTTTGTGAAGCTGTATTATTCCAATGCCACTCCCCTCTCTTACCCTCACTACTACTCCTCCCATCATACCACTAGATCAATACACAGGCCTGCTCTAGGCTGTGGCAAATCCATTTCTCCATAATAGCCTTTTCCAGAAGTGTTCATCCCACAGATCATGCCAGAGAGCTATTGTATTGTTTGGAAAGCATGGAGAATTACTGGCAGAATTCAAGGTGTGAAGACAAGTCATGAATTGCATGCGATAACTCAGTCAGTCAAAGTATTGCCCACGGAAAGCAAAGTTATGGGTTCCAGTTTCAGTCCAGAATACAATTTTAATCAACATGGAAGTTTTAAAGTAGTGCGCGCGCGCATGCACTCACACACACACACACACACACACACACACACACACACACACACACACACACACACACACACACAGAGAGAGAGAGAGAGAGAGAGAGAGAGAGAGAGAGAGAGAGAGAGAGAGAGTTGTGAAAAATTCAGTACAGATGCAAGAAATAAATTACAGAACAATGTTCACAAAGCTATGTCAAGATACAAAAAACTGTATAAAATCTAATAACTTCCAATATATGTGTATACTTTACCTGTTACTTTCAACAAAATCTCTTAATTCTTTCCAGGTGGTATCATCAGTTGGTGGAAGCCGTCTTGTGCTGATTGGTCCTCCACGCATCGAGAGCACAAGCTTAAGTGTTGCTCCATCTTTAATTGAATAATCTATCAAGCATGAAGAGTCATCAAGTTCCTGTAGGTTGTACAGAAGATGTTGCTGAGAAACAGGGATTCCTGAAAGAAATATGAAACTCAGTTAATGAAGAATCTAAGAATAAAAGCTCTGAGTAAGAAGTCTTTCTATTACATTAAACAATGTACAATACTAAAAAAATCTACGAGGATGTGCTGAAAAGTAATTCCCATGAATTTTTTATGTGAACACTCTTAAAGATTTTTAAACAAAACTAACTTTATCAACATTCTGCATCTTCTTTCTTCATGGCTACACATTTATCTTTAAACATAGTCAAGCTGATGATGAAAATGTTTCCCCCAACGAGAGATCAGTTTGTTGATACCATCACTGCAGAATGTTTGACTTTTTTGACAGAGACCTCACCTCTGCTTGTACTGTTTCATCACTACAAACGTGAAGTCCTCCAACGTGTTTTTTAACTTTTGGGTAAAAATCAGATAAGGCCAAGTTGGGTCGGCATGGAGGATGAACAATGAACCCAAGCAGTATGAATGTTGCAGACATCACAGAGCTCTTGTGTAGTCTGGCACTGTCATGCTGAACGAGAGGGTTCTCCAGGCGTGGACGAACTCTTTGAATTCGTGCTTTCAGTTTTCTGAGGTTTTCACAGTACCTCGCAGAGTTTATGGTGGTGTCCTTAGGCATGAATTCCAAATGGACCACACCTTGAATATCTCAGAACACTGTGAGCATGATGTTGCCTGTTGATGGCATGGTCTTTAACTTTTTGGTGTTGGTGATCCTTTATGACAGAACTCCATTGGTGCTCCCTCCTTTCGTAGTTAAAACAATACATCAGATAGATGTATCTCGCTGACCGCAAGAATAAAAAAATGAGAGGCCAGCCATTCTGCAACACACTAAAACCTCCAGCCTAAAAGCTTAGGCCACGGTCCAGACACATCACAAAACTTTAGTCACATTCATCTCATCATCAGGTACAATAAAGGGCAGACACCAATGATATTTGCCCCTTCCCTTGCATCTCAGTATAAAATGCAAATCTGTTAAAATATGGTATATGGTGATTTGCACACCACAAGCATCACAAAACAGGGGATCCTCTCACCATAGTAAGAAGCCACGTGTAACAGGACAGTGCCCAATGGGAAGATGTGTACAGGTCACTTCATCCCGCCTGAGTAACTGGCAGGAGGAACACCATGGCCGGATAGTTAACTTCACCAACTGCAGCTTATTGTCCATCACTGCCAGCCATTCCTCCCCCCCCCCCCCCCCCCCCCCCACCTGCATGAACTTCCTATATAATGCAGAAACGACAGCCTACAAGGAAACAGCAGGAAAATTTGCCACATCTTGTCCTCCGCAGGCCTCCTTGGAAGCCCATTCCGCCTGTTCATTTCCTGTATCCCTACATGACCTGGCACCCAGCAGAATGACACCTGCTTTATCTGCCGGTGGAGAATGTATAGTTGGTCATACATCAGCTGGGCTAATTTTTCAGCTGGGCACAGATTCTGTAACAACTGTATGGTTCTGTGGGAATTGAAGGAGATGAGAAACTGTCTGCCCTGAATATGACACACCTGCTCCAGTACCTTCTGGATCACGTGGAGCTCTGCTGAGAAAACTGTATTCCCATTACAAAGGCGAATCCCAGCGACATGGTCAAGAACATGACAGAGCAGCCAAGGGAATTGCCTTGTTTGCAGCCATCAGTATACACTACTGTGAAACTGTGCTGTATATCTAAAATGTTAAAAAACAGATCGAGATGTAAAATCTGATATATGAGCTTTCTTAAAATTGGTCAAATCTATAATAACTCTGGGCCTCCAGGGGAGCCAAGGTGGAAAACTGCTCCAACTGCAATGTAAAACATGAAGACTGGCCACATCCATATCAAAAGGTACTCCTGTGCATGAATCCCTTAGGGCCTTGTTGCCCATTTCCGGTTACGAAAAAGCCTTTCCACTGGATCCCAAGCAATGGTATGGTATGTGGGTGTGTATGGTGTGGACAGTGTTTTATATGCCTGGCGCATCGTAAGCAGCTGTCGTCTGATGTGAAATAGTGGTTCACCAGCCTCTGCACAGAGGCTTGGTATGGGGGTTGTTCTGAACGCAACAGGGGCCAATCGAATCCCTTCATGGTGCACCATGTCTAACATCTTTAAATAAAAAGGTCTCGCAGACCCACACACCAAGTACCCATAATCAAGCCGAGATCGCACAACTGTCCTGTAAAACCACAGCAGACAAGTCCTATCTCCTCCACATGTACTGTGCTCAAGACATTTTAAAATACTTAGATCCTTAAGGCGACATTTTTCCAGGTTCATAAGATGTGGCAATCGTGTAAGTTTACAGTCAAATATGAGGCCTATAAACCTCACTGCATCTTTAGAAGTAAGAACAAAGTCCCTCATCTCCAACTCAAGAAAGTTTAAAATGGAACAACAATGGTTAAAAATAACACACACAGACTTCTTGGTTGAGAACTTAAAACCACTCTTCTGCGCTCATTCATCTGAATGTCGAAGAGTTAGTTGCAACTGACGTTTTGTCATAGCATGGCTTGAAGAAGAGCCAAACACGGAGAAGTCATCCACAAACAAAGAACACTTGACAGGACTTTTCACTACTGACGTAATACTATTAATAACTATGGCAAAGACAGTTACAGGTAAAAACATTACCTTGAGGGACACCGTTCTCTTCTTCAACGCAATAAGAAAGGATGTTACCGACTCGATATCAAAAATACCATGGCAAGAGAAAGGACCGGATAAAAATGGGAAGACTTCCATGAAAACCTCATTCGTGAAGCTGCTCGAGGATAAGATGCCTCTATGTAGTACCGTAGGCCTCCCTCGATGTGAAAATATAAATCCAGAAGGTGATGCTGGCATAGGGCAGCCTGTTTTATATCTGCCTACAGGAGGGCCACATTATCAAAGGTGGAGAGATACCTCCTGAACCCGTACTAAAAGCAACTAAGGAGTTACCTGGATTCTAAGATCCGGACGAGGTGGCAGTTAACCATCTACTCCAAGGTCTTCCCCGTGCAGCTAGTGAGGAAAACACTACAACAAGTACTTGAGCATCTACAGTCTTTTCCACATTTTTAAAGAGGAATTAAAACTGCCTCACACAATGAGTCGATGCCCAAATGACATTAAAAAGTACCAGGAGGATGTCTGTTTCACCTAGTGAGGTGCTGCAGCTTACTGTAATAGATTCTATCATGACCAGCAGATGTGTCACGAGCAGCAGACAATACAGAATCCAGTTTCCAAAGGGAAAATGGGCAGTTGTAATTTTCATCAGCGGGGGACCGTAAGTCCAAACAACTACTCTCAGCAACCACTCTGGCACAGGAAATCTGGATCCTGTCTGGCGGTTGCAGTACTTGTGGCAAAATAGGCCACCATAGTCTGGGCAACGTCTCGCGAATTGGTTTGGAGAGTGCCGTTCCCCATTACAGCAGCCTTGGAACACTCCCTTCTCTCCCAGAAATATTCCTGATGGTCTCCTATATATCGGAACTCTTCATGGAACAATCAATGGTGTTCAGGAACTGTTGCCACAACCTCTTCTCGCTCTCTTGAATAATCAGGCAACACTTTGCCTTCGCCACCAGAAAGGCTGCAAGATTCTCTGCAGTTGGTCGACAACTGAGTCTATGTAGAGCCACATGCCTGGTCCTTATTGTAGGGTGGCATTCATCACTCCACAAAGGGACAAGTTGCCTCTTGAATTATCCCATGGACTGTGAAATGGATGCTGCACTGGCACGGAAGATCATTTTGGTAATATGATCCACCCATGTCTCAACATTGCCACAATGTTCAAACTGGGCCAACTGGTTATAAAGTGTCCAGTCTGCTCTACGGAGCACCCATTATGGCAGTTTCCTTTTGGGTTCCTCTCCATCTGGCAGGTGAATCCAGAATGGGAAGTGATCACTTCTGTGCAAGTCATCAACCACTTCCATTTGAGCAGTGTAAGTACAAGCTGTAGAGCAAAATGAGAGATCAATGGCAGAGAATGACCCAGTTGCTGTGTAGAAATGTGTGCTCTGTCCCGTATTTAGCAAGTATGTGAATGATGACATGAGAAGCCTCTCAACTGCTCTGCCCCTGGGGCAGGCAGTTGCAGAGCCCCTACGCACATTGTGTGCATTAAAATCACCGCAGAGGATGAAGTGGGCACAGGAGCTGGATAATAAGGTTGGTTAGGGCCTCTTCATCGAGTACATAATGTGGGGGCAGGTAAAGGCAACATATTGTGAATGGATGATGCATGTGCACTGTTAAGGCAACTGCTTGTAAATTCATTGTAAGGGGGAGAGGCGAGGAGTGGTAGTCGGTACTGACAAATATGCCTACACCTCCTCCAGCTCTCTCATCTACATCTACATGACTACTCTGCAATTCACATTTAAGTGCTTGGCAGAGGGTTCATCGAACCACAATCATACTATCTCTCTACTATTCCACTCCCGAACAGCGAGCGGGAAAAACGAACACCTAAACCTTTCTGTTCGAGCTCTGATTTCTCTTATTTTATTTTGATGATCATTCCTACCTATGTAGGTTGGGCTCAACAAAATATTTTCGCATTCGGAAGAGAAAGTTGGTGACTGAAATTTCGTAAAAAGCTCTCGCCGCGACGAAAAACGTCTATGCTGTAATGACTTCCATCCCAACTCGTGTATCATATCTGCCACACTCTCTCCTCTATAACGTGATAATACAAAACGAGCTGCCCTTCTTTGCACCCTCTCAATGTCCTCCGTCAATCCCACCTGGTAAGGATCCCACACCGCGCAGCAATATTCTAACAGAGGACGAACGAGTGTAGTGTAAGCTGTCTCTTTAGTGGACTTGTTGCATCTTCTAAGTGTCCTGCCAATGAAACGCAACCTTTGGCTCGCCTTCCCGACAATATTATCTATGTGGTCCTTCCAACTGAAGTTGTTCGTAATTTTAACACCCAGGTACTTAGTTGAATTGACAGCCTTGAGAATTGTACTATTTATCGAGTAATCGAATTCCAACGGATTTCTTTTGGAACTCATGTGGATCATCTCACACTTTTCGTTATTTAGCGTCAACTGCCATCTGACACACCATACAGCAATCTTTTCTAAATCGCTTTGCAGCTGATACTGGTCTTCGGATGACCTTACTAGACGGTAAATTACAGCATCATCTGCGAACAACCTAAGAGAACTGCTCAGATTGTCACCCAGGTCATTTATATAGATCAGGAACAGTAGAGGTCCCAGGACGCTTCCCTGGGGAACACCTGATATCACTTCAGTTTTACTCGATGATTTGCCGTCTATTACTACGAACTGCGACCTTCCTGACAGGAAATCACGAATCCAGTCGCACAACTGAGACGATACCCCATAGCTCCGCAGCTTGATTAGAAGTCGCTTGTGAGGAACGGTGTCAAAAGCTTTCCGGAAATCTAGAAATACGGAATCAACTTGAGATCCCCTGTCGATAGCGGCCATTACTTCGTGCGAATAAAGAGCTAGCTGCGTTGCACAAGAGCGATGTTTTCTGAAGCCGTGCTGATTACGTGTCAATAGATCGTTCTCTCTCCACTCAGGTCATCCATTTTGTGGAGTACATAGCCATGAACCATGGACCTTGCCGTTGGTGGGGAGGCTTGCGTGCCTCAGCGATACAGATGGCCGTACCGTAGGTGCAACCACAACGGAGGGGTATCTGTTGAGAGGCCAGACAAACGTGTGGTTCCTGAAGAGGGGCAGCAGCCTTTTCAGTAGTTGCAGGGGCAACAGTCTGGATGATTGACTGATCTGGCCTTGCAATATTAACCAAAACGGCCTTGCTGTGCTGGTACTGCGAACGGCTGAAAGCAATGGGAAACTACAGCCGTAATTTTTCCCGAGGACATGCAGCTTTACTGTATGATTAAATGATGATGGCATCCTCTTGGGTAAAATATTCCGGAGGTAAAATAGTCCCCCATTCGGATCTCCGGGCGGGGACTACTCAGGAGGATGTCGTTATCAGGAGAAAGAAAACTGGCGTTCTACGGATCGGAGCGTGGAATGTCAGATCCCTTAATCGGGCAGGTAGGTTAGAAAATTTAAAAAGGGAAATGGATAGGTTAAAGTTAGATATAGTGGGAATTAGTGAAGTTCGGTGGCAGGAGGAACAAGACTTCTGGTCAGGTGACTACAGGGTTATAAACACAAAATCAAATAGGGGTAATGCAGGAGTAGGTTTAATAATGAATAGGAAAATAGGAATGCGGGTAGGCTACTACAAACAGCATAGTGAACGCATTATTGTGGCCAAGATAGATACGAAGCCCACACCTACTACAGTAGTACAAGTTTATATGCCAACTAGCTCTGCAGATGATGAAGAAATTGAAGAAATGTACGATGAAATAAAAGAAATTATTCAGATAGTGAAGGGAGACGAAAATTTAATAGTAATGGGTGACTGGAATTCGAGTGTAGGAAAAGGGAGAGAAGGAAACATAGTAGGTGAATATGGATTGGGGCTAAGAAATGAAAGAGGAAGCCGCCTAGTAGAATTTTGCACAGAGCACAACTTAATCATAGCTAACACTTGGTTTAAGAATCATAAAAGAAGGTTGTATACGTGGAAGAACCCTGGAGATACTAAAAGGTATCAGATAGATTATATAATGGTAAGACAGAGATTTAGGAACCAGGTTTTAAGTTGTAAGACATTTCCAGGGGCAGATGTGGACTCTGACCACAATCTATTGGTTATGACCTGTAGATTAAAATTGAAGAAACTGCAAAAATGTGGGAAATTAAGGAGATGGGATCTGGATAAACTGAAAGAACCAGAGGTTGTACAGAGTTTCAGAGAGAGCACAAGGGAACAATTGACAGGAATAGGGGAAAGAAATACAGTAGAAGAAGAATGGGTAGCTCTGAGGGATGTAGTAGTGAAGGCAGCAGAGGATAAAGTAGGTACAAAGACGAGGGCTGCTAGAAATCCTTGGGTAACAGAAGAAATATTGAATTTAATTGATGAAAGGAGAAAATATAAAAATGCAGTAAATGAAGCAGGCAAAAAGGAATACAAACGTCTCAAAAATGAGATCGACAGGAAGTGCAAAATGGCTAAACAGGGATGGCTAGAGGACAAATGTAAGGATGTAGAAGCTTATCTCACTAGGGGAAAGATAGATACTGCCTACAGGAAAATTAAAGAGACCTTTGGAGAGAAGAGAACCACGTGTATGAATATCAAGAGCTCAGATGGCAGCCCAGTTCTAAGCAAAGAAGGGAAGGCAGAAAGGTGGAAGGAGTATATAGAAGGTTTATACAAGGGCGATGTACTTGAGGACAATATTATGGAAATAGAAGAGGATGTAGATGAAGACGAAATGGGAGATACAATACTGCGTGAAGAGTTTGACAGAGCACTGAAAGACCTGAGTTGAAACAAGGCCCCCGGAGTAGACAACATTCCATTAGAACTACTGACGGCCTTGGGAGAGCCAGTCATGACAAAACTCTACCAGCTGGTGAGCAAGATGTATGAGACAGGCGAAATGCCCTCAGACTTCAAGAAGAATGTAATAATTCCAATCCCAAAGAAAGCAGGTGCTGACAGATGTGAAAATTACCGAACTATCAGTTTAATAAGCCACGGCTGCAAAATACTAACGCGAATTCTTTACAGACGAATGGAAAAACTGGTAGATGCAGACCTCGGGGAGGATCAGTTTGGATTCCGTCGAAATGTTGGAACACGTGAGGCAATACTGACCTTACGACTTATCTTAGAAGAAAGATTAAGAAAAGGCAAATCTACGTTTCTAGCATTTGTAGACTTAGAGAAAGCTTTTGACAATGTTGACTGGAATACTCTTTTTCAAATTCTAAAGGTGGCAGGGGTAAAATACAGGGAGCGAAAGGCTATTTATAATTTGTACAGAAACCAGATGGCAGTAATAAGAGTCGAGGGGCATGAAAGGGAAGCAGTGGTTGGGAAAGGAGTGAGACAGGGTTGTAGCCTCTCCCCGATGTTATTCAATCTGTATATTGAGCAAGCAGTAAAGGAAACAAAAGAAAAATTTGGAGTAGGTATTAAAATTCATGGAGACGAAGTAAAAACTTTGAGGTTCGCCGATGACATTGTAATTCTGTCAGAGACGGCAAAGGACTTGGAAGAGCAGTTGAACGGAATGGACAGTGTCTTGAAAGAAGGATATAAGATGAACATTAACAAAAGCAAAACGAGGATAATGGAATGTAGTCAAATTAAATCGGGTGATGCTGAGGGAATTAGATTAGGAAATGAGACACTTAAAGTAGTAAAGGAGTTTTGCTATTTAGGAAGTAAAATAACTGCTGATGGTCGAAGTAGAGAGGATATAAAATGTAGACTGGCAATGGCAAGGAAAGCGTTTCTGAAGAAGAGAAATTTGTTAACATCGAATATAGATTTATGTATCAGGAAGTCGTTTCTGAAAGTATTTGTTTGGAGTGTAGCCATGTATGGAAGTGAAACATGGACGATAACTAGTTTGGACAAGAAGAGAATAGAAGCTTTCGAAATGTGGTGCTACAGAAGAATACTGAAGATAAGGTGGATAGATCACGTAACTAATGAGGAGGTATTGAATAGGATTGGGGAGAAGAGAAGTTTGTGGCACAACTTGACTAGAAGAAGGGATCGGTTGGTAGGACATGTTTTGAGGCATCAAGGGATCACAAATTTAGCATTGGAGGGCAGCGTGGAGGGTAAAAATCGTAGAGGGAGACCGAGAGATGAGTACACTAAGCAGATTCAGAAGGATGTAGGTTGCAGTAGGTACTGGGAGATGAAGCAGCTTGCACAGGATAGAGTAGCATGGAGAGCTGCATCAAACCAGTCTCAGGACTGAAGACAACAACAACATAGCCTTGTAGCTCAGGAGTGTACAACTGACGGAAATTAGTCTCCTGGAGATGCAGACACAGTGGTCTACCCTAAGAAAAGAGACTCCATATGTGTCCTGAACCCCTGCAGGTTTCACTGTAGTATAGCAGCGTTTTCATCGATGTGGGTTTTAATTTACCCTATCTTTGCACTGCAGAGATGACTTCTAGAGCAATAGGGAGGGGCTGCTTGGATCCAAGACATCTAGCTCCATGGTGTCCTTCTCATCAGCAAGACATGAATTAATGATGTCTGATGGTGCTCAGGACAGCTTCTGACCCAATGTCATGAACCTACGCCTGCACCCTGTCCCTTTGAGGATGAGAGGGTAGAGGTCTTGAGAGGCACTCTGCTTGTCGTGCGTCTTTTTTGACACTCAGTGCAGAATTGTTGCTTGCATTTTATGTGGCAGCTTCTTGGATTGCTTCATCCTTACTCATTTTTCCTTGGCATGTACGCATGCAAGTAACAGGTTTTAAGCCATTGAAGCATAAGAAGTGGTAAAGATGGGAGGTGTCATAACCTTATTTGCCTTTTTGGCTTCTGCATACGGGATCCACCTGATAACTTTTAGATCCTGTATTTTTCATTTCTCTGCAAAAATAAGGCAGTCTTGGCCCCAGAATGGATGGCTCCCAGAGCAGTTAATGCAGACTGCTTTATGCGGACAGTCAATCCATTTCATGGGTTGCTTCACACCTGCAACCTGCAAGAGTTGTGTGACCAAAATGCTGGCATTTGTACCAGCACATGGGGTTAGGTACATAAAGCCTAGCTCTAAGTCAGAAGAAGCCTGTTATGATGTGGTCAGGCAGCATTGGAGAACTGAATGTCACAATGAAGGTAGCAGTCTTCTCAATTTCTCCATTATTCCTACACATCCTTTGCTCTATGTCCACTATTCCCTGTAATGCCTGTTCCGATTTAAGTTCGGCTATGTCGATGTCCGTAATGTCACAGAATGTGACCACACCCTTGCTGGAATTAAGAGAGTTATGCAATTCAACAATTATGTCATATTCACTCAATTTTTCAGACTTCCTGAGTAGTTCCACATGCTTTGCCCTCTTAGTCTCTACCAGTAGGGAACCATACCTCAGCTGCTTTATAGACTTCAGGCTTCCAGCAAGTCCTTCCAAGTCTTTATGGATATAGAAGGGGGGATACTTTTTCAAACATCACTTCCTTCCTCTTCATCATCAAAATTACATTCTGATTTATGACTCCTTGAGCCCTTATACTATAATTCAAATGATTCCAATTATCAGGAGGGCTAGCCTCCCTCATTCTTATGGAGGATTGGGTGTAGTTACCCTATGTGGTATATCCTTTCCACTGGGAGGAGGAGGAGGAGATGATTTCAAGGGTTCCACCTTGGTCCCATGAGCAGCTAGGGAAATAAGGGTCCACTCAGACAGAGTCCGATGTGCTTGAGTAAGCCTTATACAACTAAGGGGCAGCAGGTTCCCCAGAGGTTGCCTGCTAATGACTGTTCCATCTCAACAGCCACGTATCTCATCAGCTTGCAGCACACCTTGAGATTGAGGTTTTTTTAATGCAGGTTTATTCCAACCTTGGGATCTGGGTGGTCAAGCCAAGATCCCTGTTCCCTAAGACACACAATGTTCCACTGCCACACTGCTCAGTGCTTGTTGAAGCATGCCCAGAGCTTACAATGACAGATGACTGACAGTGCTTACCAGTCCCCAACTCATGAACCCCACAGTCGCAAAGCACGTATTCGGCAAATGTATGCTGAGCCCCTGAGGGCAGCAAATGTGGTAAAGTCAACCGAATAATATGCATGATGTGTAACGCTTCAACTGACTTTGAGATCAGAATAAAGAATTCAGAGGCCTTACTTTCAAGCACAACACTCCTACTGTCCAGTTTCATCCAGTGGATATGAACACAAATTTTGCAAAAACATCTCTCTTCAAAGGGTTCCAACTAGACATCAGACACACCATAACTAATAAATTCTGTGGATGCCAATGGTTCCTGCTCCTTTCATTAGATGCATGGTGATCACACTCATATCAATTAGGCATAATAGGGCAAATGGTAAACTCAACTGTTTGAGAAGATCTACAATAAGTATTTTCCAATATAAGTTCTGATCAATGCCCCCTGAAGCACATATTAAATAACTTTATCTGCTCATAAATAAGTGATAGTTTTTGATAGTAGGCAGGTTGCAAGCTCTGTACTAGTAAACATTTAATTCAGAGGGTTGAAAGTGAGATAAAACCTAGACAGCTTAAACCTGTAGCCAGTCGCGGGTAATGGTTGCTGCTGTGGAAGTGACCACAGCTGGTTGCTACCTATGACAGCTATCTGTGGCAGGAAGCACACACTCCATGCACATTCCACACCAATGTAACTGAAGGATACACCAGGAAGAGTCATCAGAATCAGTATGACGAAAATAGGGTGAGAAAATGAAGACTTGATTAGTGTGTTTAGTAGCTTAAACACTTAGATAAATAAATAGCTACACAGAAATTTAAAAATGCATGGCAGTGTTGAGGGAGGACGCAGCTGGAAACCATTCTGGGCATATCAGGGTGAGAGGTGCTCCCTCCACATCCATATCTGACACCTAACATTGAGGTGCATTAAATTTTTTTTGTTAATACCCAGTTTCTATCAGGAAAAGTATGACTTTTTTTAACAGCTATGCCACTGTCTGCCAAGTATCATGGTCAGGGAGGTAAGACTGATTCATGGCTTGTCTCAGATTAGTCAGTAGGGTACACACTGTGAGAATATTGGCTACCATGAGAGGTCGACCCCAAGTGCAATGAGATGAATCACCTTGATGCAAAAGGAACTTGTGGGTAAATCTGTTACAGCTGACGCACAGTCAGCACAGAATAATTGTATCTTTCTGAGAGGCTTGGAGAGAAGTATGTCATGCCTTGATGGTCCCACTGATTGCCTTCGGCTTGTCAAGGCTTGCAGTAGCTTGCCATTTCATATCCCATGTTTTCAAAATTTGATGTCTCAGTTGCAAACATATTTCAGTATCTGTACTCTGAGTACAAGTTTGTCTCTTGTGACTGCTTCTTGAGCTAATTTTTCAGCGAGTTCATTTCCCAGTATGCCCATGTGGCTCTGTGTCCAGACGAATTTTATAATGGTTCTGAAGCTGTGGAGGTCAACCAAATCTTGGGTGTAAGTGACAAAAATGTTTCTGGGGAAGCACTGATACATTCCTTGCAAGCAGTTAATGGAGGTCCTACAAACCAGGAAGCTCTTTGCTGCAAGAATTTTGATGTGTTCCGAAGTGTGAGATATGTCTACCAACTCTACAGTGTACACACTGCTTGCACTCGGCACAGAATGTTTTTTGTGCTCCCTTGCATAGGCAAAAGCATAGCCACCTTTATCACTGACTTTCAGTCCACCTGTGTAGATGCATTTCAGATTGTGGCAGTCATGAAGAATCATATGAAGTAAGTGTCAGAGATTGGTGGAGTCTGTATTTTCATTTGAGCAGACGCAATCCATCGAAATCACAGAATTGGGTTCACGTCATTGGGTGGGGGGATGCTGAAGGAGAACTCTGTGTATAGAGATAAAAAGAGGGAAGTTGGCGGTCCAACACAAACCCTCCAAATGTAGCCCGAACTCGTTAACATATTTTTGGGTAGCTCATAAACAGTCTGATCTGTTTGTCGTGAAAGAGAATCAAGTAACATGATGAAAGAGTTGTTGGCAACTTACCCTATTGAAACAGGAGGCTGTCCATGAGATTTGAATAGACGACTCCAGCTCCCAATCGCATGCCACTGTAGTGTACAGGATATTTCAAGCCCAGTACTTATGGCATGGTCAATCCGTAAACAACACATCCATAGTGGCCTAAGACAAAAGCTTTGTAGACTTGGAGAAGAACTGAGTGGTCAGCTCCCCAGTAAGGGTTGCTGACAAATCGAAGGGTACTGGCAGGATTAAAGCTGCGAAGATGGGGCGTGAGTCGTGCTTGTATAGCTCAGTCGGTAGAGCAATTGCCCGCGAAAGGCAAAGGTCCCGAGTTTGAGTCTCGGTCCGGCACAGTTTTAATATGCCAGGAAGTTTCATATCAGCGCACACACTGCTGTAGAGTGAAATTTCATTCTATAAATCAAAGGGTATCTGTTTCCTCATGCAATTTGCCTTTAGCTGACATACATGTGATAACAATTTTAACTTATTGTTAAATAAAAGGCCTAAAATTTTAAATCTGCAACAACTTCAAGTAATTGGTTACCCAGGTAAAGTTCTGACACAGTCCTGAGTTGACAACAGTGCATGACGTGGGTATGGGAGAAAATGGATACCGATGATTCAGGTCCCGGTTTCATACTTTGTGTGTGGCTCTCTGAAGTTGGCACTCTACGATGCATAATGTTGTGGGGCTGTAATACAGGCAAAGGTCATCCACATACAGTGAAAGTGAGACCACTGTCCATGGCAGTGACGATGCCATTGCTTGCAAAGGTGAAGAGGGTTCCACTCAAAACTGATCCTTGAGGGACTCCTTTCCAGCACATGTTGGTTGCTCAGAGCTCAAACTATCTGGAACCAAAACAGCCACAGAGATAGGAAATTCTCTATATGTGAGCTGAACCTATCTGGTCAGAGAGATTGGAAATTCTGTATAAATGTGGGTAAGCAACATTGAAAACTGCTCTCAGCCATGTTGAGAGGATGTGATGCCGTCAAGTACTATCACACACCTTCTGAAAATCAAAGAACAGGGGTATCAGTTGTTGGCAATGTCCAAAATCTTTTTGCAATGCAGATTCCAGGAGTATCAGTTGGCCTGTGATGAAGCAGAGTGCCCAAAGACTGCGTTGAAATTGCAATTAATTTTCCGTTACTTCCACACACCAACAGAGCCCATTTGTTAAAGAGATAGGTCAATAATTAAGACAAAATTGGTAGGCCTTTCGCTGGTTTTATGAAAGGAAACCTAACACTCTCCCAACATTGGAGGGGAAACTCTCCTTGACAAATATGACTGAAAACCCTGATGATGTGTTGTACACTGTCATTTATAAGGTGTTTAAGTATTTGTCAATGGATTTTATCAGGCCAGGGGCTGTCTCAACACTCTGCTAAAGCTCTGTGGGGCTCCCATGCACTAAATGGAACACTGTAAGTTTACAAGCCTTATACGTGGAAGGATAAGTAGTTTTGATCCACCATGTATTTCCCAGTTAGTGAATTAGGATGATAGTCATTACAGCTGGTTGCTTTGGTGAAGTGTGTCTTAGAACATTCAGCAATGAGCAGTGATCATTACAGATGTTGCCACTGAGGGAGGTGCCAGAAACTACTGTGGATGGTTGGTGGCTGCAGATGCAATCGAGTTTAGTCCACACTTGAAACAATGAGGTATGAGCCCTCATAGACAATATGTACTATTCCAAACACCAAACACTCCTGCTTGCTCTCTCTCTCTCTCTCTGGTTAGAGAGATATTACCCACTATTATCCCAACTGAAAAGTAGATAAACACTGCCACAGCTTCTAATGCAGTGTTTATAGGCACCTGCTCATTGAAACTGACCAACGTATAAGCACGCAGACTCCTCCAGATACCCCCTCATTAATAACAAGATTTGAATATGTTTAATATTAGGAAATTGAGTTTCAGACCTCAGTCAGTGTCTGAGTTACCACACCAACTGTCGAGTAAGAAGCCATAAGTCAAAGTGTTCAGTCAGTTGACGAAGGTAGCTATTACAATTACACTGAACTGAATAGACTGGAATGTAGGGAAACAGAAAAAAGGAAACTACATTATGAATTATTTTGATGTTGATTTGTGCTCCACTTGACTGCTCAGGTCTACCTTGGTACTAACAAGGCTCAATCTTGAGGGGGAATGTGAGCCAGATCAATTGAAGAGCTGAATCTGGTTTCTCTCTTGATTTTTCCTTTTTCTCCCTGTAAGGTTTCTGTTTCTTTGAGCATTTCCTGTCTTGGCTTCTGGGAGAGAAGATGATTGCTCTTTTCTATGACCTGCAGCCTGTGGCTCTTGCAGGCACTGGCTGGCATTAGACTTCTGGTCTGTTTCATCATTGGAGGGGGGCAGCTTGGTAGATGTCCTCTTTCTTGGTAATGCCAGAGGAGAATGGTGTGTATCTGGCTGCACCGGTGGGATGGTTACCATTTGTTCTGTGGGTCTGATGAACTGAGAGAGTTGATGTTCTCTCCCTCAACTGTGTAACAGACTTTAATATGCAGCTAGGGTGAGGAGCTGGTGTTTGATGCCTCACTGTCATCAAGCTAGGAGTGGTTTTTTTTAAATAATTTTGGTGAAGTTTGCTGTCATGTTTATTAGAAGGAGTCATTAAAACTTTTTTCAGCATCTTCATATCGCAGGTGGTCAAGTGTTTTATATTCTCTTCTTCTTCCTTGAGAACTAAACTTGTTAGTGAATGAAAGTGTGGTATCCTGGGCTGTATACACACGTTGGGGGTCCTTTGCAATGCCTATGCTCATGCACTGTCCTTCCAAACATACCATAAGTAGGTTGATTTGTATGGCAGGAGGACATGTGTCCAGACAACAGACATTTCATGCATCAGTAGATGTATGGAAGTAGGGCTTGAGATCATGCCTATGCACAATTACCTTACCTACTCGGGTAAAAAATTTTCACTGAATGCTCAGACACAAAGTCAAGTGTCTTCCCTATCATCCTCTCTGAATGTGACTAACAAAATTTACCACACACTGCTCTAGGTTAGTGTGCAGTTATTCATCTGTTGTCCCAATGGAAGTCATTTTCTTTGTTGCAGCAACTTCCCCAAGCTTACCCTCAACATTTTCAATGAAAAACAGTGACTTCACTGTTGCAAAAGAACCTCCATCGGTACTGGAGCATTCCAAATACTGGGCGAACTGTTTATCTCCATTTCTTCTTGCCTGATTCTCTTGCTGGGATATTCCATTTAAAGTAGAATACATTTACGATATTTAAAAGTTTAAAATTTGGTACTTTTATATATCTTTTGAAAAGGCTGGACCTTTTACTGTATGGCAACAATGGTTTGTGGCCCATTATTGCTTTCCCTCCATAACCTGTAGCCATTTTTATAATGCCGTATGTTTTTCATGTGATAGAGTGAATTATTGGAGATTTTGGACCTTCATTTCAACTAACTGACATATTAGAATTAGCATATCATTTTTTATATTACTGCTATATACCATAACATATTGCACAAAGAGTGTAAAACTGAAGTAGGTAAATTATAGGTTGGGATAAACAATAAAATACAACAGCATGAACTTTCGTGTAACAACAGTTACTTTCATGTAATTAAGTTTTTATACCATGACAGATATTAGAGATAACTTTACCTTGTTCAGTAATTTACTTCTTAGTGTGAATGTGTACCTAATATCACTTCTAAAAATTTCCCAATTTCAACCAATATTGTAAGAACAGAAAATTAGATTTGTAAAGTGAGTCACATAATCTGAGTCACAGTTGTATTATTTTTAGATTAGAAGAAGAGGATGCCCTTAGCAGCAGCAGAAAGACAAAGTAGGAGGGGGGAAATGTTAAAAAGTGAAGGAAAATATGAAGAATTTAAAAAGCATCTGGAAGAAGCTAGAAAAAGCCAGCAGAAGCAGAAACAAACGTTTCCACAGTTGAGTCAACATAAGCAAGGACTGTTAGTTGAAGAAAGAAGAACTAAAAATAGGGAGAGAGCTAGAAAACATAGGATGCAAGATCAGCAACCTAGTAAATCAGGTTTGTCACCGTATAAGTCACACAGTGCTCTGGATAAAGCCATGGCTAAATTGCTGCAATTGCTTACATTAGCATGGTACTGTCAACTATACCTGAAAATGTGAAGACAATTTCAATCTTGTCAAGATCGATCTGCCTCACAATTTAAAAACAAATATATTACTGCTGCCGTGTCTCAATTTCCATCATTTCATAATGTGGAAATCTATTAGAACTTATTTACTAAATTCCATTGTAAAGGAGCCATAGATGGAATTGGTGCAGTTCCAGAAAGGCTAGTGGGGAATGCTGCATCTACCTGAAAATTCATAGTAAGTGATGCATCAAATTTCGCTCAGGTAGCTGCAAGTACCAACAACTATGCAGGTTTTTCATGTATTTATGGATGAAATTCAAGGAATAAATGTGAAACTTAATCTGGCTCAAGTAGTTTCTTCAGCAACATCAGTACCAAACATAAAAAGCATTCTTTGCTTCCACTACAAGAAAGGAGTACTACGAACATATCTGCTGTCTCCAAAGAATTCTTCTGCTGCGGATCATCATACTGAAGAAGCTATAGAATGTGTGAAAATTGGAGACTGGTACAAAGTAGAATATGACAGTAAACTCAATGCTGGAGAAGTAGGTACAGTTTTTGGAAATTCTTACTTAATCGGTGCAATGGAGTGTTCTGGGCACTATTGGAAATGGCCTGTAAAATGTGGTGAAATTATAAAGAAAATTGATGCACTTGATGTTGTCAATGCAAGATAATATTCTCAGTTCTCTGTTCTCTGGCTTTTAATTGAATTTACAGTTCATTTTCCCAGATGCCATGCTCTTATAATTTTTCATAGTGTTTGAAAAGTGAAATTTTAAGTTTATCTTATTTGGCACACATTGTCATATTTTCATTTCTCTGCTTGTAGGAAAAAAGTCTTTCTAGCAAGAAGCAGCAAGTAACATGAGTCATGTAACATCAAGTCACGCGCCTTTTTCAATATATTACAATTTTCACATGGTATAAATATTTTTAGAAATCTGTAACTCTTTGATTTGAATACCAACCTAATATGCATTTTCTGTGATAAAAACTAGATCCACACTCCTAATAGTTTGAGGACACTTTTGACCTCAAATGCACATTAGGAATAGGGTGTCCCAAATTTGTAACATCTGTCACAACATACATTACATTCTTGTTCTTTAATTTTAATGCTCTTTCCTGCTTAAACAGCACTTCAAGATCTTTGCCTGAGTAACACAATTTGTAATGATGATTTACAAAAGAAAATATGGTTTATAGATTAATAACAAGTCAACATAATAAAACATTGATTTCAAAATGTAACATGAGTCACCATGGAATCACCATGGCATCATGGTGTGATCAGAGATGGAAACACCACAGATATCTAAGTTTCTGCATTGAAACCTGGTTTTCTATATCCTGAGATGGCCGTGTTGGCATTGCCATTGGTATGAGTAAGTTTCATTTGTTTCATTGTGGAGCGTCTGTCCTGGTGCCCCTCATCCTGATTGGAGGCTCTCCCTAGGTTTGCCATGTCACCATGGCAAAGGATACATGGTATAATGGCCAGTAGATCGGATAGGCACCTACTACTCAGTATATATTTTTTTGTTACCTATGAGCATTTTAATGTATACATACATACATAAGCACTGAATGCAAACACAATTAACATTTTAAAAGAACTTGTGCTAGATTCACAAAGGAAATATTTCTGTACTGTACCTAATAGTTAAATGTGCAAACTGCACCTTAAGTTCACTTTATAGAAAAATTTTCTTCGTATGTGAAGACACAAATATGTGCTAAATGCCCATACAATTTACAGTTTGTAAGGATTAAGAACAGGATTCACCAAAATTATTTTTGCACTGTTTCCAATAGTTTTATGTTCAAACAGTACTTTAAAGTAAAGAATTCCTTCCCTGTAGTAAACTGTTCCACATCCATCATTGAACCACAAAGATAAATTAATCCCTTGTATACAGGTGGCAACACGTGGATCTTACGAAAGAGTCTTTCAGAATCTTTAATATTCCTCACACCAGTGCAGTAATCCACAATGGGCTGGTTAGTTATCAAACCTTCAAAATATTCTTGTTGAAAAATATTTTGTCTTGCACATAAATATAGGATGATGATATTTGTAATGGCAGAAACAGGAGCTTGAAAAAGCCATCAGAAGCAGAAACAAATTTCAAGCAATACCCTGCTATCGCTCACAAAATAATCTTCTGGGCAGCTGTGAAACAGAAATCTTCTTTTTTGTATTCTTGTATTTTTCTTAACCTTTTCCATAAGTAAAAAGAATAGTGCCATGTCAGCATGGCAAGTGATACCTGTCTTCAAGTAGATGAAAGTTATCTTCTGATGATTTAAAATGGCTTCTTGTAGAAACTAATACTGGCTCCTTGCCGGATGAAATAAAAGAATTGGAAATAATAAGAACATTTACATAGTATAGTTCTGTTAGCTTTGCTGGTTTTTCCATGTTCTTGTGGTATGTTGTTTTGTACTAAATAGTGACTAAAATAAATTTATTCATATCAGCACCATAATTTCCAACATGTTACCATACGTGTCAACGTAATCTCTTTGTCCTCTTATCTTTGCATGTTTGTGTTCCATACATGCACAGTATTCTTCAAGTGTTGTGCAACGGTGACTGATAATATAAGCAGCTGTGTGATCTAAAATCAAAATGGTGGCATTTTGATTCCTGCACTGTTATCTTAATTTTTCTGGTCTAGTTAATTCCATGATGTCGATGTTGGGTGGAACCGTGTGGTCAAGTATTGTCTCTATTTGGCATGTGTACTGCGACAACAGGTGAACCTGTGAATTAAGGTGTATATGTGACTGCATATACACGGGGTGTGGGGCTCAAGTGGATGTTCTCACTGGTTGGAACTCTGTCGTCGATGATCAGACACCATGTAGTCCGGACATGTGATAGCAATACAGAGCTATGGATGTTTCGTCAGACGGTATTCCACTTAGCTTGCAGGTATTTTTGAATGACACAGTTTTCTCTACCATCTGTTGTGAGAAAACTATAGATTTTTGCATTGATATAAGGTGGATGAATGTTGTCAGCTTGTCGTATGGAACGAAACTCACAGTAGTAGAGTCTAATGTGGTAAAAGCTTGGGTATCATAGCTTCAATAACTGGTGGCATTATACTGCATGGCTTCCAATTTAGTGTTAAGTTCTTAAGCTCTGTGTGCCATTGGTGATAGTTTTATGCATACGGTTTATTAGTAATGTCTGACACTTATGTCTGGCACTGACGAGATGAATCCCGCCTCGTGAGATTGATAAGGTCAACATTTCAATGCTTTTTTCAAAGAAAATCCTGCACTGACTGTGTGAATGGTTTTTATTAAATCTGTGACCAGTTTCGCACCACTTATCGGTGCATCCTCAGGCAATATACACTATTTATAACATAGTAATGTTGAACATTGCCCTGTAGCCACTCCCCACTATTCACATCCAATATACAGTCATCTGTTGAAAGCGGTAGTTAAAATTTAAAAATCTTTTTTAAATTTTTTTAAATGATGAGAGCAGAAATGACCTTGCAAGTTGAGAGGAGTCCCTTTTTCAAAAAAAATAAATTTTTACATTTTAACAACCTCTTTCACCAGATGACTGTATATCGGACATGAATGGTGGGGAGTGACTACAGGGCAATGTTCAACGTTACTATGTTATAAATAGCATATATTGACCGAGGATGCACTGATAAGTGGTGCGAAACCAGTTGCAGATTTAACAAAAATCATTCATAAAGCCAGTGCGGAATTTTCTTTGAAAAAATGTCGAGGTTTGGCTGTGGTTGCCCTACAAAACAACATTTCAAAGCTTACTTTGAAAATGCGGCCTCTGAAGACATACCAACAGAATGCCTTCTGCATGCTGTCTGCTAGGTGATTTGAGACTGGTAGGATTTGGCCCAAAAGTAAATTTTGCTCGGTACAAATATTCCGACTGTGTGTACTCTTTGCAGAAGATCTAATTCCCTATCAGAATAAATGCATGTTGCCGCTCTGACCTTGTGCAGCATTTTTATCTGGTTTTTTGTTGCCATTATGTCTGGTACTGTACCCCAGCAGACTCAGAGATTTGTGTTGTGCCCTCATTGCACACCAATTGAGATGGATACCATCATCAATGCCTCCTCCTACATGCAACATTGTCACCTTGCTCTTGTTTAGTTTTGCACCAGTGATTGTGTTGAAGCCAGTGATGAAGTTGTCCACTTCCATCAGATTTGCTATTGATCGTACTGCGAAGCAGACATCGTTGGAATAAGCAATGCAAGCCACTGTTGATTTCAAGTGATTGCTGGGTTATGCTTACAAGTAAGGATTCTACCGCAATGGAGTATAATGCCATTGATAGGGGGCAGCCTTGCTTGGTAGATCTCCTAATTACAATTTTGTCGGACAGGTGGCCATTAATCAAGATATATAATGTGGCTTTGGAAATGAAGTGTTGTAATAGTTTGATGAAACATTGGCCGAAACCCATCTTTGCCAGTACCTTAATCAGATATTCATGGTTTATGCGGTCATATGCTTTTTCAAACCTAAAAATAATATTGTGCCGGAGTCTCTCTTGTCCAACTGTGTACAGATGATATCCCATAGGTCACAGGCAGCTGATATTACACTGCAGCCAGGTACTGCACCATATTGGTGTTTTCCTAGTATTTTATGTAACACCAGTTGCATTCATTCACTGTTTCACAGTCAGTGTTATGATTTTAAAGTCCGAGTTAAGTTAGAGGGGTGTTTGCAGTTCAAGCATCAGCAGTGCCATCCTAGCATTGACAGCAGTCTCCATGTGCGAGAATACATGACAGCACTGGCTTTCAGGCAGAAATGTGCTCCTCGTCCAATCCTTGTTCGCCCAAGGGATATTGGCCAGCTGCTGTGTCACCCATTGCAATGTGGATGCATTACGGAGGGGTGTGGTCAGCACAACACTCTGCTGGACTTTTTGCAAACTTTCCAGATCTTAGAGCTGCTACCTCTCAATTACGAATCTCCTCTTTTGGCCCTGTGTCTGTTCTCCCATGAAAAAAATCCTTGGTAGTACCAGGAATTCAAACTGGATCCTCCACATGGCAGCCCTCTATGCTGACCACACGGCTATGGAGATGGAAAAGTACAAACACAAATCCACTCTAATAGTAGGTGCATGAGATCACAGCACACCACCAACAGATAATGAGGCATGTAAGATGTCTTGTTCCAAACACCCGGATTTTCTGTGAATTTAGAAAAGTGGACGCCAAATCTTAAAAGGGGACCATAAGTAACTAAGCCAAAATGGTTGAGAGAGAAATAATGATGTGAGATAATAATGACAGCTGTCCTAGTAATAGCTGAGTCAACAATGTGAAGCCTTGAGTAGGTACAAGACTCCTGTTAATCACCTCTCATGGCAGGGAGGAGTTACTGTGGGTCGATTTTAGCATTTGACACCACAGGGTCACCATGAATTTTACTTTTTCCAGTATGCCATGTCATTCAAATGCAAATATGAAGCACCTCTGTCCACTCTGTTTTCCTTTGGTCCTCTCCATATGCATTGTACAAAATAAACATTAGAGTGGGGGGTTAGATCTTAGTGAAAGACATTGCCTTGGGTCACACTCAGGCTTTTTTATGAGGTAATAGTAACAGGGATAAATCCTAGCTCAGTACAGGCTTGGAGTGTTTGAGATTGTGTTTCAGTTGCTGCTTTAATTAATAAGGATACTTTCCACATTTCTTTTCCACGTACTCTTACTTTTAGTGAACTTCCTTCAATGACCATCACAAAAAAGCATAGGTTTTGTTGTTTTAAAAGTATCACCAACTGTCCTAGAGAAAACTAAATATAGTGTAAATTCTTTTATGTCTTGTTTGCTGGACAGTGTCTTGTCCCAAGTTGTGGCCATGGCAGTTCCATATTAAATTTTCTTTTCCCACTCACTGAGAGTTAGTTCCACATGGCCATTACATGGGGCAAATTTAATTTGTTTCATTTGAGAGTTGTCCACCATACTGCTGCCACTCTGATTGGAGGCTCTCTCCATGGGTGACAGCAATGTCCGAGTAAATATTAAATTACTAACAGCAGATAAATAACAGCTATAAAATAAAACTGAGGAGGAAACAAGTGTGAAAAACGTAATTTATTGCTATTACAGTATACGCATTAAGTTTCTACAATGCCTGCTTAATGTCTACCTCGATTCATTCCATATGCCAGAAGGTTCTCCTTCTTGATGAGGTATACAGAACACAGTGAATTAATTAATTAACTAATTAATTGCTCAGAATCCTGTTGCCCCTAAAGGATAGGCTCTACTTCTTGGCGTATGTGACTAAGTAACAGACTGGGCATCACCTGCATGAGATCTGCATTGACAGAGGGCTAACTGTTGAGAGGGTGCACAACAAACTCCAGCACACTGCATTGGTTATCACATTCATTTTTTTGCTGGAGTGGTTGTCCAAATACTGACAATGTGCAGGTTGTCATCATAGATTATGGATAGGGTGATAGTGTGACCTACAAAGTGTCCTTCCCCTATGACCCACACAACTGCAAAAGTTTTGAAAGAAGAAAAGCAGGAGTCAAACCTGATAATGAGTACTAAATAATTAATGGAAAATCTCATATAAAGATGTGAAACAATTACTAACAAAGAGATAGAGGGGCTGGCCAGTACTTACCTCAGCTCAGTACAGCCGATAGAGACACAAAAAACAACCGAAAATTTAAGCTCCTAGCTTTCGGAATAAATGTTCCTTCATCAGGGAGGAGAGAGGGGAAAGAAAGGGAAGAAGGGAAAGTGGATTTAGTTACTCACAACCCAGGTTATGAAGCAACAGGGAAAGGAAAACAGGGAAGGTAGCAAGGATGGAGGCATGGTTGTCAGAGGGAAGCCAAAGATATTCTACTGCAGGTACTGTGCCAGCTTCAAGCCAAAGAGGATGCATACAGAAGTAAAGAGGTGTATAGTATAAAGATGTAGGATGGAAAGATGCATGAATGGCTAAAGAGGAAAGGGAAAGAGGAGAAGACTGAAAAGTAAATGGGAGTGAGGTTGTTTAACGTAGGTTTAGTCCAGGGGGATGGCGGGATGAAAGGATGTGCTGGAGTGCAAGTTCCCATCTCCGCAGTTCAGAGGGACTGGTGTTGGGTGGGAGAAGCCAAATGGCACGTACAGTGTAGCAGGTTCCTAGGTCCCTAGAATTATGCTGGAGGGCATGCTCCGCTACTGGGTATTGGACATCTCCTAGGCGGACAGTTCGTCTGTGTCCGTTCATGCGCTCAGCCAGTTTAGTTGTTGTCATACCGATGTAAAAGGCTGTGCAGTGCAGGCATGTCAGCTGATAAATGACATGTGTAGTCTCACACGTGGCCCTTCCTTGAATTGTGTATGTTTTCCTAGTAGCGGGGCTGGAGTAGGTGGTTGTGGGGGGATGCATGGGGCAGGTTTTGCAGCGGGGTCAGTTACAGGGGTAGGAACCGCTGGGTAGAGAAGGTAGTCTGGGAATATTGCAGGGTTTAACAAGGATGTTACGGAGGTTAGGGGGACGACGAAAGGCAACTCTGGGTGGTGTGGGGAGAATTTTGTCAAGGGATGATCTCATTTCAGGGGTTGACTTGAGAAAGTCATATCCCTGGCGGAGTAATTTATTGATGTATTCGAGGCCAGGATAATATTGGGTGACAAGGGGGATGCTTCTGTGTGGTCTGAGGCTAGGAATATTGTTGTTGGACGGGGAGGAATGTATTGCTCGGGAGATCTGTTTGTGGACAAGGTCTGCAGGATAGTTGCGGGAGAGGAAAGCACTGGTCAGGTTATTGGTGTAATTGTTGAGGGATTCGTCACTGGAGCAGATACGTTTGCCACGAATACCTAGGCTGTAGGGAAGGGAGCGTTTGATGTGGAATGGATGGCAGCTATCAAAGTGAAGGTACTGTTGTTTGTTGGTGGGTTTGATATGGACAGAGGTGTGGATGTGAGCTTCAACAAGATGAAGGTCAACATCCAGGAAGGTGGCTTTGGTTTTGGAGAAGGACCAGGTGAAATTCAGATTCGAAAAGGAGTTGAGGTTATGGAGAAAATTAAGGAGTGTTTCTTCACCATGAGTCCAGACCACAAAGATGTCATCTATAAACCTATACCAGGCCAGGGGAAGCAGCTGTTGGGTCTTCAGGAAAGCCTCCTCCATGCGGCCCATGAAGAGGTTGGCATAGGATGGAGCCATCCTGGTTCCCATGGCAGTTCCCCTGATTTGTTTGTAGGTCTGGCCTTCAAAAGTGAAGTAATTATGGGTGAGGATGAAGTTGGTAAGTGTGATTAGGAACGAGGTTTTTGGAAGATCTTCGGGTGGGCGTTGGGAGAGGTAGTGCTCAAGGGCAGAGAGACCATGGGTGTGTGGGATGTTTGTGTAAAGGGATGTAGCATCTATGGTGACAAGAAAGGTTTCAGGTGGGAGAGGAGTGGGAATTGATTTGAGGCGTTCTAGGAAGTGGTTTGTGTCCTTGATGTAGGATGGGAGCCTGCAGGTGATAGGTTGGAGGTGTTGGTCTACCAGAGCTGAGATACGTTCTGTTGGGGCTTTGAAGCCTGCTACAATGGGACGGCCAGGATGGTTCTCTTTGTGGATTTTGGGTAATAGGTAGAAGGTAGGGGTACGTGGCTCAGGTGGAGTGAGTAAGTCTATGGAAGCCATTGTGAGGCCTTGTGAGGGACCTTGGATTTTTAGGATTTTCTGCAGCTCAGTCTGAATGGAGGGAATGGGATCCAGGGTAACAGCTTTGTAGGTTGAGGTGTCGGAGAGTTGACGCAGTCCTTCTGCCACATACTCCACACGGTCAAGTACCACAGTTGTGGAGCCTTTATCCGCCGGAAGGATTACAATAGAGCGGTCTGTTTTCAGCTGTTTAATGGCACGGGATTCAGCTGGGGTGATGTTGGGGGTTGTCGGAATGTTCTTCAAGAAGGACTGGGAGGCAACACTGGATGTGAGGAATTCCTGAAACGTCTGCAAGGGATGGTTTTGGGGGAGGGGAGGAGGATCCCTTTGAGAAGGCAGTCGGAACTGTTCTAAACAAGGTTCAACACTGGGTCTAGTATTTGGGGGCTGTGTTTGGGTGGTGAAGTGATATTTCCAGTTGAGGTTCCGGGTGAAAGAGAGGAGATCTTTAACCAGGGCAGTGTGGTTGAATTTAGGTGTGGGGCTAAAGGTTAAGCCTTTTGATAGAACAGATGTCTCTTGAGGAGAGAGGGATCTGGATGAGAGGTTTAGAACTGAATTGGAGTTGGTGATATGTGGCATTTGACTGTGGTTATAGTTGAGATTTGGTCTGTGTGGGGTATGTGCTGGGATGGGGAGATTGAGTAGGGTGGCTAGGCTAGGTTTGTTGGCTATGAGAGGGGTTTGTTGACGGTTCTGTTGTGGTTGGTGTTTGTGAGGGATAGGGAGAGGGACCCCACTTCTTAGGTGTTGCACTAGCACTGTGGATAGTTTTTTCAGGTGGTGTGTGGCATGGGACTCAAGTTTGCGGCTGGCTTCTAGGATGATGTTCCTGAGTGTGTTCTCCAAGCAAGGGTTTGAGAGGTGGAGGACTTTGAAGAGAGAGAGGAGCTGTTGGGAGTGGTGGTTACATGAAGTAGTGTAGAGGTTCAGGACAAGTTGGGTAAGGGCTAAGGATTGAAGGTTCTGGAAGTCCAGGAGAGATTGGTGGAAGGAGGAATTGCACCCAGAGATGGGAACTTTTAAGGTAAGTCCTTTAGGGGTAATTCCAAAGGTTAAGCAGGAACGGAGGAAAAGTATGTGGGATTGCAGTTTGGCTACGGTAAATGCATGTTTCCGGAATGAATGTAAATAATGTGGTATAGGATTAGGGTACATAGTGGGTAACTGGTGGGTAGGGAAATTAAATAACTAAAGTTAGAATAGTAGTCATAAGAAGGAATAAAACACGGAAGGAAGGGCGAGGAAGAAAGAAATTGTGTTGGTAACGTTAAATACCAAAGAAAGACCACCGAATAAGAAAAATACGGAAAAAGTTGACCAGACCAAGCAGGTATGTCCAGATCAGGGGAAAAAGAACACACGCTGCTCAAAAACAGATATAGCGAGTAGCGAAAAAAAGATCGCGCGTGACGCAAAAAAGATCGCGCGTGACGCAAAAAAGATCGCGCGTGACGCAAAAAAGATCGCGCGTGACGCAAAAAAGATCGCGCGTGACGCAAAAAAGATCGCGCGTGACGCAAAAAGGTTCGCGGGTGGCGCAGAAATGTTCCAAGAAATGTTTCCTGTGGCAGAGAAAGATAGGCAATGGCACGAAAATATCACCAGCAACACGAAATCGACGGAATTGGATGATACTGATAGGTGTGGAAGAGATTGTTGGCAGTGATTGTTGGCTGGAAAACAGCGAATAACGAACGTTAAAACTATGGAATGTTAAATAAATAAATCAATAAATAGAAAAAGAGAAGTGGACTATAAACCGAACAAGACAATAGGAGGCAAATGAAACTAGCACAGTTGGTGACGAAAATAAAACACTGAAGAAGAGAAGGTGTTTAGATGACAGATGTAAGTGATAGCTAACAAAAGGGACAAAACAATGAAGAATGTGGACCATATAGGTGATCTAAATAATTAATGGAAAATCTCATATAAAGATGTGAAACAATTACTAACAAAGAGATAGAGGGGCTGGCCAGTACTTACCTCAGCTCAGTACAGCCGATAGAGACACAAAAAACAACCGAAAATTTAAGCTCCTAGCTTTCGGAATAAATGTTCCTTCATCAGGGAGGAGAGAGGGGAAAGAAAGGGAAGAAGGGAAAGTGGATTTAGTTACTCACAACCCAGGTTATGAAGCAACAGGGAAAGGAAAACAGGGAAGGTAGCAAGGATGGAGGCATGGTTGTCAGAGGGAAGCCAAAGATATTCTACTGCAGGTACTCTGCCAGCTTCAAGCCAAAGAGGATGCATACAGAAGTAAAGAGGTGTATAGTATAAAGATGTAGGATGGAAAGATGCACGAATGGCTAAAGAGGAAAGGGAAAGAGGAGAAGACTGAAAAGTAAATGGGAGTGAGGTTGTTTAACGTAGGTTTAGTCCAGGGGGATGGCGGGATGAAAGGATGTGCTGGAGTGCAAGTTCCCATCTCCGCAGTTCAGAGGGACTGGTGTTGGGTGGGAGAAGCCAAATGGCACGTACAGTGTAGCAGGTTCCTAGGTCCCTAGAATTATGCTGGAGGGCATGCTCCGCTACTGGGTATTGGACATCTCCTAGGCGGACAGTTCGTCTGTGTCCGTTCATGCGCTCAGCCAGTTTAGTTGTTGTCATACCGATGTAAAAGGCTGTGCAGTGCAGGCATGTCAGCTGATAAATGACATGTGTAGTCTCACACGTGGCCCTTCCTTGAATTGTGTATGTTTTCCTAGTAGCGGGGCTGGAGTAGGTGGTTGTGGGGGGATGCATGGGGCAGGTTTTGCAGCGGGGTCGGTTACAGGGGTAGGAACCGCTGGGTAGAGAAGGTAGTCTGGGAATATTGCAGGGTTTAACAAGGATGTTACGGAGGTTAGGGGGACGACGAAAGGCAACTCTGGGTGGTGTGGGGAGAATTTTGTCAAGGGATGATCTCATTTCAGGGGTTGACTTGAGAAAGTCATATCCCTGGCGGAGTAATTTATTGATGTATTCGAGGCCAGGATAATATTGGGTGACAAGGGGGATGCTTCTGTGTGGTCTGAGGCTAGGAATATTGTTGTTGGACGGGGAGGAATGTATTGCTCGGGAGATCTGTTTGTGGACAAGGTCTGCAGGATAGTTGCGGGAGAGGAAAGCACTGGTCAGGTTATTGGTGTAATTGTTGAGGGATTCGTCACTGGAGCAGATACGTTTGCCACGAATACCTAGGCTGTAGGGAAGGGAGCGTTTGATGTGGAATGGATGGCAGCTATCAAAGTGAAGGTACTGTTGTTTGTTGGTGGGTTTGATATGGACAGAGGTGTGGATGTGAGCTTCAACAAGATGAAGGTCAACATCCAGGAAGGTGGCTTTGGTTTTGGAGAAGGACCAGGTGAAATTCAGATTCGAAAAGGAGTTGAGGTTATGGAGAAAATTAAGGAGTGTTTCTTCACCATGAGTCCAGACCACAAAGATGTCATCTATAAACCTATACCAGGCCAGGGGAAGCAGCTGTTGGGTCTTCAGGAAAGCCTCCTCCATGCGGCCCATGAAGAGGTTGGCATAGGATGGAGCCATCCTGGTTCCCATGGCAGTTCCCCTGATTTGTTTGTAGGTCTGGCCTTCAAAAGTGAAGTAATTATGGGTGAGGATGAAGTTGGTAAGTGTGATAAGGAACGAGGTTTTTGGAAGATCTTCGGGTGGGCGTTGGGAGAGGTAGTGCTCAAGGGCAGAGAGACCATGGGTGTGTGGGATGTTTGTGTAAAGGGATGTAGCATCTATGGTGACAAGAAAGGTTTCAGGTGGGAGAGGAGTGGGAATTGATTTGAGGCGTTCTAGGAAGTGGTTTGTGTCCTTGATGTAGGATGGGAGCCTGCAGGTGATAGGTTGGAGGTGTTGGTCTACCAGAGCTGAGATACGTTCTGTTGGGGCTTTGAAGCCTGCTACAATGGGACGGCCAGGATGGTTCTCTTTGTGGATTTTGGGTAATAGGTAGAAGGTAGGGGTACGTGGCTCAGGTGGAGTGAGTAAGTCTATGGAAGCCATTGTGAGGCCTTGTGAGGGACCTTGGATTTTTAGGATTTTCTGCAGCTCAGTCTGAATGGAGGGAATGGGATCCAGGGTAACAGCTTTGTAGGTTGAGGTGTCGGAGAGTTGACGCAGTCCTTCTGCCACATACTCCACACGGTCAAGTACCACAGTTGTGGAGCCTTTATCCGCCGGAAGGATTACAATAGAGCGGTCTGTTTTCAGCTGTTTAATGGCACGGGATTCAGCTGGGGTGATGTTGGGGGTTGTCGGAATGTTCTTCAAGAAGGACTGGGAGGCAACACTGGATGTGAGGAATTCCTGAAACGTCTGCAAGGGATGGTTTTGGGGGAGGGGAGGAGGATCCCTTTGAGAAGGCGGTCGGAACTGTTCTAAACAAGGTTCAACACTGGGTCTAGTATTTGGGGGCTGTGTTTGGGTGGTGAAGTGATATTTCCAGTTGAGGTTCCGGGTGAAAGAGAGGAGATCTTTAACCAGGGCAGTGTGGTTGAATTTAGGTGTGGGGCTAAAGGTTAAGCCTTTTGATAGAACAGATGTCTCTTGAGGAGAGAGGGATCTGGATGAGAGGTTTAGAACTGAATTGGAGTTGGTGATATGTGGCATTTGACTGTGGTTATAGTTGAGATTTGGTCTGTGTGGGGTATGTGCTGGGATGGGGAGATTGAGTAGGGTGGCTAGGCTAGGTTTGTTGGCTATGAGAGGGGTTTGTTGACGGTTCTGTTGTGGTTGGTGTTTGTGAGGGATAGGGAGAGGGACCCCACTTCTTAGGTGTTGCACTAGCACTGTGGATAGTTTTTTCAGGTGGTGTGTGGCATGGGACTCAAGTTTGCGGCTGGCTTCTAGGATGATGTTCCTGAGTGTGTTCTCCAAGCAAGGGTTTGAGAGGTGGAGGACTTTGAAGAGAGAGAGGAGCTGTTGGGAGTGGTGGTTACATGAAGTAGTGTAGAGGTTCAGGACAAGTTGGGTAAGGGCTAAGGATTGAAGGTTCTGGAAGTCCAGGAGAGATTGGTGGAAGGAGGAATTGCACCCAGAGATGGGAACTTTTAAGGTAAGTCCTTTAGGGGTAATTCCAAAGGTTAAGCAGGAACGGAGGAAAAGTATGTGGGATTGCAGTTTGGCTACGGTAAATGCATGTTTCCGGAATGAATGTAAATAATGTGGTATAGGATTAGGGTACATAGTGGGTAACTGGTGGGTAGGGAAATTAAATAACTAAAGTTAGAATAGTAGTCATAAGAAGGAATAAAACACGGAAGGAAGGGCGAGGAAGAAAGAAATTGTGTTGGTAACGTTAAATACCAAAGAAAGACCACCGAATAAGAAAAATACGGAAAAAGTTGACCAGACCAAGCAGGTATGTCCAGATCAGGGGAAAAAGAACACACGCTGCTCAAAAACAGATATAGCGAGTAGCGAAAAAAAGATCGCGCGTGACGCAAAAAAGATCGCGCGTGACGCAAAAAAGATCGCGCGTGACGCAAAAAAGATCGCGCGTGACGCAAAAAAGATCGCGCGTGACGCAAAAAAGATCGCGCGTGACGCAAAAAAGATCGCGCGTGACGCAAAAAGGTTCGCGGGTGGCGCAGAAATGTTCCAAGAAATGTTTCCTGTGGCAGAGAAAGATAGGCAATGGCACGAAAATATCACCAGCAACACGAAATCGACGGAATTGGATGATACTGATAGGTGTGGAAGAGATTGTTGGCAGTGATTGTTGGCTGGAAAACAGCAAATAACGAACGTTAAAACTATGGAATGTTAAATAAATAAATCAATAAATAGAAAAAGAGAAGTGGACTATAAACCGAACAAGACAATAGGAGGCAAATGAAACTAGCACAGTTGGTGACGAAAATAAAACACTGAAGAAGAGAAGGTGTTTAGATGACAGATGTAAGTGATAGCTAACAAAAGGGACAAAACAATGAAGAATGTGGACCATATAGGTGATCTAAATAATTAATGGAAAATCTCATATAAAGATGTGAAACAATTACTAACAAAGAGATAGAGGGGCTGGCCAGTACTTACCTCAGCTCAGTACAGCCGATAGAGACACAAAAAACAACCGAAAATTTAAGCTCCTAGCTTTCGGAATAAATGTTCCTTCATCAGGGAGGAGAGAGGGGAAAGAAAGGGAAGAAGGGAAAGTGGATTTAGTTACTCACAACCCAGGTTATGAAGCAACAGGGAAAGGAAAACAGGGAAGGTAGCAAGGATGGAGGCATGGTTGTCAGAGGGAAGCCAAAGATATTCTACTGCAGGTACTCTGCCAGCTTCAAGCCAAAGAGGATGCATACAGAAGTAAAGAGGTGTATAGTATAAAGATGTAGGATGGAAAGATGCATGAATGGCTAAAGAGGAAAGGGAAAGAGGAGAAGACTGAAAAGTAAATGGGAGTGAGGTTGTTTAACGTAGGTTTAGTCCAGGGGGATGGCGGGATGAAAGGATGTGCTGGAGTACCACACTTTAATTTGCTAAAAAGATGATAGAAGAAAGTAAAGCGAGCAATCTGAGTCAGAAGATAAGAAATAGTAAGGTCAGTGTAAAACTTTTAGTGCTGGGGTGAACCGAGACACACAACAGATAGCTGAAGAAGGAAAATGAAGCAATATGGGAAATGAAGAGGAAATGCAGCACTAGCTCGTTGTGACAGAGTTACAGAACCCTGCAAGAGGGGGTGGGGGGTGGAGATATGTTTCATTTCTGTTTCTCTTCGTATTCACACAGATAAGATCATGTCATCCATGTATCTGAGTGACCCGCCCCTCCTATCCATCATCCTCAACATATACCTCTCTCCAAGCTAGGAATAGTTTCTTACTTTTAAATGCGTCTATCAACAGTATTGAGCTTTCGCCTCCTGAAGGTAATCAATTGCAAAGTGATTTTGTGGATGCAGGAGGGGGAACAGTTTAGACATTAGTCATTATGTTATGATGTTACAAAAATTACTTCTGTCAGCTCAAGTGACCATACTGACAGTACAGTAATTTCAAATACACTGCACACTTTTATACTCAAAACTGATCATACAGTCCAAAGGATGCCATTCTGTCAGCAAGCAAGAAAGATGATGGTAAATGTAGTATACAGTAAATGATATTCTATCTGCACAGGTTTGGGAATGCCATAACTCTTTGAAAAGCCATTATTTGACAGAATACTGTCCCATTTGTTCATGTATGACCATAATTCCAGCCTATATAGCTGGAGAAGTAATGTGTTCCATAGGAAAACAGTTACATTTACTTACCACAGCTTACTGTTGCTTGCTTGCTTCCTTCCAACTATTAATTCCCTTCTGATGTGTATTTCTGCCTAAACATTGATGTAATGGCCTTCAAAGGTATAGTCTGTTGTGCTACATTCTGTGTGACAAACCTCTGTCCTTTTCATCTCCCAACTTAGTTCCTTTATTTTCACTTGGCCGTGACTGCTTCAACTGTCAGCTTCCATATGACCTTATACTCAGCAGAACAAAACTTACTTTCTCTCTTCCTGGAGGAAGGGAATAATAGAATTGTTAACAGCTGTTTGTACCTGCTTAATCTCTTAAGGGAAAAAATGAAACACTGTAAAGTCCAGGTTGGAATAACAACAACATGTAAAGGATAGATGCTCCTTAACGAGGAGCAGCCCTATATATTACCTACATTTGTCATATAACAACTTTGTTTCCAAGTTTGTTACCAACTATAACTAACCTCAAAATGTTTTAGGAAACTAGTAATTTTTGCCATAGGTTTTTGTGTTACTTTAATAGAAACCTCATTTTGTGTACTTGTTTCAGTTCTTACAGGGAATTAGCAAGCTTTTAACTCAACAGAATAAAAGATAATTAAGGAGCTTACTTTAAAGTTTTTTTTTTTTTTTTTTTTCCACTGCCCTGTAATACATTGCACTCGTCAAAATGCAGCCCCAATGTGAATACTGTTCTCAAACAGCTGGAAACTGCTTTAACTACTGTCAAATAGTTGGCAGCTACTGTGAATCAGTGTGTTGGAAGAGTTCTTCAGAGTCGTGTAGCTGTGATACAGGTATCAGAGATACCCCAAGTACTCTCCTCTCCTGCAGGTTCCATCTCCTCTGTAGAAAATACAGGATTTGTCATTATTCATCCACTTGACTGCGAGTGGCGTATCAATGGTAGATCTAGGTCTCCAGTACAGGGTGGACAGGGACCAGGGAGGACTCATGGTGTTGTATTGATCGGGACACCAGTTCTATCTGGTGTTAAGAAGAGGTAAATGCAAAATGGTAGGGGTCTATTAATCGTCAGCAGTTCAAATGAATAGCGAATGATGGTATCCCTTAGGGAAATGGTAGCAAAGGACACCAGGTGAATGCAGTGTGTATCCCTATACTACAGTGGAACTTACCATACTTTAAGGGTGGATTTGGTTCGTGCTACCGGTTTGTGAAGCCTCATGGACTTAGCATGTGAAATAAAACCAAAATATCTCAGAAAATGATACAAGAGTACAAAGAGAAAATATTATCTTTCCATTACTTTATTATTGAACATTGAAAGAAAATCAATGTGGAACTAAGCCAAATAGCGAATATGGACAAAACACCTCTGACACTTTATGTGTAGCGTAAACAAGTGTTGGAATGAAAGATGCTGAAACCGTAACTGCAAAAAATGGACATGAAAAAAATTTGCTACACTGTTGTCCTTTCATGTCGTGCTGTTGGTAGTAAGCTTAATCCAGTGATCATTTTCACGCACAAAACAATACCAAAACCTTCTGAAATACCGTCATGTGGGTTGTTCATGTAAATGACAAGGGTTGGATGGGCAGGGCTGGTATGAAATTATGGATTAACAGAATGCATAGGAGAAGGAAAGATGCTTTATTAGAGAGTTCTCTTCTTGTGTTACATCAGCTTAGTAGCCATTTGAAAAATTCTGCGAAAGAGAAACTGAGACACAGAAATACAAAGCTTGCTGTTATTACGGAAGGACTTACTTCACAACTGCAACCTCTTGATGTCTCCATAAATAAACCATTTAAAGTGTATACTAGTATAAAAGAGGAATGGAACAAGTGGCTGATGGATAAAACCCAACATGAATTCACAGTGAAGGGAGCTTTGAAAACGACCTACAATCAAACTAGTGTGTCAGTGGATAAAACAGTCATGGTCTAGAGTGAGAGAAGCCATTATTGTTAAATCTTTCAAGAAATGTGGTATAAGTAACGCTTTCGACGACAGTGAAGGCCATGTTACATACAAAGAGGACAATGGTTAAGAAGAAGAAAATTCAAATGATAATTTTCAGGGATTTTAAAGATCACTTCAGTTTTACGAACTCAGAATTTTTTTAGTCTGGCTTCTCAATCTGGCAATAAAAATGCTTAAGAACTAAGGGGAGTTGGAACGCCCTATCCTGGCAAAGTCAAATTTAGTGACTTGGCTTCCCTGTATTTCAGGAAGCACTGCAGCCACTGACATGAAACCTTTACAGGACAGTAAACTGTATGTTTTGAGTCTACTGAACTACAATAATTGCATTCCAGCCACTGCTTTCAGAAATACATTTTTTTTTAATTACTCAGCTAAAATTTTGCGTACTTTTTGTACATTATCTGAAATAATTTTAATTATACATAACATTATGTTCTTTCAGTTCAGGGTATGTATGTTATTACTCCCTTAAAATTTGAATACTCTTCTCAAAGTGGTTTCTGAGATTTAGAGGAAAATGCAACAGAAAATGTAATTTACAGGAATTGCTTCTAAAGTTTCAAAAGACTGTAACTCGCTTAATATATGCTTGATTTTTTTTATGTGTAGTCAGTCAGAAGCACCCTGCACCATACTGTATATCATCCTCTTGGTCTTTTTCCAAGTTTTTTCTTCTTTTCTTCTTTCTGGACTCCTTAGTGGCCACTGTACTTCATATGCGAACCTTGTCCATCTGTTCAAGTTCTCTGATGCAGTTTGCTCCAGGGTTAATTCCCATATGCTGTAGCACTTTCACCCCACCAATGTTGCCATCATTAAAATCAATAACAGCATCGCTGACCCTTCACTTTAGTGTCTTCATTCCAACAAAAACATATTTTGGTAAGTGAGTCCATAAAAGATTATTGGACGACTCACTGGGATTTTGAATCTGACCATGCAGACATTTCTTCGGTAATTCAGGGTTTGCCAGGTCTCTGTAAATACGTTTTATGATATCCATGACTGCTGCTGGGATGGAATGTTTATGGCTGTATGAACTGTGAGTACTGGGCATTGCAGTAATTGCACAATGAATCAGGTCCAGGAGGGCAAATGTGGTGTACTGGTGTTTCATCAGTTGACAGTCCACAGAAGAAGGTAGCCCATACTGCCTGCTTCAGTTTTCAACAAATCCTCAGTATTATTTCTAATGGCCATCCATCATTTTGTCTGTCAGCCTGCCTCTTAAGGTTTTACCATCAGAAAGTTTCTTGTCACTCAAACTTTTTTTTCAAATTCCTCAACCTGGTGCCCAGCCTCTTCTGCACATGACCAAAACATTCCAGTTTTGCGATAATCTTCTCACCATACGGCTGAGTGGCTACTACACTGTTATATGCTTTTGAGTCTCCATCACCTACGGACTTAGTGTAACACACTCCCTTTTTGTTCACAGATTGAATAAAACAGCTGCAGAGGCCTCCATACCACCACTTGTTCCTTCATAATTTCTGTCACAGATATGCCCTTCTTCATTCCATGATGTACACTTACAACAATGTTTGGTTAAAATCTGGAAATATATTACCTTTCCAGTATCCACAATGGTCACCATAGCAACAGAATTCTTAGAACTGTAGCCATGCTTCTGCCAAGTACCATCAAAAGTTACTGGTATGTCAGTCATATCATCATTTATTTCAACAGCTTCATTTGCAGCTCCCTTCATTGACTCTCATGCAACATATTCCACAGCACCTCCAATAAACCCTGCATACTTGTCGATTTTACAAGGTGGGCATGGCATATTCATCACGGCACACATTGTTTCTGCTACAGTGTGTCCTTTGCCAATAGCTCTCAATCCATAAAACCACCTAACATTTACTTAAAATAATTATCTTTGCACTTATGAGAATTCCAAAATGAATGAGTATATTTGCAAATGGCACAATTAATGATAAGTTCCAGGCTTGTCCATTTGATACTTCAATGTCTTCATGTAAACTAACTAGCCCTCCACATATTTTACAACACACACACATTCACCTAACACCCTTGTTAGGATGTGTAAATCTATCAGAATATAACCTAACCTACCATTTACATCACTTTTGTTTTGAGAAAACTGTGTATCACAACATTTTATTTTAATCTTTGAAGCACTAATAGGTGTTTCTCTAGATACTGATGAGTTTGCCTGTTTTTCATTGTCTGTAACTTCACACGCCATACGTTGAATACAATGTTTCCTTTCATTCGAAAATCTATAACCATGAAACCAGTGTGTCTTAAAAACACTGTTTCGACATCATACTTTACTTTTTGAGAGATTTACCAATGTATTCATCACTTTTCCTCAGAAAAACGTTAGCACTTCGACATACAACATGTGTTTATACTACGAAACGATATAATACTGTTTTTGACAGTGCTACCAACACAAACACGTAATTTAACCTTTATAACACAGCAATACACAGCCTTTTATACAAAACAATTACTGATTTTATTAGATCTTGAAGTAATGCATGTAAATTTTTTAACATTTTCAACCGGTGTAGATTATATTTAAATATACTTCCCATGTGAGTTTATAAGTGATTATATATATAAACAAAGATGATGTGATTTACCAAATGAAAGCGCTGGCAGGTTGATAGACACACAAACATACACACAAAATTCAAGCTTTCGCAACCAACGGTTGCTTCATCAGGAAAGAGGGAAGGAGAGAGAAAGATGAAAGGATGTGGGTTTTAAGGGAGGGGGGTAAGGAGTCATTCCAATCTCGGGAGCGGAAAGACTTACCTTAAGGAGAAAAAAGGACATGTATACACTTGCGCGAGGCCCCCCCTCCCACATATCCATCCTTACATATACAGACACAAGCAGACATTTCTGCTTGTGTCTGTGTATGTGCGAATGGATATGTTCCCATTAAAACTGGTATCAGCGACTATGGTGTTGTTGTGGCAACAATGATCACCAAAGTACAAAGGACAACTATACCAAGCAGAAAGATAAATATGTTGAGTAAAGTAGATAAAAAGTCAGTAGTCTCAAACCTCAATGAGGAACTCAAAACTTTCAGTACAGGACAGAAGCATGTACAGGAACTATGGCTCAAGTTTAAAAGAATAGCTGACCATGCACTGGATAGATATGTAGAACAGTTGTATACAAACACTGTAAAGAAACTTCTACAGAAATGGAGATTACTGAGTAATATGTGTAAAACAAAGTGTATGGCTATAGGTAGATGTTGAACGAAATGTGTTTGGATGTCAAGAGAGCAATGTGTGATGCCTTCAATGTCTACAGTAGCAGAATATTATCAAATGAAAGTTCACAAAATCTAAAAAATACTGGTCATATGTAAAAGGCTGTTAGTGGCACCAAAGTTAGTGTCCAGACACTAGTGAATGAAACAGGAATGGAAATTGAGGGTAGCAAAGTAAAAACTGAAATGCTTAGCTCTGTTTTCAAATTTCCTTTATGAAGGTAGGTAGGTTGGGTGGTTGGTGGGATTGAAGGGACCAGACTACTAGGGCCATCGGTCCCTTTTTCCATGAGCTTGAAACCCCCACAAGGAATAAAAACAAACAATGGAGATGAAAAGAGACGACACAGGTCAAGAAAGACATGGGCAGAGACCAGACAAAAGGAATTAAAATCACACTGAGTGTGACAGTGGTTGGCCGACCATAGAAACAAAAAAGGAAAAGCCAACCAACAAGAAACACACTAAATACCCCAGTCTAAAATCATAGGCCAAAGGCCAGACTCAACACAAAAAAAGAACAAACACTTAGATCAAGCAATAAAAACCCCCTGCACGAATAAAACTTAAAACTAAATCCGCCATCGCAACATCATCTGATAAAAGTGCAGGAAGCTTGTCAGGCAGTGCAAGTGTCTGCCTGAGCGGAATTAAAAGCGGGCAGTCCAACAAGATGTGGACCACAGTCAAAGCTGACCCGCAGCGACATAAAGGTGGGTCCTTGTGGTGCAATAAATAGCTGTGTGTCATCCGGGTATCAGAGTCCTTGCGAGAGACATGCATGGAGGAGTGCCACGCATCTGTAGCCTCCTTGATGGCACGAAGTTTGTTGGATGAAGGAAGGGCGCGTCATTATTCACCCCAGGTGCGAAGTACCTTCTGCTGCAAAACTGACCTGAGGTCACTCTCCGAAAGGCCAATCTCCAAGGCTGGTGCACCGACAGCCTATTTGGCCAGTGTGTCAACACGTTGATTTCCCAGGATGCCTACATGACCCGGGGTCCACACAAAGACCACAGAGCAGCCGCAACGGGCAAAGGAACTCCTGGGTAGCCATCACCAGACAAGAGCGAGGGAAACACTGGTCGATAGCTAGTAAACCACTCAGGGAGTCACTACAGATAACTAAGAACTCACCTGAGCAGGAGTGGTTATACTCTAGGGCGCAAAAGATGGCGACTAGCTCGGCAGTGAAAACACTGCAGCCAGCCGGCAATTAGTGTTGTTCATAGTGATCCTGTAGAGTGAGAGCATAACCGACACGTCCAGCAACCATCGAACCGTCAGTATAGACAACGTCAGAGCGTTAAAACGCAGCAAGGATTGAAAGAAAGTGGTGGCAGAGGGCCTCAGGAGGGACTGAGTCCTTTGGGCCCTGTGCCAAATAGAGCTGAAGGCACGGGTGGGACACACACCAAGGGGATTTATGCACAGGGGCCTGGAAAAGAGGTGGAAGACAGAAAACCTCAAGCCCAGAGAGAAGAGCTCTGACGTGAACCGCAATCGCACACCCTGACCACGGCCGCCGTTCCGGAAGATTGACGACTGACTGAGGGAACAGGAGACGATAATTGGGATGCCTGGGCATGCTACAAATGTGTGTAGAATAAGCGGCCAGTAATCGTTGGCACCGGAACCGCAATGGAGGGACACCTGCCTCCACAAGTATGCTGTCAACAGGGCTTATCCGGAAAGCTCCAGTGGAGAGTCGGATCCTGCTATGAAGGATGGGGTCCAGCAACTGCAATGCAGAAGGGGATGCTGAACCGTAAGATAGGCTCCCATAATCTAGATGGGATTGAATTAATGCCTGGTACAACCGTAGAAGGGTAGACTGATCAGCACCCCAGCTGGTGTGAGTCAAGCAACGAAAAGCGTTAAGATGCCACCAGCATGTTCGTTTAACCTGCCAAATATGAGACAGCCAAAGTCAAACAGGTATTGAAAGCTAATCCCAAAAACCGATGCGTCTCCACCACAGCAGGAGGTTTGCCATCGAGATAAAGCCATGGCTCAGGGTGAACAGTGTGTCATCAGCAGAAATGCTGAATGCAGGTCTTGGCAGCCGAAAACTGGAAGCCATGCACTACAGCCCAAGACTGTACCTTTTGGATAGCGCCCTGCAGCTGCCGTTCAGCAGCTCCAATGCCAGTGGAGCTATAGTATAGGCAGAAGTCGTCAGCATACAAAGAAAATGAGGCAGACGTTCCCACCGCCGCAGCGAGCCCATTAATTGCAATCAAAAAGAGGCAGACACTTAAGACAGATCCTTGCGGTACCCCATTCTCCTGGACTCGGGAGGGACTAAACAGTGCTGCCACGACAGTACGCACAAACGGCGATAGAGGCGCTCTGCAAATCAGATGAGCGCAGGAGCGCCACCTAGCTACGAACGGCGCCGGCCGCATGTCATGGCACGGCAGTCGAATACGAGAGACTGAGTTGTAATCATGTGATCAGCTATTGTTTCTAAGAGAGAGTGTGAATATCCACGCAATTATTGTGATTAAAAGTTATAACACTTTTTGGCGACGAGGTCGGGATATTTTCACCGCGTTGTGGATTTGCGTGTTCGTGACGGGGCAGACATGGAACAGCTTATGCAAGCGCTCATTGAACAACAAACACAGCTGACGGCTACTATTCAGGCTCAACAAACACAGCTGACGACAGCGATTCAGGCGTTGTCGACGTCGCTTACTCATCGTCTGTCTTCCTCTTCTCCGCCTCCATTCCCTCCTTACGACGAGGCCGCTGAAGACTAGGAGGATTATGAGAAGCGTTTGCGGCAACACTTCTTGGCTTTCGGCGTTGTCGACGCTCCTATGTGTAAGTCGTTATTTCTATCTTGGATTTCCCCTTGAGTCTATCAGCTGCTATCTCAGTTAGCCCCTCTGCGGGAACCAGCCTCCCTGTCCTTCCAAGAAATGTGTGACTTATTGTCTGCCTATTATCGAAAAAACACCTACGTCGTTGCCGCCCGCATGGCGTTCTACCGGTGTCGTAAACAGCCCCATCAATCTTACCGGGCTTGGGCGGCGGAGCTACACGGCCTGAGTAGGAAATGTCAGTTTGTCACGGACACTAACACGAGTCTTATGCCGATTCAATGGTTAGGGATGCTATTCTACGGCTTGCTCCTGATAAAGAAGATCGGCAACGTGCCCTACAACTGCCAAACCCGTCGTTGTCGGAAGTTCTAAGCATCGCTCAATCCTTTGAAGTGTCTCACGCTGCTGGCGTGCAAATAGACGCGTGGTGTGATGTAGGCGCTGTACAGTGAACTCTCGACAAGGACAATTTGCCTGTTGCACAGGAGAACGAAGATGTGGCAGCGGTTCACTCGCGTAAACAACGTCGCGTTGGGCCGCAACGTTCGCAGCGAAACCAGCAACCACAGAAGCCGGTTCGTTCCGCGCTTCCTTCTTGCCCCCGTGGTTTTGTACAGCACGACAGGGCAGCGTGTCCAAAATGTTGGGCCACGTGTAATTCATGTAGGAAAAAAGGCCACATTGCTTCTGTGTGTCAGTCCCATAAAGTTCCTGTCGACGAGGACGAGGCGTCGGACATGGATGTTCACTGTGTGCTTTCTCAAACAAATAAGTTGTTTGTTACTGTTTGTGTTCTGAATAAAGACATCCGCATGCAAGTGGACACTGGCTCTGCAGTAACTCTCATTAATTCTCGCACGTATTTGGCGTTGGGCTCCCCTCCTTTGTCTCCAGTTACGCCAATCTGAGGACTTATAATCAGCAGAAAATTACTATCATGGGCCAGTTTGATGCTTCCACTGCCTACAAGTCTGTTGTTCGGCCCCTCACGTTTTATGTGGTGGATCATGCGGGCACTGAAAACCTGTTCGGTTATGATGCTTTCCAGTTGTTCGGGTTCTCCATTGATGATGATGTGCACCTCATATCTGAGGACATTCCGTATCAACAGCTGGATGGATTGTGTTGTGAATTTTCGTCCATGTTCTCTGCTGGTCTGGGTTGTGCCAAGGATTTTGCAGCCCACATTACTCTTAAACCTACGGCTCGCCCTAAGTTTTTCTGGGCACGCCCTATTCCGGTGGCGTTGCGTGCACCTGTCAAGGCTGAGCTAGACAGGTTAACAGCTTCAGGGATTCTCCTTCCGGTTACCTCCAGCGAATGGGCATCGCCGATCGTGGTGGTTTCTAAACCAAACGGGAGTCTGCGATTGTGTGGTGACTTTAAAGCCACTGTCAACGCTCAGAGCCTCATTGACACTTATCCTCTTCCTCGTCCTGAGGAGTTGTTTACCAAGCTCGCTGGGGGCCAGTTCTTTTCCAAACTTGACTTATCGGAGGCGTACCATCAGTTGCCGTTGGACGCTCCTTCCAAGGAATTTCTCGTTATCAACATTCCTTGTGGGTTGTATCAGTACCAGCGATTACCATTTGGCGTCGCTAGCGCACCGGCCATTTTTCAGCGGTTTTTGGAACAGCTCACGGCTTCCGTTCCCGGCTGCATAAACTATCTGGATGACATTGTTGTCACGCCAGCCTCCACTACGGAGCACCTTCGTAATTTACGTTCACTGTTTCGGGTTTTGCATTCGGCTGCGTTGAGGTGCAATCTGGACGAGTCACAGTTCTTCCAACTCTCCATTGAGTATCTTGGTTTCCACTTGTCCCGTGAGGGTATACGCCCTCTCCGTGAGCACGTTGCGGCCATTAACGCTCTACCCCGGCCGTCTACGGTCAAAGAACTTCAGGCGTTTCTAGGCAAGATTGCTTATTATCACAAATTCATTCCATCCGCAGCGGCGGTAGCTTATCCTCTGCATCAGCTGTTACGCAACAATGTCCCCTTCTGTTGGCCCGACGGGTGTGAGCAGGCTTTTGTCCGCCTGAAGGCTCATTTGCAGTCGGCGCCTTGTCTTGCCACATTCTGTCCGGGTCAGCACTTGGTTCTGGCGACTGACGCGTCACAGTATGGCCTAGGGGCTGTTCTCGCCCATCGGTATGAGGATGGGTCGGAACGACCCATCGCCTATGCTTCCAAGACCCTCAACGAGGCGCAACGGCGTTACTCTCAAATCGAAAAGGAGGCGCTCGCTATCATTTATGCTCTAAAAAAGTTCAGCGTTTTTCTGTATGGTTCTAAGTTTCACCTCATCACCGACCACAAACCGCTGGTATCTCTGTTCAGCCCCTCGGCGTCACTTCCGGATAAGGTAGCTCACCGCCTGCAACGTTGGGCCTTATACTTGTCTCGTTTTCATTATGAGATTCACTATGGCCCACGGCCCAGCACGCCAACGCTGATGCATTGTCGCGATTGCCGATGGGCCCCGCCCCTGTTTTCGATCGTGATGAACTCCTCTGTTTCCACATTGATGAGGAAGAACGTCGTGCGGTCGAGGGCTTTCCACTTACAGGTTCGCAGGTCGCGTCGGCTACTGCACGGGACCCGGTCCTGCGTCGGGTGATCGGTTCTGTTCAACGAGGTTGGCCGGACAGGACCAAGGGCCGGGCATCGGATCCCCTTCGCAACTACCATGCCTTGCGCCTTCGTCTGTCTGTTCGTGATGGTGTTGTTCTTCTGGCCACGGATGGCGCATCTCCACGGGTCGTGGTGCCAGCCTCTCTTCGCAAAGATGTTCTCAAACTGTTGCACGGAGGCCATTGGGGTATTTCTCGGACTAAATCCCTGGCCCGCAGGCACGTTTATTGGCCCGGTATTGATTCGGACATCGCCCATATGGTTGCTGCATGTGGCCAGTGTGCTCAACAACTGGCGGCACCTCGTACAATGCCCTCTCCGTGGCCTGATCCAGCTCAGTCATGGGAACGGGTGCATGCTGACTTTGCTGGCCCCTTCCTCGGTACTTATTGGCTACTGTTGATTGACACCTTCTCGAAGTTTCCGTTTGTTGTTAGATGTCCGTCGCCCACCACTGCGGCGACGACGCTGGCTTTGTCCAAAATCTTTGCGCTAGAAGGTCTTCCATCCACGATCGTCACGGACAATGGCCCTCAGTTCTCTTCGCAGGCCTTCCATGATTTTTGTACTGGACAAGGGATTCATCATGTTACCGCACCTCCCTTCCATCCGCAATCGAATGGGGAGGTCGAGCGCCTTGTCCGCACTTTCAAATGCCAGATGAAAAAATTCCTTAGTGATTATTCCTCAGATGACGCCCTGCTGCAATTTCTGAGTTCTTATCGCATCACGCCTCTGGGTGATCGCAGCCCTGCTGAACTCTTGCATGGCCGCCAACCGCGCACTCTACTGCATCTGCTTCACCCTGTCAGGCCTTGTACTGTGTCCCCTAGTGCAGGAAAATACTCGGTGGGCGCCGACGTGTGGGCACGAGGGTATGGATCTCGCCCTAAACGGATTCCAGGGGTGGTCAAGGCTCTTCGTGGCCGCCGGCTTTGTGAAATCCGTACGAGCGACAGCACGGTTGTTCGCCATTACGACCAGATGCGCCTACGAGTGGTGGCCACGCCGGTGCCACCGCCCCATCCTTCGCCTCCACCAGCCCGAGACGCCAGTCCTGTCGCTGCAGCCGATCTACCGTCCGTGTTGATGCAGCCGCCGTCGCTGCCGCTTCCAAGTACTCCGCAACCGGCCCCAGTCGCGACGCCGCCTTCTCCGGGACCCCTCTCGCTGGAGCACACTCCCAGGTCAATGACACCTATGGATGCTGCTCCGGAGTTTTCACCCATCATCTCATCCAGGAGGCACGTTCCATGCACGAGCTTCTGTCCTGGACATTTTCGACCATACTCTCGTGTCTCTGCGCGGGGTCTCCTCGGGGCCTCACAAGAGGCCATGGATGTCTCTGCGCTGTCCATGTCTCCAAGGAAGTGAGTGTTTATTTTTTTCAAGGGGGGAAAAGTGTTGCGATAGTGCCACGACATTTAACAGTGCCGCCACGACAGTACGCACAAACGGCGATAGAGGCGCTCCGCAAATCGGATGAGCGCGGGAGCGCCACCTAGCTACGAACGGCGCCGGCCGCATGTCACGGCACGGCAGTCGAATACGAGAGACTGAGTTGTAATCATGTGATCAGCTATTGTTTCTAAGAGAGAGTGTGAATATCCACGCAATTATTGTGATTAAAGGTTATAACAGGAGGCTGCAACTCGTACTTGGAAGGAATGAAGCGACAGAAAATTTTATATGAAAATCGGGAGTGGACCTTGAAGACCCCAACCATGAAGCGTAGAGATGATGTGATATCTCCATGTCGTATCATATGCCTTCCGCATGTCAAAAATGATGGCGACCAGATGCTCATGGCGGGCAAAGGCTGGAGGTATGTCAGATTCCAGGCACACCAGATTATTGGTGGCAGAACGGCCCTTACAGAACCCAGCCTGGGACGGAGCCAGAAGGCCCCGAAACTCAAGTAGCCAACTCAACCTCTGGCTCACCATACGTTTGAGCAACTTGCAAAGAATGTTGGTGAGGCTAATGGGACGGTAGCTGTCCACCGACAGTGCGTTCTTGACAGGTTTCAACACGCGACGGGAACTCACCCTCAACCCAGATACGGTTGAGAAGTTCAAGGAGGCGTCACTGACAGTCCACTAAGAGGTATTTTAGCATCTGACAGTGGATGAGATCTGGCCCGGGAGCCGTATCAAGGCAAGCAGCTTCGGCAGTTTGGAATTCCCACTCACGGAATGGAGCATTGTATGATTCAAGGTGAAGCGTGTGAAATGAAAGGCTCCGACATTCCAACCGCTCTTCCAGGGAGCGGAAGGCCAGTGGGTAATTCACAGAAGCGGAACTCTAAGCAAAACGCTCCGCTACGCAGTTTGCAAATTGTGTTGGAGTCAGTACAGTTTGCTCCATTCAGTGAAAGCGTAGGTACGCTGACTGGGGTCTGGCAGCTGTAGAGTCGCCTAATCTTGGCCCAAACCTGCGATGGAGAGGTACGGAGGCCAATGGTGAAGACATATCTTTCCCAGCACTCCTGCTCATGTTGGCGAATGAATCGGCGGGCTCGCACACAGACCCATTTAAAGGCGATGAGGTGTTCCAATGAGGGATGCCGCTTGTGCCGCTGGAGTGCCCACCTGTGATCTTTAATCGCCTCAGCGATCTCAGGCGACCACCAAGGCACAGTCCTCCACTGAGGGGACCCAGAAGAAAATGGAATGGCAGATCCTGTGGCAGTAGCGATTCCGGTGGTGACTGAGTGAACCACCACATCAATGGTGTCATTGGAAAGAGGCTCAATAGTGGCGCTCAGAAGAGTGATGCTGTGGCAGTGACAGAAAGATCAGAAAGTGGTCACTACCACACAAGTTGTCATGTACACTCCATTGGACAGATGGTAATAGGCTACGGCTTCAGATCAAAAGGTCGATGGCCGAGTACGAGCCCTGCGCCACACTGATTGTGTGAAGGCACCATTATTTAAAAGAGAAAGGTCGAACTGTGACAATACTTGCTCAACGATGCTGCCTCGGCCTGTTGCCACCAAGCAACCCCACAGAGTGTTATGGGTGTTGAAGTCGCCCAGTAACAGAAAAGGTGGCGGGCGGCAATTGGGCTATCAGCACTACCAGGACATGCTGTGGGACATCACCATCCGGTAGAAGATAGAGATTGTGTAAATCATGGAATTCTTTTAGATAAGCTAAATCATTATGGTTTGAGAGGGGCACTGCACAAATGGTTTAATTCAAACTTAACTGGAAGAATGCAGAAAGTTGAAATAAGTGGTTCATGTAATGTTAAAACAACAGCTGATTCCTCAAACAGGGGGGGGGGGGGGGGCGCTATCAAGTACGGGGTCCCACAGGGTTCGGTCTTAGGTCCTTTACTGTTCTTGATATACATTAATGACTTACCATTCCACACTGATGAAGATGCAAAGTTAGTTCTTTTTGCTGATGATACAAGTACAGTAATAACATCCAAAAACCAAGAACTAAGTGATGTAATTGTAAATGATGTTTTTCACAAAATTATGAAGTGGTTCTCAGCCAACAGACTCTCTTTAAATTTTGATAAAACACAGTATATACAGTTCCGTACAGTAAATGGCACAACTCTAGTAATAAATATAGACTTTGAACAGAAGTCTGTAGCTAAGGTAAAATTTTCAAAATTTTTAGATGTGTCTATTGATGAGAGGTTAAACTGGAAGCAACACATTGATGGGCTGCTGAAACGCCTGAGTTCAGCTACATATGCTATTAGGGTTATTGCAAATTTTGGTGATAAGAATCTCAGTAAACTAGCTTACTATGCCGAATTTCATTCACTGCTTTCATATGGCATCATATTCTGGGGTAATTCATCGTTGAGTAGAAAAGTATTCATTGCCCAAAAACGTCTAATCAGAATCATCCTGCAGACATCTATTTAAGGATCTAGGGATCCTCACAGTAACCTCACAGTATATACATTCACTTATGAAATTTGTTGTTAATAATCCAACCCAGTTCAAAAGTAATAGCAGTGTGCATAGCTATAACACTAGGAGAAAGGATGATCTTCACTATGCAGGGTTAAATCTAACTTTGGCACAGAAAGAGGTAAATTATGCTGCCACAAAAGTCTTTGGTCACCTACCAAACAGCATCAAAAGCCTGACAGATAGTCAACCAACATTTAAAAATAAATTAAAAGAATTTCTAGATGACAACTCCTTCTACTCATTGGCTGAATTTTTAGATATAAATTAAGGGGGGGGGGGGGGGGGGAAATAAATAAATAAAAAACTAACTTAAACATTAGTGTCATGCAATATTTTGTGTAATGTAATATCTTATACAGACATCTTTTATTAACCTGACACGTTCCACATCATTACGAAGTGTTGTATTCATCATCTATGGAACAAGTATTAATCTAATCTAATCTAACCTAATCAGAGTAAACTTCAGAGGAGTCGTACTGCACCTGAAATTCGCAGGGGAGTAAAGAGTATACAAGCTGCTCCAATCTCTATCTCATCAGTGCAATGCCATCTTTGTGAAAAAATTTCACTGCAGCGGTAGACCATCACCTTGACCTTCTCCGGTAATGTATCATCCTCTAAGGCCAAGATGAAGGCACCGGTAGCCATCTGATTATCCTTTGGACCCCAATGAATGCACCGGATGAAATGACCACCTCGACAGTCTAAATTAGCGCGCAGCTTGTCATCAGACAGCAAAAGAAGGTCCCTATGGAAAATAACCCTGGACCATATTTAAACTCTTATGGAGTGTGGTGGTAACTGAAACATCCTTCAACTTGTCACAAGAAAGTAACCTTCATGACTGGGCAGAGGATGCCGCTTTTATCAATACTGACACAGAGCGCATTTTGGGCAAGCCCTCCACCTACCCAAACTTGTCCTCTAAATGTTCTACGAAGAATTGAGGCTTTGTTGACATGAAAGACTCCCCATCAGCTCTCGTACAAACTAGGAACCGGGACCATCCTGAGCCTTACGCTCCTCCCAGTGTGGCCACGGAGAGGAACGATTTGGGATCATATTTCTGAGCATTGAATTGAGCCCGAGAACGCTTAGAGACTGCTGACAGATGGCCACCAGCAAGAGATGGTGTACCACGCTTCATTGCGTGGCATTTGCCCTGATGCCACCCACTCTGACCAAGGGCCCTCCCCACGGGCGCCACCCAGCCTCAGCAAGGACCACCTGGCAGGATGGCCATTGCCAGGAGCCCTGATGCCCCAGGGAGATAGGCATCTACTCCTTGGCATATGTAGGGAGTTAACGGCGCAGGCATCAGCAGAGCGATCCCTGTGTTGACAAGGGGCTACAACCAACAGGGTACATGGCGGCCCCACCACAACGGACTGGCTACCGTGCTGGATATTAGGTGCAAGGAAGTTCATGGTCGTCGTCTCCGCAAAAAGCAACACTGCACAATGCATGGTGGAAATCGCACCCAGGAATGTATCCTCGCCCAAGAGATGGAGAATGAGCAAGACGGCAATGCGACGTCGCGAAAGCTGGCTACAGGTCTCAATGCACAATGGACACAATGCACCATGAAGGGCATCCTTCCCCAAATGGCTCTCTCTTCGGAATAATTTGGAAACATGGAGGTCAAACCCAAGAGGGGACCATCACATATAGGCCGAAACATTTGAGACTCCTTTTAGTCATCTCTTACGACAGGCTGGAATACCACGGGCCTATTCTAATCCCCGAACCCAAAGGGGGGCCTTTACACAGGAAAACCCAGGAGAACTGCCCCAATTAATTCCTCATACCACTGAAAAGATGAGTGAAATCACTGTAAGCGTCAGTGGTGTTCAAAAACACCTGAAATCATTACAACAGAGAAAAGCCATAGGGCTTGATGGAATCCCTGTGAGATTCTACATTGAAATTGAGATTATTAGCAGCTCTTCTAACTATAATCTATTGTAGATCCCTTGAACAAATAACCAAGCCCAATTCTTTGGAACAAAAAGCATTAATTCACACCCCTCTACAAGAAGGATAGTAGAAGTGATCCACAAAACTACTGTCCAATATCCTTGACATTGGATTGTTGTAGAATCTTAGAACATGTCATGAGCTCATACATAATGAACAGAATAACCTTCTCAATACCAACCAGCAAAAAAAAAAAAAAAAAAAAAAAAAAAAAAAAAAAAAAAAAAAAAAAAAAAAAAAAAAAAAAAAAGTCCACCAATCATGTGAAACCCAACTGTCATTTTTTCTCATACAAGATACTGAAAGCAAGGCAGTCAGGTGGATGCATTATATCTTGATTTCTGAAGAGTGTGTGACTCTGTACCACAGCTATGCTTACTATTGAAAGCATGATCATATGGGTTATCAAGCGAAATTTGTGACTGCATTGAGGGCTTTTTGGTAGGGAGGACACAGCATGTTATGTTGGATAGAAAGTCACTGTCAAATGTAGAAGTAACGTCAGGTGTACGCCAGTGTTGGGACCCTAGCTGTTCATTAGTATATTAATGACCTGCAATAGTAACTTCAGACATTTGCAGATGATGCTGTTATCTATAATGAAGTACTGTCAGACAGAAGCTACATAAATATTCAATCAGATCTTGATAAAGTTTCAAAGTGGTGCAAAGATTGGCAACTCACTTTAAATGTTCAGAAATGTAAACTTGTGCACTTAAAAAATTGTATCCTGTGACTATAATATCAAAGTGTCACAGTTGGAATCTGCCAACTCGTACAAATGCCTTTTAATGCTTTGTAGGGATATAGAGTGAAATGATCATATATGCTCAATCGCGGGTAAAGCAGGTGGTAGACCCTGGTTTTACTGGTAGAATCAGTCTACAAAGGAGACTGCTTACAAACCATACATGTGACCAGTTCTAGAATACTGCTCAAGTGTGTGGCACCTATACCAAACAGGACTAACAGGGGATATTGAGAAGCACATACAGAGGAGCGCAGCACAAATCGTCATGGGTTTGTTTGATCTGTGGGGAAAGTGTCACAGAGATACTGAAGGAACTAAACTGGAAGATTCCTTAAGAGGACATGCTCCTGAACGGGCTGCATTTTTAGCATTATCTTCACCCTCATGCAACTGATCTATAAGTGAGAGATAACTCAAAATTCTTATACATAATTACGGTCACTAGTCAAAGCATCTCCCAAAAAATAATTGAGATATTTATTATATTTTGCTACTGATAACAATATTTATAATAGTAAGAAAAACGGAATACTATTTCACTGCGGTACCATTTTCTTTGGGAATACTGACTGCACAGCTTGGAAAGAGAGTCAGAGTACAGACAACATACACATAAGTGTTTTATGCCTCCAATTTCCTTCCCTGATGCTGATTTTTGAAAAAGACTAGTAATTTATTTTATTACAACAAAAATATTTAAAAATGTACCTCAAATATAACTGACATCATCATCATCATCATCATCATCATCATCATCTAAATTTTTAAGGAAATAGTAGGCAAGGGAGGTAGAGGAGGTCACACTAAATAACTTTACCGATTTTTTTGTGAGTTTAACTTCAGTCATATAGGAGAAAAGTATACCTGAATGATGAAAATTCAAGTTTTTGGTAAATTGCAAAACAAGATTTACAGATTTATTAACTTACCACTATGTTCATTGAGAACATTCCAGCTCCATACTCCACTTGTCCTCCTGTTTCCTTATCCTCCATACACTCTATCTTCATTCATTTCTTTATCCTTGACTCCTTGATAGCAGCTTCTGCAGCTGTCTGTGCTTCGGTTACCTGCCGCTTATCAATAGCAGTTAGAGCTGAAGTCATATTCCTTCCCATCTGGATGTTCAATTTCTTCATAACATTGATCCTTGAAATTGCACCATCATTGAAAGTAATTATTGAATCCATTACACCAATCTTCAGCACTGTCAGCCCAACAAATACAGTTTTGGGTATTATTCTCTTCCATATACAGCTGTTGGAGGTTTCATTTGCATTCTGAGAGGGACCATGCATACATTTATTTGCCAGATCCCTATGTCAGCAGGTGGTAAGGAATGCTTGTGGGTATATTGTGTGCCTGTAGCATTGCTCAACCAGTACTTGCACCACAAATCTTCCCCTTTTGGACACCAACCATGCTGTAGGGTTTCATCTGTTGACACTCTGTGAAACCATGCTGCCCAAACTGCTCGTCTCATGTTCTCCCAATCTCCTACATTTCTCTTTATTGCTAGTGCATAATATTGGGTCAAAGAATCAATTTCACTTTTTGTAAGATAACCTGGACCACTATGTGTTTTCCGTCTGACAGTTTTTTTTCACTGAAGCCTTTACATAATTTTCCCAACTGAGCTCCCATTCTTTTTTGTACATGACCAACACATGCAGGCTTTTCTATCAGAGTTTCCCCATATGGTCTGTCATTAACAACAGTAGTGTGTCATTTACAGTCTCCATCCCCAAGGTAGCCCACATACCTCACACCCTGCCTAACCTCTGATCTTCTAAAAATGTTTACAACGCCTTTCATTTCCATGTTTCCACTTGGGCCATCAAAGTTATTTACACAAACATGGGTGCCAATAAATTTACTTGAACAACCCTGGCAGTGCTTTGTCAGACATTCATAATCTAGTATCCTACCAGCTTCAATAAATGTGGCAGTTACAACCCCATTCAGAGAAGTATGACCTCTCTTCTGCCAAGATCCATCAAATGCTACTACAAGGTCTGTATTCTCAGAGAAGGCTACTGCTTCTTCTGCTGCTCTTTTCATTGAATGTTCACTTACACCACATAAAGCATTATCTATTAATTTATTGTATCTGTCAAACCTCAGTAGAGGTGGAGGCAAATCCATCACTGCACAAAAAGCCTGGGCAGCTCCTCTTCTTCTTCCAATACATTGCATTGCATAAGCAATATATATATTTGTGCAACATTACAAACCTCAACTTAAGAACAAACGGAAAAGAATAATGCCCACAGACTATACATTTTTGAAACGAGCATCAAAAGCTCTTTTTTATAGAGCAATAATTTTTTTTTCAAATTTTTGGTCATTTTTACGAGCATGTCCCCTTAAGACAGACAAACTGTCCTGATAAAGTCTGTTAACAAAGTTTCAAGAACTGGCTTTAAGAGTGACTCTAGGAATATATTACAACCCCCTACCTATTACTCACTGGGGGACTGCAAGGATAAGATCAGAAGAGGTCATCACATCTGTTGTGATGAGCAGTTTCTTTCCAAATATGCCAAGGGTCGCACTGAGACTATAAGAGACTGAAATTACCTGCAAACCTCATACAGAAACAGAGTTCTAATGACTCCTCTGTCCAGTCACCTACCACCTCTCAGAGATCCACTGTATGGATACGGAAGAGCACTCCTCTCATGACTCAGACCCACCCAGGACTGAAGACACTCCTCTTGTGATTCTCAGAATCACCCAGGACTGGAGAAACTGAACTACATTCTTTGCCAGCATTTCAAATACCTCTCCTTGTGTCCTGAAATGAAGAGTATCCTCCCAACACCCCCTCCCACAGTGGTATTCCACCACCCACTGGACCTACACAGTATCTTTGTCCATCACTACTCCACTCGTGCTCCCAATCCCTTGCATTATGACTCATATCCCTGAGATTGATCTAGATGTGAAACTTGTCCCTTAAATCCTTCCACAACCACCTACTCTTGTCTTGTCACAGGCATCTTTATCCCATCAAAGGCAGGTCTACCTGTGAAACCAGTCTTGCAATCTACAAACTACTGAATCACCATTAATAAGCTGTCTGTCTGCATGAAGGGCCAACACCAAAATCTGGCCAAGAGACAGCTGGACCAACCAGCTGCTAAACATGCACAACACAATATGCTTCACTTCTCTGGCTGCATTACAGCCTGTGCTATCTAATTTCTTCCTACCAACACCAGCTTTTCTGAATTGCACAGGTGGAAACTCTCCCAACAACACATTCTTCATTCCAGTAACCACTCTTCCACCCCAACCTCAACCTTCACTAATCCCTATCCTCCACCTTCCTATCTCCCACACTGCTCTGACTCAAGCTCAGACACCTTCTATCTCACCACTACTCCTACTTGTCTTTTTCCCCTTCTCTACTTTTCTTCTCTCCCTTCTTCCATGGCCCCTCTCCAGCACAGCCTCCTGACTCTGCACTTAACAGCCTGTCGTGACCCCACCATGTCGCTGCACACTCCAACAGTGTCGGCGTAACTGCCGTCTGCTTCACACCTGCTGTGCAGAGATCTACGTTAATTTAAGTATTAACTGTATTTTTCTTACATGTGTTTTTGCTTTTAGGAAGCTTTAATTTTCGAGTACTAGTAATATTGTACCATAGATTTCGTGTTTGTTTTGAATACAGTCAGAGTCCCTTTAGTCAGCTGTAGTGCCAGTAGTGCTTATTTTCATTGTTTTCAACAAGAAGTGTCTAGTAACAACAGTTTAGTCAGCTGCCTTTAGTGAATTAGCAGTCTAGTTAAAAGTTGATTAACTCTCTACAGTAAATTGTTGATTTCTTAGGATGGATAGGGTGTGTGACTGCTGTGTACGGACGCAGGAGGATCTGCCCACTGTTCAGGAACAGCTGAATGTGTTGATGGCCGCGGTCAGCCGTCTTCAGGCTGCTGCCTCGAAATTTAGCAGCAGTGGGGAGTCTTATGCGACGCATGGTATACCCAAGGTGTTACATGCTTCACCCACGGTCCCTGCTGTCGAGACATTTTCACAGGTACCAGGCGCAGTTGGGCCACCCTCTCCCCAAGAGGCAGGTTCAGCGGCATTCGTGACGCACAAGGCGCAGGGTCAATGTAGAGGCTGGTCATGTGGCATTGCCCGCTCTGCCTGTGAGTGGACATGTGGCCACTACTTCAGCAAGGTCCGAGCAGGCACACGGGGGGGAGGGGTTTATTAGTGATTGGGAGCTCCAACGTTAGGTGGGTGATGGTGCCCCTTAGCAAAATAGTTGAAATGTCGGGGAAGAAGGCCAGTGTTCACTCTGTCTGCTTGCCGGGAGGGTCTCATCCGAGACGTGGAGGAGGCCCTACCGGCGGCGATAGAGAGCACTGGGTGCACCTGACTGCAAATTGTTGCTCATGTCGGCACCAGTGACTCCTGACATCTGGATTTAGAGGTCATCCTCAGTTCATACAGGTGGATGGTGGAGTTGGTGAAGGCAGAAAGCCTCTCACGGGGTGGAATCTGAGCTAACTATTTGTAGTATCGTTCCCAGAACCGATCGCGGTCCCCCGGTTTGGAGCTGAGTGGAAGGCTTAAACCAGAGGCTCAGACGATTCTGCAGAGATCTGGGGTGCAAATTTCTCGATTTCCGCTATCGGGTGGAGAAATGTAGGGTCCCCCTGAATAGGTCAGGCATGCACAAGACGCAGGAAGCGGCTACAAGGGTAGCGGAGTATGTGTGGAGTGCACATGTGGGTTTTTTAGGTTAGAGAATTCCCTCCCTAGGCCCAGCAAGACGCCTCCTCAGACGCGAGAAGGTAGCAGTAGGAAAAACGCAACAGGGAATAACAATATTAATGTGGTAATAGTAAACTGCAGGAGCGTCTATAGAAAGGTCCCAGAACTGTTCTCATTAATAAAGGGTCACAATGTCCACATAGTGTAGGGACAGAAAGTTGGCTGAAACCAGATGTAAACAGTAATGAAATTCTAAACTCAGGTTACCATAGAGCCATAGAGACAGGCTGGATAGTGAACGGGGAGGTGTTTATGGCGAAAAAAAGTGCAATAGTATCGAAGGAAATTGACTGATAGCCGAAATGTGAAATAATTTGGGTGAAGGTCACGATTGAAGCAGGCTCAAACATGGTAATTGGATGTCTCCATAGGCCCCCTGGCTCAGCAACTGTTGTGGCAGAGCACTTTAAGGAAAATTTGGAAAATATGTCGATTAGATTTCCCGACCATGTTATAGTTCTGGGTGGAGATTTTAATTTGCCGACTATAGACTGGGAGACTCAAAACATTTATAATGGGTGGCAGGGACAAAGAATCCAGTGAATTTTTTAAAAGTGCATTATCTGAAAACTACCTTGAGCAGTTAAACAGAGAACAGACTCGTGGTGATAACATATGTGACCTTCTGGTGACAAACAGACCCGAACTATTTGAAACAGTTAACGCAAATAGGGAATCAGTGATCATAAAGCGGTTACTGCATCAATGATTTCAGCCGTAAATAGAAATATTAAAAAAGGTTGGAAGATATTTCTGTATAGCAAAAGGGACAAAAAGCAGATTTCAGAGTACCTGACGGCTCAACACAAAAGCTTTGTCTCAAGTACACAGTGTTGAGGACCAGTGGACAAAGTTCAAAACCATCGTACAATATGCATTAGATGAGTATGTGCCAGGAAGATCGTAAGATATGGAAAAGAGACATCGTGGTTCAACAACCGAGTTAGAAAACTGCTATGGAATCAAAGGGAACTTCACAGCAAACATAAACATAGCCAAAGCCTTGCAGACAAACAAAAATTACATGAAGCAAAATGTATTGTGAGGAGGGCTATGCGAGAGGCATTCAATGAATTCAAAAGTGAAGTTCTATGTACTGACTTGGCAGAAAATCCTAAGAAATTTTGATCTCATGTCAAAGTGGTAGGTGGATCAAAACAAAATGTCCAGACACTCTGTGACCAAAATGATACTGAAACAGAGGACGACAGACTAAAGGCCGAAATACTAAATGTCTTTTTTTCCAAAGCTGTTTCACAGAGGAAGACTGCACTGTGGTTCCTTCTCTATATTGTCGCATAGATGACAAAATGGTAGATATCGAAATAGATGACAGAAAGATAGAAAAACAATTAAAATTGCTCAAAAGAGGAAAGGCCGCTGGACCTGACGGAATACCAGCTCGATTTTACACAGAGTACACGAAGGAACTTGCCCCCCCCCCCCCCCCCTTTTCTTGCAGTGGTGTATCATAGGTCTCTAGAAGAGAGTAGCGTTCCAAGGATTGGAAAAGGGCACAGGTCATCCCCGTTTTCAAGAAGGGACTTCGAACAGATGTGCAGAACTATAGACCTATATCTCTAATGTCGATCAGTTGTAGAATTTTGGAACACGTATTATGTTCGAGTGTAATGACTTTTCTGTAGGAATCAGCATGGGTTTCGAAAAAGACAATCTCACGAAACTCAGCTTGCGCTATTCATCCACGAAACTCAGAAGGCCTTTGACACAGGTTCCCAGGTAGATGCCATATTTCCTGACCTCTGCAAGGCGTTTGATACAGTTCCTCACAGTCGTTTAATGAACAAAGTAAGATCATATGGACAATCAGACCAATTGTGTGACTGGATTGAAAAGTTCCTAGATAACAGAATGCAGCATGTCATTCTCAATGGAGAGAAGTCTTCTGAAGTAAATGTGATTTCAGGTGTGCTGCAGGCGAGGGTTGTGGGACCGTTGCTGTTCACAACATACATAAATGACCTTGTGGATAACATCGGAAGTTCACTGAGGGTTTTTTCGGATCATACTGTAGTATATTGAGAGGTTGTAATAATGGAAAATTGTACTGAACTGCAGGAGGATCTGCAACGAATTGACGCATGGTGCAGGGAATGGCAATTGAATCTCAATGTAGACACGTGTAATGTGCTGCGAATACACATAAAAGAAGATCCTTTATAATTTAGCTACAATATAGCAGGTCAGCAACAGGAAGCAGTTAATTCCATAAATTATCTGAGAGTGGGCATTAGGAGTGATTTAAAATGGAATAATCATATAAAGTTGATCGTTGATAAATCAGATGCCAGACAGATTCATGAAGAATCCTAAGGAAATGCAATCCGACAACAAAGGAAGTAGGTTACAGTACACTTGTTCACCCACTGCTTGAAAATTGCTCACCAGTGTGGGATCCATAATAGATAGGATTGGTGGAAGAGATAGAGAAGATCCAACGGAGAGCAGTGCGCTTTGTTACAGGATCATTTAGTAATTGCGAAAGTGTTACGGATATGATAGATAAACTCCAGTGGAAGACTCTGCAGGAGAGATGCTTAGTAGCTCGGTACGGCCTTTTGTTGAAGTTTCGAGAACATACATTCACCGAGGAGTCAAGCAGTATATTGCTCCCTCCTACGTATATCTCGCAAAGAGACCATGAGGATAAAATCAGAGAGATTAGAGCCCACACAGAGGCATACCGACAATCTTTCTTTCCACGAACAATACGAGACTGGAATAGAAGGGAGAATCGATAGAGGTACTCAAAGTACCCTCCGCTACACACCGTCAGTGGCTTGCAGAGTATGGATGTATATGAAGACATAAAACAGGCAGCACAGTATCTTTCTTCATCCTTTCCTCCCCTCCTCCTCACCCCATGGCGCCTCTTTAACCCCACTACTCACCCCAGTAGATTGCTACTCACATCAGAGACAGGTCACAGTCACCAGTTGGGCACCACAACCCAGAGATAGCTGCCATGTGTGTGCCGGTTGTGCTTGTAAAGAGTGTGTATGTTTTTTGTTTCAGAAAAACTTTTTTTGTCTGAAAGCTTAAATGTTTCGCAGTCTTTTGCATTGTGTCTATCTGTGACTAAGTGCCACCCCTGTATGGTGCGTAGCAATATATCCCCTCATATTATTCTTAAGATCATATGGAAATAAGATTTGTGCACTTGCGGAAATGCCTAAAATCTTGGTGCTACAACAGGAGGCTACTTGTTCATGGAAATGTTCTGAACATAGTTTACAGAATGCTAATTCCAAAATTTATAAACAAAGAATTAATAAAAAAACAGAGTATACTAATAAATAACATAGCCAAGAAAAAAGTTAGAAGAACTCGTGTACAGATAGCAAATGAAATTCTTCAACTTAGATGTTAACACTTAGGTTTACTACTCAATTATTCCAGTTCTGGCAGAAGTCTACTGAAAATGAAACCTGCTGAATAATGTATATCATTTTTCCATCTAGTGTTCACTGAAGGTAGATTGTATTTTCCTCTTAATGAGTCAAAACTGTTCACAACAAATCCTGTGATGGAATGTGTGTACATGGATGGCACAACTGAAACTGCGCACGACACCTAAACAAAGGCCCCCATGGAGTTTGCAAACTGACACCGTGGATCAATCTGACTGTCCTTTTCTGGACTAAGAATATTCTTAGTGGGTGCACAGAGTTGTCCCAAAATATACCACCATGTGGAATAATAAAGTGAAAGTAAACACAGTAAACAAGCCTTCATGTTTCAGCGTTAGATGCACTGGAGATTATTTTGATTCTATACATACTCATACACAAGGCCAGACCAAGTATTCAAGTTTTATCATCCATCAGATGAGAGGCACTTGCATTACCATAGGCTCCCACTCCTATAGACCACAGTCTCCTTAGTATCCCTATAAAAGACATACAATGGCATGTGTGCTAACGCAAAGCCACTTTTGATGAGAATACACGCTCTGGCATATCAGTCCTTTTCTACAATATTGGCAAGGTTAAAGCATGTCAAAGGGGTGTATCAGATTAACTTACTGCAAAAATAATTTTCCAGGCTAAACCACATTTCATCTGCAATCAGATTATCACCTAACTGCTCATAAGTCCATCCATGGTGCACAAGATAAAACGTTCACTTAATGAGCCAGAAGGTGCCTCTGTGTGACGGGAACACATCTGGCTGTAATTAAGAATACAGGATGACCTCATCAAGGTGACAATATCCAGTATTTCATTTTCACAAGATACGTCCGCTTTAGCTGTTAAGAAGTGGTTATGGAAAGAGCAGGTGAGAAGAGAAGCTTCTGGAGTTTCATTGTTAAAAGAAGAGTGCAATTTACAGGCCATCTATTAAGACATAAAGGACTCCTGAACACAATCATAGAGGGAAAAAGACCAAGAGGAAGACCACAACTGAGGTACATGGATCAAATCGTGAAAGATGTGGGATGTAACACCTATAAAGAAATGAAGAGAAAAGCTGAAAGACGCACAGAATGGAGGCAAGCTGCCATTGTAGCTGTTGTAAACCAACCCTTGGATTGACCACCACAGAAGAAAAGAAGAAGCTGTTAAGAACTTACAGCTAACATGACTTTATCTTGTCAAAATAATATATCCAGGCTGTGACTGCCATGACTACAGAAATCTGCTGCAAATATACAGTATCATTGGACATGTGTGATCTATGAAGTCTTTAACCAGGGCATGTGTTATGACAGGTGGACATTTTTACATACATAACACAAGAAAATAATCCTGGTGATGTCTGGTTGTACACTGTCAACCTTGCTCATACTGCTATTAAATGTTTCCTTTGTCTTGGAATCTACTCCACATTCGTGAAATGCATGTATTGATGATAAATTACTTGCCCTCTTTACTCAAGACAATGACTTGTCTCCAATCTACCAGTGAACCTAACCTTGCGCCACATGTGCATAACACATGTTCAGAACAACTATAGGAAAGAATCCTGCTGAAAGTCGACTGAAAATGAAACCCACTGAATAGCACATATCATTTATTGGGAGTACTGAAGAATGGGAATACAATCTGTCAACTCTGAAAAATGACGTCATGCGCTATCACAGATGATACATTGCAAAGATAGCTAGACAAATGTTGACAAACAGAGGAATGCAGTACAGAGAAAACAGATCATGGATAAATACCACATGTCTATATACTTTGAATGTAATGTTACATATATTGCTTTTATTGCAACAGAAAGTCCTAGTATCACATTCTTCAGCTGACCTAGAATAGGATACTAGTAGGCCTACTTGTGATAGCGAAAAAAGCGACAAATGTAAAATTTGTACCCTATACTTGTATCCTACACAGATCGACTGAAGAATAGGATGCTAGTACTAGTGAAGGTGAAAAAAGTGACAAACATTAAATTTGTAACCTGTACTTCAGCTGACGTATACAGGTCAACTAAACAATAGGACACAACCGTCATACTTCAACTGAGGTACAAGATGCCGTCACTTATTTTGCTTTCACTAGTACTAATATCCTAGTCTTCAGTTGAATAGGATACGAAAAAGTTGCAGAGGAAACAGCCACTGGAACAACTTACTGCCACACAAAGGTATGCTTCAAAACGATACACAAATTATTTAAAACTGCTACAAATGGCAAAAAGTTTACACAGTATCTATCTCTTAATAACACATTCATTTATTTTAATTTACGATGACATTCTGATGCAGAAGATAACTGATTTATCATCTATGGCTCATTTACGACAAATATGATGTCACTGGTCAAAGCCAACAAGCTGTATCCCATTCTTCAGTTGAGCCCATTTTTCCACATATTTTTCAGTGAGGGAATGTTATATTTTCTTCTTATGAGCCATTACTGCCCACAACAAAACCCATGATGGAATATATGTACACTTATGGCACAGTTTGAGCTGCACACGACACCTGAACAAAGACCTCCATGGAGTTTGCAAACTGACACCTTGGATCAACCTGACAGTCCATTTCTGGACTAAGAATATTCTTGGTGAGTACACAGAGTTGCCCCAAAATACAACACCAAATGAAATTACAAAGTGAAAGTAAGCACACTAAAGGCTTCGTATTTCAGTGTTAGACACACAGGAGATTACTCTAATAGTGAAGATGACAGCATTCACTTTCTGCACACTATCTTGAGCTCGATACTTTCAAAAAGGCTGTCTGTCTAGCCTTGGTCCTATGGATTTAAAATAGTCTACTTCACTGACTAACCAACTTTGTACAATAAAATTTTGCTTATAGTGACGTCCACCAGAAATTTAATTGGATTATGAAAGGAATGGTAAAAATCAAGGCATTGAAAGCAATACGATGCTAGAACTAAGCAATAATTAAAGGAGAAGTAAAAATATACAGGTTGTGTTTGTACATAGGTTAGTCTAGACAAAGGATCTCCCAGAGCTCATCTATGGTGAGAGAAAAACCACCTGTTTCCTATGTCATCCTCCACCCCCCCCCCCCTCCCCTGCACCAACCAGTTGAAGTGCAAAAATGACAGTAGAGAATGCCTTCTAGCCAGGAGATTAACAATAGTAAAAATGAGAAGACTACAAACTTGGTGCACGTCGATTCAAATGACAATAATAAAACACAATGAGAGAAATAATAAGGTCAGAAGGTAGGGGAGTCTGTGTACTCTTCCTTCCCAAAGCCAAAGCTGCAGATACATGCTCTAGTTATATGAAATACCAATTATGTGATATGTTTTGTGTTGCCCTGTTAAGTTTACCACACACATTCTCTCCATAGCTCATTTTGTTGTGTGGGCGACAAAGTGCTCTAAGAATGAACTTTAGTGTATGCTAGTTCATTTACAATGAAAATTCTACGATGATCATGAATACATAAGCAAGCTCTGATAAAATACTGTGTTTCTCAACAGAAGGTGTCCTATGAACAATAATGGTAAGTATCAAATATGCAAATGATTATATTATTTAGGAACACCTTAAGTTATACAGTATTGCAAGTACAAATATATTGCTCGCCTCACTAAGCAATGGTAAGCAGATAATTATGATTAGAGCTCCATCAATTTGTATTTGGGTTACCATTTTATATAGGGGGAAGGGCAGATAGAGTCTGACAGCTGAGACCTATGTACAAAAGGAAATTGCACTTAACTTTTAAGGTACAGTTATGCAGGTTCGCAAATGAGCCTAATAATAGGTCATGTAATTACGGCAAAAATTCAACAAAAACAGAAGTTAAAATTAAACAGTTTCTCACTAATGTATCAGAAAAGGAAAATCTCATAAATAAGGGGCCAAGAAAAGCAAAACAAGTACTCTCCTCTCATTCATTCAGGAAATAGTGAAATGTTACAATTAAATGTACGGCTAGGGCAATTTCGATCCGGTGTTTGTAATCTGGTTTCTAAAATCAAGGTTGCCTCTGATGTCACATACAATTTTAACCCACATGTTAACTCAGTTATAGGTTGCTCATTACTATTGTGATAACAAGTACAGCTACAACATAAGTCGTTCATTAGTTTCTTACCTTCAACTCGTTGGATTTTAGATTTGATGGACATTATTGTATCGAAGGGTGACACTGTCATTTCGAATGCTGTTCCCGTAAGTGTTTCAATGAAAAGATCCATCGTTCCTTCTTGTTGCAATGATGACCGATACTTCGGCCGTGATCCATGCTGCGACATCATACATTTGCACTTTTCCCAATCTAATCGCTTAAATGCGCAATATTAATCATCATCTATATTCTGTGAGGAACACTGCGGAACTGTGTATGGCGTATCCGCATAATTTACGGAACATTGCATTTTTTGACGTTATATCACTGTACACATGTCCCGATGAGCTTGATATTTTATTTTCCAATGAAGCAGATTTATTCGGACAAGTACTTCACTTATGACTTTATTATATTCACAATTGCTTTCAGCAGTTTTGAAGTTAAATGTGTAAAGAGCAAATCAAGTTCGGTGCTGTCAGAGAGCAGTGAGTTTATAACCTGTAATTTACGAACGTTCAACTCGTGTGTAGATTAAATCAACAGAATCAACAATATATATTTTTTTGTTTCACAGTTTCAATTCACAAACAAATCTTTCTAAACCATCTTTTAGTTTCTTTAGTAACTCCAAAGAATCTTGCAGGGTTGCCAATGGTAATGACGGTCATATTTCAGAACACAGCTTCTGCCTATAAAACGTTTTTATTTACAAAGCGTTTTCAGTATTTCAAAAGTTGTAGGTAATTAAATACACAATCCTGTTATGGATAAGAAATCGGCTTTAATTAGCAAACTAGCTGAAGATTATTGTGACGAAGAATAGTGCAAAGTACCAAATAAAATATTCAAATACTATGACCTCAATTTTCTGAACAACTTTCAAGACAACTCGTAAATTATAGTTTTTTCTGCACGAAGTGTCGCTGACGATTATTTACAATTTTTTGGAGAAATCTCCAAGGTGGAGTTCTAATTACGGAAGTGCTCATAACAGAATATTTTTAACAGAGCCGATTATAATGTCTATTTAGTAAGGACCGTCCACACGCAACAATCTGTCTGCGCAAATGTTTGCGCACATTATGCCTGCTGCGCAGACAGATCGTTCAGTATGAATAGGAGATTTGCATGGATATGAGACACCTGGAGTTGGAGGTTTCAGCGAAACTGCTTAAATCTGTGGGTTCAAATCACACCTGCACAGACAAGTCCAAGTGTGAACACAGGAGATCGTCATAATTTTGGCGCGCAAACGTGTTTGAGTTAGACGTTTCTTCTGTCCAAACTTTCTCGTCCGAGTGTGCATAGTGAATTTTAAAACTTCAGGTACACGTAAGTGGTATAGAGAGGTCATTGCCGAATGTATAGAAATGTACACGAGTCATATACGTATGTGAAAAATTAACAGGAGAGAATTCAGCAACATACATAAGAAAGTAACTGCTTACAATTCTTTAGTATGCGGTTGAGCAGAGGAACGGCAATGAAAACGATAAATAAATTCATTGCAGACTATTTACGGCGAAGAACTAAACACAGGAATGTAATCTATTCGATCTGGCGCCGGACAAATAAATAAATAAATAAAGAGTAGGCCCTATTTGCTCTAAGGATGAGCTCTGTCGGAATATTGTATTAAACTGAAAATGAAATACGTAGAAAGAGTGGCTTTAGGGACATACAGATAATTACGCTTGTTTTACTTCCTGATATAATATGTAGATTGTGTCTAAAGTGCTTCAGAGGCGAACTGTAGAATTCACTACCACAATACTAGAAGTAAAAATTTCCATATAAACTGGGAATCCCTGTCTACAGTTCAGAACGAAGTTATATATTCTGGTGCAAAAATCCTACAGATTCTTGGTACACTTTAGGCAGGGATCAGAAAATCCCAACTAAGTAACGAAGTAAACTGTAGCTCACTGACACCGTATACAATTTGTAAGAATATATTGTGCTTCAAACACGTCTAAAACTGTAAAAATATTATCTGTAACTCAGAACTGAGGTTCAATACTGTACTTTCCTTCATGAAGTCATCCTGCAGGATGGGTAAATAGCTTCGCATATGTAGGATATGATGTCTTTCAGTCTCTGTTTCGAAACTGCAGTAGAAAATTCTAGATATTTGTGGCTACTTCCAGATTCTAGGAATCTTAAAGTCACTAAGAGGCTCTCATGTGCAGAAACTGCTGTCCGCCTACAAGTATTTTTTCATATTATTTGAGGAGTTATGAGTGTCAAAAGACAACCACACATTTCCAAATCCACCTGCAAATAATTACAGCGGTCATTGGGTTCGCCCTGCAACTCATGAAGTGAATTTATGTGCGAGAACTACGACCTCATAAGCAGGGCACTTCGATCAGTCTTCCTGCGCCTTTCATTTTGTTTGCAACTGTTTTGTAACACAAATTGCGAACACAGACCACGGTAGAATTTCTTCTATATCTGAATACATAAAGTAAATTTTGAAGTTATGAGAGCGCAGTCGCTTGCCACTGAAATTTCTTTTCTACACCGACAGATGGCGGGTGAGCAGTGGATAGGAACTTGTTTCATGTGAACCCACCACATTTGCAGCAATCTATTTCATGTACAAACATTTGCGCAGACAGATCGTTGTGTTAAGGAAGGCTTTCAGGATAGTTTAAGAGAAGATTAGAAACAGGATAAGAAATACACTCATATTCAAGGATTGTAGTAACGACTTGTAACATGATTACCTAAAAAAATACTATGTACAATGATATGTTTAATTAAAAAAACTGACAGTCTCTTTGGTTTTTTTTTTCATTTTCTTACATTGAACATTGACTGATCGGTATAAATTGATAAGTTCCTGAAATCTGTAGACTGTCTCTATCGCAATTAAAACTTTTTGTTTTGTTTGTACAATCGTCATCATAATCGTTGTTATTTCTACTCTAGGGCGTGCTAACACAATCATCAACAACCATGGCATTTACATGGGGCTCCCAAAACGGGATTTCGTAAATCGATTTCTCAATACCGATTGCTGAATCCAGAAGTCTAAGGACCAGGAAATTTTGTGATTATAGAGAAAAAGAAAAGAAATTTATTTTATGTAAGTTTAAAGTCATGATGTGCTTACAGCAGCTATGCCCTGTATGAAATCCTGCCTCGTAGGAAAGGACACCCTCATCAATATTCTGTTATAGATGAGCTTTTCTAATAGCTTATAGCAGACACTTAGCGATGCTACAGGCAATAGCTTTTTTATGGCCTTTTCTAATTCGGGCTCTGTGAACGAAACAGAGACACTGGTATCTTCTTCAACTTAAGTATTTAGTTCATTTATATGTCGCTTTGTTTCATCTTTGAACTTACAGTACAGGGGAACTTCTTGTGCTCATTATTTTATATGTAAGGCAATCTAAGATGAAGACATCTAAGTTTCCTGTTTGTAAATTGTTTGCAGCTCCTAATTTACCTATTACAAACCACAAGTTCTGGCTACAGTACATGAAGTCTAGATTTTTCTGTTAGTTCTTCCCATCTCGCTTTACGTTTTTTGTTCATTGATAGCTGTACGCCTTCTCATAGTTTTTGGTCACTCGTCTTAGTATTCCATGTACAGTTATTCTGTGGCGTGGTTCCCGCAAGGAACATATTTCTTCCTCAGCCTCCAAGGTATGTTGAATTTTGCTGCTGTGATCAATACTGCAGTGAACAGAGAGTAATTTTTTGCTGTGGGGGTGATCCATTGGATGTGAGGGTTCATCTCTTTGGTGCTTCCATCACAGTTTGCTTTCCTCAAATTACACTTTGGTTACTAAAGGCAGCTGTAATCTTATGTTAAGTATTACTTGTCTCTGGTGGCTCTTTGCGAAGCTCGGCAGAACTCAGCTTGTGTGTTGCAAAGAAGTTCCTGAATTATTTGTTGCTACTGTGCAAAGATTTGGTATTGTATCAGTTTGCCATCTTGCAGACTGAAAGGTTTTCAGTCCTTTGACATCAAAAGGTACATCTCTTGGGTACATTATGGAACCATAGACGTCAGATATTAAACCAGCTACAATCCTATGTCCAAAAATTTCTCCTCAAACATCTGTTTGTTAGTCATCTTCTAAGTGTGTTTCATGCATGGCTACAATGTCTATATTATTATCCATCGCTAAACTACTAAGCTGCTCGCATTTGTCTCTATCTGAGCCTTCTATGTTAACTTGCAAACGTGAACCTGAGAACCCATGTCTTTAATGTGGGGCTTCTTAGAAGTACTGTTGTTTTGTTCCTAAGCCGACCTCTGTAGTTTTCGACTGTGAGAGAAGCAACATCTAGTGTGGTCGCCATTTGTGTAGACTTTAGCTGTCTGCTTGTGCAAACCGCTTCCATAGAGGCACCATCTTGGAGGCTGTCTACACTCTACAGCGAAAAACGTATGTAAGATACCATGATCCAACAGTTAGAACTTACTATGACCATGAGTATTGGAAAATCTATGTGAACAAAGCAGGTGTGAATAAAAAGAATGATTTTTTCTGTAGCTCTTCATTTTCTTATCAACTTCTTTCAACCACCCCATAAATGTTTCCTTTGCCATCGAAGCCTGCATATTTCTGTCATAGTCAAGCAGCAGAGCCCTTACACCTGTGAACAGTTAAATTACTTTGGACACATTTGCATTGTGTCTGCTACCATGTTCGGTTCAATAATATTTTGTGGACCCGTGGGAGGTGGATTCCTTGACTACTTTGACAACTGTTATGGCACCCATATGGTTTGAGTAAGCTTCTGTCTTACTGTGAATCTTTTCTTGAAGAGTAACAGTGGACATCATGGTTTTCAAATGACTTTTTTGGCTGACAGATTAAATGGTGTTTTTGAAACTTTGACATAAGCAATGCTATTTCAGATATGATTTGTAACATATTTTGACTCCTTCCTTGCAGTATTACACTTGTGAAATTTTGACTATGAGCCAGACAAAAAGTGACAATTAACAAAGCTATTGGTGATCTTGCTGCCATTATTTTCTCATACAGCAGTGCTTTCTTCGTAATGCATTTCGTTTGCTTGTATATGTAATAATGGACATCCCTGTCATGCAAGATTGTCTTATAATCATGCATCTCACTTGCTGCATTGCACAAAGTGTTGATGCTTTGTTTTTGTTTTCGTTCAAAATCCAGACAAAGTTACATATATTAGACACATTTTTAGCACTTGCGTTGTTACTGTCATTACTGCCATTACAGATTTTTTTATATGATCCTCTATTTAGGATGTCATACAAGGGATTTCTTTTTTCTTCTGACCTCAAAATAAGGTTCCCACCTCTTCTAAATATAAAAATCACAGTCGTGATTTATGTTATCAATATTGTGGTAGTATGTTTTCTACTGTACATGTATTAACTGTAATTTTGCTTATTTTTAAAAATGAGGGGCAGTCAAACAAAAACCGAACACCTGCCGCAACAGTGCTATTGAATGATTCCATTCAAAAGTAGTCACCCCTACATGTTAAGATATTTATTCCATTGAGAAACGAGATCCTCAATTCATGTTTCATAGAACAAGATCCGCTGCTAGTAGTTCCACAATTGCACCCATTCTTGCACTTGCTTACCTAACTGAGCCCGTAACAATTTCTTAGCGTCACCCTCCGGTAAATCTGCGTCCTTGAGAAGAATCCTCGTCTTGTTCTCCGTACGTTATGGCTGCTCAGGGGGAACTGGGTTCGGTCGCGGCGGCGGCCGATTTAAATACCCTCCGCACGCGGCGCGCTACCTCCGCTTGCGCTCCCCGCGCCACGGTCGCGCGGTGGAACAGATTGCGACGGCGTCTGAGATGACGTCGGTGTGATGGCCCTGTCCACCGTGGTCGTCACAACTATACGTTTGCTCGATTTACTCTTGATTAACCCAATCGTTGGTTCCCAAGCCTTGCTAAGATTATAGCCACAGTCACGGTTTACGAGGTCGTCATTGGTGCGAATTTCGATGGCCTATCAACGCTGTCCCAGTATCTCGACGTCTGTACCAGAATCCTCGTGCGGTCATACTCCATAGCGTGATTTTCCGACAAACAATGTTCAGCGACCGTCGACTTGCTCGGATACATCAGTCGAGTGTGCCTCTGGTGTTCACGGCATCTATCCTCGACGGTACGCATCGTCTGACCAATATACGACTTGCCACACTGACACGGTATCTGGTACACCCCGGCCTTCCTCAAACCGAGGTCATCTTTGGCGCTCCCCACCAGTGCACGAGCTTTATTCGGAGGACAAAACACAGTTCCGACCCGGTGTTTCTTCAGAATGCGGGCGATTTTCCCCGAGAGTGCGCCTGTGTATGGAATAAAAGCCTACCTCCTCCCTCGTGATTTCATCCATCTTAACAGGTTGTGCTGCAGTGGTTGGGCGGCGAGAACGTTGAATCTGCCACTCTGAGTACCCATTTTTTCGAAATACAGTTCTCAGATGTTCCAGTTCCTGGGGTAGACTCTCTGCGTCAGAGATAGTGCGCGCCCTATGTACTAGAGTTTTAAGTATCCCATTCCTCTGTGAAGGGTGGTGGCAGCTGCCTGCGTGCAAATACAGATCAGTGTGCGTTGTCTTCCGATACACCCCATGACCTAGGGTGCCGTCAGACCTTCTCTTAACCAAGACGTCAAGGGAATATAATTTACCCTCAGTTTTAGTCTCCATAGTGAAATTGATGTTGGGGTGTATGGAGTTTAGATGTGTAAGGAAGTCAAGGAGTTTATCCATACCATGTGGCCAGATGACGAACGTGTCGTCCGCGTGACGGAAAAAGCAAATAGGTTTCCATTCGGATGACGACAGGGCTTCCTCCTCGAAGCTACCACCGGTGAGAGTGGGCTACCGATGGCGACTCCCTCCGTTTGTTCGTAATATTTTTATTAAAAAGAAAATACGTGGAAGTAAAGACATGCCTAAAAAGTTCAGTGTTCTTCTCGTCAAACTTCTGACTAATCAATTGTAGTGACTCTCGCAGGGGTACCCTCGTAAACAAGGAAACGACATCAAAACTCACCATGATATATGACTCATCCAACCTGAAGCTATCAAGGCATTTAACAAAATCCACGGAATTACGGATGTGATGAGGGCATTTACCCACATAATGACTTACTATTCCCGTCAGGTATTTGGCCAACAAATATGTAGGTGCCCTGATGTTGCTGACAATGGGGCGTAATGGTACCCCCTCTTTGTGAACCTTTGGGAGTCCATATAGTCTAGGCGGTACCGGACCTTGGGGTAATGGCACTGGAACACCTCTGAATGAAAAGTATTGATATGAGAGGAGCTTATGTTCAAACATAAAACTTGTTTCAAACCATAAATTATGTTTTCATTAACAGGTGGGGGACTTTTCAGAATGCCCAATTAAATGAAGAGTTGCCACTTCAGTTTTCCAAGACAACATGTTCTGTTGTTCTTACAAAATGTGGCTCAGATCTGAGGTCTTTTACATCAGTTCTTAACTTTTATTCTATAAGAGTATATGAAATATGCCAGGGTTTCATCTTACTTCTCACATCTTAGAACAATAAGTGGCACCTAGTTTCAGAAGTAATGTAGTATGTATCTCCATGGAATTTATTGATTTAATTAGGAGTGAAGTTATGGATAAGTATTTAAACAAGACTTTATTTCTGAACTTCATTGCTCTCAGGAGACATCAGTGGTCACCAGCAGATAATCACTTGGTATTACAGTCTAGTGTGGCTCATGGAGTGAGAATGCTGAGAGTCTTTTTCTCACAGAAACAAAAGTAAATGCGAATATCGCAATCTAATTATCTTCGAACGACAATGTCTACATCTACATCTACATTTATACTCTGCAAGCCACCCAACGGTGTGTGGCGGAGGGCACTTTACGTGCCACTGTTATTACCTCCCTTTTCTGTACTAGTCGCCTATGGTTCGTGGGCAGAACGACTGTCTGAAAGTCTCTGTGCGCGCTCGAATCTCTCTAATTTTACATTCGTGACCTCCTCCTGAGGTATAAGTAGGGGGAAGCAATATATTCGATACCTCATCCAGAAACGCATCCTCTCGAAACCTGGCGAGCAAGCTACACGGCGATGCGGAGCGCCTCTCTTGCAGAGTCTGCCACTTGATTTTGCTAAACATCTCCGTAACGCTATCACAGTTACCAAATAACCCTGTGACGAAACGCGCCGCTCTTCTTTGGATCTTCTCTATCTCCTCTGTCAACCCGATCTGGTACGGATCCCACACTGATGAGCAATACTCAAGTATAGGTCGAACGAGTGTTTTGTAAGCCACCTCCTTTGTTGATGGATGACATTTTCTAAGGACTCTCCCAATGAATCTCAACCAGGTACCTGCCTTACTAACAATTAATTTTATATGATCATTCCACTGCAAATCGTTCCACACACATACTCCCAGATATTTTACAGAAGTAACTGCTACCAGTGTTTGTTCTCCTATCATATAATCATACAATAAAGGATCCTTCTTTCTATGTATTCGCAATACATTGCATTTGTCTATGTTAAGGGCCAGTTGCCACTCCCTGCACCAAGTGCCTATCCGCTGCAGATCTTCCTGCATTTTGCTACAATTTTCTAATGTTGCAACTTCTCTGTATACTACAGCATCATCTTCGAAAAGCCACATGGAACTTCCAACATTATCTACTAGGTCATTTATATATATTGTGAAAAGCAACGGTCCTACGACACTCCCCTGAGGCACACCTGAAATCACACTTACTTCCGAAGACTTCTCTCCATGTTGATTCCTGCAGCGTAGATTCTGCGTTTCCAAAAACGACATGATACTTTAGCAAAAAACATGTTCTAAAATTCTACAACAGATCGACGTCAGAGATATAGGTCTATAGTTTTGCGCATCTGCTCGATGACCCTTCTTGAAGACTGGGACTACCTGTGCTCTTTTCCAATCACTTGGAACCTTCCGTTCCTTTAGAGACTTGCGGTACACGGCTGTTAGAAGGGGGACAAGTTCTTTCGTGTACTCTGTGTAGAATCGAATTGGTTTCCCGTCATGTCCAATGGACTTCCTCTGTTGAGTGATTCCAATTCTTTTCTATTCCATGGACATTTATTTCGATGTCAGCCATTTTTTCGTTTGTGTGAGGATTTAGAGAAGGAACTGCAGTGCAGTCTTCCTCTGTGAAACAGCTTTGGAAAAAGGTGTTTAGTGTGCTGGTTAAAAAGTTTCAAATTTGTTTTCTTTCTGCAAGTGAAATACAAATTTAGTTTCATAAAGCGCTGGAGTATTGTTTTGTAGCATATAAAACAATCATTTAAATATGTAACCCATTTGTTGTTAAAATTCCTTTTTACAGACATCATAACTGAACACCAGTGACTATAATGGCTAATTAAAATCAACGCTGAAACATATATTCCTGACTGTGCAAAATTTCAAATGAAATTGATGGTGTATAGAATAACTTAAACATTCGTAGAAGAGGTAAAATTTCTGAGAGAGACAAAGATAAATTTAAGTGAAATCAAGTGTAAGCTTTTGATTTGAGTGATGATGTTTAGTTGCACATAAGTTCAATCAACAATTTTCATACACTATTATACATTTCTTCTGACTAAGAAGCGTCATTTTGGTGGTTATGCGCTCAGAATTGTACTTTTTGGAAGTGAAATTATTGAAAGAATCTTGTGCTGTTTGTACTTTTAACTGTAACAGCTAATAGTTCGATTTAAATTAAAATGATCGTTTGTTTCGCCAAGATGTAATCAATGCTCGACGAATAAGCATCAACAAATTAGGTTCTCAATTGTCTGATTATGAGCATTCCTCCACAGAAGTATGTTGTATCCAAATACGTACTGAAATCTGATCGTAAATTCAGTGGCTTTAAGTAGAGAGGGCAAGTTTCACACAGTGTCTTAAGGGAGGAACCCTTGTTTCGGCTTCAAAAAGATGGCAGTCTGTCTTGCCCCTTGGCACCAGTCAGTGCCTATTCTCAGTCTAGGCAAGGCCATCTCCCTTCTTGGCTTACATACACCTTGATCCAAAGGTCTGTTTCCATGGTTACTTTTTAAAACTGTCTAATCAACCACTGATAGTTGAAAAATTCTGTTTTACCAAAGTCATGAGCTTTTACTTGCAACAGTGGTCCACCTATGAGAATATTTTTAGCAAGGGTTTGTTTGATTCGTTCCACAATATTCTGATCAAAATTAGGAAAATCAATGCTTCTACACTCCTGGAAACTGCAATAAGAATACCGTGAATTCGTTGTCCCAGGAAGGGGAAACTTTATTGACACATTCCTGGGGTCAGATACATCACATGATCACACTGACAGAACCACAGGCACATAGACACAGGCAACAGAGCATGCACAATGTCGGCACTAGTATAGTGCATATCCACCTTTCGCAGCAATGCAGGCTGCTATTCTCCCATGGAGACGATCGTAGAGATGCTGGATGTAGTCCTGTGGAACGGCTTGCCATGCCATTTCCACCTGGCGCCTCAGTTGGACCAGCGTTCGTGCTGGACGTGCACACCGCGTGAGACGACGCTTCATCCAGTCCCAAACATGCTCAATGGGGGACAGATCCGGAGATCTTGCTGGCCAGGGTAGTTGACTTACAACGTCTAGAGAACGTTGGGTGGCACGGGATACATGCGGACGTGCATTGTCCTGTTGGAACAGCAAGTTACCTTGCCGGTCTAGGAATGGTAGAACGATGGGTTCGATGACGGTTTGGATGTACCGTGCACAATTCAGTCCCCCCTCGACGATCACCAGAGGTGTACGGCCAGTGTAGGAGATCGCTCCCCACACCATGATGCCGGGTGTTGGCCCTGTGTGCCTCGGTCGTATGCAGTCCTGATTGTGGCGCTCACCTGCACGGCGCCAAACACGCATACGACCATCATTGGCACCAAGGCAGAAGCGACTCTCATCGCTGAAGACGACACGTCTCCATTCGTCCCTCCATTCACGCCTGTCGCGACACTACTGGAGGCGGGCTGCACGATGTTGGGGCGTGAGCGGAAGACGGCCTAACGGTGTGCGGGACCGTAGCCCAGCTTCATGGAGACGGTTGCGACTGGTCCTCGCCGATACCCCAGGAGCAACAGTGTCCCTAATTTGCTGGGAAGTGGCGGTGCGGTCCCCTACGGCACTGCGTAGGATCCTACGGTCTTGGCGTGCATCCGTGCGTCGCTGCAGTCCGGTCCCAGGTCGACGGGCACGTGCACCTTCCGCCGACCACTGGCGACAACATCGATGTACTGTGGAGACCTCACGCCCCACGTGTTGAGCAATTCGGCGGTACGTCAACCCGGCCTCCCGCATGCCCACTATACGCCCTCGCTCAAAGTCCGTCAACTGCACATACGGTTCACGTCCACGCCGTCGCGGCATGCTACCAGTGTTAAAGATTGCGATGGAGCTCCGTATGCCACGGCAAACTGGCTGACACTGACGGCGGCGGTGCACAAATGCTGCGCAGCTAGCGCCATTCGACGGCCAACACCGCGGTTCCTGGTGTGTCCGCTGTGCCGTGCATGTGATCATTGCTTGTACAGCTCTCTCGCAGTGTCCGGAGCAAATATGGTGGGTCTGACACACCGGTGTCAATGTGTTCTTTTTTCCATTTCCAGGAGTGTATTTCTCTTAATATTTTCATGTCCCCCAGAATACAGAGTTGATGTGGCATCTTTTTCTTATAAAGATCTTGTAAAAGGCGTGTTTAGGTAAGCCAAACTGTTACGTCTCATATCCACACACTTAGTTCACATTAGGTTCCAGTTTGTTATAATGCATGTAGATTCAGTCATTTTTAACAATAGACAAATGTTTACTGCATATGTATTTAAAATTCTGCGTAAAATAACTACTTAGGTAAATTGTTTCTCTGTATTTCCCTCAAGTTACAATCGCTTATAGAAGTGGAATGTCAGGTGGTCCCACTTACAGAGTTCCAAGCATGAAAAACGACTCTGACTTATAGGAAGGTTTCTACCTTCCCCGCTGTAGAGGTTTTATGGAGTGAAAATGATGCAGCCTGACGATTAGACTCTCTTATAAGAGTTTTTTTCTCGCTCATTAAGGCCTCTCCTATACAGATTCGTTTGTATAACAATTTGTAGGGAAAACTATATAGGCTCAGTCATAGGTAAAATAGGGAGTAGAATTTGATTCATTCGTAGGGTACTGTGGAAATGCTGTTGGTCTACAAATGAGGGCGTTACAATACACCCTTGAAACTCATCTTGGTATATTACTCAAATGTGTGGGACTCCTACCAAATAGAACCATGAGGTGATACTGAACTTATACTGAAGGGCAGAACATATGATTACAAGTTTGTATGATTCATGGAAGAGCGTTGTGCAGATGATATCTGAAAAATAGGAACTAGCAGCCACATGGAGATAGATTCCAACTATCTGTGAAAGCCTTCTTTGAAGATTCAGCATTATGAAATGAATGTAGAAGTATATTACAATACCTTACATATACACTACCAGCCAAAAGATTTCGTTTACCTATCACAACTATGGATTTGTAGTTAAGGCAGGGATTCCATTTTGAATACTCTATCATACTCCTGTTCTGATAACCAAACATAGGTAAACATGTAAAGACTAAGCACGTCTGTTGTGTATTTGACTGGTTGTTCGCATAGAGGGGCACTGATCAGTATCCATAACAATACTAACATGCCTTTACCTAACATTTTCTATTAAAATGGGCCTTATTCCTACACAGAGTGTAGCAAGTAGTTCACATTAGGTTCCAGAATGTTGGTGCTTCTAGCAGTGTGTTTGTATACCTGATCATTATAGTACCATATTGAACCATAATGGGACAGAATGGGGATACCGGAATTTAATACAGTGTTGTAATTGTAGCTTTATATCAGGAAGGCTATTCTAGAAAGACACTAGCAACAGAAGTTCCCATAGCCCAATATATAGAGGTCTATAAGCTGTAGCAGTTCAAGCAAACTGATACCAAAGCAAGTTTTCGTGATATTGCAGACCCTGAATAACATCATACAGGGAAAATGAGTTACTATGTTAAAACAACAGCTGATTCCTCAAACTGGGGCGCTATCAAGTATGGGGTCCCACAGGGTTCAGTCTAAGGTCCTTTACTGTTCTTGATATACATTACTGACTAACCGTTCCACATTGATGAAGATGCAAAGTTAGTTCTTTTTGCTGATGATACAAGTATAGTAATAACATCCAAAAACCAAGAACTAAGTGATATAATTGTAAATCATGTTTTTCACAAAATTATGAAGCGTTTCTCAGCAAATGGACTCTCTTTAAATTTTGATAAAACACAGTATATACAGTTCCGTACAGTAAATGGCACAACTCTAGTAATAAATATAGACTTTGAACAGAAGTCTGTAGCTAAGGTATAATTTTCAAAATTTTTAGGTGTGTCCATTGATGAGAGGTTAAACTGGAAGCAACACATTGATGGTCTGCTGAAACGCCTGAGTTCAGCTACGTATGCTATTAGGGTTATTGCAAATTTTGGTGATAAGAATCTCAGTAAATTAGCTTACTATGCCTACTTTCATTCACTGCTTTCATATGGCATCATATTCTGGGGTAATTCATCATTGGGTAGAAAAGTATTCATTGCCCAAAAACGTGTAATCAGAATAATTGCTGGAGCCCACCCACGGTCATCCTGCAGACATCTATTTAAGGATCTAGGGATCCTCACAGTAACCTCACAGTATATACATTCACTTATGAAATTTGTTGTTAATAATCCAACCCAGTTCAAAAGTAATAGCAGTGTGCATAGCTATAACACTAGGAGAAAGGATGATCTTCACTATGCAGGGTTAAATCTAACTTTGGCACAGAAAGAGGTAAATTATGCTGCCACAAAAGTCTTTGGTCACCTACCAAACAGCATCAAAAGCCTGACAGATAGTCAACCAACATTTAAAAATAAATTAGAAGAATTTCTAGATGACAACTCCTTCTACTCATTGGCTGAATTTTTAGATATAACTTAAGGGGGGGGGGGAGGGGAAAAAAATTAAAAAAAAACTAACTTAAACATTAGTGTCATGCAATATTTTTTGTAATGTAATATCTTGTACAGACATCTTTTATTAACCAGACACGTTCCACATCATTACGAAGTGTCGTATTTGTGATCTATGGAACAAGTATTAATCTAATCTAATCTAATCTGCAGATAGTAACAGTCTGAGGCATTCACACCCGAACAGCGACAGACTTGCTGTAAAGGGAGTGAAGGATGTAGATGCAGACGCCACCAGATACCCTCTCATAAGTTGCCAGGTTCCTACAATAACCCCAACATCCACGGAGGGCACGGGTTCGCATTGTCAGAAACCAAGTTTCCTGAAGAGCTATGCAGAGGAAAGTGTGAAGGCTGAGAAGTCGCTGGAGCTCAGAAAGGTGGTGGAAAAAACAGCTGCAGTTCCACTGGAGGAAGATATTGTCCACGGCCGAGAAAGGTGTGAAGGGACCGAAAGGCAGATTACGCCACTGGGTCACCTGCTGCCACTAATTGAGTACCTGTTCAAGTGACATCCATTGTGTCAGAGTCCGGCGAGATTTAGGTCCTCAGCAGACGCCAGAATCTCTACCTTGCTCTCAGACGCAGAGCTTCTAGGTTGCGGTGGTTTGGGTGCCACCAGAAGTTCTTTCATCTTGGAGGTCTTCTTCTTGGACTTTTCTCGCTGTTACTTGGATTTCACTGGCTGGGAGTACTTCACTGATCTAGTCTCCTGGACGGAGGAGGATCACGGAGCCCTACAACCAGCTGCTTGTGGGCACTTATGCCACTTCCGGGCGTCATCCTTCCCAATTGTGAAAACCTTGCGAGTGAGAGGAGATGAAGAAGTGGAACGCTTCTCAGGCTTAGAAGCGGGGACGGACGCCCCTGATGGGTTGGAGGGTGTTGCTCCCGAGGTAGGTGGTGCAGGAGCAACAGGGTGAGTAGTGACGCCTCCATGAGCAAGGGGGCATGTGGCGTTGTACGGCTCAGTGAGCCAACTGGAATTTGTTGGAACTGATGGGGCTATCACGGTTGTCGTAGCTGCGGCATATGAGGAAGACATACGCACAGGATGGAGTCGTTCATATTTCCTCTTAGCCTCAGTATAGATTAGTCGGTCCAGGGTCTTTATTCCATGATTTTCCGCTCTTTCTATAAGATCCTGCAGTCTGGTAACCAACATTTAAAAATAAATTAAAAGAATTTCTAGATGACAACTCCTTCTACTCATTGGCTGAATTTTTAGATATAAATGAAGGGGGGGGGGAAATAAATAAATAAAAAACTATCTTAAACATTAGTGTCATGCAATATTTTGTGTAATGTAATATCTTATACAGACATCTTTTATTAACCTGACACGTTCCACATCATTACGAAGTGTTGTATTCATGATCTATGGAACAAGTATTAATCTAATCTAATCTAATCTACCCTAATCAGAGTAAACTTCTGAGGAGTCATACTGCACCTGAAATTCGCAGGGAAGTAAAGAGTATACAAGCTGCTACAATCTCTATCTCATCAGTGCAATGCCATCTTTGTGAAAAAATTTCAAAGGGGTGCACCAGAGACCAAAAAACTTTCACTCTACAAACAAAATAAGATGAACAGATTATAATGGGCACAGCAACATAAAAACTAGAGTGGATGACAATGGTTCAAAGTGTTATTCATGGCAGAAGCTAAGTTTGCAGTTTTTGGAAGCAATCGTTGAATGTTTGTTCGTCGACTTTGTGGAGAAAATATGAAGACAGTGCATGACACAAATGGTGAAGCATGGTTGAGCGTCAGACATAGTGTGGGGATGTTTTGTGGGTGATAAAATCAGTGGTCTAGTGATAATAATGGAACATAAAAGGAGGAAGAATATCACAGGACAATGCAGTTTTGTCTGGCAAGAGACTTATAGGTCACATGTTTATTCTGTAGCAGGATAATGATCCGAAACATCCTTCTAAATTGTGCAGGGGGTATGTCAATAGAAGATAAATGTGGAGAACTGATGAACACATTCTGGTCAAGTCAGTCATCTGACTTAAATCCCATTTGACTCTTTTGGGAAGAACTTGACAGAGAGTACAGAAAACTGAGGTAATAAAAACATCAAAAAAAGTTTGCATCACCTCGGTTCCGAGAGTTTCGGAACCTGTACAGAAACATGGAATATAAATCAACATAAACATCATTTTCGCCCTTTTTATTGCCTATGAAAACCACACATTGCATGTTGTACCACCATACAGCGAGACATTCAAAGGTGGTGGTCCAGACTGCTGAACACACCAGTACCTCTAATACCCAGCAGCACGTCCTCTTGCATTGATAAATGCCTGTATTCTTCATAGCATACTATCCACAAATTCATCAAGACACTGTTGGTCCAAATTGTCCCACTCCTCAACGGCGAATCGACGTAGATCCCTCAGAGTGGTTGGTGGGTCACGTCGTCCATCAACAGCCCTTTTCAATCTATTCCAGTCGTGTTCGATAGGGTTCATGTCTGGTGACCTTGGTAGCCACTCTAGTCGAGCGATGTTGTTAACCTAAAGGAAGTCATTCACAAGATGTGCACGATGGGAGCGCCAATTGTCGTCCATGTAGAGGAGTACCTCTCCGATATGCTGTTAATATAGTTGCACTAACGGTCAGAAGATGGCATTCACGTATCATACACCCATTACGACGCCTTCCATGGCCACCAGCGGCGTACGTCGGTCCCACACAATGCCGCCCCGAAAACAGCATGGAACCTCCACCTTGCTGCACTTGTTGGACAGTATGTCTTAGGTGTTCAGACTGACCGTGTTGCCTCCAAACACATCTCCACCGATTGTCGGTTGAAAGCATATACGACACTCATTGGTGAAGAGAATGTGAGGCCAATCCTGAGCAGTCCATGTTGTTGGGCCCATCTATACCGCATTAAATGGTTGTAAAGATGGACCTCGCCATCTACGTTCTGAGTGAAGTTCCGCATCATCCAGCCTATTCCACACAGTTTGAGTCGTAGCACGACGTTCTGTGCCTGCTCGAAAAGCATTATTCATCATGATGGTGTTGCTGTCAGGGTTCCTCCTACCCATAATAAGCATATAGTGGTCATCCACTGCAGTAGTAGCCCTTTGGCGCCCTGAGCGAGGCATTTCATCGACAGTTCCTGTCTCTCAGTATCTCCTCCATGTGTGAACAATATTGGGTTTGATTCACTTCGAGACACCTGGACACTTCCCTTGTTGAGAACCCTTCCCGGCACAAAGTAACATTACGGACTCGATCGAACCACGGTATTGACCATCTAGGCATATTTGAACTACAGACAACACGAGCCGTGTACCTCCTTCCTAGTGGAATGACTGGAACTGGTGGGCTTTTGGACCCCCTCCGTCTAATAGGCGCCGTCCATGCATGTTTGTTTATATCTTTGATCTTTGGACGGATTTAGTGACATCTCTGAACAGACAGAGGGACTGTGTCTGTGACACAATATCCACAGTCAACGTCTATACTCAAGAGTTCTGGGAATTGGGTTGATGCAAAACTTCTTTTGATGTGTGTATAATATTGAAGATCTATAGAATGATTTACGGACATGTTGGAATACAATATTTGCAAGCAACGCTACAAAATCTTATGTTCAGAATACCAAGAGTTTGTTGAAATGTAACAGCCCATTAAGATCCACTTAAAACGAACATTTTCCAGTCTAATTCAGGATCGCACAAGTAAACAAAATATGGAACTCATCATGAAAAAATTATAACTGAAAAAATAACTGTTTAATCTCATTCACTTCAAAGTGTAGAAGCTCTGTAAATGAAGGGAACATTTCTCCTGAAGGGAGTCTCTAGTAATTAATAACAAATGTAAATGTATTATTGTAAATACGTATTCGAGAAGTTATTCTCAAATAAAATAACAGGCATGTACTAATATCGTAGTGTACTAGCTGTCCTGGAGTAAACACACATTTATATATGTATTTTCAGCTTTTCTATGTTAATTTTAATTGTTAATTAAACAAAAAGTGATTCTAAACAATGCTGAGGATTGTTCGGTATTGTTAAGAAAGTATAAATAGTTACAGCCATATTGGCAAAGGGGTCTGTACTTAGTGTGTATTTGAAAAGAAAAGATATAGCTTCCAGAACTTTATAATAAAAACCTATAGTTGCTGTTTTCCAGGACTTCTGCTGCAACAGATTGCCTGCTAGGATGATTAAATTAACGCATAGTAACATTTTATGTGGTGTATGGAGTTCGGATGCAGTGTAATTCTGTAAACTAATTGTATTTTGTTTCAGAGTTAATTCGCTTGTTGAAATATTATTCCATTTTTTCGAAAAATGGACAATGAAGAAAGTGAGTAACACTGCAAAGGACTTAATGATACTTGTGTGAAAACGCAACTTGGAGAACTAACTGTAAGTACAAAACATATTTGAATTTTTACTTTTGGAAATTGTTTTTTCATCTACATTGTCATTATAGAGGATGACAGTGAGGTTAACAACAATAGGGAAGTTGACTATAATGGGGAGGCTAATGGAAACATTCAAAATGGCGTAGATATTACTGATAATAATACAATGGTAGTTAATCAGGAGAATGAAATCGGAGAGGATAGTGATCACAGTAGTGTATGTTCACCCTTTCGTGGATTTGAACCTAATGTATCAGCCTTGGATAGGTTCGTTAAGCTTATGGAAGAATAAAAACGGTCAACCGATGAGCATAGAATCACCCTTCATCAAAAGCTTGATTCGATCGATAAAAAATTAGACAAACAAGGAATCCAAATTTTTTGAGACAAAAGAGAATTTATAAAAATGCCAGGAAAAAGTGAATGAAAATACCAGAAATGTTTCGACCATAGAAGGGGAAATTGTTACCTTCAAAACAGCAATACCAAAATTTCGAAGAGAGGCTAGATTCCATGGAAAATTTCGAAATAGTTGCTACTGTTGAAGTGTTACAATTGAAAAAGCTTAACAAAAATTTCGTAAAGAAATTCACAGAAACAGACCAAAGTATACAAAATTTCACTAAATTGCAAATGACAATTTCGCAGAATTAAAAGAAGATGTAGGCATTTGTTTAGGCGAAATTTCGGACTTCAAAACTAAATTCCAAGAATTTGAAGTTTCTGTCACTGTGAAATCTCTCTGTAGTCACCTGGTAACAGTACATTGTCGAACAATGTTAACATTAAAACATTCACAGAGGATGGCAATATACATCCAGTTGATTTCATGTAGCAGATAAAAGAGAATTCCAATGATAAAATGAGCGATACCTTGAAAATTAAATTTTTTTAAAAAGTTTTTAGATGGGGAGGCTTTTTCATGAGTGAACCAATCAATCAAACCCGAAATGTCGTTTAATGAGGTAGAACAAGCTTTCATGAACAAATTCTGGTCAGAAACTAGACAAACCAGAATTAAGTCAGAATATTTTAATGGGCCAAATTTCAAGCAAATTAATGGTAGCATGGAAACCTTTCATGAACAGCGGTTAAGAACTTTACTATATCTTCATAAACCATTTGATGAAAGGATCCAAAAAGATACTTTAAAATGTAGATTGCCACACAGGGTAGAGTGGAGTTTGGCCTATGGGCCTGACAGCACTATTGAGATTTGTAGACATTATAGACTTAGCCTGGGAAAGAAATGAAATCTATAATGACAGGCAAGATGACAGTAGAAATAGAAACAGAGCCTGAAATTTCAGAAAGGGAAGAGGTGGAACAAACAGGACATACCAAAACTATACATCCACAAGACAACCTGAAGTGAACAGAATAAATTTTGAAAGGGAATTTTGGGAGAATTTTCTATCTGAAAACAAAGATGAACAAAGGAAGAAAAGAAAAGAAGAAAACATTTTGACAAATTTCTTTAACAGTAGTAATGCAGTAGTAGTTGTTGATAGTAATGAGAACAGATCTGATGAGTATGGTACAGTGGGAATGTTGAGTGACTGTCTTCTGACGACATCGATTGCATGTTAATGCTGAAAGAAGGATAAAATAAAGAAATAAATAAAGAAATGAGTGAAAAAGCTGATATGGTACTGTATGTGTGGAAGCTGGTGTTCATGTGCTTGGCAATGGAAATGAAAATGACAGAATAATTCCAGATGAAATTGCAGTAGGTAATAGACAGGAAAATGAAGATGTGGTTGAACAGAGTACACAGTGTTGAGGTTGTTGAAGAAGCGAGTGAAGAGAGAAATGAGTTTGGTGTGAAAATAATATTAAGTGTGATGATAATGTTTCAGATGAGAATGTTTCAGATGATGATGATAATTATGTTCATACTGATGTCTTACTTACAGAGGTAGATGGGATGGTATATGTAGATGTTAAAGTTGATGATTTGATGCTGAATGATTCTGGAAATTCTGGTGTAGTTCGCGTAATGAGTTAGAAACCAGTAAAGCAGTGCCTGATAGATTAATGTTACCAGTTGATGTCAGTGATGTTGTGTGTGAATGTGTTGGTGAAAATGGAAAAGAAGATCTAATTAGTGATAATGTACTAAGTGTACTTAGTGACTGTAGTAACAAATGTCAATATGGGGATCAAAAGTTTGAAGTTATAAATGAAATTTCTCAAAATGTGCATTTAGGAAAGGAAAATTGTTTTGGAAATTTGGACAAGTACATAATAGTAATTCAATCAGTAAATGTGTGCAAGTAGTGGAGGATGGAAATGTGTGTGTTCAAATCAGTAGCTTGCAGACAGATTTGAGGGAGCTTTACAAAAACAACTACCCAGTTAATGAAAGTACCACAAAACTGAATACACAACCCGCAAATAGTAAACTTGTTTTGAAGAATGTATACTCTATGCCACACATACAAATCCGTGTTGTACACCTTGTCATGCCACGTTATGAATATTCTGACCCAATAATAATAAAAACACTAATTGAAAGACAATTACAACTCATAAAAAGCTCTATTAATGTCCTCTGCTTTTTTGCAAATTCAAACACTGAGAAGTGAGAAATCAGATAACTTAACACATTTGAAGCCACTACTGTAAATTTTTTTTGTAGTTTATATTCATATTTCTTTTATGTGTGAATATTTGCATATTTTTACCCATATTTTGTCTATTCATAGAGAGAGTGTTGAAAAGGGTATGTCTGAACATTTGTGTACGCTTTTACCTGTCATAGAGTGGGGGTTATTCGATTTTTATGTAGGATCATTTGAATTTGTTGTTATTTGGACTTAGGAACGTGACACAGCTGAAATTGTGCAGACAACCTTAGTCACCCATTTAGCATCATGATATTTGTTCTTTGATATTTCACACACCATTGGAAATTTTGTTTGTAATGCATCTTACTTTACGCAGTGAAGATCATATGGTATACATTAGCAAACTCTACAGTGAGTACTTTAACCCAGTGAATGTGAAATAGCCAATAAGAGGAAATTTATTTTCATTTTTGCTATTAATGAATATTTGTACATCTTTTTTGAATTCTTATGTCCATCATAAATTATGAGTTAAATAGTGATTTGAGGAATTGAAATAGTTGAGAATACATCCTGTGCAGTGTATAGTCAAGGAAAAATCTGGGGGTGAACATCCTCTCAGAAACATTTTTCAGTAGCTTTGTGGTGAAATTTAACAGGTAGGGGATCTGTGGTACTTTCATAGATACACCACGTGACATATGCGTCCTTGCCCCAGCCAGTGACTCCATATTTATTTTCTGGAATCACTCCCCTTTTACTATCCTAGTGTATACAGTGTGCAATTTGTAAGACACAAGACAATATCTCGACCGGGGACTTAACTTAGAGTGCAAAAACACCAATTAAAATTTTTTTAGAAACCAGTATTTAAAAATATGATATCCTTTTTTTCTTATTAAGATTCTTTATGTAATGATTTGCTAATGTGTACCAGTAAAATATGAACAGAGTAATTTAGTACATGATCCTTCAATGTGAAGGAACAGGATTTATTACATGAAACTTTCAATGAAAAAGCAAATGATGTGACTGACTCTTTGTGTGGTATGGATATTAAATATCTGACAGATGGTGTTCAAAAATATTGTGTGATTCTATCAAAGCTATGAATTCTGATGAAACATGTAGTGACAAGTATAACAAATGTGTGAGGACAATAAGAACAGATGCTATTTCAAATGATGACAACCTCAAATCATTCTACCTCCTCAGGAGGTTGCATGGTCCTTTTTGCAATTTGGGGGAGGTGAACCGAAGGCTCAGAGCTGGTGTGACTCTTTCCTCGTAAAGTCACATCCTCTCTTACTTTTCTGTAAAAACTCACCCTCTTCCACTTTCTGATTTGGACAAATAGTTAGACTGGATGCCAAAAGGAACTAGTGCACATATGTCATACTACGTCAGCTATCTTTTTCTGGTTATCTAGATACTAACACAAACTTTGGGTGGGTTTAATAATGTGTGGTTTAATAATACAACCAGAGTATGAATTTTGACAAGAGTTGGTGTAATATTTACTTATTATGTCTGTGCAATTATAATGAAGCTCCGTCACATGACATTTTGGATATGATACTCTCATTGTGCTGATAATAGTCACATTGTGCTGATGATTTTATGAAAAGTTGAGGAAATGTTTAGAGTTGGTGTGAAGTTTACTTAAGATATATGTGCTGTTATAGTGACACTCTATCACTTTACAACTGAGATGTGATCACAATTAGGTTAGACTGTTTGTAGTCTTATATATGTGCTCTCATTTGGTTTGTCCTGTTACTATACCTATTATGTAAAAGTCACTGGATAGACATTGATTAACTATCAAGTATGAAAATACTCTATGTCATGATCTTGTCCTTAACATTTATTAGATTTACTGTATAATTGGCAAACAAACGTTTATTAGAAAGAAATTTATTATGCTTGGATTACTTAAATGTTTACATCTGTGGAGCATAAAGAAAATGGAATTTTATGTTCGAGATAGTAATGGGACAGAAGTGTTTCTGATTCCCAGGATTTGAGATTCACACAGTTTTATTTTCATCTTATTTCTATCATTTCAGTGACCATTATGATCAATTATTGGTAGTCTTACATACTTATTTTTTTGCCAGCTTAATATTATAAGATAGGGATGATGTTTGCTACATGTCTGGTATCTGTATAAGTCATGCTATCTCCTTAGTATAGATACGAGGTGTTCTTTGTCACAATGTCGACACAAATCTGAAAAAAAAAACAGCTCAGCTATCAACTTCATGTGATACAAAATATTTGAGTTAGGTACTCTTCAATACTGCTGTATGTTACAGGAAGTCAATGCTTTTCAGCATACGCAAATGTTAGCTTACAATCTGATTCTTAATGAAAACTGGTTAAGTTTCTCCAATATCTTCTTGAAAATGCTCTGATGTCCACTGACATTCGTATGTAATAAGTAGCAAAGGAAAAGCTAAAGATTGAGGATTTGAATTCATGGTATAGTTATGATTCTTGCAGACATCTACTTTCAATTGAAGTCTAGTTGGTTCATTAATACATAACTGATGAGGAAATATATATTTCTCATACCTTTAGAATAGGTGAACTAATCATTTTACTCCTAACATTAACTCATTCAGCCAGCCGGAGTGGCCGTGCGGTTCTATGCGTTACAGTCTGGAGCCAAGCGACTGCTACAGTCCCAGGTTCGAATCCTGCCTCGGGCATGGTTGTGTTTGATGGCCTTAGGTTAGTTAGGTTTAATTAGATCTAAGTTCTAGGCGACTGATGACCACTGAAGTTAAGTCGCATATTACTCAGAGCCATTTGAACCATTAACCCATTCATATGTAAACACTGGTACTTTACCCTCTGCCTTAATCGATGTTGGAATATACCTTACCTGTGCCCAGTTTTCCAGTCTGTTGTATCTGATGATTTTGCATTATGTCAAATATGGTGATGATCAATGAGAAATCTGTCAGCTAGTTGTTGAGCAGTACATATTGTGGAAGTAACCTGCGATACTCAATTTACCAGTGTAAATTGAACTTTACAGTTACATGTAACCATGTTGACTTGCAGTTACCACTGAAAAAGGCTGAAAATTTGGAATGACTACATCTATGCTATGAGAATAAGGTGCCTTTGACAGTTATTGTGTGCAAATTCCGCTAACCATCCATGTGGTTTTCTGACCTAATATGTTCATGTTGGTTCAGTTACTCAAAAGTCTGAGTTGGACTTGTAAAGAAATAAGGACATTTGATACTACAAGTGGTACAGTTATTATGTCTAAGTACATTTCAACAGTTGAAAACTAACAAAATTCATCCATGAAACTAGGTGTCTAAAAGACTAACCATTACTATTTCTTGTAAGTTACTTGACAACTACTTTCACTTGATTCGATGCAAGCTATAGTCATTTTGTTCAATCTGATATATCTAGACTTAATATAATGATATACTGTTACATGCAATATAATTCTTTTAATCACCCATTGTCAATGTATTCCCAAGCTTATAAGAGTTTATCTGTATGTGCTGCTGTTTGAAATATTTTCTACCTATGCTTAATACAATGATATACTGTTACATGCAACATGGTTCTCAGTAACCACTCATTATCAATGCTCTTTTATTTTCAAAAGAAATATATTTACTTTAATTAGATGTACAACTTACAGACACAAAATTAGAACTTGTGATGTACTGACATATATTATACCATGATGCACTGTCACAGGCAACTTAATTCTCTGTAATCATTCATTGTCCAAGAGGTAAACTGTTTTTTTTGTGGCATACTGCCTACCCCAGCTATTATTAACAGCAATGTTATAACTATAATTGATTCTATCACTCTGCTAACGACTGTATGTTTATATGTACTGCCACTTGAGAAACATATATATCTATATATCTTTTATCTTTGCCTTATATAAAATTTTCTAACATTATAAATGCATGAGATATGTCCTTGAAATTAATGTAAGACTTATATATGTCTTGTCAATTGGAAAGTGAACTTGTATATTACTTGGCTGAGATTCCAGTAACTTTAATTTTATATCTCAGGCCTGCCTCCTGCTTAATTTTGAAAGTGTAACAAATTTTCTTTTCTCATTATCACACTTGACTCTGTGGTGTTTAACAAATATTTTAATGCATAAGAAAGTACTTCACATAATGTGAACATTGTAACAGCTGGATGATCTGCCCAATGAGGCAATTGACTTTGTTTATTTGTTGAAATGAGATATGCTGTAATTAGATGCATTTGGCTACCTTATTTCTATATTTTCATGTTTATGTAATAATTTCTGTTTGAGCAGCAACCGATATCAGAGGAACACAGTAATTCTGTACCTCGCTTTAGTATTTTCATGTTTATGTCTTAGATATATCACAAGTTTCAATAATTCATTTATATGGACTGGATTATGTTTGATCAAACCAAGATAGTAGTGGAACTGCTTGTAATCAGCTGGTAGGATATAGCATTTGTTACTTGTGTTACCTAATACAGCATTACATATGTCATTTACTCCACCCTCCAGAATGCTAATTGTTCACCCTTAATTTATCAGTCAGTAGGGAGTGTTGGGGTTAATGTTAGGGGACTGGGAAGGTGAAGCTGTGGCAAGTTCATTCTGCAGGCAATGCCTAACTCATTTCCCCCTCTGGCACCACAGTGAGGTACTGGAAGAGTGGGGGTCCTGGGTAGAGGGGTAGGGGGGGGTTTCTTGTCTTATGGGCCTGTTGTCTTTTCTTCTTCAACTTCAACACTGTGAATCTTCTATTTAATTTCTTACTTCTCATTAGAGTGCTAAGCTATTCTTGCCTCTGTCCACATGCATATGTCCTTATCGCTGAGATTCTTCTCATTTACTATGTCAGGCTATTAACTGACTAAAGCCTATATTATAGGTGGAACCAGGAATCAAACTAATGTGTTATTAGATGTAACTATGCTCTGTCATACTGTATTATTTATTTATATCTGATTTTGTTGTATGTTGTCACCCAAATGGTAAACATTTACTTATGTATTTACTTTGCTATATACCAGCACTCCAGGTTGAGAACACTTACTTATATACAAATATGCTCTGCTAATATATTCTCATGAGGAATGACTCACCTACTACTCTCTGTACTACCATGCATAATGTTTGTCAAATATCTTGAAGGATTGCTCACTTACTATACTCAGTATTACCATGCATAATGTTTTCTTAATTATTGTGAGGAATGGCTCAATTCCCTACTCTCTATATTTATCAATGTCTAAGTTTGTTGTATGTATTTTTTTTTCATTTGCTTTATACCAGCATTCAAAGTTATGAACAATTACTTACATGCAAATATGCTCTGTTAATATATTATCATGAGAAATGACTCACTTACTACACTCTGTAGTTCCATGTATAATGTCTGTAAAATATCTGGAGGAATGGCTCACTTACATTTGTTTGTTAATTATGGAGGAATGGCTCACTTGCTATACTCAGAATCACCATGCATAATGTTTCGTTCAGTTATCGTGAGGAATGGCCCACTTACTAATGTTTGTTAATATATTATCATTAGGAATGACTCACCTATTACACTCTGTACTACCATGGATAATGTTTTTTCTTTTTTTTAATTGTCATGAGAAATGGCCTACTCTCTATCACAACTTTGTTTCATGGCTGTTGTGGAGTGTGACCACTATATGTTAACACATACTGCCAAGGTAGAGGAAATGATTGTAATTGCGTAAATACTAATAAAAATAATCATTTTATGTTTTGAAAAGACAGAAATGAAGAATCGGAAGTGTCTTGACAAATGAAAGAATGGAATGATTGGACATTGGTCAGACATTTCATTCTATACATGTAAGATGAATTATGCTTTTAGATAGAAATTGCAGAGAATAGTGCCATAGCACTTGAAAATTTCGTACTAGTATGATTTTAGTGATATGTTATCAAAGAACAAGTTAAAATTGCAATATGAGATTTAAGACAGGAAATGTTGAACTATCAACAGTTGGAATGTTGCTGAATTGAACTATTTTATTCAAAACAATGAATTACGCGATATATGATGGTTATAAGGAGTGTAGTATGAGCCACATTTTAGGTTTTTGCAACGAAGAACTTCCTACAAGCAGAGATCTATAGTATTCTTCAGTTCAGTGCTCTTCATTGCACATAGAGGAGACTGAACACTTTGTTATATTATGGTCTAATACTAGGTGTATTTGCCAAAGATAGGAGGTGGCTAAATAATACTAATATGGATTTTGAGTACTGTAGTATCCAATACTAACGCTCGTTCTTCAATGCATCAACAATGTTGAGAAAGAGTTATACGCACCACTGTCTCCATTACACTCAGGAGAACCTAGAGGCTCTAATGACAGACATAAATATACAGAAACAACGCCAATTCAGCTAACTTCCAATAGATAATTTTCTGATTGAAATAGGTTTACCTCATATTTATGTTGTAATACAAGCTGCAGACAAATTCTGTGAATTAACTCATTCTTTCTCTGTGCTATTAATTGATATTTTGTTTAATCTAGTTGAATCTGATACAAAATAATTTATGATAATTTAGCATATTTACTTGCTCATATTTTTTTGCAAATTGTTTGTTCATTAAACTGATTGCAAAATGAGTACTGTTACATAGATCTGTCAGAAAATGTTTTGTTCAACTTTCAGTTTCACAAATCCTTTTTGGGGGTGTTGAAACGTAACAGTCCATTAAGATCCACTTAAAATGAACATTTTCCAGTCTAATTCAGGATCGCACATGAAATAAAATATGGAACTCATCACGAAAAAATTATAACTGAAAAAATAACTGTTTAATCTCATTCACTTCAAAGTGTAGAAGCTCTGTAAATGAAGGGAACAATTCCCCTGAAGGGAGTCTCTAGTACTTAATAACAAATGTAAATGTATTATTGTAAATACATATTCGAGAAGTTATTCTCGAATAAAATAACAGGCATGTACTAATATCGTAGTGTACTAGCTGTTCTGGAGTAAAAATACGTTTAGATATGGTATTTTCAGTTTTTCTATGTCAATTTTAATTGTTAATTAATCAAAAAATGGTTCTAAAGAATGCCGAGGATTGTTTGGGATTGTTAAGAACGTATAAAAAGATACAGCCACATTGGCAAAGGGATCAGAACTTTGTGTGTATTTGGACAAAAAATATGTAGCTTGCTGAGTGTAATTCATTTCATTATCGTAAGTATGATACAACTTATTTCAAATTTGTCAAGATGATTTTATTTACTTTGAGACTGTAATAAACATTCAGGTGAAACATTATACTGGATTAAATATTGTTTTTACTTTATAGTAAAATGTAAAGATAAACTTTAAAAATAAAAATAGTAGAATGCTGAAGATTAGATGGGTAGATCACATAACTAATGAGGAGGTATTGAATAGAATTGGAGAGAAGAGAAATTTGTGGTACAACTTGACTAGAAGAAGGGATCGGTTTGTAGGGCATGTTCTGAGGCATCAAGGGATCACCAATTTAGTATTGGAGGGCAGCGTGGTGGGTAAAAATCGTATAGGGAGACCAAGAGATGAATTCGCTAAACAGATTCAGAAGGATGTAGGTTGCAGTAGGTATTGGGAGATAAAGAAGCTTGCACAGGATAGAGTAGCATGGAGAGCTGCATCAAACCAGTCTCTGAACTGAAGACCACAACAACAACAGTAAAAACCTACAGTTGCTGTTTTCCAGGATTTCTGCTGTGACAGATTGCCAGCTACTATGAGTAAATTAATGCATAGTTACGTTTTATTGTGCAGCTCTCCTTAGGGTAAATGATGGACTCTTTGAATAGGGTAAAATCTAAATAATTCTGTATTGCACTTAACGATAGAGAGAGAAAGTATTCATTTTCTTGGTCTGTTTAGTTTGTGTGCTGCGTTTGTACTATGAAATAAAGTATACAGTTTTTTCATGTGTGAGCAAAAACTTTTGGTTGTTGGTGTATCTCCTGTAGAAACTTCTAAACAAGATTAGACTAACAAAATATGCACAGAGGCATTTAAGTAGCCATTCGTCCAACACAACGTACACGAAAGGAATGGAAAGGAGCGTTAATAAGTCATACAATGTGAAATACCGTCTACCATGCCCATCACAGTGGTAGGCAAAATGTAGTGTAAGTGTTTGCAGCAGACTAGAATGAAAACGTTACCTACATGAGAGCTTCCAGTTTTTCTTTCTTCTCACTTGTACCATTGTACTGCTATGATTGAATTTCTTGGCATTTATGCAGGCAACAAAACCTATGAGATTGCGAAGGATCAGCAATAAATCAAGAAATTAATGTCTTGAATGACATCCTATGCAAAATGACAATTACAGGATTGTAAGTATTAAGCATTCAGTCACTTATGTTGTTGAGAGTGTCTTACAGAGGACTGGAGACTTGGAAGTATGAGTGGTGTGGTATGTGATATAATCAACAGTCTATTCTATGGGGTAGAAGTAAGTTGTTAATGGTCATGTACAAAAAAATTGGGACTAGAGGGTACAGGTTGCACGGTAGGCAATACAATCAACAGTCTATTCTGTAGGATTCAACTTGCTATCTTCACTTCTAGAAATACTCATCTTATGATGAGAAATAAAAAGTACAGCGTTCTTATGGTTTTTGCTGGTTCCCACTCTAGTGGAGAAAGTCAGAGAAATGATGATCTACAAACAATTGGTGGTTACCCGACTTTATTTTGACTACACTCACTATGCAAAAAGCTTTAGTTATGAAATACTTTTTAGAAATATTTCCAACTTTGTGAGAAAATTTTAATAAAAAATGTGCATATTTTCTGTAATTCAATTTTTTAAACAGTAAATTAAATTTTTAATCAATATTTTGTATACTCTTATGTATATGAAACTAAAGGACGCTAATTTATCTATCCACATTCTTTTGCACATTGAAATGAAATGTACTTTGATCTTAACAAGTTCATCTGAAATCTATTGAGATTAGTACTGTGAAATTCAACGTCAAAAAGATTTTTTATTGAATTTCCATTTGGAGTACATATCTGTTGTTCACCATTAAAATTATAGTTTTGTTCACAGAAGATTTCACAAATATAATGAGTTAATCATTCTGATTTCCGTTGCCTTTCGAGTTCTCAAAGCACTTTTGTGAAATGTTGTTGACATTGCTGTAACTTTAGAATAAATTCAATATAGAAGTCAACTACAATTGTTATTAGTGCCAATACTTTACTGTAATTTGATTATTTCGGTCATTGTCAGCGTTCATCCAACAGGCAGTTGCTGAGTTCATCTCTGATGTTGAGGCATGTTTCTTAACTTATTGTATATTACAAACAAATGACTACATTCATTGCAATGACATTCTTAGAAAGATGTAGTTTATGGTTAAATTCTGTTTATTGAACTGCTTTTAGCTACATGGTGTGTACATGAATGTATCAGATGGTTTTCTGAGATATGAGCAGGCCACATACAGCTATCCAAGTGAGAAGCATGGATTTGACAGATTTAGTCCACAGCCTTGTAGCTATTGTCGCTAGACGTTGTTGGCAGTCATTGCAATAGCAAGTAGCATCAGAGAAGCCAAATGTTTGAATTCTAATGGTGTATCTGTGAGCATCATAGGGATGTGTGACAAAAATACATCTTGTCCTGTAAGTTTTTCATTTAAAATTGTAGCTTGGATTATACTGTTCATCATTGTTTTCACTGAAAGCCTGGTAGTATTGCAAAGTCGAGATGGATTTATGTTTTTAGACAAATGATATACACGTTATGGAGCAGCAAGTGCTCTAGCTACATAGAAACAGTGGTGAGTGATTGAGATTGGGATTTCCCTGTCTCTCAGCCCAAGTCCAAGCCAGCTGTGTTTCATGCATCCATGGGTACTCAGACAAAGAATCGTGCAACAGTCTACAGTAAAATTAAATATTTAAATTGCCGCAAAATAGTTTTCCAGGTGATGTTAAGCCATACCAATGTCACACATATTGAATTTGAACATTACCTGCTGATTAATTTCCGCAAAATCCACAGTTTACGAAATCTAAAAAGGATGTAATGTTAATGAAAGAAAGTTGTGATTCTGGAATTCGACTCTGTTTTATATAAAAACATACTGTGGAGGTTTCTGTGGAGCTAAGTCTTTTATCTTCCGAGTTATTAAGTAAAAACTGAATTTTGTACTAAAATTGTTAAAAAAGTGATAGATTAACTGTCATGCATATTGTCAATATGATGATAAATAATTCCCATTTTAGGTGTGGTTCTGCAGTATTCAATGAATCAGTGAGTGAAGTATCCAAATGTGATTCTCACCAGGTTGGATTAAAGAAAGACATCAATGTAGTTTATGGATGCTACTAGAAATGTTACCACTAGATTCCATAGACACACAAGTATTGCAGAAATGCTTCGGGAACTCAAATGGGACTCCTTGCAGGAAACATGTTCCTTTTATGAAATATTATTGAGAAAATTTAGAGAAGTGACATTTGAAGCTGGCTGCAGAATAATTCTACTACTACCAACGAACATTTTGTGAAGGACCACAAAGATAGGATATGAGAAACTGGGGCTCATATGGATGCATATAGACAGTCACTGTTTCCTCGCTTTGTTTGTGAGTGGAACAGGATAGGAAATGACTAGCAGTGGTATGAAGTATCCTGAGCCGTGCACCATGTTGCGTGTGGCGGAGTATGTATGTAGATGTATATATAGCTTGTTGATATTTTAGTTAATTATCAATTTTACTTAAAACTAGCTATCAGAATTGAGGTAATTTGACCTTATGGCATGACTGAAATACTTCACTTGAAAAGACTATTCTAAAAAACTGACAAAGTTAAGATGAATGTTTATCTTGTATCAGGCTTTATGAGATAAGTTCTTGTAGGCTATCTTGTGTAAAGCATTTTATGTGAATAAGGGGTGGTTTGGGCTTTCAGTAAATGTTCACAGTGTCAGGGATAATTTTTAAAAAGGAAACAAAACGCAAAATTTGAATTACACAATAACAGCTTGCAATGGACCGACTTTTCATCTTCCGTAAAGTTTTTCTACACAGCTTTAGGTGAGTTCTTCTTCAGCAGATCATCCATCTCATGGCCCAAATTACAATATTACTCAATTGCAAAGCTATGACAAAAGAACAACCATATCATAAATGTTATTACGGCACAAATCAATAACATTTTCAGCTCAGGTATAGCTAACTACTGAAGAAGATTGAAATCAGTTCTGTAAACTCTAATCTATTATGGATTTGAGTTCTGCAACTTCACTAGCAAGTCCAAGTCTATATGTAACATTGCAGTTTTCTTTCACATTGAGGCATTCTCTCATGATAGTGACGTAACTCTCGTTCATTGTTTTATTGTTGAATGAGTTTATCTCCTTTAATGCAATGATTATTCTTTCTGATGTTAATTGGCAATTTGAATTAATTAATTTCCAGATTGTTGTCTTATGCTTCATTAATAGAATAACGTTTTTGCACTCAGTTTGGAGATCACTAATCTTTTCTGAATTAATAAGAATATTGGAACACTGGTCTTTACTAAACAAATGTCAATTTCAAGCAATGTAGTAAATTTTTCTCACTCTACTTACAGCTTTCCACAACGTCCATGTCATTATAGATATTGCATGCATTTACTATCTGAGACCCTTAGTATGGACAAAATTTATTTACACAAGTACTTAGACTTTTGTTATTGACCAGATGCGTGGACAACATCACCAAACAAAGCAGGGTCGACCTGAATAACAACACATTTAACAACAGAGCTGCAATATCACTTGATCATTCGGCCATCAGAAAATAAAGGCTGCAGTTCTGAAAAACACCCTCTAGTAGCTTTTCATCATGATATGTGACTAATTATTCCTACAAACAATAACAACTAGACAGATAATTAGCTGAAATACAACCAGTGTAGTACATTTCATCAAAATTACAAGTAGCAAGGATTTGCATGGCAAAGACTTACATGAATTCCAGTTAGCTCAGAATAACAAAAAGGAAATGGAGCAGAATGTAGTACTTTTGGCACTTATATTATGAAGCCGTAATATAAATATTTTATACAATATAGGTGTAGTTATATATTGTCACTGATAAAAAGTAGGAGAAATATAGGCAAGATGATGATTTTTCATACATATGTACATCATCAGAAATTTTTTGGAAATCTCCTACACAGCCTCTGAATGGGGAAAATATAAATTAGAAGTAACTATGGCTTTCACCATTCTAAGATTCATGCAGTTCTTTTTCTTTATAGGTATTGCTGCTGTTATATAACACTTAGTCTCGCATATGTAGAACATACAGGTTCAGATTACTAAATTTGTCAATTCACCATCAGTATGAAGTATAGAAGTTATTTTAGATTATACAAGTATAGAATTTCAAGTAATTGTTTCGATAAGTATGTAAATGACTGTAGAGAAGAAATTTTGCTTGGTAGTTTGTAGTAAGTGAGATATAGCATTCAGTTTGTTTTATATTACCACATACAGTTTTATGATTAAAGAAAGTTCATTATGCACTGTAACTGGCAGAGGTTGGAACATTTAAATGCCAGGGATTATTGTTTATAGTTTGTTTTTCACAATTTGGTCAAGGTCCAATAGAAAAATGCAAGAATAAAAACCAAGGATGAGGTCATCAATTGTGTAGTACAGAATTAGGGCAGATTTATTTTTCTTTAAATTTGTACTGCGAGCTCAACTTATGATTTGGTTATAGCTTTTAAGGTAGTACCTTATAGAGTATGACTATAACGCTCAAATGGTTTGCAAAAATGACTTCAATCTGTAAGAATGTGATATATGTATACAGGGTGGTCCATTGATAGTGACTGGGCCAAATATCTCACGAAATAAGCATCAAACGAAAAAACTACAAAGAACGAAACTCATCTAGCTTGAAGGGGAAAACCAGATGGCGCTATGGTTGGCCCATTAGGTGGCGCTGCCATAGGTCAAACGGATATAAAATGCATTTTTTAAATTGAAAACCCCATTTTTATTACATATTCGTGTAGTACGCAAAGGAATATGAATGTTTTAGTTGGGCCACTTTCTTCGCTTTGTGATAGATGGCGCTGTAATAGCCACAAATGTATAAGCACGTGGTATCACGTAACATTACGCCAGTGCGGACGGTATTTGCTTCCTGATACATTACCTGTGTTAAAATGGACCGTTTACCAATTGCGGAAAAGGTCGATATCGTGTTGATGTGTGGCTATTGTGATGAAAATGCTCAACGGGCGTGTGCTATGTATGCTGCTCGGTATCCTGGACGACATCATCCAAGTGTCCCGACAGTTCGCCGGATAGTTAAGTTATTTAAGGAAATAGGAAATGTTGAGCCACATGTGAAACGGAAACCACGACCTGCAACAAATGATGATCCCCAAGTAAGCGATTTAGCTGCTGTCGCTAATCCGCACATCAGTTGCTAGCAAACTACACGAGAATCGGGAATCTCAAAAACGTCGGTGTTGAGAATGTTACATCAACATTGATTGCATCCGTACCATATTTCTTTGCACCAGGAATTGCAATGCGACGTACAGTTCCGCCACTGGGCACAAGAGAAATTACGGGACGATGACAGATTTTTTCCACGGGTTCTATTTAGCGACGAAGCGTCATTCACCAACAGCAGTAACGTAAACCGGCTTAATATGCACTATTGGGCAACGGAAAATCTACGATGGCTCGAGAAGTGACCTTGGCGGGTTAATGTATGGTGCGGCATTATGGGAGGAAGGGTAATTGGCCCCCATTTTATCGATGGCAATCTAAATGGTGCAATGTATGCTGATTTCCTACGTAATGTTCTATTGATGTTACTACAAGATGTCTCACTGCATGACAGAATGGCGATGTACTTCTAATATGATGGATGTCCGGCACATAGCTTGCGTGCCGTTGAAGCGGTATTGAATAGCATATTTCATGACCGGATCTGACGCCCCCGGATTTCTTTCTGTGGGGATAGTTGAAGGATATTTGCTATCGTGATCCACTGACAACGCCTGACAACATGCGTCAGTGCATTGTCAATGCATATGCAAACATTACAGAAATCGAACTACTCGCTGTTGAGAGGAATGTCGTTACACGTATTGTCAAATGCACTGAGGTTGACGGACATCATTTTGAGCATTTATTGCATTAATGTGGTATTTACAGTTACTCACGTTCTAACAGCAAGCGTTCTCAGAAATGATAAGTTCATAAAGGTACATGTATCACATTTAATAAAATGTTCAAATGTACCTACATTCTGTATTTTAATTTAAAAAATCTACCTCTTACCAACTGTTCATCTAAAATTGTGAGCCATATGTTTGTGACAAAGCGAAAAAAGTGGTCCAACTAAAACGTTCATATTTCTTTATGTACTACACGAATATGTAATAAAAAATGGGGGTTCGTATTTTAAAAAGAAACGCAGTTGATATCCATTTGACCTACGGCAGCGTCATCTAGTCGGCATCCATAGCGCCATCTGGATTCCTCCTTCAAGCTAGAAAAGTTTAGATCTTTGTAATTTTTCTGTTTGACACTTATTTCGTGAGATATTTGGCCTGGTCACGATCAATGAAACACCCTGTACCCTATATATATATATATATATATATATATATATATATATATATATATATATATATACACTCCTGGAAATGGAAAAAAGAACACATTGACACCGGTGTGTCAGACCCACCATACTTGCTCCGGACACTGCGAGAGGGCTGTACAAGCAATGATCACACGCACGGCACAGCGGACTCACCAGGAACCGCAGGGCCAACACCCGGCATCATGGTGTGGGGAGCGATCTCCTACACTGGCCGTACACCTCTGGTGATCGTCGAGGGGACACTGAATAGTGCACGGTACATCCAAACCGTCATCGAACCCATCGTTCTACCATTCCTAGACCAGCAAGGGAACTTGCTGTTCCAACAGGACAATGCACGTCCGCATGTATCCCGTGCTCTAGAAGGTGTAAGTCAACTACCCTGGCCAGCAAGATCTCCAGATCTGTCTCCCATTGAGCATGTTTGGGACTGGATGAAGCGTCGTCTCACGTGGTCTGCACGTCCAGCACGAACGCTGGTCCAACTGAGGCGCCAGGTGGAAATGGCATGGCAAGCCGTTCCACAGGACTACATCCAGCATCTCTACGATCGTCTCCATGGGAGAATAGCAGCCTGCATTGCTGCGAAAGGTGGATATACACTGTACTAGTGCCGACATTGTGCATGCTCTGTTGCCTGTGTCTATGTGCCTGTGGTTCTGTCAGTGTAATCATGTGATGTATCTGACCCCAGGAATGTGTCAATAAAGTTTCCCCTTCCTGGGACAATGAATTCACGGTGTTCTTATTTCAATTTCCAGGAGTATATATATATATATATATATATATATATATATATATATATATATATATATATATATATAACCAAAGGTATACGGACACCTGGTTGAAAATGACTTACAAGTTCGTGGTGCTGGAATTCAATATGGTGTTGGCCCGCCCTTAGCCTTGATCACAGCTCCCACTGACGCAGGCATACGTTTCATCAGGTGCTGGAAGGTTTCTTGGGGAATGTCAGCCCATTCTTCATGGTGTGCTGTACCGAGGGGAGGTATCAATGTCGATCAGTGAGGCCTGGCACGAAGTTGACGTTCCAAAACATCCTAAAGGTGTTCTATAGGATTCTAGTCAGGACTCTGTGCAGGGCAGTCCACTACAGGAATGCTATCGTCGTGTAACCACTCCGCCACAGGCCATGCATTATGAACAAATGCTCGATCCTGTTGAAAGATGTAGTCACCATCCCCAAATTGATCTTCAACAGTGGGAAGCAAAAAGGTGCTTAAAACATCCATGTAGGTCTGTGCTGTAGTAGTGCCACACAACATAACAATGGATGCAAGCCCCTTCCATGTAGAACACGACAACACAATAACACCATCACCTCCAAATTTTACTGTTGGCTCTACACCTTCTGGAAGATGACGTTGACCGGGCATTTGGCCTACCCACACACTGCCATCAGATAGCCACATTGTGTACCGGGATTCGTTACACCACACAACGTTTTTCCACTGTTGAATCATACAGTGTTAATGCTCCTTACACCATGCGAGGCGTCGTTTGGCATTTACTGGTGTGATGTGTGGCTTATGAGCAGCTGCTCGACTATGAAATCCAAGTTTTCTCACCTCCCACTTAACTGTCATAGTGCTTGTAGTGGATCCTGATGCAGTTTGGTATTCCTGTGTGATGGAATGGATAGATGTCTCCTATTACACATTATGACCCTCTTCAACTGTCGGCGGCCTCTGTCAGTCAACAGACCAGGTCGCCCTGTACGCCTTTGTACTGTACATGTCCCTTCACGTTTCCACTTGAGTATCACATCGGAAACAATGGACCTAGGGATGTTTAGGAGTGTGAAAATCTCGCGTAGTGGCGTATGACACAAGTGAAACCCAATCACCTGACCATGTTCGAATTCTGTGAATTCCACAGAGTGCTCTCTCACGATGTCTAATGACTAATGAGGTCGCTGATATGGAGTATCTGGGAGTAGGTGGCAGTACAGTGCGCCTAATATAAAAAAAACGCATGTTTTCGAGGGTGTCCGGATACTTTTGATCACAGAGAGATCCAGAAAAAGTAGACACTCTTTGATAGTAAAAAATAATGGGACTAAATTATACACCATTACAATTCTTGCATGAGCAGAAGGTTATTTTATGTGCTCAAAGTGACACCCATTAGCACCCAAACAACGTCAACGCCGTTGTACTGTTTACAAAACTATGGCTGGTATATTGCTGGTATGATAGCTACACAGGATGCCTCAGTAGTTTCTCATAGCTCGTTCAGTGTAGCTGGCTCCTGTTGAAAAAAATTCATTTTCAATGTCCTCCATAGTTAGAAGTTAAGAGGTGTGAGGTCTGGAGACCATGGTGGGTACTCAACAGCTTTTTTCGACCTATCCATTATCCAGGTACATTTTTGTCCAAGTAATTGAAAAATGGTTCAAATGGCTATAATTACTATGGACTTAACATCTGAGGTCACAGTCCCCTAGACTTAGAACTGCACAAACCTAACTAACCTAAGGGTATCACACATATCCATGCCCGGGGCAGGATTCGAGCCTGCAACCGTACCCGAGCAGCGCGGTTCTGGATTGAAGCGCCTAGAACCGCTCGGCAAAAACCACCTGCCCAAGTAGTCTCTGATGTCCCATGTGTATCTGAGGTGGAGCACCATATTGCTCTAGGTAAAATCTCTCATTAACAGACACCTCTCCGATGGCAGGTAAAAATCGATGTTTGCAGCATATGAGCATACACATCACCATTATGAGACCTTCAAATAACAGGTAACTAAACCACACGATGACAGACCACACCGCACATTGACACCTGGTGGATTAACATGTTTGTCTGCATGAAAGTGAGGTTTTTCAGCAGCTCAGAACACGCAGTTGCGCCTATTTGTAGTGCCATTCAGCTGAATTGCGTCTCTTCAGACCAGATAACCATGCCTGCAAGCCGTTCATCCTTGCAAAGAGTACCTTCGAATCACTCGCACTACTCCATCCTTAGATCTGGGTCGTTCTCATTCATAGAATGCCGCGATCTTAGAATGTGCACTTTCCGATTTGCAGCCTTCAGAATTCGTTGTACACTTGATCAGCTTACCCTGCTTTGACGTGCACCCTGCATCATAGATTTCTGACATGACCTAGTAAGATGTTGCAACATAACTGCGCTGGAAGCTGGATTTCTTGATGTTTTTGATCAGCTGGACCCTTCCTTACGCACATCCTAGGCAGTACCGTCTGCTTCTAATTTATCGCGCATAAGATAAATTGCTGTACCTATTGGTGGCTGAGTTCTGTACACACTATGCCATTGTCATTTACCTCCATCATGTTTTCCTGCTTCCAGTATCCCTTTAATATACCCTTGCATTGCTCAAACGACAATCTACTTCATTCATTGCTGCATTGTCATCTGCTAGAAAACGCGCTCAAGATCTGATGAGGGAACACTGGACTATGCTACCACGCAAAATTGAACGATATGTCGTTTGTTCGAAAGATATTAACTACCAAAGAGTGCATATATACATACGTACAACTGTTATTGTCTTTTCTTAGCTTCTTGGTTCAAATAGTCCTGCTACCTACTACACTCGTTATTATTTCTTGAGGTGAAAATAATATGACTTCAGATAATGCATGGTTATTGACTCAAGTGAACAGTGGTTAATGCAAATCGCATGGTACTGTGATACACATGTAGTAGAATAACATAGACGATTGTAGTACAGAAGTTGTAGGCTGTAGTACATATGTCGTAGATCACAGCATAACTGTTATAGATTGTGGTTGATTGCAAGTGGTGTGTAGTGATATGTAGGCCAGAGAAATGGGTGCATAAGGTTCAGCAAAGAGGATCCTCAAGGTGGACTAGTAACAACTCATCACAAACTACCAGTCTGCATATCTTAGGGTACTCTACATGAAACATTTATAAATACAGATGAATAACACACAAAGATATATGGAAGATGACGATTGTTAGCATACAGAAGCAGAGATACTATTGTAACAGATTAAATATATAACTGAAATTAAAGTACAGTAGGGCCTGCGTACATAGACTTTTACACACTATTCGGCAGAATACATGTCTTTCTCTTGTATCACCCGCTGTCAGGACTTCGAGTTCTCCCTCGGGCTTGGGCGTGTGTGTTGTCCTTAGCTTAGTTAGTTTAATTAGTGTGTAAGTCTAGGGACTGATGACTTCAGCAGTTTGGTCCCTTAGTCCTTATCACAAATTTCAATTTCTTATATCGTCTAGGAAAATAAGCAGGTCACAGCCTTTCGTCTACTAACTTGTGACATCGTTTTACCATTGCTAATCCTTCATAGCTGTCCATATATATCACATGTGCAATCCTTTATCATCGTTGTAGAGTTGAGTTATACATTACATACATAATTCGTTTTGAATGAGCAGTTGGTTCCTCCCATACATTACAGGGCATTAACCTTAGCAATACCAACACATTTTCCATAATGTGTAATACTAAGAGGGGAGTGCATTGTGCCCACCAATGGAAAAACAACTAAAAAACTTTTATTAACATATACTATGTAGTGATGTAGAACTAGGATTCAGTACCTGAACATATCTTCTAGCACAATCTTAGCAACACCAGTGATTTTTTCCGTTATGTTTACACTGTGTGAGTCCTGAACCTGAAAATGTGAATATGATACTTGTTTGCAAAAAGTCACATCCACTCCTAACATTTAAGTTTTTGGGTGAAGTTTTATAGGAAAATTTAAAATTTGCAGAATCTGATACAAGAAATCGTTAAAAACAACAATTATTTTCTCAGAATTTTAAAATTTAAACTACCAGACTAGATTACGATATTTTCACAAGATGGGCACAAAACACTCACTCTCCCTTGGCACTGCAAGCGTTAAAATCTCTTCACACAGAGTTTGTATTGTTGTTACTCTGGCCAGAGTGGCCTTGTGTCCAGTCTGCCTAGCGACAAGTGAACATTGTTGGCACATGGCTCATGGAGTATTTGTTTTATTTGTTTTGTGTGTTTATGTAATGTTCAGGATGTTGCACAGGCAGAGAGGTTCCAGTTTATTACTTGGCAAAAGGTAAGCGGCAAAGCACAAATCTCAGCAGATGCAACTGTTTTCTTCAGTATTATTTACATTTGCTGAAGTATTGTTTTTCACTGGAATAAACTTTCACATATACACATTATTTTCACATAAATTGTTTGTAGTGCAATAGTGTTGTTCTTATTGAGTATTAAGACTACCACCCAGGCTCAGATCTCTAATGACATTAATATTGACTGTGCAATGAGTAAAAGCACATGTCTACAATATACATTACTTATGTCTGTTGGAGTACCTTGCACCTCTGCTCCAAGGTTCAATCCTAGTTCACAACTTTGCATGACATGCTCAGGGACACAAGTCACACATAGTACATGCAGAATAAGGTAGTAGTGATACCACTGCCTACTTAGGTAACAGTTATCCCTGCTTGCATTCACTCGAAGTAGAACCAAGGCTTAATAACACGGAAGAAGAAAAAAAATCAAATAAGAACTCTAATATGGAAAAATACATCCTACATTCGAAATAGATTTCGCCCAAGCTAGTGTCATCAAAGCTCATAACTAAACAGTCCATTATCTGTAGGTCTCAGAACACAAACACTAGAAACATTGGTTGGATGGTTTGGGGGAGGGGACCAACTAGAAATGTGAAGAGAAAATCAAATCAATGTGCTAATAATATAGTAATGTAATGTAACTATATATACATAAGTACACATAACAGAAATCCATACATTTATTTCATTCTCTCAGAACAGCGCAAAATGTTTCTTCACATGAATATTTGTCAACAGGTACACATATGAAACATCTTTTGGCAAAATACAATCACACAGTCACTGTTAACCATCACAGTTCATCAGAATCCTTTTACAATACGTCTTTGACCTTCAATTATACCTGAAGCTTTAGTCAGCATATTTCAAAGCATCAGATACACAGAAGTTATACTGTCCAGAATTTTCATTAAAATTAATGTTTGCACATGTCCTTACATAACAGCTTTTGCTGGAAGATAAAAGTAATGCTTAGTTCATGTAACACATACCATAGTAGAACATAAGAATACTTATGATCTAAAGATGTATATACATTTTCATTGAAAACATATTTTTATAACCTGTGAGGGTTTAATCATCGATTTTTTTGTTTTGTTTTTGAATGCAGCACCAAATAGGTTCCTGAATGCAGAACCCTGTTGATTTCAGAAGGTCTTTAGCATATAAACTGCCACTTTTTATTTTTCTTTGAAAGGAAAGCTGATTTAGGGCGACTTCACAGAAGCACCTTTCCTTTAACTTCCAACTTTTGTACACCAGAGAGCCTTTTCCTTCTCTGGTTACCTCTATCTGTTAATGTTATAAGTGCTTGTCTCATTTTCTTACCTCACGAAATATCATCTCTTGGGATACAATGAACTGGATCCATCCACTCATTCTGTTTCAATTTCTTCAACATTAACTCATTGTAAGTGTAGATCATCAGAGTATGGGGCCTGTTATTTACCATTTATTCAAAAGGTGTCAGTAATTTAATCCAGTCTGTTTGTTTACGCAGACAATAAGATCAAATAAGCCTACCGAACTCTCTGAAGACCCTCACAGCAGGATTAGTCTCAGGGTGCAACCACAATACAAGTGTGTGTTAAATATTTTGAATCCGTAAGAAGCAAAAGGATTAGCCACAGGATGGAACCATGACACAAGAATGTGTTTAATATTTTGGGCTCTCAAAGAAGGTTCACCAGTGTCTGCTGGTGAAATTGGTTGCATTTTCAGACAATATGGACTTATGTTAGCTAAATCTTGGTATGTAATCTTCTACAAGTCTCCAAATGCTAGGAGCACTCAGAGCACTTTTAATCATGTACAGTTTAATATGCCTGGAAAACAGATGTATTATGCTACTGTATAATTCACACCCTCAGATATGTGCAGTTACAGGCCTGTGACATCAATCCACACAAGGTTTAGGGAACAGAATTCGATACAGTTCAATGCGACAGCTTCTATTTGGTGTTTTTCATTCTGACAAATAGTATAAGATTTTCACACTGGCTACATATTTCTTTTATATTGGAGAATTAGCAGTATTGATTACTCATTCTGGAGTATTGATTAATCTTATGACCACATTTAAAACTCCGAAGTGGTCCCAGGTGTGGTGGATATATCACATTAAATTCGTTTTATAATTAGTTGACACACAAACAAACAGTGTTTTGAAATGGATTACGCCTGTAGGACAAAACAATTTTGTGGATCTGATACTGCTGTGCTAGTTTGGGTGAAGAGCTGGTTGACATTGGTCCACATGGGATCAGTATCCTTCCATGAATCCATGTGTATGCATATATCTAACAAGGAACTGATTGAGTATGGGGTCACAAAAGGCCAATGATATTTATAGCATTCAATGCCCCACGTATTGTCTGCCATGCAGCCACAATATTGGCTGCTAATGGCAGCAGGGTGTAGGACTGAGGTATCAAGCGGTGAGCACAACATGAGGCTATGGAGCCCAGTTCAACTGCTTAGTTGATGAGTAACTCACAACATTGCCACAGGGCTAGTGGTGTTAATAGAAACCAGAGCAATGGCAATCACAAACAGAGCAAACACTGGGCACTATATCTACAACAACAATTGTCAAAGTTAGCATTTCGTCAGTAAGGAACCCAAGGAATTTCATAGACTGAGAAAGAAGTGGCGAATGAAATACTAACGTTCCAGGAAGGTGAGACAGTGGAATGCGTGATGTCACATACATTCAACTGCGTGGACAATGTACATGAGGTGTACACTGATATTAAAACAGATGTTGAGCCACGTAGTCGTGACCCTTGTTAGACAGGGAACCATAAAACCCGTCTCCAATGAAACGTACTTAAGGAGTATCATTGTCCAAGGAGAGGGTATTAAGTATAATAGTGTACAAGGAAGATAATCTGCAACATAGTAAAACAAATTATGAACAGATTTCGAAGAAGTCTGCACCAATAAGAGAGTGAGAGGCATAAGAAAAACTACACATATTCAAGGGAGGACAATGTGCATCTGTTGCAAAAATTGGTGTTTGCACATTTCAAGGCTGCTTGATATAATTTACAGGGTGTGTTTGATAGTGACTTACTAAAGTACGTACATGAAACTGCACATGGCAAAAATTACAGTGATTTCAAGGGAAGTAGTGGATGGTTGCATAACTTCGAACAGCGACACAGAATTGAAAAACGTAAAATAAAGGAATTTCAAACAAAGCGTCAGCTTGATGGCCAACAGCAAACTGCGGAATCGACCCCAAAAATTTGTACGTGACATACACAAACGTATTTCATCAAGGAATTTCATGGCCAACAGCAAACTGCGGAATCGACCCCAAAAATTTGTCCGTGACATAAACAAACGTATTTGATCAAGGAATTTGTTTTCAACTCCAACCAATCGGGATTTGAAGAGGGAACGCATATGACAGGAACGCTCCAAATTAGAGTTGTCAAGGTCAACTAACATCTATGTCTCAACACATTTGTACACAATTATGCCAACTGTTAATTTGGATGGTACATTCGCTGGAAGTTATATTTTCTGCTGCGAGAACTTGGAGGCGCTTGGGCCTCCACAATTCTTCGTTGTGTGCATGATCTAGCAAGGGCAGTAGGTATTGTTTACGTCACAGAACGAAGGATGGGAAAATAGGAGTAAAAGAACTATGACTATGATATGTGTACTGCTTTTCGTCAGTAGACGGTCAAAAAGCTTGGTTTTTATCGATTTTGTGTCTGCATTTAAAAATCATACTCCTTTAGAGCAAACTACCCCTCCTGACAAAGGTGCGACATTGCAGTTCATACCACCTGGAACCACAAGGTAAAGTCACCCTCTTTATGTTTGTTTTTTCCATGCCTATAAAACATAGTTTCACACTATCTGTAGTTGTGCCTTGAAAGATATCCAGTTTCAGGATAAACTGTACAGAAGACGTGTGTATTTGATTGTATGCCATCACATTCCATCAGTTCTCATCAACCCATTAGAATGCACACAGTATAACTTGGCCAGTAGATGCACAGTCGGCGGGATACGTGTCAGGCGAGTATTAGTGGTGGGGTTTGGTCAACGCACTGTAAGGGAAATGGCGAGTACAGAGGAAAAGCTCCAACTAAACAGAAGCCTATGTTCACATTTTTTGTAAATATTAAGTGGAGCCCCTCCACGCCTACACTTGCATGATGACCATTCGAAAAGATCTACTGTCACCTCTACTTTGGTTAATATCTAAAAAGAATTCCGTAGAAAATACCACAAAAGCACTGATTTATTTTCACCTGATTTGTTAACCATTTGTGACTCTCAGAGATGCGTCATAAGTGGAGAATTTTGAGTAAAACCTACATGTTCCCACATTAAAATTTACTTCTTTTTCCAAAATACAGCGGAGTTTACACAATGTCACCTCACCAACATATGTGCATACGCAATTACCTGAGAATTTTGAAACAGTGGTTTATTAAGTTTATCAATTGAGGAACTGGGGAAAAGTAAGGTCAATAGCTTATCAAAAAGCACGTCCTCGGTACTAAAACAAACGTGTAGTGTCTTCACTTATGTTGTTCCAAAACCCAACGCATTTGTCATTTCACCAGATATCGATGGCACCTAAAAATCACATCCTTTCACGAGAAAGGTCTGTAGTTAGTGGAATAACACGGCAGATAATGCCGTTGTGTCTAATAACCAAATGACAAACTATTCTCCTCATTGCTTGTTAGCATTTGCCAAAACGTCATTCCGATATCTGAAGCCGTTTATGAAATGTGAGGAATGTTGTGGATCTTTCATTCTGACTTTATCGCTGGTACACACGATGAAAAATGAGTGCTCTATAAATATTAATTTTCTTGAGATTGGTGAGAGATAGAAACTTTCACCTAAGTTTAAAGAAAAATTCAATATTTTATGTAATTTTCATATGCAGCAACATATTATGTAATATGCACCAAACACAAGATCATAAAGACCACTATTTTTTATTGCGAACTGTTTCGAATGTCGCTTAGTGTCTTACTGAAATGCAAATGTCAGTAACTATGACTATTAACGAAATGAAAGGCACGTCATCATGAACTGAGATGTAAAGCTATAAAGTAATCCAAAAATGAAATTTTTACCAAACAGTTTCCGTAAAATCGTCTTCGAAAGACTGCAGAGCATGCGCCTCGATTCTGTTGTCGCGGCTCGTAGGCAACCAACCGAAAGTGGGCAATTCCTGTTGCTTTCCCCTTCCGAACAAACGAATGAACTCGCTCAGCATTTTGGACGAAAACTGGTCACTGCACACTGGCCAACGTATGCCTCACGAACTCTACACCAACATGATTCTATATGCATCCTTTAAGAGTGGATATCTAGATGAACATCCTGCATGGTTTGTAACTCACAAGGAGATCACCTTCGATCTTGCTGGCGCGAACCTTTGAGATCAGAGTGGCGTGCCATTTTTCATCCGGTGTTCATGGTGCAAATTAATGGTTTGTTTTGAACATTTCTTGAATGTCGATGATATCCATTTGGTGAAGTGTAATACATACATCCACTAGAATGTTGACTTCTGCACCTGCTCGTGCAGCTATTGTTTTTCCTATCATAACTGTTAACACAATATCTACAAATGAGCCTTACGACATGAAACTTCCTGGCAGATTAAAACTTTGTGCCCGACCGAGACTCGAACTCGGGACCTTTGCCTTTCGCGGGCAAGTGCTCTACCAACTGAGCTACCGAAGCACGACTCACGTCCGGTACTCACAGCTAGCTCAGTTGGTAGAGCACTTGCCCGCGAAAGGCAAAGGTCCCGAGTTCGAGTCTCGGTCGGGCACACAGTTTTAATCTGCCAGGAAGTTTCATATCAGCGCACACTCCGCTGCAGAGTGAAAATCTCATTCTGGAAACATCCCCCAGGCTGTGGCTAAGCCATGTCTCCGCAATATCCTTTCTTTCAGGAGTGCTAGTTCTGCAAGCTTTGCAGAAGAGCTTCTGTAAAGTTTGGAAGGTAGGAGACGGATACTGGCAGAAGTAAAGCTGTGAGTACCAGACGTGAGTCGTGCTTCGGTAGCTCAGTTGGTAGAGCACTTGCCCGCGAAAGGCAAAGGTCCCGAGTTCGAGTCTCGGTCGGGTACACAGTTTTAATCTGCCAGGAAGTTTCATATCAGCGCACACTCCGCTGCAGAGTGAAAATCTCATTCTAGAGCCTTACGACAGATTGAACGAATGGCGGCACACTCGAGGGGTCCTGTATAAGTGGTATTTTCTAGGAGTGGTGTCTTTATAAAGAGGACTCGAAAATCTGCAGGTCATTCTGTGATTTCTGTGATAAGTTTGCAAAAGTTACAAAAGAGCAACTGGCACTATATTAGTCTTTGGTTTGGTATGTCCCTGCAGGAATAAAGACCGTCTGGCCAAACTTGCATGTAATAGCTTAGAAATTTGTATAATATTTAATGCTTGGTAGTCACAGCAGACTTTTGTGTATATGTCAGAAAGGAAAATTGAAACTTTTTGAACGTTTGTACAACTGCCACTGCTTCTTCAGTGATATACTGCCTATTGTAGTTGAATAATGTCAAACTGGTGAAACCGATGTTGCAAATGATAGGTTTGCCCTCAACTCTTTGATTTGAAAGAGACAAGCACCTAAACCAATGCATGAGGCTTCAGTGGGTAAACAGAAATCTGTTGATGTATCAGGATTGTGCAGTAACTTCAATGTTAGAGGTGCCTGTTTGATTCTGTCAAACACTAGTTGACATTTGATAGACCAGAAACACGGTATGTGTTATAAAGATTGAGTAACAGCTCACTATTCAACAACTGATTTGTCATAAAATCAGGTTAATCCTAGAGAAATTGAAGCTGTTTCCTCACTCATGGAGCAGGCACATTCTCTATAGCACTCAGTTTTTCCTTACGTGATAAGATTTCGTAAAGTGGTATGATACATCCTTGGAACCAGAGAACCTGGAGGGCTGCTGCCGACTTCCATGGATGTGGGCAAGCGGGGTGGAGGATGGCTGACGTCACAGGCGTTCAAAGACCATACAGCCTGGTGTGGAGGTGATTGCAGGTTATTGTTGATGGTACTGGATGCTGAGATGTCCCACTCTGGAAAAAAAGCTATAGAAGACTCTCGGTTGGAGGGCTTGCAACATCTGGAGCTGTTTTGAAGCTACACTTCGACGACTGCCTGACCTCACAGATGCATAAGACAAACCTCTCCGTCATTTCATTGGATGCTGGATGGAAAGTTGCTGTGTGCATCCAGGCGATGCCATTTTCTAAAACAGAAGGCATCAAATTTGGCAGCTGTGTACTGGACCATTATATGTCACAATGGTTTCTGGGAGCCATTTGACAGAAAAAATTCGGGCCAGTGGTTGGATTGTTTTTGTCGCGAATGTAGAGGACATGTGGGATAATAATGGGAAATCCCTGCCTGTATCAATGAAAATTAACTAAGAGTATCCAAGATGGTGATGAGATCTCGTTGATGAAGCATCTTTCCAGGGAAAATACCGTCACACTGGAGCAGTCTCTTTTGTCTGACAGCTGCTACGTGCAGCAACCAATTTAGTTATATCGTTGTCTATACACCTCCAATAAACATTTCGGCAAGACAGTCTTTTTGTTGGCACTGTTCCCCAATAACATTTCTGGAGGATGTGCAGAATAAGTCGTCTGACAGCTTATGGAATTATGGAATTGCCATGCAGTTACATCAATTGTAATTGATAACTGTTGAGATTTGACAGTTCGTTTTGATAATACCAATATACTTATACTTCTGGGTTAGCCAATTGTTTGCGATCTGCTGACCAATTATAGTTCACTAAGTGAATGACTTGTCAAATGAATAGGTCTTCTAAAGCCTGGCAGGCGATGAATGTCGACTCTAGAGGGAAATTTGCCACCACTTCTTCAGCTTCAGTATCTGCATGAAAACAGACTTCAGTCGAAGTCCACGTCTTGGCCAAGAGGTAGTCATGAGAGGATGTCAGAATTAGCGTGTTGTGCTGTGGACCTGTAAATTGTCTTCCACACACGTTATTTTGGAACTCCTTCAGGGAGAGGATAAAGCCAGGGTTTCTGTCTGCATTTTGCTATAGTAGCATTGTACTTCTATTAGTTTCTTTCAATCAAATACATTGTGGCGTTCTACCTCATAGACTTCACGGGAAAAGTCCGCTCTCATGCCTTAGTTTCCATGTGCTGCCACAATCAAAGGCTTGGACAGGTCATATACTGTGAGACAGGTTGGACAAAGATGAGCATGTTTGAGATCCCGGAAAACCTTGTTGAGGCAGGATACCTATTCCACTACACATTTTTCTGCATTAGCTCGTGAAGTGGTTCAGGGAAGGCTGCAGTAAGAGGAATGAAGTGTCACTGGGGACCAGGAGCTTCTAGACAGCCTGTATGTCGTAGGGAGTGTGTCGGATACCTGATGCACTGAAATTCGGCATTGTGGTACAAAAAAATAGTATTTGTACTTGTTTTACTGGCGATTGGAGAGCGGAAGCAGTTGAAATAATGAGCCTAAGTTGGTGGCTAGTTCCTGAGCAATTTTACCAGTGTTAATAATGTTGTCTTGGTAACTGGCTGTCGTTGGGACCTCTTGCATGAGATGCTCTAAGTAGCACTGAAAGATAGACAGTGCACTGCCTACACAAAAGGAGATACAGTTGGACTAGAAAAGTTCAAATGGAGTGTTGATGACTAAGATGTTTCTGGACTCCCCATCGAGCAGGTGTTGGAAATACACATTGTGTAAATCAATTTTTGCACTGATGTCTTCTACTTTAGATATCAGGCAGGTATCCACAGTGGATTAGTTGTTAATAGTGGTTTTTAAGACTCCACAAATCCTTAGCCAACCATTTGGTTTTACAATTATGACAATGGAGGTGGCCCACTGACGGTTAGATATTGGGGTCAAGATGCTCTCATATTGTAGGGATTAGACCTTAGTCTGGAGCTTATCCCTGAGTGTAAAAGAAACATTGCACACTTAAAAGAAACAGGATGTAGCCGATGGAGGAGTGTAACATGTGCCTCAAATCCTGTGATACCAGTTGAGAGACTTGAAAAAACTGATTCATGTTTGGAGAAAAGGTCCCCAAGTTGGGAACTCGCCACGAAGGTTTGAACACCATTAGTGGAATCATGGACTTCCAACCCCTGGTCGTTGACAAGGTCTAACCCCAGAATGCTTGTTGGCCCCATCGAATTAACCATGAGTCAGTGAGCTGCAAATGAGGCTGCCTGGTATTTAACTTGTGCGCAATATTGGTCATGGATCCTGATAATGTCATTTCAGTAGCTCTTAAGTTGTTTGGAGAACATGGAGGAGAGCTCAGTCAACGATATGTTTCCCAATAGAAAATGTTTGTTGAAGAGCCTATATCGATGTCGAAAGTCCCTGACACTGTCTTCACAGCTGCTGGCAGTGTGAGAAGTCTATCAGATATTGGAAGAATGGCCTGCATGTGTAGTACGTAAGGAGAAAAAACAACAGATGCCTTATGTGATCCTGAATTCGAACGGTCCAGGCGAGCGTAATCCACATTAAATTGTGAGGAGGTTCGCACTCTTCTGTCTTGTGGCCTGTTTTCCCATAGGCCAAGCATTTGGCGTGGTGATAGTTGTACTATTGACGCTTTATGCATGTGTGCAGCTGTTGGGGGACGTCACCTGCCTGCACTGTTTTTTCATCAGTCGGTGCGGAGGCCAAGCTTGAGCAATGCTGTTGCCCCTGACTTACATCTGTGAGGAGATACTGGAGCCCACAACCTACTTCTGGTGGAGACATCGTGCCATAGTTCTGCACTACCATCTACACTCTGTGTATCGCTGCTGGAGTTCATTTAGGTATACACCTTAGATGTCTATGAGAGCGTTCTGAAAAAAATCAATCCATGATCTGATGTTTGATGTCACTGTATGAGCTACGTCTGCCATCCACTACCCTGTATGACACCGAGGTGGTGTGTGAGCAACTGCAACAGAGACAAGAACCTTGAGAATCGGCTGAGGTGTATTGGTCAGCAGCTACTAGATTATGTCCTGTTACCACTGGCCTTGCAGTGGCCACAGAGAAAGTGATTCAAATGTGATTCGATTAATTGTATGTATTGCTAATACTATTTTTTTTTAGTGCAGATAGTGCCAACTGGCCTTCACCATCGTACTCCATGCTTCGTTATCTTGTAATCATGAGGGGCTCAGTCCAGGTCCATACAGAACTAATAGATCGTTCAGAAGCCCTATTAATGGAAAGACGCATTTCTATTGAAGTGTCCTTAAGTTTAAGAAAATAATCACAGGAATGTATAGGATCATATCCAGAACTAAAGACGTAGCATATGATTGTCTGCACTGTGGGTTAAAATCCTTGTACGATTGCCCACTGAGCTTATGGCAGCTGAAAAACTTGTGACAGGCCGCTGCAGTGTGCAACTGTGAGTCAAAATAGTTAGTAAACAAGACTTCAGATGTTCGTACTAGAGGGCATACAGATTGACCTTGGGGTTGAGCTGCTAGAGAAAATGGTACACTTCCAGGCCTGCATAGGTCAAAAACAATGCACGCTGCTGTATGTCACTTGCTACACCATATGACAGCAAAAGCCGTTTAAGCCATGCTAAATAGTTTATCCATGGCTCAATCTTTTTATTGAATGGCTGGAGTGATGGTGCGACCATTTCTTTCACCAGTGTAGCGATGTGTGACAAGGGGTTGGAAAGTTCCAACTGTGTCATGTTGATGGGAGGCATTTTCTCTAGCAGCAGATGTTGAGTCTGTCGCTTAGTTTGGAGAAGCAGTAAAATTTGGGAAACAACGTCTATCAGCTCGGTGGCTGTTTGTTCAGCCATGGTGGAACAGAAAGTAAATGTCATTTCACTCGAAAAATGGGAGTTCCAAGAAAAGAAACACCATCTAGCTGGGAGATAGCACGTACATGAAATCTAAGTTCAACACAAACAAACACTTCACCCCCAGTTGATATGTACTACATCACTTGAGTCGCAGTGAGAACACAGCCCACGTAAACAGTGCCAAACGAGATTATTAATAAAGAAAGAAATACACTGAATATTCTAGTAAGTTTCTACAGGAGCAGTGGGTAGGTAAGCTCACTCAATACTTAAGTTACACAGTAACTGACTGTTGGGCAAAAGGCAGCAAGAAAATGTCAGAGTTACTTTCTGCATTCCCTTAAATGACAAGTTAATAACACACAGCACTACAATGACCAATAACAAGTCCACACAAATCCGTGGTGCAGAGACCAGGTCTTTGTGACACTGGGTGATGGTACTCCACATGGTGAAGGTAGGTCGCTCGAGTATGGTGTTTAAGATTATGATGATTCCTTAGAGAGAATTCTGATTACTGAACCATTACTGTGATCGGCTCCTGGCGCTGAGAACTCTAAGGCCTGATCTGATCTGGCACAGCCCGATTGTCAGCCTAAATACCATGCAGGCACCAGGACAGGGTTCGGTCTATTTGTGGCCAAGTGACCCCATGGAGGCAAGTAGGTCTGTGGCGTCAGCGACCTCTGGTGGTGATCACACTGCTGGGGGGGGGGGGGGGGGTGACAAAACTTCCGCATTGTCGTCTGTTGGAGTGTCTGCTGTGGTTCTGTTATACAGTTCACCTGTTTGATGTCAGTATAGATTGGTTGCTATGTGATAGAGTGTATGGTCTTGACATAGTACTTTTGGCAACTAAATGATATCGATTTACTTCCTTCAGGTGCACAGAATTATCATGCTGAATTTACTTGTGAATTATTTGTATTATTAGTCACTACTGCAATGATTAGTTTGCTAGCTAAGTGCTTACATGCTCGTTTATAAAGCATAACTGCTTTTCCTATAGCTTTCACTTTCACTGGAAACCTAGATACTGTCTGTTTTTCATCTCTTCCATTACCAAACTGCAAGCTCACAGATCGAAAAACTGAAGGAAATCTTAACTTTACTGTGTTAAGTATTCTCTCATCCTGGATTTAGTACCCCCAGATCTATAGCTGAAAAAATTAAGAAACTGTGACATTACACCCTTGATAAGACTTGCAGTTTTCTGCTTATACTGACATAGTTTTTTAGTTTCTTGTGATACACAACTTGACTAATTTATGTGGGACGTTGAATAATTTGTTATCTGGGTTTCTTCATTCATCTGCTCTCAGTATCACATTTCCATACTTATATGGTAGTCATTTAATGCTACCAAAATGTGACACAGATCTGCACAAATCGTTTCAAGGTCAAATGAGTATAATATATTACCAATCTGTGACGATTTGTACACGTTTATGTTACAGATACTTTATTTTTAATGAAGACAGTCTTTTGTCATGAGATCATCATGAAAAGTTGTAATTCATCTCTTTAGTTAGTTTCGTGTTCCATGAATAATTTTGCAAGATAAATTGTAATGATGTGGAATGAATCATTTTACATTCACATCACAAATTAATGTTTAAATATGGCTACATGTTGGACATTTATCAGATTTTTTAATATGCAGATGCTCAACAGAAGGAGTTGTCAAGGAGAAATTTTTTCAGTTTGTTTTCTAATTATACTCTACTATCTGTAAAACAATTTATATCGCTGGCTCAGTGATCAGAAATGTTGTTGCAGCACTGTGCACCCCTTTTTGTGCTAAAGACAACTTCAATGTGGAGTAATGAATGTCATTTTTCCTTCTGGTATTGTAATTATGTACATTATTATTCCCTTTGCACTGATGTGACTTATTCACAGCAAACTTCAGGAAGGAATAAATACACTTGAAGCAGTAGTCAGTATATGCAACTCCTTAAACACATGTCTACAAGGTTATTGGGGGTGAACATCACATATTATCTTACAACACGTTTTTGAGCGATAAAGATTGGTTTCACCAGAACTTTATTCCATATGACATTACTGAATGAAAATATAAAAAATATATCAACTTACTGATTTGTCTCTCCCCAAGATTTGCAATGATTCTAAGTGCAATATGGCTGAACCAAGTTCCTTTAGGAGTTCCAAAATGTGCTTTTTCCCGTTTAAATTCTCATCAATGTGACCACCTAAGAATTTTGATGTTTCCACCCTCTTTATTGTTTTCTCAACATGTGTAACACTTATCATGGGTACCGTGGATGTGCAGAACTGAAAATGTTGTATCTTTTTAAAACTGAAGGCGAGATCACTCAGAGAAAGCCAGTCAACGACACTTAATGAGATTGTTTACCATTTCTTCTACTTCTGTATGTTGGTTGAATTGATTACAAGACTAGTGTCATCTACAAAAAGAACTAATTCTGCTTGTTGTATGTTAAAAGGAATACCATTTACATATATGAGGAAAAACAGTTTAACTATGGATGAGCCTAGGGGAACCCCATTTGTGATTTCTTGCATCGGAATAATGTTACTGGACTTCCTGTTCATTGTTCCAATTATGAAGCACAAGTTTCTGAATTCTTCTGGTTGTATAGGACATTATCCATTGGTTGGCTATACCCATAATCCTGTAAAACTCCAATTTATCTAGAAGAATACAGTGATTCACACAGTCAGATGCCTTAGACAGGTCTCATAAAAGATCAACCAACTGTATTTTATTATTTCATGCTTGAAATATTTGGTGTGTGAACTTGTACATGGCGTTATAGCAATTCTTCTGAAATCCCAACTGTGAGTTGATGAGGATATTGTTATTACTCAGGTTGATACTATATTAGAATACATCACCTTCTCAAAAATTTTGGAAAATGATGTCAGCAGTGAAACAAGTCAGTAGTTATTTATATCTCTCCTATAACCTTTTTGAAATAGGCGTTTGACGATGGCATATTTCAGTGTCTCTGAATAGATGCTTTGTGTTAATGATCTCTTACATATTTCAGATAAGACCAGGCTTATTATATGCGAACAAATCTTTCGTAATCTGTTGGAAACGCCATGAAAAATGGAAGGTTTTTAGTTTTGAGAGAATGTGTAATTTTCGTAATTTTAGATGGAGAAATTAGTGATACATTCATGGACTGAATTTAATGACAGTTGCTTTCTCAACATACTGCTGTGATTTTTCTCTTGAACTGTTTTTCCTATACTTTCTACAATATTTAAGAAATGATGATTAAATATATTTGCTACCTGTGACATCATTTATAGCCCTTTCATTCAGTTCAATTGTGGTGTCATCCTGTTTTGTTGCTGGCTAACCTGTCTCTGATTTCACTGCTGCCCATATAGCCTTAAAACTGCTGTCTGAATTACTGACTTCTGACATTATGTACTTGTCCCTTGCTTTTAATAATTTTTCTTTGTAGCTTTGAGTAGTTTTGCAGTGTTCAACTGCTGCAGGATCCCTGTTGCTGTTGCAAACAGATACATTTCAGTTTTTCTTTCACAAGATACTTTAATCCTTCTAGTGATTCATGTTTTTTTTTACATGGCTGTTTAACATCCTTTCTAATTAGCTTATTTGGAAATATATCTTCAAGTAATCATATGATTTTGTGATGGAATACATTACATTTTATGTTAGCATTTTTTTCATTATAAATTTTATCCCATATTATCTCTTGTAAATTATTTTTAAAACATTTATTCTGGAGTCCTTAATTATTCTGATTTCCACTGGGCAGTACCCTTACTGTAAGGCACTAATTTATCTATCCTAACTTGCATCAAGTTCAGAGCCAGCATTTGTCACTGTGTAAGCAGGTATTCTCCTGCTTTGATCTTCATCAAAGAAAACCTTGACAGTTAAGGTCCTACTGTCTTCATTCACCCATGTTGGAAAGTTAATTACCGAGATCAAACTGTAGGATCCATATACGATTTCCAGATTTTTTGCTACCAGCTGCTAGCTGCTGTCTGACAGATAGCATAGGAAGGAATCGAGATTTCTCGTAAATAGCTCCTTTGGGTCTATATACAGTCACAATTAAAAGTGTGATATTTTTCAGTGATACTTCACAAACACACACTTCTATTTTCTGACCACTGGAAAGTGTAACTGTTTCAATGTCCTTGAACTTGTGTTCTGTCTGAATATATGTAACAACACCTCATTTTCCAGCAGTTCTGTACAAGTAAGCTGCTAGAGCGTAATCTGTTACATGTAACTTACCTAATCCTGTTGTGCTCCGATAGGCACAGTACGTCTATGTTTTCTGAGCTCTCTAAATTTTCCAAACACACAACAAGCACTTCTACCTTATTACTCAATCCGCTAATATTTTAATAAAATAAGCTAATCATACCTTTCAATGATTTCTTAAGCATTTTGTGAGGTTCTTCTGTTATTTTGACTTGGTTCCCTAAACGCTGATCCTAGCTTAAAAAAGGACTCTCCCTGACACCAGTAACCACAGAGATCTTACGTTGAGTGATGGTGGGCCGCTCTAAATTTTCTGTTGTTGCGCTCATACGAGATTTCATTTCAGTCAGCAGCAACCTACTCAACTCAGTGTTCAGGCGACACAGCAGTGTTGACCCAGGCTGGTCATAGCGCTGTAGGACCTCCACAAAACTCACAGTTGTGTGTGTAGTCGCTACTCCTGTTTTATCCACGTCATCCCTAATGCAATAATCCCTGTCGTTGGACAGCTGTTTCCCTCTTCATCTACTACAAAAACCTGATTCTCTTTGCCGTAGTCTTTGCATAAATTCCCTGTACCTTCATTCACCTGGCCAAGACTAACACTTGGCTTCAAAGTATTTGTAACCTGCTACCCTGTTCTTAATATGACCTGTATCATCCGGATTATATCCCTCCCATGGCTACTACGAAGCAGCAAGACTTTTTCTCTTCTACTATCTGTTAGTACCCACCTGCGCTGACTTTCTTTACTAGAGCCCTGTAGCACTACTGTGACCTATAATTGGATGAGTTTGTTCTCCTCCTACTAATGATAACACGTCAAATTTATTTAATGCTGTAAGCTCAAATGTAGTTGAAGAATTTGATGACCTGCTCCCCTTTCGCCTTTGGTTTCTTACCTGTACTCAGAGATATTTTACCCATATCAAACAATTGCATCTACAAAGCGAAATGAACTAGATCTGATTAAATTTCGCGTCTATATCATGACAGAGCTTCCATTATCAGTAGCTATATACTGGTCTACAATAAAAAAAATCATGAAATTAGCAGCTCGTATCTGTTTCGTCCATTGTGCAAGCCCCAGTTGAAATATTATCCTTAAAGACGCTGAAGATGGTAATCAGGAAATACCTCCTTTCTTTAAAACAATTGTGAACAACTGCAAATGCTTTAGCTACAACATGCTATGGTGGAAAGATATAAACATTTTATTCCATGAGTACTTCCGAAGTAACACTAATGCCTCTAAACAGAACATATTGAGCTGGGTGTTACGATGGCACCTGTGCCTTTAAAGTGAGGTTTGTTGATGTTTTTAAGGCTTCGACAAATATATATATGACTAATGAGAAATACGTTTAACGAAATGTAGAGACAGATTATAAAAAGAAAACTGAACAGAGCTTACATAATAATTATCAGGATTATGGAGAGGAGACAAGACCTGGAAAAACAACTTTAAATGATCTTAATACTGTGTGTGCAAAAATAATAATAAAATGTTTTGAAATACCTTTTGAAATTATTCTTTTTCCAAGACTCGAACAAACGTATCTGGGTTACGATATCTTGTCGACTGTGTCGTTAATACACTACTGGTTATTAAAATTGCTACACCACGAACATGACGTGCTACAGACGCGAAATTTAACTGACAGGAAGAAGATGCTGGGGTATGCAAATGATTAGCTTTTCAGAGCATTCACACAAGGTTGGCGACACCTACAAGGTGCTGACCTGAGGAAAGTTTCAGACCGATTTCTCATACACAAACAGCAGTTGGCCGGCGTTGCCTGGTGAAACGTTTTTGTGATGCCTCGTGTAAGGAGGAGAAATGCGTACCATCACGTTTCCAACTTTGATAAAGATCGGATTGTAGCCTATCGCGTTTGCGGTTTATCGTATAGCGACATTGCTGCTCGGGTTGGTCGAAATCCAATGACTGTTAGCAGAATATGGAATGGGTGGGCTCAAGAGGGTAATACGGAACGCCGTGCTGGACCCCTACGGCCTCGTATCACTAGCAGTCGAGATGACAGGCATCTTATCCGCATGGCTGTAACGAATCGTGCAGCGACGTCTCGATCCCTGAGTCACAGATGTGAACGTTTACAAGACAACAACCATCTGCACGAACAGTTCGACGACGTTTGCAACAGCATGGACTATCAGCTCGGAGACCATGGCTGCAGTTACCCTTGACGCTGCATCACCGACAGGAGCGCGTGCGATGGTGTACTCAACGACGAACCTGGGTGCACGAATGGCAAAACGTGATTTTTCCGGATGAATCCAGGTTCTGTTTACAGCATCATGATGACCGCATCCGTGTTTGGCTACATCGCGGTGAACGCACATTGGAAGTGTATATTCGTTATCGCCATACTGGCGTATTACCCGGCGTGGTGGCATGGGGTGTCATTGGTTACACGCATCGGTCACCTCTTGTTCGCACTGACAGCACTTTGAACAGTGGACGTTACATTTCGGATGTGTTATGACCCGTGGGTCTACCCTTCATTTGATCTCTCAAAACCTTACATTTCTGCAGGATAATGCACGACCGCCTGTTGCAAGTCCTGTACTGGCATTTCTGGATACAGAAAATGTTCTGCTGCTGCCCTGGCCAGCACATTCTCTAGATCTCTCACCAATTGAACACGTCTGGTCAATGGTGGCCGAGCAACTGGCTCGTCACAATACGCCAGTCACTACTCTTGATGAACTGTGGTATCGTGTTGAAGCTGCATGGGCAGCTGTACCTGTACACGCCATCTAAGCTCTGTTTGACTCAATGCCAAGGCGTATCAAGGCCTTTATTACGGCCAGATCTGACAGGCAACAAATATCCAATCGTGTCTGCGTACTCACCTTGCAGGACCGTTTTTCGGAAGCTACTGGCTCTTTCTCGTCGGTGCCCTCACCACATTTTCATTTGTGATACAGATGCCATCGATATCTTCAGCAAAGACTGTTGAGGCTTAGTCAAAGGTCTTTTCTATTGGAAGACTTCCGAAATTATTGCCACTGACAACGGCACACAGTTTTCTTCTCAGGAATATAAGCTAAAACTCCCACCACTAGTGACCGTAAAGAAACTATGGTACAGTGGTTGCAGGCGAGAGACATTGCTGCGTACATGAGACTGACAAAGCTGCTGTTATACTCGCTCGTAAAACAAAATAAGTCTGTGACGCCTAAATACCTTTTAGATGAAATTGCAAGCGAACAGAGTCACTTGGTAATTAGACTACCGCCTTATCACTGCCATTTTAATCTAATTGATTTGGTTTGGAGTGAAGTCAAGGCGTAAATTAGAAATTGTACTAGAGAAGTGGAAAGACTGCTAAGTGAAGGTCTTGCTACTGTAGACCTACCTCACGGAGGAAAAAAGAAGACCATGCTGCTAAACTCATAAGAGAAGCACAGACTACAGACAGCATTATAAATGAAAACGAACAATTAATGATTTCTCTTAATGATGATGATGATGAAGACAACAGTTTTTGCGCCGATTCCGATGATAGTGAAGGGGAACTGGATGGAACTGCGCCATTGACATCGTCGATTGGTGAGTGTAAATGCATACAGAATTAATACTTTCTCTCTGCAATCGGGAAGGCTATGCACGTTTTGCTTTATTTCTTTCTATGAGTGTTGATAGCGTGTTCTTTGGTATGCTTAGGTTTACATTATTATACGACGTTTTATGTACAGCTATTACGGTAACAATTTGGAACGACTTTTCATAGATATTGTCATTAACTTCGGGTGTTTTTCTTTCCCGGTTCATATACTATCAAACGCTTATACCCTGTCGTCGTTCTCTCCATTGTTAGAAAAACGTACTTTGTTGCACTTAACATATAAACGTTGATTATAGCTTACATTTACAAAACGCATTTCGGAGTTGTGGGGGTGTGTGGTGGCAGCTATTGCAACTTCGCAATCGCAGTATAGCCAACCACACGCGGGCTGTCAAGTGACATGTTTCACCGGCCCGGGTATAGTTCTGGTGGACTCTTGCCCGTTTAAGGTAATACTCGGCTGTTGCTATACGTTTCAAGGAACAGTCTTATTTACGCGTGTATTGCAGTATTTAAATGAATTTTTAAGGGTTGAGAAAAAAAATTGGTGAGCCTTCACGTTTCAATGTCATGTTTTATTCTTTCATGTAATTTCGATGTGCAATCACAAGTGTGATGTTGTAGTTGATGTTTCAGTTGGGCGGAGTGCAGTGTATTTGCTCCGGTAGGGTGGGACGTGGCATCGGGGCTTGACGACTTGGCCCTTGCCAGAGGAACAGTTTCGTTAAACCGGGCTCCATGTTCTGGCCTTCTGTCTCGATCTCGTTCTTAAGTCCAGTATTGCTCTTCTTTTGTTCGTGGCTCTGTCAGGTCGTTAAGCTTTGTAGCTCGTGTCTCCGCCGCCTTAGCGGATGCAACTTTCGTTCGAAATACGATTTCGACACTTCAATAAAAACGATAACGCACATTCCAACCTTACTCTACTGCTGCGAAGTTTATCCAACCTGCTCAAGCAGTGATACATTTCCTCCCCGTAGAGGTAAACATTGTTAGTGTGATTCCAACGTTTGCTAAGGTTGTGCATCATATTAATTCTCCTGCCGTCAATCGCATCAAGCAAGGTGCTGGTTTAACTCTTGTTCGTGAAAGGATCCACTATACTCGCCGTCAATTAGATTTTGTTTCTAAAGAATTATTCCAGCATCATTTAATGATGGCGTCTAATGTTTCTGAATTTTCTTGGGATTGGGTGGTCGGTGCCTCTTGGTCGCAGTGACTGGGGATTTCAGTCTGTAACTGCTCCTCATTCGGCGAAGTTTGAACGTTTCCTTGGCTCAGTGTCTAATTCTAATTTTAATTCTCGACGCTCTGTGATCAATTTCACGGAGAAAACGTTTGACGACGCAGTTTTGTCTGTGATGGGGGAAGGTTGAATTTCACACCGACGCCAAAGAGTTTGCTAGTCGCTGATTTTATTAGTTCTGTTGAACAGGCTGTTTATAAACTACCTTCCGAGGCTGCGGAAGAGGTTAGGAGGGAAGCTTGTCGTGTGTTGACTGGGGGCCGTCTACCCAAGTGTAACACTACAGCAGCTGAGGCGGCTGCTTTACGTTCACTCAGAATGGATCCTGATATTGTTATTTTACCTGCGGACAAGGTAAATGCCGCGGTTTTATTGAAAAAGCACGATTACATTCAAAAGATGCAGTGTCTACTTTCTGATTCGCAAAATCGGTGCTGACCCTACTAAGAGTGTTGAGAGGAAGACTAATAACCTTCTGAAGAAAAGTTCTTTGTCACAGGAGACTATCAAGAGTCTTAATTCTTACTGTGCTGTACCACCTAGATTATATGGCCTCCCTAAGGTCCATAAGGAGGCTGTTCCATTGATGCCTACTGTTTCTAATATTGGTGTTCCGACATACCGTGTAGCTGAACATCTTGCTAGTTTGTTGAGCCCACTAGTAGGTAGGTGTGAACACCAAATTAAGAACTCTGCAGACTTCTTATGTCGATTGCAGGGATTGCATTTGAATGACTTTGATATTTTAGTCAGTTTTGATGTGGTTTCTCTTTTCATTCGCCTTCCTCTCTCTGATTCGTTGCAGCTAATTGAGATTAAGTTTGGTGCGAGTTAACAAATTTGTTTCGACATGTACTCACTTCCACTTACTTTTTATTCAATCATCAGTACTACGAACAGACTGATGGGAGTTGCAATGGGAAGCCCGTTGTCACCTATTGTTGCCAATTTGTTTACGGAGGACTTTGAGGAACGTGAATTGGAGTCAGCGACCTTGAAACCTGCGTGTTTTTCATATATGTAGACGATACTTCTGTTGTTTGGCCTCGTGGTAGTGAGAATTTAAACCGGATTTTGGAACACCTGAATTCAATCCTCCAGAATATTCAATTCACTATGCAGGCGGAAAATAATGGATGCCTTGCCTTCCTTGATGTACTGGTCAGAAAGAAGACTGATGGTACGTTGGGACATTCTGTTTATAGGAAGCCTACTCACACTGACTTGTATCTGCGAGCTGATAGTTGTCACCATCCAGCTCAGCGTGAAGGAGTACTTCGTACTTTGGTTTACAGGACCCACGTTATCTCAGACCCTGAAAGTTTGACAGCTGAGATATCACATCTCTAAGTCACCTTTCGTCAGAATGATTATAGTGAGAGCCAGATCAAACGTGCGTTGCGCTATCAGCCTTCAGTGTAACGGGTGACTGACGATGACAACGAAATGGCACCTAAGTCTACGGCCTTTTTGCCTTCTGCAGGAAGCATTTCCAACAGGATTGGCTTCATTTTGCGGAAATATGATGTTAAATGTGTTTTTCGACCACCTTTTAAGATTAAGGCCCTGTTGGCGTCCGTAAAAGATGATCTTGGTTTGCGTAAGGCTGGTGTTTATCGTATTCTTTGCAGTTGTGGCTTGTCATATATTGGTCAGACAATCAGGACTGTGGAGGACCGGTGTATTGAAAATAAACGTCACACACGCTTACAGCTGCCGAGCAAATGCTTTATTGCAGAACATTGCCTTGACACTGGTCATCCTATGGAATACAACAACACGGAGATTCTGGCTTGCACGTCCATCTATTGGGATAGTGTTATTAAGGAAGCTGTTGAAATCAAACTATCAAGCAACCTTATAAACAGAGATGGTGGATTTTGTTTAACTGCTGCTTGGAATCCGGCTCTGTCTATCATAAAAAAAGAGGGACAGAATTAGTGCTACCTCACCTGTTGATTAGTACTTACTATCGATATTTCTGATGTTGGTTATCTTTGGTTGTGTATTGACTCTGCAGTTACTTGTTCAGTGTGTGGTATCTTCCTTGTTTCGCCTCTGTGAACTAAGGTATTAAATTCCCTTGCACATTGCTTCCTCCTTGCAGTTGTGCCTTGAGAATGGCAGGGTGTGCTCCTGTCGAAATATCGGCGGTGGTCGACGACGTCACCCGACAGCAAACCCGTAAGTTATTTGATCATTCAACTCGCAGGGAAAGGTTCAGGTCTCAAATCAATAGCTTGGTTGAATAGTTTAAATAATAGCAACATTCAACATGCTCTTAATGGTGAAAAAGTAAGAGATGCAGGAGCAAAAGTAGGTGGATTTGATAAGGAAACTAATACTGTTTATCAATACCATTGTTGTTATTGGCATGGATGTAAAAATGTTTCAAAAGTGAAAGATTAACAATAAAAATAAGGAGACGATGGATGACGTTTATCAAAAGACTTTAACAAGAAGCGCAGAAATACGAAATGCTGGATACAATTTAGTGGAAATGTGGGAATGTGATTGGTTGAACTCAGCAGACTATAAAAATCTCAAACAGTTACCAGAAAGTTATCGAACCATTGAATCCAAGAGATACTTTTTATGGTGGGCGAACAAATGCAATAAAATTAAGAGTTAAAGGAAATGGTTTTACCACAAAAATGAAATGTATTGATGTATGTAGTCTTTATCTTATTGTACAACATTGTGATTATTACCCTGAGCGACATGAAAGAAGAATATATAGACCAAGATATTATTCTAAAACTGGTATGGTTTAATAAAATGTAAAGTATTGGTTCCTATATGATAGTATCAACCTGTTTTGCCTGTACACGTGCAAATCGATAAAAATGAAAAACTATTGTTTCCTTTGTGTGTTAATTGCGCAGAAGAACAAATAAGTATGAGATTTTTCACTCTGCGGCAGAGTGTGCGCTGATATAAAACTTCCTGACAGATTAAAACTGTGTGCCAGACCGAGGCTCGAACTAAGGACCTTTACCTTTCGCAGGCAAGTGCTCTACCAACTGAGCTACCAAAGCACGACTCACGCCCCCTCCTCACAGCTTTACTTCTGCCAGTGCCTCACCTTCTTTCGTTCAGGAGTGCTAGTTCTGCAAGGTTCACAGGAGAGATTCAGTAAAGTTTGGAAGGTAGGAGGCGAGGTACTGGCGGAAGTAAAGCCGTGAGGACGGGACGTGAGTCGTGCTTGGGTAGCTCAGTTGGTAGAGCACTTGCCCGCGAAAGGCAAAGGTCCCGAGTTCGAGTCTCTGTCCAGCACACAGTTTTAATCTGCCAAACAAGTAAATGCAATCACAGTGATGAAGAAAGAAGTTTTACTGGAACTTGGGTGACAGATGAAGTAAAGAAACCTGTAGAAAAAGGATATAACGTTTTAGAAGTCTATGAAGTAAAGCATTTCAGAAACAAAAGCAACAAATTGTTAAAAAGTTATGTAAAAGACTTTACGAAAATAAAATTAGATACCAGTTCACAAAATTTTGAAAGCGACGAAGAATACATCAAAACAGTTGAAGAGAAATTGGACATAGACTTGGATCGTTATAGGATAAAGGAAAATCCTGGAAAGCGAGCTGTTGCTAAGATTTTTCTGAATTCGTTATGGGGCAAATTTGGGCAAAGGCAAAACATGAGTCAAATAGAATGTGTATCCAGTTTACAGCGTTTTTATGAGATACTGTTGGATGACAGATTAGATAATTTAGATGTCAATTTTATTACAGAGCAGATGGTTCAGATGAGGTACAATTTCAAGGATTATTATGTGGAAAACGATGCAGCTACAAATATTTTCATAGCTGCATTTACTACATCAAATGCAAGGCTTAGATTGTGTGATATGTTGGATAAGCTAGGAGAATCTGCTGCATATTTTGATGCTGATTCTCTCGTATACATTGATAATGGTAAAAATACTGTGGAAACAGGTTGTATGTTAGGTGTATGGAATAATGAATTAGGAAATAATTGGATTACGGATTGGGCTTCGACAGGCCCGAAAAGTTATTATTATGATGGAAAAACAGAAACGAAGGTGAAAGGATTCAAATTACAAGAATATTCAAAGCTGAATGGTAAATCTATGATTAGATTAATTGAGAATGAAGTGAAAGAAAACATACAATTAGAGTACAATCAGATAACAAGAGATGTTGATACTAAAAACCTAGTCAATAAACATGTTAAGAAAGAATTCTCCTTTCAGTATGACAAAAGAGTTGTTCTAGATAACTTTGATACAGTGCCTTATGGCTATTGAATCTCTCCAATAAAACTCATACCATATTTTTATATAAATAATATAAAGTAGTTAGTTGCATTTTGTTATATTCTGTACTATCTAAAATTCTGGTTATAGAGCGAAAAACTTTTAAAAGTAAAGATTAGGCTTTAATGTAATTTTGTAGGGAGATTATTAATTGGTAAATTAGAATTTATGTTTGCTTTAAAATCATAGAAAAGAGAGAATTGGAGTTTTATATTTCGTCCTATATTTCTATATCAATTTCCCCATAGCTATCGAAGTACTTTTTGTATTGTTCTCCATAAACGCTCTTTAAAAAACTAAGACGTTCAGTATTATTCTGACTACTCTAGTGTTCTATAGTTAATGACTGATAAAAATATTTTTTGCAAGTATTACACTCAACTTGTTTCTCTCTTGGATTATTACTTCTTTTGGCAAAGATGTCAAACTGAGATTCATCCCACACATTAGTCATATTTATAAAGATTAAAAATTTAAAAAATTATAAAAATTTTGTTCTATATAAATGGACACTCTACTGAAGAAGCTCAATAATGCAAGCAATTCTAATCTGTTTAAAAAGATTAGTGAGCTTGAGTTAAAAGAGTGGTATTACATTACTGACTGTGAACGTTTAAAAACTAGATATGGAGATAAAATTTCTCTCCAGCTCGATAGTAAATTTAAAATTATTTTGCCAGAATGGTTCCATAAAATAATAGATAACTGGAACTTCCAGTTTTTTAAAGTTGGTGACATTAAACTAAAATATAGAGGAATGAAGAGAACTAAAAGTAATAATAACGAATTTCATGATCTGGGGTTCGTTGTGTAGCTTTTCGAGGTTGCACAATATTGATTGAAAATTTTTAAAAAAATTTATTTTTTGTGGGTGTGTTGGTTTGCATCCATTTATAAAATTGTTAGTAAGTAAATTGCTAGTGTGCTCAGCCTAATTGTTTATAAGAAAATGAAAAACATCCTTAAATTATCTGCGAGTGCACCCAACACACCCACTTACTACGGGAGACTCACAATGAGATACTTCTCAAACTCTGTCATTTGCCGATAACTCTGGCTCTGACGAGTATGTAGCGTCTTCATGTCCTGCACAATGTGCACTCAACATTTAATGCTGTTCACGCCCCTCATACAACGTCTGTTAAAAAAATTCCGGAACTTTCTCCACAAAATGTTTCCACACTTACTTTTTACTTATTGTGCATGGTCTCCTTCCCTTCCAAATGAACTCCTCCACAATTGATACACCGCTTCCAACGCCATTTTCACTTCCGGAAGCAGTCTTGCTACGCCTCTTGCTGGATTGGGTGAAGCGCCATTTGCGAATTTCCTTTTATCTCGTACGTCGTTGCAAATCGGGTTTTGCAACTTTGGAAGTAAAAAAAAGTCTGCAGTCTGAAGAGCACAGAGAATGAAGCAGCACAGTGATATCGTTTTTTGTGGAATAGTCATGCACCATCAGGGATGACTCTGCCGTTGCATTATCGTGATTCAAGAGACATGAATTGTCTCGCCACGTGTCAGGCCGTTTATTTCTCACATTTTCTCAGAGGCGTCGTAATACGTTCCGCTAGTACCATCAATTAACAGTTTGTCCCTGTGGTACGAGTTCATGATGAACTAATCCTTCAAAGTCAAAGAGAACTATCAGCATGACTTTGACATTTGATCTGACCTGACAAGCCTTTTTCGGTCTTGGAGAACCTTTCCTGACCCATTGTGAAGGTTGAACCTCGGTCTAAACATCATAACCATAGACCCACGTCTCATCACCTATTATGATTCTCTTAAGGAACATCTCATTTTCATTTGCGCGATACAAAAGCTCTTCACAGATTGCGAGGCGAAGGTCTTTCTGGTCTTGATTCATGAGCTTTGGGACGAACTTGGAGGCAACATGATGTAGTCCATGATGCTGTGTCAAGATCTCATGACATGATCCAGCTGATATGTTACGTTCTTCTGCAGTCTCTCAGACAGTCAGTCTTCGATTGGCACTCACAATTTCCTTGATGTTCCTGACATGAAATGTCGAAGAGAATCCTGAACGAGGGTCATGTTTGACTTTTCTCCGAATTTTTAAACCATGTGAACCATTTGTACATCGAGTACGGCTTACGTACTCATCATTTGGTGGTGTAAAGGTTTTCTTGAGATTCACGCAAAATTTAATGCGGACATGTTGCTCCTCTAACTCTGCCATCTCGAAATTCGCAAACTGTGCAACACAACATTCTATTCAGTGCTGCACTGAACAATAATTAATAGACATACAACAATGAAACTTCCGGCAATTACACATTAAATACTGGCGTGTGCAGGGATGCCAACCGCATTTCGCTCCAATACACCATTGGCGCGAAATTATGAACGTTCCGGAATATTTTGAACGGACCTCGTATAGCCTACTCTACTAGGTCTGGTAACAACATTAAACACGACAATACTGATGCATTCAGATAGCCGTTCTACCGGTTGCAGAGATCTGAAGCTCTAATCCTTTAAATATACACCAATGGGGTGTAGTGTACAAAGTTACATTGACGAACGACTATATCTTCAAGGCGCATCTTTATTTTCCGTCAGTTTACCTTAATTACGAATTTTGTTGCTTTGTAGCCTTGAAAATGTTTCAAAATTAGAAGTGATGGTGTGGTGCCATTACAAATTGATTCTGTCACCTAACCTCTGGTAAAGATTTTCGTGAAAATTTAGCGTTGCTCAAATTAGTCCAGTAGCTAATTAACCACAAAAATGCAATAAAATCTGTGAAAGCGTATAGCAATATCTTTGTAAGCATACATCAGTATCTCTGAGGTACAAGCTCAGTGCCTCAGTTACTCCTGTAATGTTACTTGTAGAGCAGATTACCCATTCCTTGCTGTGAGTAAAAGAGGTAGCCCCTGATTGGCAGCTAACACCGTAGCGGGGCCGTAACAAATTCAGGTAGCCTACGTGTCGCAGGAAGGTAAGGAACAGATCCCTCATCATAAACGACAAAAGCAGTCCATTCTTTAGTATCACATTTGCATGCTTGTTATGGACTTGCTTTATGGTTATCAGTTTTCCAAATATAACCCTTTGAGTCACAAGGACCAAACTGTAGGTGAGCGAAAGCTTAACAAAGATGTATATTTAGAACAAATTAACGTTCAACAACTGAAAAAAGGTTACACCGTTCATTATATTATCGATAAATATGTTTGTAGAATTTTATGTGTGCAAATTGTTGCAGAAAATACTCTGTAGTTGGAGAAGCTTTTCATTTCTCATAGTGTTGCACATGTCTTCAGCATTTAGTAGTTCCCACTTTGTGCACCTCTACCACATTAAACGCAGACGCAGCGGCGTGGACACAACATGACGTTCAGTCATCCAATGAAGAAGACATGGGACACGAAATTTGTACGAAATGAAATATCATCCATCTCATGGAACGCAAAGTTTCGAGCCATAGTTCATCCGTGACAGGCCTCAGCTAGCATGGTAAAACGGAACGTCGTTTTAGATTAAAAATAGCACCAATTTTTTAAATATTCCTTTTGAGTTCTTCATTTTGACTACTGTTGTATCGTCGGTTCATTTCCGTTGTTGCTTCTGTGAAAGACGCTCATAAAGTAATGCCTCTTAATATATTTTTATCGTAAATGACGAAAAAAAGAAAAACACGAGGTGAAGTTTGTACGGCATGTAGCTATAACCTTCACGAGTAATTTTCGACTTTTCAACAGAATGTCCATCTTTACAAGAGTCGCTACCCACCTTCGAACAAGACTATGTATTTCCGTGCGGTAAAAATCAGTGTTTCTGTTGTTCAGCCATTAGCCTGCGGAATTTTTCAGATTTTTTTGTATCTTCAAAGCGACAATCACGCTGAAATTTCTCTAGAGACTCGAAAAGACTTTTATCTGATGTATCTACATGTGGAATGTGTGGTAGATAAAGACATAACGCCAATTTTACAATATCTTACCCACTCGTATGCGTTTTTGTTTTGTCATGCAAAAGTACAATTGCTTCTTATTGGGGATGCTTCCTGAAAGTTGTTACAAATTTCTTTAGGGGCTGATGTATTGTACAGATTAGATTGTTTGTCTCTCGGCCAAAACACTGGGATCACGCCCTCGTGACTCCAAAAACTCTTATCATCAATTTTCTTGCGTAATTTTGAAATTTTCTTCGACAATGGCAATGTGTGATTCCATTCTGTCGTCTGCGTTTTCGATTCCTGTAGTAGAAGTTGAACCCACGCCTCATTCTTCACAACAGAACACATCTTTCATTTCACCACTGCAGCATTGTTCCTTGCCTCTTATCTGATCGATCAACATTCACCGTACCCAGTGTAAACATATATTTGAGTACCCAATGTTTTTGATAGTGGTAATCGTATTGACCTTAGTAATTTGACAGGTGTTAGCCAACGCTGTGTCAACGCAAGTTATGCTATCGACACCTTAGATCTTTGATGCATCTAGTATGTAATTCCATGTTATGAGTATCCGTGGAGAACATGATCTTTATCTATCCTCTTCCAGAATCATAACCTCATGACTATTAACAGTACAGAAATTGACCACGGGATGTATGCTTTATACCATAAGAATGTAGCGCCAAAAGCCATTGTCCCACGCCGATGTACGAGGACAGATTGACACCTGATAAAACTACAGACTACGCAACTTAAGACAATGTTGCATTTTAAATCGATTTTAATTAATAATGTTATACCCGTGATTTTAAGTGTACGCCAACCTCTGATTAAGCTGTTGTTTGCTGTACCAGCTGTCCAACGTCACGCTAACTTGGGCTAGAAATTTGCTGTGACATCAGATGTCTTCCGCTCTGTCGGTACCAGAAGTGCAGCAGTACCCACCAAAGTTTCTCTTGAAGCTCTCGATTACCACCCCACTGACTTCCTAAAGGTTGTGCATGCAGTTTCCTGTGGTTCGCCCAACCCCATGTAACTGTCATTTCGGCTACGTAACTAACCGTATAGCTCAAGACGAATTTTCAACTATCCTGTTAATAAATACAGCGTCAACACAGACTCCTTATTTTGTCTTATTTCTGTTGGCGCCCCATGAAAAGGTCCTCAAAAACAGATTAGATATTTGAGTCCTCACAATGAAATTTTAATTCAATATGCATTCTTTTATCCCTCCGTCTGGTCCCGGCGGAGGTTTTAGTCCTCCCTTGGGCATGGGTGTGTGTATTTGTCTTTAGGATAATTTAGATTAAGTAGTGTGTAAGTTTAGGGACTGATGACCTTAGCAGTTAAGTCTCGTAAGATTTTACACACATTTGAACATTTTTTTTATCCTTCATCTTTGGTCCTTAAATTCTAGGTTTGTGGCAGTGGTACTAATATATGTAAATTTTGAAACATATGTAAATTTTCCTTGTATAATTGTAAGAAGCAGTGGTTTCCTGTTCTTGTCATTAATGAATTTTTTTGTGAAGTTATTTTGTAAAGTATCTACCTCTCTGGAGCCAGTCTTTCTACAAAATATTTGTTCCATTCAGTGCTTATTTGAATAATTCATTTGAAAACTTGGTTTATTGGAGGAACGTTACGATACAGAAGCACTTGTCAGACCCTTGGACGAACTATTATCGAGTATTGTTTGAGTATTTTGGCTCGTGATTAAATTAGCTTATAGTGAGAACTCGAGGGAATTTGGCATTAGTAGTGTAACCAATTCTATGCGACAGTTTTACTGAGATTTTCAGGGAATTTACACTGGAAAAGTTGGAAGAAAGACGGCATGCTTTCAGCAGAAAGCTCTCGAGCAAATTGAGAGAGCCAGTTACTGGGATAGAATGTAAAATATTTCAAAGTAATTACAGCACTGTGGACATAAAGCAGTAGCTTTAGATAGCTATTTGGTGCTGAAATGCAGTTTACTGTCTTTGTCATCATTCATATCTACCACTGCAAGACTCCTTATTTTGTATGTCACTGTTAGTGAATTCCCTGCTATCTATGGCGTCTTATGTAAATTTTCAAAATTTTCTGTTGGGTCTTCAGTTTTCAATGATCAGTTTTTTCCTATTCTTATAGTACTGCAATGTCATTAGCATATCAACTTTTTTTTTCCTATACTACCTACACTAACTTTACACACCTTCAGAATTTCTTCTCCAACTGTGTTGGATATATTTCTTTTAAACCGTGATACGCTGCTATTATCTGCAGGGTGTTTTGATCCTGTACAAACCAACTATGAGAGTATACTTCCATTTAGATTCTCTCGGGCGTTAATATCGAATTGAGATGGTGCACAGTTGTGTTAAAACAACATCTCCTTGCTGATAACGAGAGATAACAGTTACACCTTCAGTGAACGTCAGCTGACGTATTCCATACAAAATGGGGTGGGGGCAAGGAAGTTCTACTGGTTGATTCTGTGTAATTCGAACTGATTGATAGAGAATAGTTGTGGTGACTCAACACCACCATGGCGTATAGATTTCTCGCCGCTTCAGAGACGGTTGTTGCTGCAGTTGAAACCGACATCATAGTTGTAAGAGGTCTCATCTGTGATCAATTAAAAGTGTAGAGAGTTTGGTAGCACAGATGTCATAAACCTGAAATAATGGTTTCTGACCACTGTTTTCTTATTTCATAATACTCAGTTTAGAATCTTCTACCGCTTGTGTAATTTTGACTCTAAAAATTGGGACATCCAGTATGCATTAGGTATCAAATTAAGCCTACGAATTATAGCAAATGAAAAAAAAACGTGTGTGTACATACTAATATTACGGAGTAAGTCGGTGTCACATGAGACTGGAATGTTGTCAGATCGTGTACTAACCGTCAGCTTGACAACAGAAGTTGGACATGACGCGTCAGTCAGTACATCTGATCATAGTTTGTTAGTAAGTGTCCAACCTATAGGAGACTCCATCTTCCGTGTTATCCACGTGCTGAACTTGCGTTATCTTGTCATGAGTGCACCACAAATTCCGGGGTCTCGCGGATTAAACATAGAGTGAAGTGAAACATACCACAAGCGCCTCTGTTCGGGGAAATTTACGCCACTAGTCAACGAATTTCTGTGGGTAACAATAAATTGATGACAGGAGTCAGCGTCGAGTGTCATGCTTTGCAACAGCGCGTGAATGGCTCAGACTATGGCAAAGTCTGGATGACAACAGGCTGCAATTGTCTGTGGAGGACTGGCAGCTCATTCTTCTTCAAGAGACGAACGCAGAGGAGGTAGTGATATTGGACGCTGGTTTGCCCACAAATTTGATTTTCAGAAATATGTATTTCTCTCAGAACATTATGTCTGTGTTTTGGGTCAGAGCGTCAATTATTTATTTTCTCTTTTTTAAAACAAGTTTGACATGCTACAGAATGCCGTACCATCAAATTAACACCAAGCAAGAACATACTATCTGAAAAATATTTCAGCGTTAGGAGGAGAGATTTGAATATCCCTCACTATGTCTGTATTTAACATTACTGCAATTCACTCTGGTGTAAGTCCAAACACTGGTATGTGCTATAAATGTATGGATATGGAGACAGAACTTTCTTAATATTCTCATGATTAATGACTGGAGCGAAGTCAAAGTTCTCACTCATTCTAAAGGTGTTTCATCGGGTTTAGGTCGTAAATATAGGCAGGCCAGTGCGTTTCAGGAATATTACTGACCGCAAATCATTGCCTTACAGATGCTGCTTTATGACAGGGAGCATCGTCACGCTGATACGCACAATCATTATTTATGAACTTTTCCATGGGATTGCGAAAGGATACAAAGTGATTTATCACTTCAAATCACTCGTTTCCAATTAGCCACTGGCCAGTAGCGTTTCTCTTTACACCACCTCAAGTGTCGCTTATCACTGGAAGCTCGACCATTGTACTTCCTTTATTTAAACTTCCTATGCACGGTCATTGTGCTAGCTGGGCTGCTAGTAGCAATTTGGAACTCACCACTGAGCCTTTCCACTGATTTCATTCTATTTTCCCGTCAGCACTGTTAGGTCTTGGTTTAGCAGAAGTTGTTCTTTGCGTTTCCACTTCACAACGCGGTTTTAGAAAGGTTGTATAAGGGGGTAGTTTGTGTTGTTGCCCCGGATGATAATTACACAAATATTTTGTCAGGATTTGTAAGCGGTGGGTTCTTGAGGTATGGCAAAATGCGAACACGAGAAGTACGTTTAAACAGTTTTATTAACAAAGGCGGATTATAAAACATACACGCTACGCGCACCCATCGTCACTGTGTCTGACATCCTAACACTGGCTAATTACGATAGTATCGAAAGGCTCCATGGTGAGCCAAGAAAAATGCGCGCCCGAGGCCGCGCTAGTTAATACCGCGCGCTGCGGACGGTGGCCAGCCGCGTACTCTCCGTCTAGTGCGGCCGGACGCGCGTCTGCTGAGCAAGCAAATTGTCAGCATTCCAGACAGGTCGGCTGGCGAGCGCGTGTTAACGTACGGCACAGTTGCGTGCACCCCGTAGACCCTTGCAGTTGAAATATTTCTGATGGTTTTTTTGCTCAGGTTACATCCAACTGACGAACATTCGAAGACACTGAGCTCACCTGGCCGACACAGTCTGTTGTTACTGCTTCTCTGCTGACAACACAATACGCCCGCCTCCTTTTGTTCTGGCGGATCCGTCTCACGTGACATCTTGAGGCCAATTCTGCATTACAAAGGAATGACCGGATATATTTTATCTGATAGTTTATGCTTGCATATGAGCCCTGATTTATCTTGTCGTTGCCGTCACTACGTGAGGTGTGAATTTTAAAATTTTCCGACGAATTGACTGTTCAAACAAATTTCGGGCTCGCAGCTGGTCGTCGTTCAACACTTCGCACGATATTTCAGCTGGGCACCTGCCAGTTATCTTCAGGTGAGCCGTCGCAGACTGGCGAAAACGTCCTCCGTTCTGCAATATATACCGTACTGTAACTATTCTGCGCATGCGTCGAATACTTGATAGATGAACAACACTGCCCGCCGACAGCGCCCTCGCTGGTGGAATAGCGGAACTCAGTCGCCCTCTGTGTTGCTGTTTGTCACGGCCATCGACGCACTCTGTCGCCTTCGATTTGAACAAATCGTGGAGATGATGTGATTCCATGCACTGTCCAGCTAGTAGCCGCTGTCACTGTTTAACAGATTTTCCGCCAGTCGTATTTATATGGATTCTTTAATAATGGAGTCCCAAAAAGACGTTGCTGTGGACAGAATCATTGTTTTCTCACACTCCATTGAATGTCCAGTAGAAATACAATATTCAGCAATAGCGGACTTGCTTGGCTGCAAAAGGCGGGTGTAACGTTGACGTTCAGTGCAGTGTTCTTTCACGGTGCGTGTGGTGCACAGTGCATGGAATCCCATCATCTCCACAATTTGCTCAAATCGAACACGACAGAGTGCGTCGACGGCCGTGGCAAACAGCAACGCAGAGGGCGACTGAGTTCCGCTATTCCACCAGCGAGGGCGCTGTCGGCGGGCAGTGTGGTTCATCTATCAAGTTTTCGACGCATGGGCAGAATAGTTACAGTACGGTATATATTGCAGAACGGAGGACGTTTTCGCCAGTCTGCGACGGCTCACCTGAAGATGACTGGCAGGTGCCCAGTTGAAATATCGTGCGAAGTATTGAACGACGACCGGCTGCAAGCCCGAAATTTGTTTGAACAACTACGTGAGGTGTGCGTGGATGGCAAGTAGAATCGTTATGCATTTAGTCGCAGTCAGTTCTCTAAACTTTCCTAATATGAATGTTTTCTGCACTCCAAGGATTCGCATTTGAGGTCACGGAACATTTCCGTAACACTTGCATGTTGATCGCACGTGCGGGTAACAAATGTAGCAATACGTCTCTGAATTGTTTCGACGCCTTCCGTTAATCAGACCGGATAGAGATTCTAGTCAGTGGAACAGTTCTCAAGAATGGGTAGTACAAGTGTTCTGTACGCAGTCTCTTTATATATGAGCTACACTTCCCTAGAATTATCCCAGTAAACTGACGGTGATCGTTCACCTTACCTATTCTCGACTTAACGCACTCGTTACATTCATGTCACTTTCCAACGTTCAACCTAGATATTTAATCGATTTGACTGTGCCAAGCAGCTTACCACTAATACTGTACTCGAGCAAAACATTATTTTTTCTACTCATCTGCAATAAATTACTCTTTTTCACGTTTAGAACAAGTTGCCATCCATTACACCAAATAGAGATTCCGTCTAATTCATGTTGTATGGTCCTACAGTTATTGAAAGACGACACTACGACACTTTCCTATACACTAAAGTAACGTCAGCAAACTCGCAGGTTGTTGCTGACGCTATGTGTCAGATCGTTTACCTTTGCTCACTAAAATTCTCAGGCCACAGAGATTAGCATGAGAGCATAAGCATCGCTATTGGGCTCGGAACATGAAAAAAAAGGTCCCCTGGACTGATGAATCACAGTAAAATTTGATACATGTCGAGGGACGATCCACGGACTGGAGGACGCTTGTGTACCCTCCCTCGCAAGTCAACAGGCGTCAGCTTTACTGAGCACATTTCAGAGATTATCGAGGTAGATGTGCGAACCATGGGAGCAGTTACGTTAAACCTTCAAAAGTTGTGAGCGACTGCTGAGCAGTAATGGTTTGGTACCTTGTCGAGCTGATGCCACGAAGTGTCACCAGGGCGAAAAGGCGAGAAGAGGGTGCCATCCGCTACAAAGCAGGGTTTTATAACTCATGAGAATATTACGAAAGTTCTGTCTCCTAAGTATATGTGTGTACCAGAGCACTGTTTGCACTTACACCGAGGTGGAATTGCAGTAATGTCAAATACAGACGCAGTGACGGATATTCAAATAGCTCCTCCTCATGTTAACATATTTTTCAGAAGGTAAGTTTCTACTTGGTGGTAATATGATTGAGCGCCATTCTGTCGGGGGTGAGATTCCTTATCACAATGAAATGTTACAATATTGCTGGTACGACCCACTCGCCACTGTTTCTAAATAAACTTGGCCAATTATAATGTCTTTAAAAAACACTGAGGCTCTGAGTACCATAAGGGCTAAAAGCACAGCTACAAAGTTTTGAGAGAAATACGTATTTCTGAGAATCAAATTTGTAGGCAAACTCATTGTTTTGACTTGTTTTTTAACCAAATCTTAACGTCCTACATTTCCTATACAAAATCACCAACCCACTTTACGTTATGAAATTTTAATTAATACTTAGGATTATTATTAATATTAATCCTTGTTGTTGTTGTTGCTGTGATCCTCAGTCCAAAGACTGGTTTGATGCAGTTCTCCATGCTACTCTATCCTCTGCACGCCTCTTCTTCTCAGAGTAACTACTGCAACCCACATCCTTCTGAATCTGCTTAGTGTATTCATCTCTTGATCTCCCTCTACTATTTTTACCCTCTACTCTTCCTTCCAGTATTAAACTGGTGATCCCTTGATGCCTCAGAACGTGTCCTACCAACAGATCCCTTCTTCTAGTCAAGTTGTGTCACAAATTCCTCTTCTTCCCCGTTCTGTTCAGTACTTCCTCATTAGTTTCGTGATCTACCCATCTAATCTTCAAGATTCTTCTGTAGCACCATATTTCAAAAGCTTCTATTCTCTTCTTGTCTAAACAGTTTATCGTCCACGTTTCAATTCCATACTTGGCTACACTCCACACAAATACCTTCAGGAAATATTTCCTGACACTTAAACATATACTCGAAGTTAACAAATTCCTCTTCTTCAGAAACGCTTACCTTGCCACCACCAGTCTACATTTTATATCCTCTCTACCTCGACCATCATCGGTTATTTTGGTGCCCAAATAGCAAAACTCATCTGCTGCTTTAAGTGTCTCATTTCCTAATCTAATTCCCTCAGCATCACCTGATTTAATTAGACTATATTATATTACCCTCCTTTCGCTTTTGGTGATGTTAATTTTATATCCTCTTTTCAAGACACTGTCCATTCCGTTCAACTGTTCTTCCAAGTCCTTTTCTGTCTCTGACAGAATTACAATGTCATCAGCAAACCCCGGGGTTTTTCTTTCTTCTCCCTGGACTTTAATTCCTACTCCAGATTCTTCTTTGGTTTCCTTTACTGCTTGTTCAGTGTACAGATTGAATAACATCGGGGATAGGCTACAACCCTGTCTCACTCCCTTCCCAACCACTGCTTCCCTTTCGTGCCACTCGACCCTTATAACTGCCATCTGGTTTTTGCACAAATTGTAAATAGCCTTTCGCTCCCTGTATTTTACCCCTGCAATTTCAGAATTTGAAAGAGAGTATTCCAGTCAACATTGTCAAAAGATTTCTCTAAGTCTACAAATGCTATAGATGTAGGTTTGCCTTTCCTTAAACTAGCTTCTAAGATAAGTCTTTGGGTCAGTATTGTCTCGCGTGATCCTACATTCCTACGGAATCCAAACTGGTCTTCTCCGAGGTCGACTTCTACCAGTTTCACCATTCGTCTGTAAAGAATTTGTGTTAGTATTTTGCTAGCGTGACTTATTAAACTGATAGTTCGGTAATTTTCACGCCTGTCAGCACCTGCTTTCTTTGCAATCTTAATCCATAAAATTTTCATATTATGGGCTAGTGGCAATTGTATCTTTTTGACTGAACTGTGTAGTTTATAATGAATGTGAAACTACACTCCTGGAAATGGAAAAAAGAACATATTGACACCGGTGTGTCAGACCCACCATACTTGCTCCGGACACTGCGAGAGGGCTGTACAAGCAATGATCACATGCACGGCACAGCGGACACACCAAGAACCGCGGTGTTGGCCGTCGAATGGCGCTAGCTGCGCAGCATTTGTTCACCGCCGCCGCCAGTGTCAGCCAGTTTGCCGTGGCATATGGAGCTCCATCGCAGTCTTTAACACTGGTAGCATGCCGCGACAGCGTGGACGTGAACCGTATGTGCAGTTGACGGACTTTGAGCGAGGGCGTATAGTGGGCATGCGGGAGGCCGGGTGGACGTACCGTCGAATTGCTCAACACGTTGGGCGTGAGGTCTCCACAGTACATCGATGTTGTCGCCAGTAGTCGGCGGAAGGTGCACGTGCCCGTCGACCTGGGACCAGACCGCAGCGACGCACGGATGGACGCCAAGACCGTAGGATCCTACGCAGTGCCGTAGGGGACCGCACCGCCATTTCCCAGCAAATTAGGGACACTGTTGCTCCTGGGGTATCGGCGAGGACCATTCGCAACCGTCTCCATGAAGCTGGGCTATGGTCCCGCAAACCATTAGGCCGTCTTCCGCTCACGCCCCAACATCGTGCAGCCCGCCTCCAGTGGTGTCGCGACAGGCGTGACTGGAGGGACGAATGGAGACGTGTCGTCTTCAGCGATGAGAGTCGCTTATGCCTTGGTGCCAATGATGGTCGTATGTGTGTTTGGCGCCGTGCAGGTGAGCGCCACAATCAGGACTGCATACGACCGAGGCACACAGGGCCAACACCCGGCATCATGGTGTGGGGAGCGATCTCCTACACTGGCCGTACACCTCTGGTGATCGTCGAGGGGACACTGAATAGTGCACGATACACCCAAACCGTCATCGAACCCATCGTTCTACCATTCCTAGACCGGCAAGGGAACTTGCTGTTCCAACAGGACAATGCACGTCCGCATGTATCCCGTGCCACCCAACGTCCTCTAGAAGGTGTAAGTCAACTACCCTGGCCAGCAAGATCTCCGGATCTGTCCCCCATTGAGCATATTTGGGACTGGATGAAGCGTCGTCTCACGCGGTCTGCACGTCCAGCACGAACGCTGGTCCAACTGAGGCGCCAGGTGGAAATGGCATGGCAAGCCGTTCCACAGGACTACATGCAGCATCTCTACGATCGTCTCCATGGGAGAATAGCAGCCTGCATTGCTGCGAAAGGTGGATATACACTGTACTAGTGCCGACATTGTGCATGCTCTGTTGCCTGTGTGTATGTGGCTGTGGTTCTGTCAGTGTGATCATGTGATGTATCTGAGCCCAGGAATGTGTCAATAAAGTTTCCCCTTCCTGGGACAATGAATTCACGGTGTTGTTATTTCAATTTCCAGGAGTGTAAAATCAGAACGTAAAGAACTCATACTAAATGTACCACACACAATTATGTCCTATCCCAACAGTTCATGATCCGCGTTATCATCATTTTCATTAAGTACATTCTCCAGCTTGAGATTCAGATAAAACTGTCTGTCCACTTTAGGCACGAAATCTAGTAGTCTTCTTATGTCTGTCTGTTTCAACTACTCTTGTTAAGCCTGTATGTTTCAAAGTTGATACTTTCCTTCCGTTTACGTATTTGGTTACCAGATTTTGCAAGACATCTACAAACTTGGGGAAATAACAATTTTTGGCCTCCCTCAACTTGACGTGAAGAAATGATGCCCTCCCATGACTCCTATGAAGAATATGTTGCTTTAAATAACAGTTCGTGACAACCTATTGAAAATTATCAGTGTATAATTTCTGAAACGTCACCTTTTTGTTTGATAATAAGGTTCGTTAGACTCTTAAAGATTCTGAAGTCCTCAGCGTCAGTTTTACGGACTGGATTGCTGAAACCGTTCTGAAGTTCTAAGCGTCAGTTTTACGAACTGGATTACTGAAACCAAGGAATATGAGGCTATGTGTGGGAGCACTCCTTCAAGAGCTTCCAGCTTTTATGAAGAAATAGACGTTAGCGTAGCTAGTGAGCGTAAAGAAAGTTTATGCTTTGGCCATTTATGGGAATTAACATCAGAGAAATCCGTGAGACAGCTTTTCGCGTATGTTCATATATACAGCGTTGTGTTACAGTACTGATATCGCTGGCTCACCATAAGATCAAAAGATGCCAGGAGCATGCATATGTGCTATAGTCTCAAAATCGACGACGGTGCAGTTTAGGCCCTTATGGTTCTCAGCGCCTCAGTTGTCTAATTAGATCAACAGATCACAACCAGTACCGCACATTAAATCTTTTAATGACTCCTTTCTCCATTAAAAATCTTTGTACACAATTATGTTGATTTACTGCACCAGGTCGGTTTCTTATGGCTGGTCAAATCGAAAAATACCGAGCGAAGTGCCGCAGCGTTAAGACATTGGACTCGTTTTAGGGAGAACGGTGGTTCTAATCCTCGTCCGACCGTCTAGATCTAGTTTTCCTGTGACTTCCTTAAATCAGTTAAGGCGAATGCTAGGATAGTTCCTCTGACGGAGCACGACCTGTCCTTCCCTATTCTACCCCTTGGGGTCCGTCTCTAGCCCCGAAGCTCCTGCTCCGTCTCCAATCGCGACTTCGACGGGACATTAAACCCAGATATACTTGCCTTTTAGGTCGAAACATGTTCCCTATGAAGTCCTTATTTTCGTGTTCAGTGAACTGAAAGCAGTCACTGTACTGATTACATGGTTGGTTTTCACTTAATGCATGTAAGAGTCTTTTGGTATGAGCACTACATTTTGTTTCTTTTAAAACTGTAACACCCCACCCATCCATTAACTGGTTTTGGCGTGTGTTCACCCCAACTAATTGACTAACATATCAATAGAGAGTGCAAAACTGCCGCAATATCGGATAATGCAGAAAAGTAATAAGGCCCTGTGACTCCTGATTGAACTCCGGTGGCAGTGTTGACATTAATTTATTCAGAATTGATCACTTTTAATTAAAAAGGGGTGCACATTGATGTTATATTCAGCTATTGAACACCAGATGCAAATGTTGAACATAAAATTAATTAAGAAAGTGACTTGGGATTTCAACTACTTGATTGAAAACAGATGCAGTCGATTAGCACAAATTTATTTTAACTCCTGGCCTTCAATCATCACATTACAAGACTCTCCTATCAGGCAGTGGTAATAAATTGCGTTTGCGTGGAGTAAAGCGCGATAACTCAAAATTAATTCCTATCAACTGACCCAGGCGTAATGCGAAGTGCGAGAAGAACTCTACAATACACGGCCCATGAAACCCTCATGGAAACTTTGCCGACATGATCCAACAAATTAATCACTGGCCGGAGCGGGCGCAATATCACTGAATACAGCGTGGCGGAGCGGCGTCGTTGTGTGGACGTCGGCCGACCTCGTGGTGCTGGAAGGCTGCCCTCGTCTATTCACTCCTAGCTATCTTGCTCAGTACATAGCTGAACCAAAACTTTCTATCTCCAAGCTCAATCGTTCCATTTTCTAAGTCCTAAACTGCAGAGATGCTCACTCTTTCTCAGGCAAGCTGAGTAAAGAACGCCACGTCCGCACTCTAGGCAAGCTGGGAACGAAAGACCTCCACGGGGACTTCTCCCAGTCCGCTGTTCACCTCGGTTTCCCCTCCAGCAAAATCACTTACGCCAATTGCAGCGCAAGTCGCGTTAATTATGCGTCGCTTCCCTGCACCGACCAATGCCTGCTCTGGGAAGTGAACAAATTCCCACAAAATTTCCCTTACTCTCAACTTCTTCTATTTAGCTCCTCCCAGGCTACCCATCAAGGTTAGCGTCTGCACAAACACCAATTTTTCTGGAATTCTGACTCCCAGGAGAGTGCTTCAAATTCCTCGGTCCTACGTTTCCATCGGAGGCTGGCGTATTTCATTCTGTCGCTCTTCTCTGATTTACTTCAGACTTTATGGATCGTGAATTCAGCGTGAAGTTGCTATAGTCACGAACACGCATATTTTGACCTGTAATGACCGCTCTACCGTAGCTTTGCGCGGCATTCTCGCATGTTTCCCTGAAAACGGGACGACGGACATTTATCAACAGGCGTACAAGTTCTCCGACTGCTTCCTGGTACACCAGTATGGGGTCGGGGTCATCCACCCATGCTATCACTCACCTTAAGGCGGCTGGAGGCCGCGCCGCGTTACCGCTTTCTCAGAGCTTGAGCCGCCTTAAGCTGCCTATTATCGCTTCCCTTCGCCATTCCACAGCCGGCCACGGTCAACTCTAAATACTTCCCTGGGGTAAACTAGCGTCCAGGAAACCGACTCGTTTCCACAAAGTTTTCATGTCATGTGAATTACTTTAAAACCATCACCCGACATTAATTATTCCAATACGTCCATACTATACCCTCTACAAGATGCATTGTGCTTATCAGTCATTTTGTTCAGCCCTACTGTTCGCTCAATGTGAGTTAGGTGATCTTTAATGACTTCACGTAAGGGGCATAGTTCTTGCCGTCTTACAAAATATGACGTACGATTTTAACGCTGACCTGTCTCATGTCCAATTCGTTTTAATTCTTATCGGGAAGCGCGCAAACTCCGTAACGGAAGTTTACTAGATATTTTCTTTTATTTACCATACTCCGTCAGATGAGTTTAAAATGTATCACCAATGTGTGAAACAGGTGGTCTCGTTGATGTTCCTGTTTCATAGTCGCTTTTCCATGGTCGTTAAATTTGATAATTGTGCGGGCCATTTCAGAAGTCCCACACACTGCGCTTGCGCGTGCGTTACGTTGGCATGATCAAGTTGAAATTCATATCAGTTGTGAGCGAGACTTTAGGTGCGACGGTGGTATATGTGTTTCCTCGTTCTTGTGGCTGTGTCGTGTGTAAATCAGTTTTAAAATGGAACCTGAAACCGAATCAGGTCGGATCACAGCATTCTTACAGTAAGATCGAATCCCTTCGTGGAAAGGACCCTACAGAAATTGATACCGCTTTGTGAAAGACGTGTGGGAATAGTTTAGCGGATGATAGCACAGCATCACGATGGTCTGCTTGTTTCTTTGAAGGTCGGGTAAGCACTGAGGACAACCCAAGAAGAGGAAGGCCATCGACTTCAACAGACTGACACGGAAGATAATCTGTGCGTATGACATGAATGGAGTCATAGCTGGAAACAGGCGTATAATGCAAGGTTTTTCTATGAGAAGTCTTGCATCTGAAAATTCATCAAAGAAGCCTTGATATGTTTGCAGCAGGTGTCCCCATCTTACACGGTAATGCAAGATCGCTTATTGTCGTACCAGTGAGAGAAACGCTTGACAAATATGGAAGGGAAATACTGTACTTCCGTACCCACAAACACAGTCCTGATATGAGCCCAACAGACTTCGGTTTGTTTCCAGAACTGCAGGAACAACTCCGTGGAAAACGTTATCAGCTGACTGCCATGCGGAGGATCTGGGTTCGATTTCCGTAGCTGCCAGGTAATTTTTTCTTGGGGAGACGATTGGAAGGTTGCACTTAGCCTTTTGATGCCGGTTGAGGAGCTAATTGACGACACACCTCTCCCTAACGCCGCAACTGAATACCAATGTAGATAAGTGAAATGTGCTGCGAATACATAGAAAGAAAGATCCTTTATCATTTAGCTGCAGTATAGCAGGTCAGCAACTGGAAGCAGTTAATTCCATAAATTATCTGGTGCAGGCATTAGAAGTGATTTAAAATGGAATGATCATATAAAGTTGATCGTCGGTAAAGCAGATGCCAGACTGAGATTCATTGGAAGAATCCTAAGGAAATGCAATCCGAAAACAAAGGAAGTAGGTTACAGTACACTTGTTCGCCCACTGCTTGAATACTGCTCAGAAGTGTGGGAACCGTGCCATATAGGGTGGATAGAAGAGACAGAGAAGATCCAACGAAGAGCAGCGCGCTTCGTTACAGGATCATTTAGTAATCGCGAAAGAGTTACGGAGATGATAGATAAACTACAGTGGAAGACTCTGCAGGAGAGATGCTCAGTAGCTCGGTACGGGGTTTTGTTGAAGTTTCGAGAACATACCTTCACCGAGGAGCCAAGCAGTATATTGCTTCCTCCTACGTATACCTCGCGAAGAGAGGATAAAATCAGAGAGATTAGAGCCCACACAGAGGCATACCGACAATCTGTCTTTTCACGAACAATACGAGACTGGAATAGAAGGGAGAACCGGTAGAGGTACTCAAGGTGCCCTCCGCCACACACCGTCAGGTGGCTATCTGAGTATGGATGTAGATGTAGATGTAGATGTAGATCCAATGACGGAATTGGCAGTATATGACACGCGGTCGGCAATGGAATTGTAATTCTCGACGTATGTAAAATATAAATTTTAGCGGCAAAACTATCCAAGAATTTGGTAGTGTCACTGTACTGACTGATGCAGTTAGTCAGTGTACTTCGAGCTGTACTGACGAGAAAACCACACTGCATTTCTTTGACATACAGTCACCGTTCAAAATGAGCGCAGCAATTGAAATTCCTGCCTTACGTAAAAAATGATTTTTAGTAGCAAAAACTGTTCTGTATTTTTACCGAATACGATGAGTGATGAGTTGGGCGTCAGTGGCGTCGTTTGTTTTAGATTCGAGGGACGAATGTTCACCTTGGTTCTCAGCCATACTCTGCCCGGCAAGCACGTGAGTTGTTGTGTCTTTTCCAACGGACTGTTTTGAATATGCGTTCTACAGCCCAGACCTAATCCCATGTGATTTACGCTTCTTTATACATGTGAGAAAGTGGCTATGCTCCATAAACTTTGACTCAAACAACGAACTTCAGCAAGTATTCTAAGGCGGCTGAATTTGATACAAGGGGTATTTTTCAATAAGTTCAAAATGTTCAAATCTGTGTGAAATCTTATGGGACTTAACTGCTAAGGTCATCAGTCCCTAAGCTTACACGCTACTTAACCTAAATTATCCAAAGGACAAACACACACACCCATGCCCGAGGACGGACTCGAACCTCCGCTGGGAACATTTTCAATAAGTTACGATGTATCAGAAATAGTTGAATCTGATTGGGTGGAGAAGTAATACAAAGGTGTAGTTTTAAGATTTTTTTATATGCGCGGTGACTTCAAAAAGTGAATTACGCGCTTTTATGACAGGCGAAATACCCTCAGACTTCAAGAATAATATAATAATTCCAATCTCAAAGAAAGCATGTGTTGACAGATGTGAAAATTACCGAACTCTCAGCTTAATAAGCCACGGCTTCAAAATACTAACACGCATTCTTTACAGACGAATGGAAAAACTGGTAAAAGCCGACCTCGGGGAAGATCAGTTAGGATTCCATAGAAATGTTGGAACACGTGGGGCAATACTGAGCCTACGACTTATCTTAGAAAATAGATTAAGGAAAGGCAAACCTATGTTTCTAGCATTTGTAGACTTAGAGAAAGCTTTTGACAATGTTGACTGAAATACTCTCTTTCAAATTCTGAAGGTGGCAGGGGTAAAATACAGGGAGCGAAAGGCTATTTACAATTTGTATAGAAACCAGATTGCAGTAATAAGAGTCGAGGGGCACGAAAGGGAAGTAGTGGTTGGGAAGGGAGTGAGACAGGGTTGTAGCCAATCCCCGATATCATTCCATCTGTATATTGAGCAAGCAGTAAAGGAAACAAAAGAAAAATTCGGAGTAGGAATTAAAATCCATGGAGAAGAAATTAAAACTTTGTAATTCTGTCAGAGACAGCACATGATCTGGAAGAGCAGCTGAACGGAATGGACTGTCTTGAATGGATGATATAAGATGAACATCAACAAAAGCAAAACAAGGATAATGGAATGTAGTCGAATTAAATCGGGTGATGCTGAGGGAATTAGATTATGAAATGAGATGCTTAAAGTAGTAAATGAGTTTTGCTATTTGGGGAGCAAAATAACTGAGAATGGTTGGAGCAGAGCAGGTATAAAATGTAGACTCGCAATGGCAAGGAAAGCGTTTCTGAAGAAGAGAAATTTGTTAACATCGAGTATAGATTGAAGTGTCAGGAAGTCATTTGTGAAAGTATTTGTATGGAGTGTAGCCATGTATGGAAGTGAAACGTGGACGATAAATAGTTTAGACAAAAAGAGAATAGAAGCTTTCGAAATGTGGTGCTACAGAAGGCTGCTGAAGATTAGATGGGTAGATCACGTAACTAATGAGGCGGTATTGAAAAGAATTGGGGAAAAGAGAAATTTGTGGCACAGATTGACTAGAAGAAGGGATCGGTTGGTAGGACATGTTCTGAGGAGATGAAGAAGCTTGCACAGGATAGAGTAGCACGGAGAGCTCCATCAAACCAGTCTCTGGACTGAAGACCACAACAACAACGACAGACCAAGTAACTTCTACTTAATGCTGCACTACAGTTTGCAGTGGCACAGATACATGACAGTATTTTTCAACATAGTCACCAAGTCTCTGTAAACAACGGTTGGAACGGCCTACCAATCATTCAGTTCCTTAACGACAGCAATCCGCGCCTTTGTCACGGAGCCATTCGAGAATCTCTGTCTGGACGTCCTCATCGTTGGAAAAGCCCAGATGTTCTTTCAGCTTGCCGAAAAGATGGAATCGCATGGTGACGGTCTGGACTCCCGCTCAGCATGACCCACGTCTGTGCGGCCTTAGTTGTATTGTTGGCACGATTTCGTTAGTGCTGGACGCTGCATTCCATTTCGTCTACTTTCCGACAGAATTCCATAGCGAATCTGCTTGCAGCTTGGACGTTTTACCCACAAGAATCGCACTGTCCTGCGTACTTAAACTTTGGAATACGGTTCAGGTTTTCTCACCATTTCGGTCGCACTCTGTGTGGATATGTTATCCGTACCGCAGCAGAACTGAGGCTGCAGGAAACCCATAACGTATATTCTCATCTGACGATGCGCTACTCTTCTTGCGCAATGCTCTTACTTTGTTAAGTCCCAGCGTATTTGATTTAACTGTTATTTACTCTGAAGAGCCAAAGACACTTGTGCACCTGCCTAATAACGTGTAGGGCCCCCGCAAGCACGCAAAAGTGCAACAATACTCTGCTAATATCTGAAGTGGTGCTGCAGGAAACTGACGCCTTTCGAATCCAGCAGAGCTGTCCCTAAATCCGTAAGACACAAGGGGTGGAGATCTCTTGCCAGAAATGATCAATAATGTTCATGTCTGGGGAGTTTGGTGACCAGCGGAAGTGCTCAAACTCAGAACAGTGTTCCTGAAGCCACTCTGTAGCAATTCTGGACGTGTGGAGTGTCGCATTGTTCTGCTGGAATTGCCCAAGTCCATCGGAATGCAAAATGAACATGAATGAATGCTGGTGATGAGACAGGATGCTTATGTTTGCTTCGCCTGTCGGAGTCGTATCTAGACGTATCAGGGGTCCCATATCACTCCAACTGCATACGTCCCACACCATTACAGAGCCTCCAACAGGGACTGAAATGCTGATCCGTTCACGTCCATCCAGTCGATACAATTTGAAACGAGACTCGTCCGACCAGGCAACAGGTTTCCAGTCATCAACAGTCCACTGACGATGTTGACGGGCCCAAGCGAGGCGTAAGGCTTTGTGTCGCGCAGTCATCAAGGGTACACGAGTAGGGGCTCGCGCGCTGACACTTGTCGATGGCCCAGCACTGAAATCTGCACCAATTTGCGGAAGGGTTGTACTTCCGTCATGTTGAATGATTCTCTTCCGTCGTCGTTGGTCCCTTTCTTGCAGGATATTTTTCTGGCTGCAGCGCTGTAGGAGATTTGATGTTTTACCGGAATCCTGATATTCACGGTATGCTCGTGAAATGGTCGTATGGAAAAATCCCAACTTCATCGCTACATCGAAGATGCTGTGTCCCATCGTTCGTGCGCCGACTATAACACCACGGTCATACTCACTTACACTTGATAACCTGCCATTGTAGCACCAGAAACCGATATAACAACTGCGACAGACACTTGTTGTCCTCGTATATAGGCGTTGCCGTCCTCAGCACCGTATTCTACCTATTTACATATCTCTGTATTTTAATACGCATGCCTATACCAGTTTCTTTGTCGCTTCAGTGTATGTCCTAGCGTAGGTTGCTTCCTGGGTAGTCTGCTATATGACTGATGAAAGTTCGTGTTTATGCTTGCAATGTGTATTTATAGTTGTAATGTCAGTTCCGATTGATGTACTCCACCGAAAGCTATTTTCATTCATTCACTACCAACCATTCTGTTGTGTCTTTTGCTACTCTTTTGATCTTCTCATACTTGGCGCATCTTGTTCTGGTCGTGATGTCTTCATAGTCCATTTTTCTAGGATGTCCTCTTGAATTCTGCCTAATAACGTGCCTTCATACACGTTTATGAAAAAGTTGTGGCTAAACATACGTTCCATGAATTTCAACTTCCTTGTCTCTATAAATTTATCTGTATCGTTCTTATTTGCCTTCTGACCTCCTTTACATCAAGTAGTTTTCCCAGTTTTGTAGATATTGTTTTTATACAGAATTATGGGTCATTTTCCGCCATATTCACATTTCTGTTACCTCCTGCCAGGTCTTACATTGTTTCTCCAGTGTCCCGATTTCACACCCATATAAATGTTTACCCCGTAGAAATGAATCTGTGAAGGATTTCCGTATTTACACATTGATTTGTGTGCTTGTGAAAATACGTTTTTGAGCCGTTAATGTATGTACGGTGGTGCTATTATTCTCTTTGTTTGCCTGAAATCTCTATTATCTTTTGTAATCATACTGCCAATGTATCAGCAGGCTTTACTTGATTAGTTTTAGTGCTATGAACTTTAATCTAAATATTAGTCAATTGACCATGATTCCTAATCACCATTACTATAATTTTCTGTTTTTGTGCATCAGGTAGCATGTCATTTATTTATGCTAATTTCCATTTTGAATCTGCAACCATCACTATGTGTCAGCAAGTTTAATGTAGTGTATATTTGTACTTTTTGATTTAATATTTGTTGTGTTTCCTTTCCTGTTTTATACGGATTCTTCAGTCTACATGTTATACAGCTATGAAGGCACAGGAATTTCCAACTTTACTGCTTTCCTGATTTTTTCCTCATTTTTAATCACATTCATACAGGTTTTAGTGGTCCGTTTATTATGTAAGCTATAAATTATTCTTTTGAACCGGCCCAGTTTTCTCCATAGTGAGAAAACACTAGTCTAGTTGAAATAAACGAAAGTCTCTTCCTCATTATAGAAACAGAAACGGGACCACTTGGTCGTTTTTGAACTTCCTTCCAGCGTCGGATGCGAGTCTGTAATTGCTTCTCTTGTTCTTGCAGCTATTTTAAACCCAGAGTGTTCTGCTACAATGGACTGATGGGCTTTTCTTTTTATTGAACTTTTGTTACGTATGTTAAGGAGTATCTTGAGAGGCAAGAGAAAGGAGATATCTTCAGAGACACGAGAAAGGACATGCAGTGTTCCGTAATTGGTTTTGTCAACTGCCTTTGCTATATTTTTAAATTGCTGTTTATCAAATCGTCTGGTAAGACAATATTTTCATAGCATTCATTAATTTTGTTGAACACTTTTTCCTGTAATTTGGTGAATTCTGTAGAGATGTCAAGAATACCGGTTGTCTTTTCATCTTTAAGCACTTCAAACACATGTCGAATTTTGATATTTGTTCACTACAGAGAGCTTCGATGTGCTGTTTATGCCGTGTAGTCATTTACTCGTTAGGCTTCAGTAACATTGTGTCTTGATCTCCGATAATTACAGACAGCTGTACGTTACAACTGGAATGCTCTAAATTTCCTGTAGGCTTTATCTTGTCACTCCATTTGGTGATATTTGGTTATCTCATTGGCAATCTCTTATCCCAGTTTGCTTTTTCTTGACTGCGTTTAACTGTAATTTTATTCTGATATTTTACACTTTTCAACATTTTCCATCCTGCTGACTTTATTCACTCTGCAGTTTTGCTTTATACCTTAATACTTTTGTTATTATTGATAGTGTCTTTTTATTCAGAAACTGCAAATTAATAAGAGTCAGCGGAGATGGACGTGATAATAGAAGAAGATGCTTTGCCGGAAGATGTAAGCAGCTTGGATGAAGAGGGGGAGTGTCTATGTACCCCAAATGAAAGCACCACGTCGACTGCTAGGAGCGAAGCCACGCTCGAGGAAATCCGGCGACTTTTTGAGGAACATCGTTACGTTGGAGAAGAGTCTTCCTTCTATCAGCCAACTAACCTCGATCGTGTCACAGTTAAATTCATGATGGAAACTGGGGCTTGCTTCGTCGAGGAATTCTGGCCTGTAACTACAATCTCTAAAGTAAAGGAAGTTTTATCAGAGGCATTTGAAATTCCAACTTCCGTGATTGTTCTGACATTGAATGGAGAGATGCTATCGGATGAGTCCTCGCTACAGTCACTAGGACTCAGTACTTCACAAATTGCTATCATGGAAATTACTTCAGCGGATCCCTTTTACCCAGTGCTACTGAGCAACGTTCCAGAGAAAATGAGAAACAAGCGCATCATTAGAGTTAGAGTCCAGGTGGAATACGGGGAATTCAAAGAGGTGAGAGTAATAATTGTCTGGAAGCTTGCAAAGAAACCGTTCCTCGGTGGTTTTCGGCATAAGGAAACCGCTGTCGAATACCACCACGCTTTCTCTCAGACACAACCTTTTCCACAAAAGCCGTACAAGCAGAAGAACGACCGCGACACTCAGACAGCTTGGTGGCGAGACGAGCAGCAGATGACAGTGTGTGACAGGGCGACGCAGAACTATCGCAGGGATTACTACATCCCTTGGAAGGGCGACGTCATCAAGACGGCGAAGGAATACGTGACGGCGGAGGAGCAGGAAAGGCGCCGAGACCTGGAGCGCAAGGTGCGCGTCATCCAGCGGTACGTGCGCGCGTGGCTTATCAGGAGGATGATCAGTCGGGCCAGCGAGGAACAGCGCCGGCGCGTCGCCAGGGAGGCCGAGCAGGAGAGGCTGCGGGTCGAGGCCAGGGAGACCAGGATGAAGGCGGACATCGTTAAGAGCACCTTCCCGCGCAGGCGCGCCGACTTCGAGATGCTGTACTCCGCGGTGGAGCAGTGGCGGTCTGCGGAGGTCGACCGCATCCGACGGTCGCAAAAGGCCCAGGCCACCAAGTGCGCCGAGTACGCGCAGGTGCTCGAGAAGGAGGTGAAGAACCTGTTCGAGATCGAGAAACAGAGGCTGTCCGTGAAGCAGGAGAGGCTGCGCAGAAAGGAGCTGGAAGTGATCGACAGGTGTGCCGAGCCCATGACCTGGACCGGCTACAAGGGGATGAAGGTGTCGATGGACACTTTGCGCAACCAGAGGGCGAGGGAGCTGAGGGAGCTGTACTCGGCGCTGTGCCGCGAGGAGGCGCCGCTGGAGAGCCGCGTCGACCTGCTGATGGCCGTCAAGGACGCGCTGGTGGTGCACCGCGAGCCGCCGCTGGTCGACGACATCATCGAGCTGGTGGACCGCGAGTGCGACTTGCTGGTGCGCGGCCTGAACACCGACCAGCTGGAGGCGCTGAGGGCGCGCCTGCGCAGCCTCTTCCTGCAGCTCATGAAGACGCCGGAGTTCAACCCGGAGGTGGCCAAGTACTCGCTCGAGTACAGCTACAAGGGGCTGGAGTTCTCGCTCTCCCTGTGCGTGCGCTGCCAGAACTTGCTGCCGCGGGAGAAGTTCCTGCCCGGGAATCGCGACGAGCAGCTGCAGTTCTGCAGGTTGGTGGCACATTTTATCGTCAATTCTGTTCATTTACACTACTGGCCATTAAAGTTGCTACACCAAGATGAAATGCAGATGATAAACGAGTATTCACTGGACATATATACTAGAACTGACATGTGACTACATTTTCACACAATTTGGGTGCATAGATAATGAGAAATCAGTACCCAGAACAACCACCTCTGGCCGTAATAACGGCTCCGATACGCCTGGGCGTTGAGTCAAACAGAGCTTGGATGGCGTATACACAGGTACAGCTGCCCACGCAGATTCAACACGATACTACAGTTCATCAAGGGTAGTGACTGGCGTATTGTGATGAGCCAGTCGCTCGGCCACTATTGACCAGACGTTTTCAGTTGGTGAGAGATCTAGAGAATGTGCTGGCCAGGGCAGCAGTTGAACATTTTCTGTATCCAGAAATGCCCGTACAGGACCTGCAACATGCGGTCCTGTATTATCCTGCTGAAATGTACGGTTTCGTAGGGAACCAATGTAGGGTAGAGCCATGTGTCGTAACACATCTGAAATGTAATGTCCACTGTTCAAATTGCCGCAATACGAACAAGAGGTGAGCGATCCGGAGAATGTGCTGGCCAGGGCAGTAGTCGAACATTTTCTGTATCCTGAAAGGCCCGTACAGGACCTGCAACATGCGGTCGTGCATTATCCTGCTGAATTGTAGGGTTTCACAGGGATCGAATGAAGGGTAGAGCCACGGGTCGTAACATATCTGAAATGTAACGTCCACTGTTCAGAGTGCCGTCATGCGAACAAGAGGTGACCGAGACGTTTAACCAATGGCACCCCATACCATCACGCCGGATGATACGCCAGTATGGCGATGACGAATACACGCTTCCAACGTGCGTTCGCCGCGACGTCGCCAAACACGGTTGCGACCATCATGATGCTGTATACAGAACCTAGATTCATCCGAAAAAATGACGTTTCGCCATTCGTGCATCCAGGTTCGTCGTTGAGTACACCATCGCAGGTGCTCCTGTCTGTGGTGCAGCGTCAAGGGTAACCGCTGGCACGGTCTCCGACCTGATAGTCCATGCTGCTGCAAACGTCGTCGAACTGTTCGTGTAGATAGTTGTTGTCTTGCAAACGTCCCCATCTGTTGACTCAGGGATCAAGACGTGGCTGCACGATCCGTTACAGCCATGTGGATAAGATGGCTGTCATCTCGACTGCTAGTGATAAGAGGTCGTTGGGATACAGCGCGGCGTTCTGTATTACCCTCTTGAACCCACCGATTCGATATTCTGCTAACAGTCATTGGATCTCCACCAACGCGAGCAGCAATGTCGCGATACGATAAACCGCAATCGCGATAGGCTACAATCCGATCTTTATCAAAGTCGAAAACGTGATGGTACGCATTTCTCCTCCTTACACGAGGCATCACAACAACGTTTCACCAGGCAACGCCGGTCAACTGCTCTTTGTGTATGAGAAATCGGTTGGAAACTTTCCTCATGTCAGCACGTTGTAGGTGTCGCCAACGTTGCCAACCTAGTGTGAATGCTCTGAACAGCTAATCATTTGCATATCACAGCATCGTCTTCCTGTTGGTTAAATTTCGCTTCTGTTGCACGTGATCTTCATGGTGTAGCAATTTTAATGGCCAGTAGTGTATGTAGGAGCAAATCAATCCGAACGAAGTTTTCGCTCTGCAACGGAGTGTGCACTGATATGAACTTCCTGGCAGATTAAAACTATTTGTTGGACTAAGATTCGAACTTAGTACCTTTGCCTGTCGCTAGCGAATGCTCTACCAACTGAGATACTCCAGCGCGACCCAAGTGGGAGACGAGGTACTGTCGGAAGTAAAGCAGTACCTCTTCTCCCACTTATTTAAACTTCATAGAAGCCCTCCTTCGAACGTTGCAAGACACCTACCAGGCTGTGGATAAGCCATTCTCCACAATATCCTTTCTTCCAGGAGCGCTAGTCTTGCAAGGTTCGAGATTCGAACTCCGGACCTTTGGCTTTGGATGGCAAGTGCTCTACCACATGAGCTGCTCCAGCACGACTCGCGACGAGTCCTCTTTGGTTTACTTCCGCCAGTATTTCGTCTCCCACATTTCAAACTTCATAGAAGCTGTCCTGCGACCCTTTCAATACTGAAAACATCCAGTAAGCTGTGGCTAAGTCATGTCTTCACAAAATCCTTTCTTCCAGGAGCACTAATCTTGCAAGTTCCGCAGGAGAGCTTCTGTGAAGTTTGGAAAGCAGGAGACAAGATACTGGTGGAAGTAAAGCTGTGCTTTATCATCGATAGAGCAATTTCCCCCGAAAGACAAAGCTATAGAGTTTGAGTCTCGGTTTGACACACAGTCTTAGTCTGTCAGAAGTTTCTCTTAGACTTTTTCAGATGATGATGTCTTCCGAATATGAAAACTAATTGCAGAATGTTTTAAACACGATGCTTGTATGGTGTGAAAAGCGGCAACTGATCTCAAACAATGAATGGCGTGAGATCCCTCACACGAATGCCAGAAAGAAAGTTTTTTAAATTTCAGTTACATGATAAATTACACAAATTTATAGGATGTCAAGTCATCCTAGAAATTGCAGTTACTAAGACATCTGTGAAGTTTGGGAACTAGGAGGCAAGGTACTGGCGCAAGTAAAGCTGTGATGGTGGGTCGTGAGTAATGCTTGGGCAGCTCAGTCGGTAGAGCAATTTCCATCACAAAGAGAACGTTTTGAGGAAGGCGAACCAAAGACTGCATTTAATCTGAAGAACACTTCGAAGACGAAAGGAATCTACTCAACAAACTGCTTGCGATAAACTCCTCCGTCCCACTCTGGAGTAGTACTGCGCTGTGTTGGACACATCAAAAAAGTTCAAAGAAGGGCAACTCGTTTTGTATTGGCGCGAAATAGGGGAAAGAGTGTCACGGTTATGACACGAGAATTGGTGTGAAACTCATTAAAACAAAGACCTATTTCACTGCGACGGTAACTACATACGAAATAAACTACTGGCCATAAAAACTGCTACACCACGAAGATGAAGTGCTACAGACGCTAAATTTAACCGACAGTAAGATGATGCTGTGATATGCAAATGATTAGCTTTTCAGAGAATTTACACAAGATTGGCGACGGTGGCGACACCTACAACGTGCTGACATGAGGGAAGTTTCCAACCGATTTTTCATACACAAACAGCAGTTGACTGGCGTTGCCTGATGGGACGTTGTTGTGATGCCTCGTGTAAGGAGGAAATGCGTACCATCAAGTTTTCGACTTTGATAAAGATCGGATTGTAGCCTGTCGCGATTGCGGTTTATCGTATCGCGACATTGCTGCTCGCGTTGGTCGAGATCCAATGATTGTTAGCAGAATATGGAATCGGTGGGTTCAGGAGGGTAATACGGAACGTCGTGCTGGATCCCAACGTCCTCACATCATTAGCAGTCGAGATGACAGGCATCTTATCCGCATGGCTGTAACGGGTCATGCAGCCACGTCTAGATCCCTGAGTCGAGAGATGTGGACGTTTGAAAGACAACAACCATCTGCACGAACGGTTCAACGACGTTTGCAGCAGCATGGACTATCAGCTCGGCGACCATGGCTGCGGTTACCCTTGACGCTGCATCACAGACAGGAGCACCTGCGATAGTGTACTCAACGACGAACTCGGGTGCACGAATAGCAAAACGTCATTTTTTACGATGAATCCAGGTTCTGTTTGCAGCATCATGATGGTCCCATCCGTGTTTGGCGACATCGCGGTGAACGTATATTGTAAGCGTGTATTCGTCATCGCCATACTGGCGTATCACCTGGCGTGATGGTATGGCGTGCCATTGGTTACACGTCTCCGTCACCTCTTGTTTGCATGGACCGCACTTTGAACAGTGAACGTTACATTTCAGATGTGTTACGACCCGTGGCTCTACCCTTCACTCGATCGCTGCGGAACCGTACATTTGAGCAGGATAATGCACGACCGCATGTTGTACGGGCCTTTCTGGATACAGAAAATTTTCGACTGCAGCCCTGGCCAGCACATTCTCCAGATCTCTCGTCAATTGAAAACGTCTAGTCAATGGTGGCCGAGCAACTGGCTCATCACTATACGCCAGTCACTACTCTTGATGAACTGTGGTATCGTGTTGAATCTGCATGGGCAGCTGTACCTGTACACGCCATCCGAGCTTTGTTCGACTGAATGCCCAAGCGTATCTAGGCCGTTATTACGCCAGAGGTAGTTGTTCTGGGTACTGATTTCTCAGGATCTATGCACCGAAATTGCGTGAAAATGTAATCACATGTTAGGTCTAGTATATTTGTCCAACGAATACCCTTTTATCATCTGCCCATGCAGCTTCAACACGATACCACAGTTCATCAAGGGTAGTGACTGGCGTATTGTGACTAGCCAGTCGCTCGGCCACTGTTGACCAGACGTTTTCAATTGGTGAGAGATCTGGAGAATGTGCTGGCCAGGTCAGCAGTCGAACATTTTCTGTATCCAGAAATGCCCGTACAGGACCTGCAACATGCGGCCGTGCATTATCCTGCTGAAGTGTACGGTTTCGTAGGGATCCAATGAAGGGTAGAGCCATGTGTCGTAACACATCTGAAATGCAACGTCCACTGTTCAAATTGCCGTCAATGCGAACAAGAGGTGACCGAGACGTGTAACCAATGGCACCCCATACCATCACGCCGGTGATACGCCAGTACGGCAATGACGAATACACGCTTTCAATGTGCGTTCACGGTGATGTCGGCTAACACGGATGCGACCATCATGATTCTGTAAACAGAACCTGGATTCATCCGAAAAAATGACGTTTCGCCATTCGTGCATCCAGGTTCGTCGTTGAGTACACCATCGCAGGCGCTCCTGCCTGTGATGCAGCGTCAAGGGTAACCGCAGCCATGGTCTCCGAGCTGACAGTCCATGCTACTGCAAACGTCGTCGAGCTGTTCGTGCAGATGGTTGTTGCCGTGGAAGCGTCCCCATCTGTTGAGTCAGGAATCTAGACGTGGCTGCACGATCCGTTACAGCCATGTGGATAAGATGCCTGTCATCTCGACTGCTAGTGATACGAGGCCGTTGGGATCCAGCATGGCGTTCCGTATTACCCTCCTGAACCCACCGATTCCATATTCTGCTAACAGTCATTGGATTTCGACCAACGCGAGCAGCAATATCGCGATACGATAAACCGCAACAGCGATAGGCTACAGTTCGACAGTTATCAAAGTCGACCGTAGCAGATTATTCACCTTAAATTTTTACTGTGACGTTAAAATGAGACCCGTGTGTCATATTTATGTTCTTAGTTCTAAATACACGTAAACCTTGGACATGTTTACGTAAACTTTATCAACTACAGCAGCTCAGATACATGTGATTCAGTTAGTTATGCGACACACATTGCGCTTCTTAAGCAGGACGTTTACACATGTCGACAGCCGCAACCTAACTATTAATATTAGCACGCCAGCTTACAACCATTGTTAACGGAGTGCGTAAGTTAGCTACACATCAGCCATTATTTTACTCTTCGAACAATGCAGAAAACTATAGTTTATTAACTTACTTCCGTTGCCACCATTGACGTCTCCAAGGGAGGCTAGAGGGGTCGATCGCCTCCTCTTGTAATTTTGGTTATAGATTTTAATTTCTTGCGAAATTCTCAGGGATTGTCTACTATCCTACAAAATTGCAGATTTAGCGTTGCCAAGCGCAATGTGAATTATTGTGGTTCTGATAATTTATTTTGGTTACACAGTTTTGAGAAGTTATAATTTTGCCTTTTTCCTGATAATTTTTTTTTTTTTGCTTTCTAACAAGATTTTCTCAGTCGTTCAAATTTTTTCTTATTTCAGATTGTCTTCTTCAGTGACAAAATAACATTAATGGTAATGATACGTGAATAAAAAACTAGTTGAATACTCCGAATTTACAATAAGAATACAAACAAACAGGTTGTTGAATAAAAAAATGGTGACATTCATGCTAGCAATATAGAAACAAGTACTTAGCATGTACTAATGAAGTATGCAAACAATTTCAGTATCAAAGCTATCTGCCTAGAAAATATTAAGTGGATACCTATCAATGATTTAAGGCACAATAAAGTTTGTGTAATTGCGGTCAAATTTAGTTCTTGTGGCTCTATACGTTCTCAGACTGTAGGATGGGGGATTACGGTATTAACGGCCCATTGACGAAGAGGCGGAGCTCAAACTCAAAATGGATAATAGGAAAAGGAAAAAGTTCCTCTCATCTTCAAGGCAACCAACAGGGTACTAGACTTATTTAACTTAGAGAGCAAATGTGATTTTTGGTCTACAGCATTTATACCATCTCTTTCTCAGCAAAACTAGATATCATATAAAGGCGCAACCTCTTTTTTTAGAAACTTATTTGTACATTTTTTCTTTTTTCCTTAATTTGAATTTATAAATTAATTAATTAAATTTAAATCTTGAATTGTTGAGAAGAATGCGAGCTGAAATAACATTGGAATTATCTGTACGATAAACATGCTAAAAGATTCTTGGAAATAATAATGCTCGTATACATGATCACATAACAGTATTGCTATACAGTATACGAGGAGAAGAAATTGGAGAGTTTTCTGAACAATGAAAATTCAGAGTGAATTAATACTACTTGGTTGTTTTCATTCTAAACCATATATTTACAAGGATCTGTGCCGAATAAATTTTTATTATGTACTTTACGTAGTTGTTTCCCAGAAGGAAATCTAAAATATTATATATTATTAATAACTGACTCCAAAAAATCAACTTACAGTTTTTTAGTCATTTGTTTTGTTTCTAAGTCCACTGTTTCGTATAGAGGAAGATTACGGCGTGTAGCGACAGTCATTCAGACAATGAAAAGGCGTTTTTGCTCAGTGTTTTGATGTCAGTAACCTTTGACTTCCAAGGACTCGTTGCAAAATAATTCATTCGGTTTGTTCTCCTAGTTACTTTCGTGATAGTCGTATAGAGAAAATACAAGGACATAACTACTGGTGCGAGAATACGGAATGTGTGACATGATTGAAGAGAAAGCGTGTCTAGGGATTCATGGTGCTCTTTGACACTCCTTTGCTCTCCGCCTCAAGGTTTCAGCTCTCACAAATGTAGTGTAGTATGATGTGTAAAAGATATGCGTAAGACATTTTTATAAATGTCTTTGACCCATCGCTGCTTTTATAAACACAACATATTTACAAAATGCTTCACAATTTTTGTGCAGACGGAGCTGCTGACAAACGAAACATTTTCTGCTACCAATTTCAGCCTACAGTATCATCAGCAGGCAAGGGAGGGTATACATAAGACAGACTTGACTGTCTTTGAGTTATATAAAACTTATTTTCTTCATAATATGAAGCACGATAATTCTGTTTTCTGCACATTGTTTAGGAATCAATTTACAAATTACACTCAACGTGAGAAGTACGTTGTTTGAAAGACTTCTACCTTCAGTGGGTGGTATGTAGTTATTGTTGACGGGGCATTCTCAAAACAGTTGTTTTGCTTTTGCTCATGTTGTGATGTACAACGTGCCGATTACTGAACTGACACTCATCCCGTTTAACACGTGTTCTTTAGGTTCGGCTATTCAAGCATACCTTTTACTGCGAGAATGCACTGTCTCACTGTATTAATGCAGCGATTCTCGTAGACGTATATGTTCAAGTACAAAAGTGCTGTGATGATCATAGCAACCAAAGAAGTCCGTTGCGTCATTGTGCCTTTGTACAATACATCCTGAGACACTATACACTAGGTGTGCACATGGGCGTCTGCAGAGTTTTTTCCAGGGAGGAAGAGCGTAAAAATTTCCTTTTTTATACATATTTAAGTTGGTCAGTTACGTGACATGTCGTGCCACAAGAACTAAAATTCAAGGTGATACAAAAAAACTCACTATATCCGTAGAAATAATGGTTATTCGCTCATTATATGAATAAAAACCCTTTATTTTAGATTCCGGGGGGAGGGGGGGGGGGGTTGCGGGGTTGGGTGAGTGCCTCCTCTTGCCAGTCACCTCGCCCACACACCACCAGCAGACAACTATGTGTATCACTCTGGTACGAACTGGAACATTCACCCATTCTGTGTTACTGCTTACTAATAACTAACCGTGATGTTATAAATAACCGTGATGTGAGAAAAACCAGAGACAGAACAGAGCAGAATTTGAGGCAAGAATCTTGCAACTGAGTTATCAGCAACGAGTACGAGGGGTCAGTAAAAAAGTTTTTGCTGACGAATGCTAATGACATTCCTCATTGCACGCATTTGCTCTGGTGTGCAGATAGAAATTTTCACTCAGTGCCGTACAGTCACAGAGGTACCTCAAACAATAACCACGAGGCCTTCTGCCGACCGAATTTCCACACATTCCTGATTGATGGAGTCATGAAACTTGAAGTTGTGGGCAGCAATTTTAGTTTGTCTGTAGGAAAGTGAATGACCCGTCGAAACTCAATGTTCTGTAACAGCGGATCTGCTGGGTTGCAGTAGGCGAATGTGGCTCTGGTATTTCACAACGTGTTCCTGGACGATGTGCTTTAATTTTTGCTGATTAAAACACGACTCGGAGGCCTCTAAAATTGCGTCTTGCATAGCGCTTACTCGTCGCTCACGAGCGAAGGAGCACCGGGGTTTTAGCTTGGAGGACGAAAGATCACTTGAATTTGGTGTTTCCTAAGTACTCACGTGTTCCAACGAAAACATTTTCTAAGAATGGAAATAGCTCAGTCCGAAGGGCTAAAAGCGAATAAATTTGATTTTAAAAAACAGATATTGGTCTGTTACACAACCCATGACCGTCATTTATCGGTAAAACTCTGCATCTGTGTACAATTAATATTTGAAGATTAACGAATCGAACGACTACTGAAGCTGGAGTCGTCGCAGAAACAAGAGACATTTGTGATCAGCACATGCACGAGACTCATAAATGAGGTGTTCATTTCCAAGAAAGTAACATCTGCTTGAAAAAAAAAATTGTTAAATCGTGCAGTATTTATAAAGTTAATTTCCGAAATAGGAGTTGCTGTATCGTGGTACGTGCTTCCCTTATTCACCACAGAGGTGCAAATGTGGAGCTTTGATGAAATGATTGAAAGGCAGCCAAATGAAACAGTATGCACAGTTGAGAGAAGCAACGTGTGTACACGCTACGCCGTTTTCAGTCCATTCGCACTGTGGTAGTCCAGTATCAGAAGCCACAGTCATCACATTATCTAGATATTTGCTATGAGCTGGTGCTTCTCTCGCTATCACGGTTACAGTTCTTCTCGCTCATTCTTATTTCAAAAGCCTCCTTAATAACAGAATCGCAGTATGTGGAAGCAGGGACAAAATTTTTGTTTCATCGAACAGTTATGGTTGTTCGCGAGGCTGTGTTCCGCAAGTGCCGATTTCTCTAGTTCTCTATTTTTAATATGCCGTTGGTGTTCTGCACAGCGGTTGGGAACGATACAAATGGTTTGACCTATATAATTACTTCCACACTCACAGGGGGTATTATAAGTTCCAGGGACCCGAACGCCGAGACTGTTCTTAATAGGGTGCATCGTCTCCTTAATTTTCTTAGGAGGCAAAAGATAGGTCTTATACCCCGTGACTCTTCCTATTTTACTGGATATAGCGCCACAGAAAGGAAGAACCGCAACCGATGTTTCATCCTGGAGTGTGCAGCATTTTCGCGTTTCCTTTTCTTGAAGAACGCTACCTTTCTATCCCGTGCACTATAGCCATTCTTTCGAAACACATACTTCAGATGGTCAATTTCGGACTCCAAGTGGTACTAGTCAGAAACTGTATTTGCTCTATATACCAACGCATACCGATTTATATCTTAACGCACAGAGTTTCCATAACGCTGTTCAGAAGAGAGCCGTTTTAAACACTGGTATATAGAACAAAAACTGTTTCTGTCGAGGACCACTTGAAGTGAAGGAAAGTGGCACATACTGAAATCGCACAGTATATAAATTTCTTCAAAATGTTTGAAAGCAATAGGAATTGTATAAATCAAAATTATAAACAGTTCAATAAATCTAAAACTTTAAATATGCGTAACGACGTTTATTACTGTTAAGAGAAACCACTGATATTTATGGCCTAGTAGGACGTAACACTTACATGAAAATCAATCATTACAATTATAGTACAAAACACAGAGATTATCAGTCACTGCGTTTACAAATTTCTAACAACAAGACTGAATTTCGACATGCACCGTATTCCAGCAGCTACGATTGCAGCTTCGGAGCTGTTTGTACAAATTTTTAAATGTGATGCCAGGTGGTCAGTGTTTTGTACTATAATTTGTTTTAGTGACTGATGATCTTGATTTAAGTATTACCTGCTACTAGGCCATAATTATTGGTGGTTCCTCGTAATAGTAATAAGTGTCCCTTCTCTCTCTTCCACATTTTGAAGTTATATATACATAATACTCTATTTATAATTTAATTTTGCCGTGTACTGTTGCTCTTAACAATTTAGGTTGATATTTATTTACTGAGCTATTCCGAAGTGTGGCACTTTCCTATGTTCAAATTCCAGCAGCTTTGAGTGGCGCAGCTAATACCTGTTAGTACAGATTTCATCCCTTTTATTAATTATATTTTTTATTCGAATATATAGGATCCAAATAATATGCGCAGTTTTTAATGAGCATTTGTCAAATAACGATAGTTTAAATTTATCTGTTGGCCTTTGGCGTTAACCGTTCAGCCAGAGAAGTGAGTAATGACAGACTTGGTATACAATATTGTTTATAACATAGCCATATTACATTACGCGCAAAGGGATAAACTTTATACATTCAACATAGTTCATGTATTATCTTCTCACGACGAATCCTTTACGGCTTATTTGTAACTGCATACAAAGTTTTTGCAGAAACAGGCCAATACTAACAGTTCGCTGTGGACAGCTGCCGAGACAGGTCTGTCACAGATATATGTTGGGAAATTCCAACTCTGACCAAAGCCCTGGGAAAAATTCGCGCTTGTCTGCCGTAACGCGAACACCCAAGTGTCACATGGCTGAGATGAGGAACCTCAGCTCGTTGTACTGAATTTTCATCCTATGAAAATGTGAAGGACAACAGTCATGTTCTAGCCAGATGCACATTAAAGTAAAGGTGTGACGCCTATTTTAAAAAAATAGATAGCTTCATTAGTGGAAACTTTTTTTTGGCGCGTGGGTGGGGGGGGGGGGATGCTTCTTAAAAGTTCTTTTTTTTGTGACGGTTGACCAATAGTCACAATTTGTTTCTCTAGGTGGTTCACCAACTCGTTATACGAGACACCAGAGGGACCTTCATACGTAATAATTGGACATGTTTATGTCGGTTTTCACATTGGTGGATTAAGTGAATTACATTAAGCACATGTCGGATAGTGTTGGTGTTCCATTGCTGTTTTTCTAGGTTTTTCAGGGCACACTTCGAAACCGTGGCAATAAGTACGTCGTCGAACTGGTTTTTTACATGTCCAAGGGTCACACACCAAGGTAGTGATTCCCCACAGAAGTAAACAAAGCCACCCCCCCCCCCCCCTCTCATTTAGGAACTGCCGGTGAGTAGTTTGGATGAGGACAGCAACGTTGATGCAATCAGATGGGAGATGCCAGTAGGAGAAGTGAATAACGGATCCTACCCTCCGGGATGACAGAAGATATTGGGCTGATAATTCAGTACTTTGTATTTCTAGCTGAATGTAGGAAGCTGAGAGTATTTCAGTATGAGGGTACAATACATCTCTGCTATCTGTAACTCTGAACCAGTAGAGGTTATTGAGAGAGTTTTAGGAAAGTGTGGTTTGTCTGTAAAACTGACTGCATATAGAACACTAGTGCGACCCATTCTGGAGTACTGCTAGAGTGGTTGGGATCCTCGCCAGGTCGTATCAAACGAAGACGTCGAAGCAATTCAGAGGTGGGCTGTTACCGATGCGTTTGACCAACAAGCAAGTGTTACAGAGATACTACAGGAACTCAAATGGGAATCCCCGAAGGGAGGGCGACTTACATGTCGAAGAACGCTACTGACAGAATTTAGAGAACCGGCATATGAAGTTGACTTCGGAACGATCCTATTACCGCCAATGTACATTTCGCCAAGGGACCACGAAGATAAGATAAAGCTTGTACGGAGCCATAAAGACAGTCATATTATGCTCGCTCTGTTTGGAAGAAAAGGGAAATGACTAGTACTGGCACAGGGTATCCTCCGCCACGCAACGTATGATGGGCTGAGGAGGATGTATGTACACTACCGGCCATTAAAATTCCTACACAAAGAAGAAATGCAGATGATAAACGGGTATTCATTGGACAAATATATTATACTAGACTGACATGTGATTACATTTTCACGCAGTTTCGGTGCACAGATCCTGAGAAATCAGCACCCAGAACAACCACCTCTGGCCGTAATAACGGCCTTGATACGCCTGGGCATTGAGACAAACAGAGCTCGGATGGCGTGTACACAGATATAGCTGCCCATGCAGATTCAACACGATTCCACAGTTCATCAAGAGTAGTGACTGGCGTATTGTGACGAGCCACTTGCTCGGCCACCATTGACCAGACGTTTTCAATTGGTGAGAGATCTGGAGAATGTGCTGGCCAGGGCAGCAGTCGAACATTCTCTGTATACAGAAGGGTCCGCACAGGACCTGCAACATGCGGTCGTGCATTATCCTGCTGAAATGTAGGAATTTCGCACGGATCGAATGAAGGGTAGAGCCACGGGTCGTCACACATCTGAAATGTACCTCCACTGTTCAAAGTGTCGTCAATGCGAACAAGAGGTGACGGAGACGTGTTACCAATGGCACTCCATACCATCACGCCGAGTGATACGCCAGTATGGCAATGACAAATACACGCTTCCAATGTGCGTTCACCGCGATGACGCCAAACACGGATGCGACCATCATGATGCTGTAAACAGAAACTGGATTCGACTGTAACTGCAGCCGTGGTCTCCAAGCTGATAGTCCATGCTGCTGCAAACGTCGTCGAACTGTTCGTGCAGATGATTGTTGTCTTGCAAACGTCCCCATCTGTTGAGTGAGGGATAGAGACGTGGCTGCACGATCCGTTACAGCCATGCGGATAAGATGCCTATCATCTCAACTGTTGGTGATAGGAGGCCGTTGGGATCCAGCACGACGTTCCGTATTACCCTCCTGAACCAACCGATTCCATATTCTGCTAACAGTCATTGGATCTCTACTAACGCGAGCAGCAATGTCGCGATACGATAAACCGCAACCGTGATAGGCTACAATCCGACCTTTATCAACGTCTGAAACTTGATGGTACGCATTTCTCCTCCTTACAAGAGGCATCACAACAACGTTTCACCAGGCAACGCCGGTCAACTGCTATTTGTGTATGAGAAATCGGTTGGAAACTTTCCTCATGTCAGCACGTTGTAGGCGTCGCCACCGGCGCCAGCATTGTGTGAATGCTCTGAAAAGCTAATCATTTGCATATCACAGCATCTTCTCCCTGTCGGTTAAATTTCGCGTCTGTAGCACGTCATCTTCGTGGTGTAGTAATTTTCAAAAAACGGTTCAAATGGCTCTGAGCACTATGGGACTTATCAGCTGTGGTCATCAGTCCCCTAGAACTTTGAACTACTCAAACCTAACTAACCTAAGGACATCACACACATCCATGCCCGAGGCAGGATTCGAACCTGCGACCGTAGCAGTCGTCGTAATTTTAATGGCCAGTAGTGTAGATAATGATGTAAAGGCATCTAGTGTCATGGATGAAACAGTTAAGATGCTGAAGGAGAGGATAAGCGGTATGTGCTGTCAAATAATAATCATGCCTGATGTCGTAGGCATTGCTGTGAATAATGCCACCTACTGCTGAAGTTGTTTTCTGTGTACAGTGTTCAAATGCGGATGTCAGTTGGGCACTCCTAGTGTTGTGGCGTTGTAAGTGTCAAGATACTCTGTATTGATTTTTATGTACATGTTAATCGCTTTGCTACGTTGTCGCAATGTTCCCTTTCAATATTTTGTCTTTTATCCCGCGTTTCACGTCACAGGTCCGGTGATGGCGTTCCCCCCGAAACGCTTCGTGAGATGATAAAATACAATTACTTCGGCAGTCGATACAAGTGTTTTACCATTAAATACCTATCTTTTTTTAAAGTGCGATGGAGCCCGTTTTCTGCGGAGTGAGTCGCTTGCTGTCGCAGGTCGTGCCGGTGGTTGGAGAAAGCGTCGCTTTCGAGGACGGACCTCACTCCGTACAGCTTCATGCTGCGGGCCTTGCGGAGAGATGAGAAACGTCGCCGGTGTTTCTCTTCTGTGGCCTTCATCATGCAGGTACAGTATCAAATTAATATTCTGCAGAATCTGATGCTCCTGCACTAATAAATCGCTGCCAATGTTCCGTCCACTCTTTAAGCTTCCCTGGAACTGAGCAAGGCGGAATTGCTTGGGAACCTCGTCGTGTAAACAGGTCCCTCCTCAGTCTTCTCGAAACGGTACTTTTTCTGGCTGATTTTGATTTAAGCTGCGAGATAGTTAAATCTGGTGAGCCGTGTGCGGCTCACGTTGTTGCCGTTGGTAGGTTGCCATCACGTAATAAGGATAGTGGCGTCTCGTTTTCTTCTTCTGTTACTGGCGCCACTACATTTGCTTGCGTTGTCTGTCCACGAGTGGCAGCAGCAGCGTTTAACGATATCTAGTACCCGTATTATCTTTGGAAGGGAGTGAGGTGTTTTCCGGGTGGAGTGTGTCAGGAGTTTGGTTGGGACGGAGCAGCAGAGAGGTCTGGTAGCGCGAGGACATGCCGAGCTCGCTGGCGGCACGCAGCCAATGCCGGATGGAGGGGCTGTTGTCCACCGGACCCAGGACGTTGAGTTGAGTGAACATTAATCAAAAAGTGAAACCTCCACTATTTTGTGATCACGCCATTTGTTCATGCGCCGCTGCTCGCGGTTCGCCATGAGACGAACAGCAGCAAGTGGAGCGTGTCGAGTTGGCGGACTCTTATCAGCCGTCTTGTACCGACTGTTATAGGGTGTTTCAAAAATGACCGGTATATTTGAAACGGCAATACAAACTAAACGAGCAGCGATAGAAATACACCGTTTGTTGCAATATGCTTGGATCTGCAGTACATTTTCAGGCAGACAAACTTTCGAAATTACAGTAGTTACAATTGTCAACAACAGATGGCGCTGCGGTCTGGTAAACTCTATAGTACGATATTTTCCACATATCCACCATGCGTAGCAATAATATGGCGTAGTCTCTGAATGAAATTACCCGAAACCTTTGACAACGTTGTGGCGTCGCAACTAGTGCGAGCGCACAGTTTTCTATCAAATATTTACTGTGAAATGTAGACAGACTGTAAAGTAGCCATCAGATTAGCATATGTGCTGTAGCGGGCAGATTACCGGTGTCCGTTCGTCTGACGTCACGACCATATGGCATGTCTGTACCGTGAGAATGTAAGACCTGTGCGCTAACTAGCCGCGTGTATAACGTGGAACTTTCATCTTTAATAACTTCTAACTGAGGAACCTGAGGAAATTAAAAGTTAATATACTAGTTTCTGTTATGAATAAAAATAAGTCATCCAAATTTGAGCTTTGAAACCTGCATATTTTGGAAATTAGAAAAATCTTACAGAAAACGCAAATTTCTACAATTTTCGAGTCTAAATAAATACCATTATGTATAGATCACCTTCAGTGACCATCCAACTATGAAACAAAATCACCTTCCGTGCTTTTGTATTTATTTTGAGAATTTTACTTTTAGAAATTCACCTATAACTTTGTTAAAACCATAAATGTTTTGAATTTTTGTGAACAGTTATTTTATATGAGTAGGTGAGAGTGAATGAGTGTGCCTGAGTGAATGAAAGAGGGACATTCGCCATTCTTTGCAAGTGTATAAAATCTAGGTTGGAACTCGCAAGTGTTCAGACGATGTAACCGTGGGAACAGAGTCGCCAGTGGTTCCCCATCTTAGTGAATGTCGGATGTCCAAGAGTGTATGGTATTGTACAAGCAGCCAGAACGTTCGCGAGTATTTAAATAATTTCTGGAAATAAAGTAAAGTCTAGTTTTCCTTTCGGTTTGTTAAATTATACAGTAAATTTTGTGTAACAAGAAATCATGACGTAAATGATTCAGAAGTCATGACTGGTGCGTGCTAGATTTTGGCGCGAGGCGCACCCAAAGAGTTAATTCTGATTGGCTGTGTGATGTGTGAGCCAATGAGATGCGAGGACGGTTGGCAGACTAGGAGAGTGAGTCGCGAGTGGATGAGGAGTCGCGAAGGAACTGTGATCGAGAAGAGACATGCTTGATGTGTCCTCGCGAATAATGTGTAAAATGAAGTCATAAAACGGCTTCATCGGTTCGGTACTGTGCGATTTGAGACTGGAAGAGTCCAGTAACGCGTAGTGTGAGTTTGAGCGAGTTGTGACTTTTCGTTCCGCGAAAGACGCGAGTAACTTTAATAATTAAAAGCGTGGCGGTACTTCGTAAACTTTTACTAAGTGCTTATGGCGAGCATTAACGTTAAAAAACGAACTATTATTGAACATCGACTGCAAACGTGTATGTTAGAAAATCGTCTGTGTTGCAGTTAAGTAAATTCCGTAACTTTGAAAGCTAATTCTGGCGGGGTTTGAGTGTGGATAGAATTGTGAACTGAACTTTCTTCAAATGTAGATTAGCGGGCTGATGATCAGGCTTAAAGACAATAAAGAGCTTAAATAGAATTACCAACTTCGCGTTCTCGTTTGAGTAAACAATTACTACCATTCCAATAACTCAATTTATTTAGGAAGATTGCTCATAGATTGTATTTCAGCAAACATGTATCGCGGCCTCCGGTGAGCGGCTATTAAATTGCAGTTTCTTCAACACTGCTTTTCTGCAATTTTTCCAGTAGCTGCTATCAGGAGAGGCGAGTGCAGCAACTACCTAAGAAACGAGGTAGGTGGATTTTCTTTCAGGGAAAGGAAACTGCGCGATAAGAGCCTGACCCGTCGCAAGTGGTGCATCGGCCGGGAAATAAAAATAGTAAATTCCAGTGAATTTCAAAAAAAAGCAGTAGTGACAATTACCGGACAATACAGAAGTGCTCGCTATGTGTAGGAACTGTGTAGCGTACAAATTGATATCGCCACGTGAATAGGAAGGACAGTGAAAGTGTCCGTGAACTGTAATGTGTTGTACGGAACGGAAGAATTTTTCGGTGACTACGCGCCGATTGGAATAGCAGTCTACGACGGCGTCTGGCAGACGACGAGCTACGGAGACTACGCAGAGGCGACGACAGCAGTGGCAGTTGGCAGCGCTGATTCGAGCGGGGGCCCGGAAACTGGTACAGCATTGCAGTGTATGGTGAACGGACCCGCAGTTTCATCTAGCAGCAACGCAGCACGCCGAAGCACAAAGTTAAGTACAGTGCTTTTGAAAACTTTGTGTGTTTGTGGAGTCAAACTGAGAAAAAATGGCTGAGTTTCAACCAAGTGACAAAAAGGCGGAACTAAGTTGTGATAGTGGGATGGAGACAGGGGAAAATGACCCCATGAATTTTAGTTTAGACGTGTCTCAACCCAATTTCAGTAGTAGTTTGACTGATTCATCCTATGTTAATTATAGTTTGGAGTCAGATCCAAATATGTCAGTGCCCAGTGAGTTACAGTTACCCATGCCGGTAGTTAATGTTAATAGGGACATTGTATCAGCAAATGAGGGGGCGAAGGATAATGTCGCCAGTATGCTGATGAATCTATTAACTAAGATGAACGTGTTGGATTCCAATATGTCAAGTAAGATGGATTCCAGTATGTCAAAAATGGATTCCAGTATATCAAAATTGGAAACTAATATGTCACAAATGGATTCAAAAATGTCTAAATTAGGATCTGATTTAAGTAATGAGATGACTAAAATGGGCGCTGATTTAGATTCCAAAATATCCGATCTCAGAGACTGTTGGAAGCAAGATTTAGCAGTGCTCAGTAGTAAAGTAAATGTTGAAATACAGCAGGTTAAACTAGAATGTACAGAAAATATTGTTCAAGTGCAAAGTGAATTGACGACACGAATCGAACAGGTTACTGAGGATCAACAGCAATTTAAATCCCATGTTGATGCAGAATTAGATAAAGTATGTGAGCACATAAAAGTGGTAGAGAATTCCAATGAAATTAATCATGCCGCCTTAGAATGTAAAGTAAATGATACCAAAATTCGGTGTGAGAAACTTGGAGAGCAAGTTGTAAATAAGGTCAATAATTTAGAGACTCACATAAGCCATTTCAGTGAAAGTGTGAATGAGCAACTTTGTGGGCATGAATGCAGACTAACCAAAGTAGAACAGTGTGTTTCTAACCATAGTGGTAGTATAATTTCCAGTGGAATAATTGAATCTACCGAGGTTGCGTATGTTACCCACAGACAGTTTTTAAAATTTGACCCAAGTAAGAACATGCACCCCAGAGAATTTTGGAACGATTTTGAAGACGTTTTGCCGAAAGTATGGAGCGATAAACAAAAGATAGGCTTTATCACTTCAAATTTGATGGGAGAGGCCAGAGTATGGGGGAATTTAGCCTCTGAAAAATACGCGAAATTGTCAGAATTTAAATTAGCGTTCTTTGAGGAATACTGGGGAAAGAGAAAGCAGATGGATGTTCTTAATCGGTTCTGGTCGGGAGAGAAGTATGACCCCAAGAGAGAGGGCATCAAACGATTTGTTCAAAGGTGGGTAACAACTCTGTCCTACCTTAGTAATAAGTTAGAAACAGAACAGATCATATTAGGGGTAGAAAATAAGCTACCGTGGAACTGGAAAACTAAGATCATATCTGCGCCCCGAGATAACATTGACAAGTTCGTACAGTATTTAGAAAGGGTTGAATCCGTCCAAAAAGAAGAAGAAAACATGAGGAGGGAGCATCGCCCGCCTGCTAGGCAGAATGACAATCGCGCGGATGTAAACATTAATAGGATGGGTGTTCAGAGAGGCGGCGGATACCGTGGCAGTTCACGTGGTAGAGGAAGAACATATGTTAACAGGTTCAATGAACGCGAGCAGTATGACAGCGGCCGACAGATGTCAGGAGGTGAGGCGGTCAGCTGGAGGCATAGTGATGACGCACCGCGCTCGGAAAACCATTAATTGTCTACGAGTGTGCTGGCGATCGTAGGCAACAGCGTTTAAAGTTAAATCCGCTGGCAAAACCATTCATAAGAAAGCAGCCTGAACGACCACCTAACATAAATGTTGTTGCTACAAAATTTAGGGAGGATAACGTAAAACAGACAGAGATAGTAGCTTTAAGTCAAGTGGAGGTTAATGAACCAATTAACTGTAAGAATAATCATAAGAAGCCACTTATTGAAGAACTAAGTACTAGTTATAAGGGTAATAATCAGAAAGACATTATGCACAGTAAAACTAATGAAGAGCTGTCGGATAGGGGTGAGAACAGTAATAATGGCAGGGTTGTGACTGTGCTTGATAAGATAATTGATGTTGTAGATAGTTACGAAGAAGAGGATAGATTAGAGGAGGAGGTAGAGGTTAATGACGACGCCTTGGATAGGGTCGTAGAAAAGGAGGTTAATGAGAAAGAGGGGGAAACATTGGAAAAATGTTTTGACTTAGCAATAGTGGATAGGCTAATAGGAGCTGCCACTAGAATTGAGGGTGATAATAAGCATGAAATAAACCCTGTAAGTGTGAATGTGATTGCCACCCAAAAGACAGGCTTCGAAAGGAGAGAAATTGTGCAAGATTTATTGGAGGAAGCAGAACCCAAAATAAATAAAGAGTACTTAGGGCAACCGATAGTAGAGCTAAGAGTATTAAATGAACCAGTTAAATGTTTGATAGATACTGGATCGGAAGTCTGTGCAGTATCCCAGAACTTGGTAAATGAACTCCCTAACAGTAAACAGATTGTTAAGATGCCAGTAAGTGGCTTGAACATTGTAGTAGCAACCGGTAAGACTAAGAAGACAGTAAAACAGGAAGTGTTTCTACCCATAGCATTTAAGGAAGTAGAAATAAGACAGAACTTCTTAGTTATAAATGGACTGAGTGTAGACATGTTGGTGGGGGCTGACTTTTTGAATAAATATGAAGGATGGGTGAATTTTTCTACCAATGATGTTATGGTAAAAATTAAGGGTAAACTAATTACTATACCTTTCATTGGTAAGCAGCTATGTGAGGATCCTGAGCAGAATGATTTTCCTATATGTATTTGTAAAACAGAGAAATTCTTGGAGGGCTATAATGAGTACGGTGGCAAAAAAGTAGAGGATCCGTCTGAGCTTGTGAGTGTCAGAAATAGGATCGAGGAGAAATTACTAAAGAGAGACGTGGCCAGGAGTGAGTAGATACCTCAGAGAGCTTTGCACTCTTTGCAGAGCTAAGTGCGTGACGAGCACTAGGTCTCGAGTCGTTTGACAATATTTCTTCCACTTTCTTTTCCGTATTGTCAACCTACCTCTTCTTTCATTCAGAACTAAAATTCTATCGTCTTTCCTTCTTCTCTATCGTAGTTTTTAAGTGATAAAGTGTTTAAGTAATGAGTAGGAAAGAACCTCAGTGCAGTATAGGTTAAGCGTAAGGAATGAGTGTAAGAGAAAATCAAAAAGGATTAAGATACCTCAGATAAGTAATAAGTCTCAGTAAAGTAAATGTTTGGCCTAAGGTGTGAGTAATGCCCTTAGAAAGGTAAAATAACTAAGAAATGTAAGAGCCTCAGAAAATATGGTGACGAACATTGAAGCTGTTTGTTAAGTAACAGAACGATATGTTAAGACGTAGCATTAAGCTAATGTTTAGGAAAGGAAATGGAGCAGTACAGCAAAACTGTCTGTTCAATGAAGTCAGAGCCTCAGGAGGTGATTTAGTGGTAAAATGAGTAAAGGTACAGTGCAACAAGGTTGACTGTCAAAGGGGTAAAGGAAGTTAAGTTAAAGGGACAGTGCAGCAGGACTGACTGTCAAATGAAGAGAAATATGTGAGAAAAGGAGAAAGAATGAGCATAGTGTTTGGCTAGCTCGATATTAGGAAAAAGTGAGGCTACGAAGGTGAGTAAATAAAAAGCTTAATGTTGGTAACCAGAGGTGGCGTTTGTTGGTAAACAGAGGAGATGTTTGTAAACAAAAGGAAGTGAGGCTACGAATGTAAACAGAGCTGAGGCGACGTTGGTAACTCAGGAGGTGGATGTATGTTAGAAAGTATGGGTAACGAGGTTTCACAGATTAGTAGGAAACGCTTTAACAAATACTAACCTGAGTGTGTGAAGTATGAGTATGAGAGTTGTAAATTAAACCCGAATGTGACTAGAGAAAACCTGATGTTGACAAGAAATTGAAGTAACTCCAGATATGTGAGATGAGGAAAGTACCCATGACATCGATTCCATTTTTGACCAGAGACACACAAAGCTCCCCAAGTTTGTCGTAGAGATTAGTATAAGGATTGTAGTGTTGATAAATGAATAAGTAAATATGTATTTTTCAGTGTTTAATTTATGATACAGGACTACAGGAGATTGCCTGGAGACAGAATTGTAATATTGATAATTTTGTGTATATTTTATATTGTTGTGTATTGTACAGGAACTGGAGAGTCACCAGTGCTGGCGGAGATTTATTATGTATTTGTGAACTATTTGTAGGAATTGTTTTTCTTAGTATTTCTTATGTAACCATAACTTGTTTGATTATGAGATGAAGAAGTAATTAAAGAGTAAATGTGCCACTTCGGTACTGCATTAGGAAAGTCAATTCACTTTTCACTTAAAAAAAAAAAAAAAAAAAAAATTTGAAAATTGTACATACTGTAAAGTAAATTTTATCAGAAATATGAGACTTTAGAGTCAAGCAGATAGCGCCATTTATCGCTGCTGTAGGTTAAGACGTAGCAGTTAGAAAGGGAACTGAGGCCAGCTGATGTTTCAGGTGCGCCGAAGTAAACAGAGGTGGTAGCACGAGACTTGAAATGGACCTCCCAAGCAGGACCCGGTCGAACTACGAGTGCTATCAAAATCTTAAGTGTAAGTGGTAAAAAAGTGACGCTCACCATAGCGATAGTAGTGTTAGTGTGCGTGTGACGTACATCAAGATAGTATTTAGGTTTGTTTTCTCTTTCAGGAATTTGTAAATAGAATTTTGTAATCTGAAAAATTTTTTTTGAATGATGATAAAAGTGCATGTTTAGATATAAGATGTTTTGTAGGTCGTCAGCCCTAGGTATAAGTGGATGATTGATGTACAGGAACTATAAATGTTAAATAGCTGTTTGAGTAAATCTTTAATAGAAATTTTTTTAGAAAACTAAAAGTTTGTCATGAATGAAAAAATTTAGTTTCCTCAGGAGGTGTGTGGCGTCGCAACTAGTGCGAGCGCACAGTTTTCTATCAAATATTTACTGTGAAATGTAGACAGACTGTAAAGTAGCCATCAGATTAGCATATGTGCTGTAGCGGGCAGATTACCGGTGTCCGTTCGTCTGACGTCACGACCATATGGCATGTCTGTACCGTGAGAATGTAAGACCTGTGCGCTAACTAGCCGCGTGTATAACGTGGAACTTTCATCTTTAATAACTTCTAACTGAGGAACCTGAGGAAATTAAAAGTTAATATACTAGTTTCTGTTATGAATAAAAATAAGTCATCCAAATTTGAGCTTTGAAACCTGCATATTTTGGAAATTAGAAAAATCTTACAGAAAACGCAAATTTCTACAATTTTCGAGTCTAAATAAATACCATTATGTATAGATCACCTTCAGTGACCATCCAACTATGAAACAAAATCACCTTCCGTGCTTTTGTATTTATTTTGAGAATTTTACTTTTAGAAATTCACCTATAACTTTGTTAAAACCATAAATGTTTTGAATTTTTGTGAACAGTTATTTTATATGAGTAGGTGAGAGTGAATGAGTGTGCCTGAGTGAATGAAAGAGGGACATTCGCCATTCTTTGCAAGTGTATAAAATCTAGGTTGGAACTCGCAAGTGTTCAGACGATGTAACCGTGGGAACAGAGTCGCCAGTGGTTCCCCATCTTAGTGAATGTCGGATGTCCAAGAGTGTATGGTATTGTACAAGCAGCCAGAACGTTCGCGAGTATTTAAATAATTTCTGGAAATAAAGTAAAGTCTAGTTTTCCTTTCGGTTTGTTAAATTATACAGTAAATTTTGTGTAACAAGAAATCATGACGTAAATGATTCAGAAGTCATGACTGGTGCGTGCTAGATTTTGGCGCGAGGCGCACCCAAAGAGTTAATTCTGATTGGCTGTGTGATGTGTGAGCCAATGAGATGCGAGGACGGTTGGCAGACTAGGAGAGTGAGTCGCGAGTGGATGAGGAGTCGCGAAGGAACTGTGATCGAGAAGAGACATGCTTGATGTGTCCTCGCGAATAATGTGTAAAATGAAGTCATAAAACGGCTTCATCGGTTCGGTACTGTGCGATTTGAGACTGGAAGAGTCCAGTAACGCGTAGTGTGAGTTTGAGCGAGTTGTGACTTTTCGTTCCGCGAAAGACGCGAGTAACTTTAATAATTAAAAGCGTGGCGGTACTTCGTAAACTTTTACTAAGTGCTTATGGCGAGCATTAACGTTAAAAAACGAACTATTATTGAACATCGACTGCAAACGTGTATGTTAGAAAATCGTCTGTGTTGCAGTTAAGTAAATTCCGTAACTTTGAAAGCTAATTCTGGCGGGGTTTGAGTGTGGATAGAATTGTGAACTGAACTTTCTTCAAATGTAGATTAGCGGGCTGATGATCAGGCTTAAAGACAATAAAGAGCTTAAATAGAATTACCAACTTCGCGTTCTCGTTTGAGTAAACAATTACTACCATTCCAATAACTCAATTTATTTAGGAAGATTGCTCATAGATTGTATTTCAGCAAACATGTATCGCGGCCTCCGGTGAGCGGCTATTAAATTGCAGTTTCTTCAACACTGCTTTTCTGCAATTTTTCCAGTAGCTGCTATCAGGAGAGGCGAGTGCAGCAACTACCTAAGAAACGAGGTAGGTGGATTTTCTTTCAGGGAAAGGAAACTGCGCGATAAGAGCCTGACCCGTCGCAACGTGTCTGGCGGAATGGCTTCACATGCAGATGAGATGTACTGCTTCAGCTGTTCAATTGTTTCTGGATTCTGGCGGTACACCTGGTCTTTCAAGTGTCCCCACAGAAAGAAGTCACAGGGGTTCATGTCTGGCGAATAGGGAGGCCAATCCACGCCACCTCCTGTATGTTTCGGATAGCCCAAAGCAATCACACGATCATCGAAATATTCATTCAGGAAATTAAAAACGTCGGCCGTGCGATCTAGCCGGGCACCATCTTGCATAAACCACGAGGTGTTTGCAGTGTCGTCTAAGGCAGTTTGTACCGCCACAAATTCACGAAGAATATCCAGATAGCGTGATGCAGTAATCGTTTCGGATCTGAAAAATGGGCCAATGATTCCTTTGGAAGAAATGGCGGCCCAGACCAGTACTTTTTGAGGATGTAGGGACAATGGGACTGCAACATGGGGCTTTTCGGTTCCCCATATGCGCCAGTTCTGTTTATTGACGAATCCGTCCAGGTAAAAATAAGCTTCGTCAGTAAACCAAATGCTGCCCACATGCATATCGCTGTCATCAATCCTGTGCACTATATCGTTAGCGAATGTGTCTCATGCAGCAATGGTAGCGGCGCTGAGGGGTTGCCGCGTTTGAATTTTGTATGGATAGAGGTGTAAACTCTGGCGCATGAGACGATACGTGTACGTTGGCGTCATTTGGACCGCAGCTGCAACACGGCGAACGGAAACCCGAGGCCGCTGTTGGATCACCTGCTGCACTAGCTGCGCGTTGCCCTCTGTGGTTGCCGTACGCGGTCGCCCTACCTTTCCAGCACGTTCATCTGTCACGTTCCCAGTCCGTTGAAATTTTTCAAACAGATCCTTTATTGTATCGCTTTTCGGTCCTTTGGTTACATTAAAACTCCGTTGAAAACTTCGTCTTGTTGCAAGAACACTGTGTTCTAGGCGGTGGAATTCCAACACCAGAAAAATCCTCTGTTCTAAGGAATAAACCATGTTGTCCACAGCACACTTGCACGTTGTGAACAGCACACGCTTACAGCAGAAAGACGACGTACAGAATGGCGCACCCACAGACTGCGTTGTCTTCTATATCTTTCACATCACTTGCAGCGCCATCTGTTGTTGAAAATTGTAACGACTGTAATTTCGAAAGTTTGTCCGCCTGAAAATGTACTGTTGTCCCAAGCATATTGCAACAAACGGCGTATTTCTATCGCTGCTCGTTTAGTTTTTATTGCCGTTTCAAATATACCGGTCATTTTTGAAACACCCTGTATTAGTTTTGAATTTTGTGTTATTGTTTGGTGAAATGCAACCAGTGGTATTTTACTGCCTAGTGGCCGCTAACGCCCCAGTTACCTGCCCTGGGGTTAGCGTATTTTTGCAGCAGTGTACTTTTCCTCGTCTTGCCGATGCTGTCCGGTATGACGTGTAGTTCGACAGCCTCCTTGATTGCGGTGTGGACTGTGGTTTCTTTTGTCTACTTTGTTGGTGGTGGTTTCTTCTGCCTTTCGATGTTTTAAACACCGGATTATGAAGACGCAGTGCTGTCTGTCACTTCGCCCTCGCTTGATTTATTCCATCGTTGTACTGGTTATCACACGTTAGGTGGATTTTGTAGGAGCAATGATCGACGTTTAAATTGTCCCTAGTTTGAGTTGCCATCCTGTTAGGTGAGCATAACTCTAGGCTGCCTGTCTCCCCGCTTACGCAGCTATAGGGACTTTCCTCAGGTCGATCCTTGGAGCACTGTCTGTGGATCACTCCCACTTTTTTTATTTGGTCTGATTGTGTCAATTGTTTGAAAATAATATTTTGTTTAAATTATTCCTATTGCTTGTGGCCTGCAGCCGACGAATAATTTTGAATTCTTTCTTAATAAGGCCTTCAGCCGCCAGTGTAGCTTGTGTTACTGTCATTATTTTAAAATGATTGTTTAAAAAAATTATTTCCTTATATAAAGTGTATGTGTTAACTGTGCAACCAACGTTAACTGATTAGGCCCCTTCCACACCTTTTCCTGCTTTCCCTAAGTCCCACGTTTCATCTGGGTAGTAGGATGATTGAAGAAGGGAGCGACGTTGCGTTTGGCGAGTGTCTCCTCCTCAGTCGGTGACGTGTGACTGTACACATTGTCCTGATGGAGCGTTCAGGTATCAGCGATCCATCTTCGGACGCGTCGGATAGTAATCCCCAAATGTTCTCTCATGTGACACTCAGCACCTTGTCTTTTGGTCTCAAGATTGTACGAAACATCTGTTTTGTCGCGCCATCCAAAAGATTTGGACTGATCTCCAAACATTCCAGTAGTTCACGAAAATTCGTGACACATTGTTCCTTCGGATGCCCCTTAAAAAACCTTTGGCACTTCTTCCACACACATGTTGCACGTATGCCAATCATCATTGAAAATTAAGTACACTGTGGATTCCACTAAATTCAACTCTTACGCTGTCAAATGAATATTTAACCGATGATAACAGTTCAGAATTTCTCTGACTTGGGCCACATTTTCATCAGTTCGGGTCGATGTCGCATGCCCAGCGATTTCTTGATCTACAAAGTATTCCTAGTTACCTCTGAATTCTCTACGGCGCACAAAAACACTGGACGTATCTTCGCCCTTGTAAGTCTTGCCTATCGTATCGGAAAATATTGTAGGAAATTTGTTGATTTCAGTAAAAAATGTGATCGAACAACGTTGCTTCATTGTTCGTTATATCTTGACTTCCGACACCAGCAATTCCCACACTAGTAATCTACACATTGCATAGACTCGGAGCCAACGAGTCCCAGTTTTCTAGAATGCAAGACATACGCCATCACCGTTCCTGGCCATACGACCGCCTAAAAGCCCTCTTTCCCATTGTCCGGGATAACCCATTCCCGCCATTTATTGGACACATACTGTGACACGAATTTTAATATACGGAGTGATTAACAGATTTGCCGTTGAACAAGCAGCACAAAAAAGTTCAAATGTGTGTGAAATCTTATGGGATTTAACTGCTAAGGTCATCGGTCCCTAAGCTTACACACTATTTAACCTAAATTATCCTAAGGACAAACACACTCACACACTAATGCCCGAAGGAGGACTCGAACCTTCGCCGGGACCAGCCGCACAGTCCATGACTGCAGCGTCTCAGACCGCTCCGACAAGCAGCACTATGTGCTCATTAGCAGAGAAAGAACCTGTTGCCAAAAATCAAATATATTGATGTAAATAAATGACTGGCATTTCAAAGCAATGCAAACACAGCATTGTAACGAAACAGTTACTATCACCTGAAACGCAGGGTGTCTCAAAAAGATTCATCTGATTTCACAAGACTGTATATTCTTCATGAATTTAGATAAAAACGTCGGGTGAATTGTAACTTAGGCAATGGACTTCAAAGTTTTTGTTTTCAAAAGAACACGTCAATTTTACAAGGTTTTCTTTTCCCCCTATGCACATACAGTCTTGGCATATTTTTTACAACTGGGTTTGGAATCAAAGTTTTCATTTATCTTCCAGAAATATTGAATGTGTTCTCCACCGGAAGCACGAAAAACATCCAGACGAAGAGTCAAGCTCATCCCTTACTTTTGTGAGTGTACCCGAAATTATTGCATTCACTGCTGCTGGTATGCGATTCTTCAATTCATCCAAAGTCGGCAGAAGGGAAGGACATACACACGGACACAATCACTTGAACTGGCAGCTTACAACTAGCGCTACGATGAAATTTTAGTTTCCATGTACAAAATTAACACTCCCTCCAATTTTCCATCATAATTGATTTAGAAACCTTATGAATCGTTTTGAGATAGCCTGTGTCTGCATGGCACATCATCGAATGAATCAATCGCAAAGGTTTGTCATTTGCTTCGATCCGAGTCTTTGTACTTTTACGGAACTAACTAGACTTGTCCAATGTCAATGAATTTTATGGCTACGTGCCTGGCGAAAGCGTGGGCTGGTGTGGAAGATAATGTCTGCAGGTTGTAAACCACAACTGAGGCGGTTAAAAGCAAAGGGCAGTAAGCGACAAAACCATGATTCTGTGAAAAAAATCTTCGAACTTTATAGCGCATTTTAAACGGTATGTTCGTTTGTTACAGTTTCTTCAATAACCATTATATGCAGTTGTTATTAATGAAGCTGTGCATAAAAGATCAATGAATTAAATTCAAGATGTTGTGCTCCGTCATGTTTTAACAATAACCTAGTTAGCACTCAAACTGTCTGCCTCCAAAGATTCCCCTTACTTACGTTTGGATCACATTAATATCAAGTTTTGAATGAACCACGACAATGTAATATAATATTCTGTATCATTTTCATTAATTACATTAGTCTATACACAGAACTTTTATTGATTATACATAGAATGGAGTCGATAAGGGAAATGAATAAACAATGTTACATACAGAAACATAAATTTCTAAGTAAATTCTTAGAATAGACACATACGTGTACTCCCAAATGTTTTTAATACAGAAAGTGCCTATGTGTTTGTTACAGAAGTCCCACATAGCATCATCAGATGTCACCACGCCATTATCGACGCCATTATCGGTTGTGTGTTTGGTCTTCTACTTACTGATTATCTCCTAGGTCATTTGGAAAGAGACGATTTCTATTTGTGCTTAAGATATATGTAGAATATATGTAGAATGGATGGTAAATAAGAAGAACAAACTGAAGTAACTGCTGCTGATTCTGATATTTCTCTGTTGTTATGGCAGGTAGTGACAGTACATTCAACCACATTGTCACTGAGCTTGGGCATCCTGGGTTTGATCGTCTTTAAGTTAATGAAGTCAAAATTCTTGTCATAATTGAGGGCAGTTTTATAAAACATTTCGTAAAGGAGTAGCTTTAAATCAGGAACTTGTAAATGGTCTTCAGTGAGGCATGCCTAATGATATAAATGCAAAACTTAATGATGTTTGTTCATCATCTCCATTTTTATTAATATGTTCCTCTTCTTCTTCATGCTTTTTTTGCAAAAACAGCTTCTAATCCAGCAAATTGTAACGTACCGAAACACCTGATCACAACACGGATCCAAAAACAAAACACTTGTTATTCACTTAGGAGAAAAAGAACTTCTAAGCTGAAATCCCAATAAAAACTTCGTCGCAGATAACCGGCTGACTCTTCAGATCCGTAATAAAATTATAAGAAGTGCTACAAACTGTTATACAAATAGTGCTACATTAATCCATAAAAGAACTAAATGACACCATACCTTCATAAAAGTTATTACAAACATCTTGTGTCAATTACACACAAAATCTTTCTCTTGAATTTCCAGGTACATAAAGCATGAAATGTGCTATGCATTGGCACGTCAAAATTAAAATTACTATGTTCATCACAGTTCGCCAAAATATCATTCCCGTAATAACATGTGATGTTTGCCAGGTTACCACGAGACTGATAACAACCAGCCTGTGAGACGAACTGACCACAATCACAATATGTGTCGCTGTAACATATGGATTCTATCAGTAAATGTCAAATATGTAATTAAAACCAACCATGATTCCAAATATACATACATATGTAATTCTGAAATGTTTATTAAATATTTTGGATGATTTCTTCAAGACAGGACACTTCAAAGAAACCCTACACATCATATTTACCATATTTGAGTTATATTATTACAAAACTACAAGTACTTTTTTAGGATAGAGTCTAACTTCTATTTTTACAGTAAGCATTAAAAAATTATTTTTCTTTTTAGTAACTATGTTTGTCGCTTATTTAGCGATGACGTCAAAAAAAAGTAACTGGCACAGGATGTTTATAGTAACCTTTATGAAGGTATATTGTCATTTGGTTCTTCTATGGGTTAACGTAACATTATTTGTTTAACTATTTTAGCACTTCTTGTAATTTTATTACACGGTAGCTTAGTTTTAACGAAACTGGTTATCTACAATAAAGTTTTTTATAGCGATCTCAGCACAGAAGTTCTTCTTCTCGTAAGTAATCAATACAGATCATCTCTTCGAGCTCACTATGAGTAAATTAATTTCTTGTTCAGTAGTTCTTCATATAACGTATAGGAAGTAGTTCAAATCACTACATATAGCTACATCCCTTTGCAACCACATAGATCGATTCTTCCACTACCATATGGTACACATGTGTCCAAGTATGCGTTTTTGTCAGTTACACCACTTTTCTTGTAACCGCCACAATTGTTTACAACGTACCGCGGTCACGTAGCGGAACTGGAGACGATTTTTTTTTTTTTTGACACTTTTAGTCTGTCAAGCCAGAAGAACCCTCTAATTGGCCTGTAAAATGAATTTAGGCTACAGCGCATGCGCGCCGCACGAGATTTTGAATATCCTCTCACCCTCATATGGCAAAGGCCTAGTCGGTTTTAATCGCTTGAAGTTCACACATTTTTCTCACTAAAATGTGCCTCGTTTTAGTACTTACAAACTGTAAAATTGACATTTCTGTAAGTTTTGTGAATTTTAACAGAGCAAAATTAAAAATTAAATCATTTTGTTTTTGTGACCTCCTTACTACGAGACTACTGTGCTAGTGAGAGCTAAGTTAAGGTCGAATAGTAAACGTAATTACCTTTTACATAATTTTTACAAAAGTGTTTTTCCTTCATTGCTCTCAGGAAAAATTTTAAATTACGTATGTTCCCACATATTCCCCAATTTCCCTGTATTCATTGGGTTCTTTTATTGCATTGAATTTGACTATGTGAGCCATATAGTTGCCATTGTTAAGTATTTCTTTTAATTGGTTCTTATTTTCCAGGTTTAATACCTCTTGAAGTTGTCTCGTCAGGTACTGTTTTTATTGTACTTTGCTCATTTATTTAACGCAACCTGTTATATAGGCATAGTTTTTGAGTATAGTGTTAATGTTTTTCCTGTATGCTCCCTTTATATTTGTAAATTGTTCGACTTTTTACTTTTAAAATGCAGTACCACCACACTCTCAAAGCTGATACTTACTGTATGTTCTTCGATCTTCCTACATTTATTCATTTCTGTTTATCTTATTGATACTGATTAAGTTCTTCATATATACTGTAGTTACAAATGGTAATTCTTTCTTTTAATTGGTTTGTATACCACTCTCCATGTTTCATACCTCTTGAAGTAGCTTTGTCAAGTATTAATTTTATTTTATTTTATTAATTTTGTGTATTAACATAAACTGTTATGCAGGCACGTTTTTTTTAGTTTTGTGTTAAAAGTTTTCCTGTTTACTCCCTTTATATTTGTTTATTGTTCAACTTTTTACTTTTTCATTGCATTACCACCACACTGTCAAAGATATCATTTACTGTACGTTTGTGCTTCAGTGTAGATGTGTAAGTTCTTTTCCAATGTCGTTTATAAACATTGTAACGTCTTTGGCGACAGTAGTCAGTAAATGTCTGATGATGGCCTCATAAGCTGAAAGCCGGTTAACACAATAAACTAATGCTGCAGAGGAAAAGCAAACTAACTCTTTTCATAATTTACGAAATAAGATAATTTTAAACAGCTGACCGACTAAGCTGGTGGCATAAGAGGGCGAGAATACACAAAAATAGCGCCGCGCCCATGCACTGCAGCTTACAAGGTTTTTTTACGCCAATCTGAGTTTGTTTCTCGACGCGATAGATTATGTGTCCTTCATGGTGTTAAAAAAAGTGTAGAATACTTTAAGAGGCAGTAGTACTCATCCAAAAAAGAAAAATAACTCCAATAAACATGGGTCCGGAAACGCGCACTTCCCGACAAAAACACGTGTTTATAGGAAGGGCTGTACGACGCTCGGTTGCGGATATTCGCACAGACGTTGCGTTGGTGCTTCATCAGATCTGTCAGCAGGATTTATAATGTCTTACTCACAGTACTCTGTCTACCATTAACTGGTCGGCGGTCACTTGTGTGATTCGAATCGTGTCAGTTTTCGTTGTGTTTGTATACCTTATTATGCAGCACTGTCAACTCTGGGTACGTATCATGGTGCTTTACTTCCTTCCAAACGCGAATTCACTTATGTATTTACTGTTATTGCGCTGTTATACGTACAAATGGTGTAGCACATTTGCATTTTCTCTCTACCACCAATTCTTAGCAATGGATAAGAGAAGTGGCGGATGGTTTAGCAGATGGACGTAGCCTGCGAGCCCGTGTCCTTTACGCTGAAAAATATCCACAGCACAGAATGCCCTCTGACAAGCTGTTTGTCAGGCTTTTATAGCGTCTGAGGGACACAGTTACCCTTGCACCTCGGAAGACTGACAGTGGAAGGCCCCACGCAGACCACACACCTGACTTGGAGGTTCATATGCTACGTTCGGTGAAGAAGACCCTCAGACCACCGTACTGCGACGATTAGCAGCAGCAGAAGGCATATCTCACTCTCTAATCTGTGGAGGAGGGGGAGGGGAGGCTACTTCATGAACAATTGCTAGTAACATGGAGCCAGGTCAGGACTGTAAGGCGGGTGTTTCAGTGTTGTCCATCCGAGTTTTGTGATCGCTTCCATGGTTTTTTGACCGACATGTGGCCGTGCATTGTCATACAACAGCAAAACATTCTGCTTTTGCCGATGTGGTCGAACACAACTCAGTTGAGCTTGAAGTTTCTTCAGTGTCGTCACATATGCATCAGATTTATGGTGGTTCCACTTGGCATGATGTCCACAAGCAAGAGTCCTTCAGAATCGAAAAGCACCACAGCCATAACTTTTCCAGCAGAAGGTGTGGTTTTGAATTGTTTTTCGTGGGTGAATTTGTATGATCCTACTCCATTGATTGCTTCTTTGTCTCTGGTGAAAAATTATGGAGCCATGTTTCAACAGCTGTCACAATTCTTCCGTGAAATTCATGTCCGCCATTATCGTACTGTTCCAAAAGTTCGCTGCATACCGTTTCTCTTGTTTCTTTGTGAGCCACTGTCAACATCTTGGGAACCCACCTGGCACAAACCTTTTTTAACGCCAACACTTTCAGTGTTCTGCAAACACTTACCTACCCCTATCCCAACGTAGCGTGACAATTCGTTCACTGTGATGCGTCTGTCAGCAGTCACCAATTCGTTAACTCTCTGCACATTGTCTGGAGTATGTGCAGTACGAGGCCTGCCGCTACGAGGACAGTCCTCAATATTGCCGTGCCCGCTTTCATCACGTAACCTGCTTTCCCACCTACTAACTGTACTCCATACACCTTTTTCAACCTCTTGTGGATGTTTCCCACAGTCTCGTTTTCACAGCACAAGAATTCTATGACAGCACGTTGCTTCTGACGAATGTCAAGTGTAGCAGCCATCTGGAAGACATGCTGTGACGGCGCCACTCACGGGAACAGGTTGAACTAAGTTTGAAAACAAGCGGGAAGGATGTATATACACACTGTAAAACTTTGGCACATGCAGAATGAAAACTGTATTTTTGCAAAAAGAGTGTGCATTTCTTTTGTAGTGACCCTCGTAATTCTGAATTTCCATTGGGTCTAAAATATAAAAACTGACAAAGGCATTCGGGTAGCGAGAAGTCAGTAAGAGAAAAAGTGCAGATGTTTCTGCTGGCTGACTGGAATTAAATTAAAACTGATTAATTTAAAAACGCCAGTATCATGAACGGATATCGTTCGTATCTTAAGGTCCGTAGATGTTTGGAAAATTATGCGAATTGAAGAAATAGGGATGGTGAAAGGTTTCACCTGCTACTAACGAGATAAGAAATAGGTACAGAAAGAAACTAAATCGACATATGATTGAAGAGTACCTCTTGCTGAAGGCTGAAAATAAAACAAAAATTCACAGAAAAAATTAAAAGAAACAGCATTTTCGGAATCAATGAATCAGCTGCGATTTCTCGAGAAAGACAAGATGATGTTTTCAGCAACTGTTTACTGAATGAGGATGACACAGAAGTATACTCATAAGCTGCTGCAGTTGATGTATATTGACAGTTTGACACCTAGTGCTTTCTTAGACGAGAAGAAGGTTGAAACCTGAAGAAATTACATCACCTTACGCTACTGCGAGTAACTGTGGCATTTTTTTAGCAAGTCGTTTGAATAAATCTGCAGAGCATCACATATGGACAGAAATGTTAAACGTGAACGGACAGCGGAAGATGGCGCACCTATTCTTAAAAAGTCTAGCTTGGTTTGTGCACTGTATAGCCGCGTGGGATTAGCCGAGCGGTCTCAGGCGCTGCAGTCATGGACTGTGCGACTGGTCCCGGCGGAGGTTCGAGTCCTCCCTCTGGCATGGATGTGTGTGTTTGTCCTTAGGGTAATTTAGGTTAAGTAGTGTGTAAGCTTAGGGACTGATGACCTTAGCAGTTAAGTCCCATAAGATTTCACACACATTTGAACATTTTTTTGCACTGTACTGAGCATGTGACAAACTTTCTCAAAATACTCGTGTAACTCATGATGTTAGGAATTTCGAAAACAAGTAGAAGCAAAACATGGATGAGACAAAAGTAATTACTTTTATTTCTGTTACAAGCGGTTAGGTTAGGTTAGGTTAGGTTCATAAATTCCATACTAAAATTTGTAATATACTTGTTCACATAGTTACTAATGTATAAAACAGATTTAAAATAGCTTTTGTCGATTGTGTTTCAGCCGGCCGCTGTGGCCGAGCGGTTCTAGGCGCTTCAGTTTGGAACCGCGCGACTGCTACGGTCGCAAGTTCGAATCGTGCCTCGGGCATGGATGTGTGTCATGCCCTTTGGTTAGTTAGGTTTAAGTAGTTCTAAGTTCTAGGGGACTGATGACCTCAGATGTTAAGTCTCATAGTGCTTAGAGTCATTTGACCCATTTTTGATTGTGTTTCACAATTTTGATAAATCGCAAGAATGAGATATTGTAACGAATGGAGCTGCCGTATAATTTTCTTTTAAGTGGACGACCAGTTTCGATCAGCGACTCTTTTCTAGTAGCTATTGAACAACATTGTCCTTTATCCATAATGTACTGGGTAATGGACTCTGACCTAAATCTGTCGTACAATTAAAAATAAATTATATAGCAGCTTCATGTTTTACAGTGTGTCATTTCTACGGTAAAGGGATTTCTATTTCACTTGTGAAGACATGATTCACGTTTGTCTCCAGTACCAAGATTACTTTGTACTACGCTGTACAATGAAAGACAATGTTACTCACAAAATACGTTATCCATGTCGCTAAGAAATTTCACAGTGAATCTAGAATAGCGTTACTTATTTCCTACAGTGAACGTTCAAGCAGGATATTCTCTCGGTGTGTCGTTCTTTATTTAGCACTGTAGAAATGAATTTCTGCACAATCGTTAAGACAAGAAGATTCTGCATTTAACGAGGAGTCATTGTAAGCAAACCTTCAGCTATTCTAGTTCCTTGGTTTAGCTTTCAAGTACTTTTCCAGTCAACAACATTAAATCCCCTTACTCAGTCCATAAAAGCTTTGTAGTCTACTGTTTTGATATAATGGCTGCCAGCAAAACATACTGAGTTTGACAACAATGTTAAAATAAGAGGAGTTTAAAAGGAACGATAGCAAATCTAAACTCTTGATGGCCAGCATATATATAACGAAGATAAACTAGATATGATATGAATCCAATTAAGAACTTTTTTTTTTTAAAAAAAAGGGGAATGAAATATTGTGGCTACGAATGATGTCAAGGTGGAGTTTCTTAGAACGTCGACAGCTCTTAGGACCACTGACAACAAAGCTAGGTTGAACTAGGCCTACGACCTGTCTTCTCTCTAGCTGGAAAAGAGTTTTTAGCTATGGTGAGAAATGGACGACTTGATAGGCCCTGAATAGACTGAGATCTGGAGTTTCCCGATCAAAGGCTACTCTGATCAACATATACTCGGTGAGACTGCAGAGAAGACCGGACTGTTCATTATATGCTTCAATGTCGATTGTATCCAGCCTTCTTCATAGAGGATGAATTTTATCAAGGAACAGAAATTGCACTTTTTCCAATGGCTACATTTTGGGCAAAACTAATACAGTCATAACTGTGTATAATATGTATGTTTCTGATACGAGAATAAATAAAAAAATATAGTCACTTCGTTGTTCCTCCTGTGGAGATACTTGCGATCTTATTCTGCTCAGTCTCACAATGACACTTCCTCCCGATCTCTTCACACGCCATCAGCTGAGCGGTCAAGTGCCATGCGAGAAGCTGTATCCGATTCCCCATATGGCTGTTCGCTTTCCCTAGTAGGCTGACTGGAACTGGATGTACTCAGTCTCATAAGAACAATTAAGGGGGTGGAGGGACGAGGCACATTTGCTCCGGCTTGGAAAAATTGACATTTGTTGTCGGGAAGAAGGTGAGTTACCTCTGCAAACTCGTCTCTTGTGACACCATTGGCAGATAACGACAAAACGGCCAGTCAACATCGCGTGGCCTCTGAACATGATAATGGACTTTAGTTAATGGTGTACTTCTGGTTGTTCAGCTGCGTTCCTGTTTCCATTTTGTGCTCAATATTTCAGCGACCGAACCAGGTGCCGTGAATCGAGGTGTTATGTGTATTCGCTACCTGGAGTCCAACCACACAGTAAACTATTGTTTTTTTCCGTGTGTTGTCGAAGTTCAATCGCCTTCTGACGACCTTCACATCTTGTTTGCCTATAAGTTGAGGCTTCGGTAGCGTTTTCATTTCTTACACTTCGGTGGGGACATGAAGGAGCAAGAGAAGGGTTTGGAAGACTACCTCTGACACTGTTGTTCTAAAAGATTCGTTTTGCACCACCTGAGTTAACGGCTTTGGAACTTCGTATCTATGACAGAGGCGTGGATCTGTTGTGCCCGTTTGTTCTAGTTGCCTGACAGTTCTATGTAGGGAAAATCAGGGTGATATGGTGAACACTAAATTTGAGCCTCGTAGAAGACAAGAAAATTGTTTATTTGAACAAAATAAAAACACTCTCCTTTTACAAAATACATAAGTAACACATTAACAGTACCACATCCTCTTTAAGGCACTATAAAAGGTAAAAAAAAACTTATTTTTATGAGTTTCACCATTTCACCCATGTATATGAGTGAAATGGCGAATGCCGTTTGGGTGAAATGGTGAATTTATTTCCCCTGGTTTTTGCCACATACGTCATGCATAGATTTATGTTTAGAACAGTCTTTATGCAGCCAGCTTTGGCAGCTGATACATTTGATCCAATCCACATCCTTTTTAGTGCAACTGTACAGTTCACCGCACTCTACACAACAACACTCTTCATCACTCGCGTCGTCGTCATCGTCTTGCAATTGGTTATCCAGCGACGAGTCGGATTCGGTGTCAGTGGTAGACGCTTTTCGTTTCTTACGCTGCTTCTTTTTGATAATTCCTTTGGTAGTCTTTTTGGTTACGGTTTTTGCTTTGGTTACGGTTTCTCCTTTGGTCCTCTTTTTAGCATTTTCTGTACACTTCACTGACTCATTTTGTCGTTTTCTGTTTCGCAGGCTGTCAATGTTTTCTGGAGAAGTCCAAACCTCAGCTAAAGCTCTGGACTTCTTCTTTGCAGATGCAACTTTATCTAGGATAGGTATCGGCGAAATACGGTCCAAGAGTTTGCCAGGGGTTATTTGAGATTCTTCCGTTGCAACTGTCGAGGTCATATCTGTTGCTTCTGACGAAGGCTGCAAGCTCGTGGTCGTGCGGTAGCGTTCTCGCTTCCCGCGCCCGAGTTCCCGGGTTCGATTCCCGGCGGGGTCAGGGATTTTCTGTGCCTCGTGATGACCGGGTGTTGTGTGATGTCCTTAGGTTAGTTAGGTTTATGTTGTTCTAAGTTCTAGGGGACTGATGACCATTGATGTTAAGTCCCATAGTGCTCAGAGCCATTTGAAGGTTGTAAGTTTTCCTGTGGATTTTCAGCCCGTTGCGTTCAGCCCGGTTGTGGTGAAGCTTGTATGTGTTCAAGTCCCTGATCGTTATCTACGTCTGTAGTTGCTTCTTCCGAGGGATTAGGTATCTCCTGCCAGTGCGAACAACTTGGTCGAGATGAAGTAGGTCTGTTTTCATGTCGTTCGTTGTTTTCCTGATGTTGATCTGAAGCTGATGTTAAAAACGCGTATTCGGGGATGACATCAGGATTAAACGGGATGATTCCTGTGCTTCTGAACCCCAATATTGCATTTTCTGTTGTAGCTGCTTGTACCCATGCCTTTGTAAGCAGTCCTCCGAACACTGGTCTGGAAATGTTTCTATTTGGATTCATTTTAATGTACGAATTGCAAGCATTGTAATAATAGGATCTCAGAGCTTTAAAAAATGCTCTGTCTAGCGGCTGCAGATAGTGTGTGGTGTGGCTGGGTAGACAGAGCAAAATTATGTTTTTTTCTTCTGCAAACTCTAACGAGCTATGAGAACTATGAGAGCTATGTCCATCCAATATAAGCACGATGTTTCCTCAGGCTTCCTCGGTGCAAAATGGTTCCTTAGCCACAGAAGAAAAATATCAGTTGTTTCGTACGCCGACTTTAGTGACATGAAAATCGTGGAACCCGGCGGCATACCGTCCTTGTATTCGGACTTTTCATTTTTTTTCCCTTCAAACCACAAGCTGGGGGTAAAAACATGCCCTCTCCACTGCAGCAAGCGATTACATATATGGTTTCACCCTTTTCACCGGATGTTATCGCTGGAATGCTCTTAGACCCCTTTGCTCCCAACACGTGACCTGGTCTATTTTTCAGCTAAAGTCCGGACTCATCTACGTTGAATATATTTCCCGGCTTATCAAAGAGGTTATGCTCTACCAAGATGTTCTGCAGCAATGAAAAATAGTCTGAAACTTTTTTCGTACTTAAACCCCTTGACCGTGCTTGTGAAACTCCTTCCGATTTGAGGACTGAGAGTTCCGGATTTCTTTTTAAGAATAAATGTAGCCAGTCCATTCCAGAAATTTCCTTTTCTCTGTTAAATTTGTGATGTTGGTTATATTTCTCAGCTAGTTTATATGCCATGGTACGTACTTTTGCCCTTGTCGGTGCAAATCTGAAGTTTTGTAATTTTATGATATGTTTTACCAACTTTTTCTCACATTCTTGTGTTAGTACAGGCGGCCCACCCAAAGGTTTTTTTGTAAAGCACCCGTTTGCTAATCATCTCTTCAGCGTTGACCATGGAACGTGAAACTGCTTTGAGGCTTTATTTTGGCTCATTCCGTTTTGTACCTCTTTTACGGCATCGTTGAGTTGCTCCTCTGTGCAATCAGCACGGCTGGATCCTTTTTGTCTTTTGTAAAACGTAGGCATCTTTGCCTGGAACAATGGCGGAAGTTAGAACATTTACTTTCTTAATCACTGGCAAACCAAACTGTACTCGCAAAAAATATATAAAAACTAATTTTTAAATTAACGATTGTATTGAGACGACGGATAAAACAGAATATTACTCTCGGATGGGATAGGAAACGCTAACATTTCATGACTTTTCAAAAATCCTGGTTGGGATGTAGCTAAATACAAGCTTTACACTTAACACATAAGAAAAGTCCTTCACCGTATCACCCCTGCCAGAGTTGACCATTTCTCCCATTTTCTACGGGTGAAACGGTGAATTGCACGGCAAGAAGTTCAAAACACTAGACGCAACGATTTCTAGGTTATGTAGTACATAAGCAGAATAAGAAGGCAGAATATATCAAAAAATACCCCGTGGACTACGCTACCTGAAGTAACATCTACAAATGCATGCAGCATATAAAATTATTTAGCATCGAAAACAGTTTTGTACAAAGTACTTACGGTGTTTAAAACGGAGCTGCTTTTCAACATGTGCACACTGCACGGATGATCATAGACTGTTGGCATGCAGACATACAGAAACATCTGCTTAGCCAGTAAATAATTAAACCAATTTACCATTTCAACCGGTTGACCATATCACCCTGACTTACCCTACATGGTCTATCCTGGCTATGTGGAGTTGTTGAGCATTTCCGTATTGTTATGTCCCGCATGTCCGTGCGAGAGACGTGGTTTTAGTCTGCTATTTTCGAATACCAGTTTCCTTTTAGAATCCATGGTATGCATTTCATGGACTCTAGTTTAACTGGTTAGGCTCTTACCGAAACTATCATATAGTATTTTCGATAACAGCGTACACTTATATAGTCGAATTTTGCTGTCACCCTTAATTCGTCGCTCAGGAAGATGAGTATGAACTTCCTTGCTATTGACATGATCTAGTTCTAAGCTCCTCAACAACTTTGTGGAAGGAAGGACAAGTGTTGTTCCAAACCCAATACCGGACAGTTGGACTCTATGGTATGTTCACGTTTACTGTTGCAACGTGTCTCGTAACTTTGGTTGTTTTTTGCTGTAGAAGACAGCAGTTTTCTTCTTTGTGCTTAACTTTGTGTTTCCAACACTAGTCCTTGTGAAATCGATTGTCGTTGGAGTCGGCGGGTGCTGGTCATGTGGGTTCTGCCATTGGAGAAGAACGCCTTACCATCCGCGGACTGGGCGCTCTGCACCTGTTGTGAGTCGTTGACACCTGGGTGTGTCGTTGACACAAACAGTAAACGGAGAGGAGACAGCGCTGTTGCTTGTGGTAGACCGGAGGTAAAAGCTTAAACGCCTGGCCTATGTACTTCGATATGGACTGCGAAACGTGTGTTGTGAAGAAAGCTGCCGATTAGATGGTCGTAGCTGTCTCGTCTACTAGCGAACTCCTGTAATTGCCTAAGTAGCTTCTCTTTCTAGACTTTGTCGAACGCACACTCAGTGGTCAAGAAGACGGCGGCAGCTAACTTAGATAATTTAAAATTCTAGGTGATTTGTTCAGTCAGTCAGGTGTAGCAGGTGTATTTCTGCGAAGACCTTTCGTTGGAATCCGAAATTTTCTGGATGCATTGTTTTACCTATGGTGAGAGGGTCTTCATTACTCTTCTTGACAATACTTTCGAATACTTTGGTAAGCCCGCTTATGAGACTTATTGGGCGGCAGTTAGCTGTGGTGTCCATCGTCGTCTTTTGTACTTAAATCACTAATGTCTATCTATCTTGTATACGCTTTCATTTATGGGATGAGAAATTCCGCTTTATGCAAGACATCTTTTTTTCACGTTTGTTTCACCCTTACATAACAAGAAGAACTTCACCACAAAATGATTGCTTTCATTCATATTTTTCCGTTTGTATGATTAGTTGATACAGTTGACACAACTGTGTACAAATGATATAATTGTATACAGTTTGGTGGAAATGTTTCTGTTTGTATGATTAGCTGAAATGTAAGCACTACATATTTAACTTACAAACTGTCATACTCTTGTCACCACTAGCCCGAGGTCAAAGTTTTATGTCTGTGGTGACCCAAAGTCTAAGTTTTACGTCATTTGTAGCCCGAGATATAAGTTATGTTATATTCATGTTTTATTATTGACCTGTAATGCAGCTATGTAGATCCATATATTACATAATTCCCTAATGTGTTTTGCTTCTATAACTGCAACCAGCTTTTTGTCTTATATACGCGCTGGTTGATCTTACTGTTACTAGTATCCAATGTTAATGGCACATTTTTTTTAAATTTAATGACTTTTACATAATGATTCAATTATGCATTTAATGTGTGACCTGACGATAAAATTTACTGTTACTATGTGCAAATTATTACGTTTGTTACTTGCAATTTGTTGGCTGCAAAGAATGACACTTGATATTGTTGTTGTGGTATTCAGTCCTGAGACTGGTTTGATGCAGCTCTCCATGCTACTCTATCCTGTGCAAGCGGCTTCATCTCCCATTACGTACTGCACCCTACATCCTTCTGAATCTGCTTAATGTATTCATCTCTAGGTCTCCCTCTACGATTTTTACCCTCCACGCTGCCCTCCAATACTAAATTGGTGATCCCTTGATGCCTCAGAACATGTCCTACCAACCGATCCCTTCTTCTAGTCAAGTTATGCCACAAACTCCTCTTCTCCCCAATTCTATTCAAAACCTCCTCATTAGTTATGTGATCTACCCATCTAATCTTCAGCATTCTTCTGTAGCACCACATTTCGAAAGCTTCTATTCTCTTCTTGTCCAAACTATTTATCGTCCATGTTTCACTTCCATACATGACTACACTCCATACAAATACTTTCAGAAACGACTTCCTGACACTTAAATCTAAACTTGATGTTAACAAATTTCTCTTCTTCAGAAACGCTTTCCTTGCCATTGCCAGTCTACATTTTATATCCTCTCTACTTCGACCATCATCAGTTATTTTTCTCCCCAAATAGCAAAACTCCTTTACTACTTTAAGTGTCTCATTTCCTAATCTAATTCCCTCAGCATCACTCGATTTAATTCGGCTACGTTCCATTGTCCTCGTTTTGGTTTTGTTGAAGTTCATCTTATATCCTTTCAAGACACTGTCCATTCCGTTCAACTGCTCTTCCAAGTCCTTTGCTGTCTTTGACAGAATTACAATGTCATCGGCGAACCTCATAGTATTTATTTCTTCTCCACAAATTTTAATAGCTACTCCGAAGTGTTCTTTCGTTTCCTTTACAGCTTGCTCAGTTTACAGACTGAACAACATTGGGGCGAGGCTACAACTCTGTCTCACTCCCTTCCCAACTACTGCTTCCCTTTCGTGCCCCTCGACCCTTATAACTGCCATCTGGTTTCTATACGAATTGTAAATAGTCTTTCGCTCCCTGTATTTTACCATTGCCACCTTCAGAATTTGAAAGATAGTATTCCAGTCAACATTGTCAAAAGCTTTCTCTAAGTCTACAAATGTTATAAACGTAGGTTTGCCTTTTCTTAATCTAGCTTCTAAGGTAAGTCGTAGGGTCAGTATTGCCTCACGTGTTCCCATATTTCTACGGAATCCAAACTGATCTTCCCCGAGGTCGCCATTTACCAGTTTCTCCATTCGCCTGTAAAGAATTCGCGTTAGTATTTTGCAGCCGTGACTTATTAAACTGATAGTTCGGTAATGTATGATATTGTATCTTAAACATGAGATTATGTCATTGCCTTACTTGGTTGACAAGATGATTGATCTTAATTACTTTATACAATGACTTCTTATTATGCTACGCAAAAATATATTTTACAAGGCATAATCTTTACGATTTATTTGGTTGCCGTATTTTACGAAGTGGCGTCATGTAGGCTTGTTTCCTTTATGCTATACTGATACTAACCACACCATTGCACTGGTCTTGTTATCAGTTGTACACTCTGATTTCTTCTAATGACCCTATTATAGATCGTCATATGTTTTCACCGCGGAGGTATAAAAAAAAGAGTTCCCGGCGGAGGTTCGAGTTCTCCCTCGGGCATGAGTGTGTGTGTTTGTCCTTAGGATAATTTAGGTTAAGAAGTGTGTAAGCTTAGGAACTGATGGCCGTAGCAGTTAAGTCCCATAAGATTTCACACACACAATAAGTTGTGAATAGTCATGGCGTCACAAACTTCAATCCGACATCCGCCATTTGAGTCGCCCCAAACATTAGCCCTTGTTGGAAGCGTTTTCATCAAAAATGGGAATTTGCTTCATTTACAGCTATACTAATCATTCTAATATAGTCTAAAGCGTAAACTCTCAAATTTCTTCACAGATGGACTCTTTCAAGCAGTATTTTCTTTTACATATGTGAATTTAGATTGCGCTGTTTACTTTTACTGTAATGTTTTTATTTCTGTCATTTGGCAATAGATTTCGTATGAGTCCAACCCTAAAAGCTCTCTGGGTGAACGCTGCTAAAAGGGAAGATTGGAAACCGACTAAACATAGCAAAATATTTTCTCAGCGTGTTCTGGGAGAGACCACAGGCTGAACAAGTTTCGTCAGTCTCAAAAATGGTTCAAATGGCCTTGAGCACTATGGGACTTAAATTCTTAGGTCATCAGTCCCCTAGACCTTAGAACTACTTAAACCTAACTAACCTAAGGACATCACACACATCCATGCCCGAGGCAGGATTCGAACCTGCGTCCGTCGCGGTCGCGCGGTTCCAGACTGTAGTGCCTAGAACCGTATGGCCACTCCGGCCGGCTTTCCTCAGTCTGTATTAAGGAAAATGCTGGGCTACGATACCAACTTTTTCACATTATATACTTCTGTTTTTGTTTATCCGAAACGTAAAAGAAAAACAGTTACATTGACGAGATGAAATTCGTCGTGTAACTGTGCCAAATATGCGTTTATGAACGAAACAAGTCTGAGAATGCCTCCCTGACAATGTGTTATTCACTAAAGCACAGTAACATTTCCTAACTGTAAGGTGCACATGACAAGAATTAGAAACAGAAAGCAATCGTAAGCAGTAGTCTGTTAATTGTTTTCATGCATCTAACATGGCGGCGACGGCTTCAAAGCAACGTACAGCTCAAGTCTGTAGAGCCATCTCCTCTTACTATACCTCCGTGTTAATTCACTCTTTGGCATTAGAGTCATTGGTGATCTTTGGTTACATACGCCTTTGATGATGACGTTCACCTGTTAACTATCAGTAGTATTTACTCAACCTGTCTGTGTGATTGAGTCATCTGAGGCACTGCTTTGTAAGTACTGACAGTGATTTTGACGTATGTAAATAAATTTTTTTCAATCTTTTCGTCTGTATATACTTCATACGTTTTTCTGTTTTTGTTTAGTCTTTCAGTGATGATGGTTGTAAAAGCCGAAAAGTTTTTAAAAAAGTTGAATGTGTGCCGCTGATAGCTATAAAAGCGCTTTTCTTCAGAAATCACTTTTGCGTTCTCATGTTTGTCCGGCAAGTAGACTATTCAGTGTGTAAGCAGGAGTTGTAAATCCGGGTTTGTAAAACCAGTGGTTTTCGAGGGAGGTTCTTTAGTTGCGTGTTTGATATTTTATCCGGGCCCGGCGCCTTGGTATTGTTTACAATCCTGAGAATGGTTCTAACTCCAGATAGTGTGGCGAGTCTTTGTGCAACAGGATGGCGCTCTTGTATAAATGATATTTATTCCGCAAATGTCGTGGCAACGCCTCTGCTTCGCTCAGTGTGTCCGCAGAGAGGTCACTTAGTCCGCAGAGGGTATTTCTGTGGCTCCTCGTCAGGTAGTTTCCTTACTAGTCCCCATTCTTCTTTACTTTGCAGCAAGAAACTGGCCATTTTGTACTTCCATTGCACAATATATCTATCCCGTTGTAGCCAACGCATTTGTGTGTGGTGTAGTGGGTTTTGGGTTTCCTGCCATATTTTCGAGTAACGATTTTTTTTTTGGAGCTTTACTTTTTCAATCAGGGACAGTAGGGAAGTAGTCAATCGCTGTATCAATCTGCCCCATCACGGCGGTTGCCTCATAGGACAGGCGCTGTTACTCGAATAGTCAATCGCTGTATCAATCTGCCCCATCACGACGGTTGCCTCATAGGACAGGTGCTGTTACTCGAATAACGTTGTTATTGGCTTCGTTCGTTTAATTCTTGGTCCAGTTCCATGCAACCATAGTGGATCAATGTATTACACAGTGGACTGGGTAGTGACCCGACGAGAAATCATTCAACATTTTGAATTCTCAGTCTCGTCTTACGTTTTTGGCAAGCACTATGTGCTGTACATCCGGAGGGTGATCGGTCACCATTGAGATATGTATCGGCTCTTCAGGACCAAAGATTGCGAAATCCAGCTGCATTTCTAGTGCAGTGCACTGTACACTTTTCGGATTGACACTTCGCGACTTCCTAGATCAGTGCTTGCCATTAATATATATTAAAAAAATGGTTCAAATGGCTCTGAGTACTATGGGACTTAACATCTATGGTCATCAGTCCCTAGAACTTAGAAATACTTAAACCTAACTAACCTAAGGACATCACACACATCCATGCCCGAGGCAGGATTCGAACCTGCGACCGTAGCGGTCGCGCGGTTCCAGAATGAAGCGCCTAGAACCGCTCGGCCACACCGGCCGGCGCCATTAATGTCGCCACCAATAATAGCTTTGTCATAGTTGGTAACGATTTATGGAAAATCTTAGTCTTCCATTCAAGCAATCCATCCTAAGTATAGCGAAAGTAGTTTATTTGCCCTCAAATTTTCGAATTAATAGTTACAACTTAGGAGAGAAAGATGGCTGTTCCGCCACCCTGCCTGATCTGCCTGTCCGTTCTGTCTCCGATCACATTTCGTAGTCGGAATTCTTCTGTTGTTCTAAGATACCTTTCTGTGACAAGCAGTGACTCTATCTTGTGTTCGGAGATAAGGTGCTGAAGTTTTTTCTGTTTTTAATCCCATTGCACATCAACAAAAGTAAAACAAGGATAGTGGGATGTAGTCGAATTAAATCCGGCGATGCTCAGAAAATTTGATTAGGAAACGAAACCCTTAACGTAGCAGGTGAGTTGTGGTATTTTGGCAGCAAAATAAGTTATAATGGTCGAAGTGGAGAGGATATAAAATGTAGACTGGCAATGGGAAGAAAAGCATTTCTGAAGAACAGAAATTTGTTAACATCGAATGTAGATATCAGTGTTACAAAGTATTTTCCGAAGGTCTTTGTGTTGCCACGCATGGAAGTGAAACATGGACGAATAACAGTTTAGGCAAAAACAGAATAGAGTCTTTCGAAATATGGTGCTACAGAAGAATGTTGAAGATGAGATGGGTCGATCACGTAACTTATGAAGAGGTACTGATGTAATTGGAGAGACAGGAAATTTGTGGCACAACTTGACCAAAAGGAGGGATCGATTGGTAGGACGGATTCTGAGACATCAAGCGATCATCAATTTAATACTGGAGGAAGTGTGGGGGTAAAAATCGTAAGGGAAACCAAGAGATGAATACAGTAAGTAGATTCAGAAGGCTGCTTTGTTGGTCTCACGCCGCTAATATAGATGAATTCGACTTCCGACGCCTTCTACGCCCTTTGATACTCTTTTGTTTTCCACAGTCTGCACTGGTAGCTCGTGGAACGCACGTCTTGCAACGGTAATCCACAGTTCACAAAATTCGCACAAACGTGACGTGGGAGAGACCATATTGGATTCCGTAATCTCGCATACAAACGTCTCAAAAATGAGATCGACAGGAAGTGCAAAATGGCTAAACAGGGATGGCTGGAGGACAAATGTAAGGATGTAGAAGCTTATCTCACTAGGGGTAAGATACATACTGCCTACAGGAAAATTAAAGAGACCTTTGGAGAGAAGAGAACCAAGTGTATGAATATCAAGAGCTCAGATGGCAGCCCAGTTCTAAGCAAAGAAGAGAAGGCAGAAAGGTGGAAGGAGTATATAGAAGGTTTATACAAGGGCGATGTACTTGAGGACAATATTATGGAAATGGAAGAGGATGTAGATGAAGACGAAATGGGAGATACGATACTGCGTGAAGAGTTTGACAGAGCACTGAAAGACCTGAGTCGAAACAAGGCCCCCGGAGTAGACAACATTCCATTAGAACTACTGACGGCCTTGGGACAACCAGTCCTGAGAAAACTCTACCAGCTGGTGAGCAAGATGTATGAGACAGGCGAAATACCCTCAGACTTCAAGAAGAATATAATAATTCCAATCCCAAAGAAAGCAGGTGCTGACAGATGTGAAAATTACCGAACTATCAGTTTAATAAGCCACGGCTGCAAAATACTAACGCGAATTCTTTACAGACGAATGGAAAAACTGGTAGATGCAGACCTCGGGGAGGATCAGTTTGGATTCCGTCGAAATGTTGGAACACGTGAGGCAATACTGACTTACGACTTATCTTAGAAGAAAGATTAAGAAAAGGCAAACCTACGTTTGTAGACTTAGAGAAAGCTTTTGACAATGTTGACTGGAATACTCTTTTTCAAATTCTAAAGGTGGAAGGGGTAAAATACAGGGAGCGAAAGGCTATTTATAATTTGTACAGAAACCAGATGGCAGTCATAAGAGTCGAGGGGCATGAAAGGGAAGCAGTGGTTGGGAAAGGAGTGAGACAGGGTTGTAGCCTCTCCCCGATGTTATTCAATTTGTATATTGAGCAAGCAGTAAAGGAAACAAAAGAAAAATTTGGAGTAGGTATTAAAATTCATGGAGACGAACTAAAAACTTTGAGGTTCGCCGATGACATTGTAATTCTGTCAGAGACGGCAAAGGACTTGGAAGAGCAGTTGAACGGAATGGACAGTGTCTTGAAAGGAGGATATAAGATGAACATTAACAAAAGCAAAACGAGGATAATGGAATGTAGTCAAATTAAATCGGGTGATGCTGAGGGAATTAGATTAGGAAATGAGACACTTAAAGTAGTAAAGGAGTTTTGCTATTTAGGAAGTAAAATAACTGCTGATGGTCGAAGTAGAGAGGATATAAAATGTAGACTGGCAATGGCAAGGAAAGCGTTTCTGAAGAAGAGAAATTTGTTAACATCGAATATAGATTTATGTATCAGGAAGTCGTTTCTGAAAGTATTTGTTTGGAGTGTAGCCATGTATGGAAGTGAAACATGGACGATAACTAGTTTGGACAAGAAGAGAATAGAAGCTTTCGAAATGTGGTGCTACAGAAGAATACTGAAGATAAGGTGGATAGATCACGTAACTAATGAGGAGGTATTGAATAGGATTGGGGAGAAGAGAAGTTTGTGGCACAACTTGACTAGAAGAAGGGATCGGTTGGTAGGACATGTTTTGAGGCATCAAGGGATCACAAATTTAGCATTGGAGGGCAGCGTGGAGGGTAAAAATCGTAGAGGGAGACCGAGAGATGAGTACACTAAGCAGATTCAGAAGGATGTAGGTTGCAGTAGGTACTGGGAGATGAAGCAGCTTGCACAGGATAGAGTAGCATGGAGAGCTGCATCAAACCAGTCTCAGGACTGAAGACAACAACAACAACAAATCTCGCATCTCAACTTGCGTTTCGCGGCAACGGCACATTGAACATTTGTAAAAACACTTCGTTCTTGCTACGATTTGTTATAACTAAAAACGTCATGTTGACGTATCGACAGTTAAAGTCTTGATGAGCTGTAAGTTCTAGTACAAAGCTGCCAATGTTATTGGTTCACAGCACTGTAGTGGTTTTAAGCGTGTAGTTCTGAAGTGATATGCAACCATATAGCTTGTTCATATCCTGCCACTACGAATATTTTTTTCACATTCGCGTTTCTAAACGGTGTTGGAACTTCTTTATTAATTTAATAAAAGTATGTTTTGTATTATTCCATATTGCCTATAAATAAGAGTGCTTTCTCTCTGTCTCTGTCTCTCTCTCTCTCTCTCTCTCTCTCTCTCTCTCTCTCTCTCAGGACTGAGTAGTCATAGTCACGTAGTTACAAACTAAGCACGAAACACGTAAATGCAAACAAATATTCAAAATATGTTGATCATCAGGTAAAAAAAAAACTACCACTCAGAATAAAAAGCGTAGAGAAGACACACAATTACAAAAGAATTAAAAGGTAAATTAGTCTCCACTATCCATAAAGTATAAAACGCAATTCACGAGCTAGTTCTTTTAGGACAATTCTTTTCTAAACAAAACTCTTCAATTAAATTATGTCTTTCTAAACATTCATGGTGGTTTCTGTTTGTTCTATATCGTGTCTCCCTACCACTTTCGCGCAACGACGCTCTGAGCGTGTTTTTTAGGGAATTGGCTAGTTTGAACCTGAGACCTGTTGCTGGTAAGGAGACGCCAGACCACACATGACATGTAGAATTCAGAAGAGTTCAGTGAGACTAGCGATGATATAACCAAATACTTAATGACCTCAGCGTCAGCGCCACTGCACTCCCTGTAAAAGAATCTTAATACTAACTAAATTTAGTGGAAGGGGTTCAAGGCTTTCCTATTTTTAGTTAGCTGGTAAAATAACGTCGAAAAAGCAGTTAAGTTTACCATTGGAAATTTTATTCTACTCACAAAACATTGTTTATAAATTGCACTATTGATAAAAGGAAGGGTTTTAATACAGGATGGTAAAAAACAACTGCATTCAACAAAATGTGGACGAATATTCACTGAATGGGTTTCCAAGTTCTACAATCGATCGAAGGATGACCTATGCCATATCTCATCTATAATCTACATTTAAGTTAAGTTTCACAAAAGAGAAAACTATCAAAATGGTCTACTGTGACCCTCAGTTACTTTTAATTACTTATCTAACTTGTCATAAATTACAGTGGCTGATATGCCTTCTCCATAACTATATAACAGAAAAATCATCGCGTTTCAGATTTTTACTTCAAGTGGCAAATGTGAACACCATGAGCTTTAATTTACGATCGACACTAGTATTACGCAGAAAAGGGATGTAACAGATGAGACTTCTGCAGTTCTGAGTGAAGCCTTATGCGCTCAAAAATGCGGCATTGCGTGCGTTCATTACCTTGTCGGTGTTTAGGCAGCGTCAGGGCGGCAGTGGGCAGCACAGCTCCGCTCACCTCGCCATCTCGGAAGCAACTCTTTTCTAACTTCTCCTTACAACATTTACCGAAGTTGCTTAAAAAAAACTATCTGGCTGTGTTTTCATTTGACCAATCAGGGTCTCAATGTTAACCTTAAGCTCCGCCTACAAAAATTCTGTCTATCCAATGAGAAACGTTATACTTTTCATGGTAGGGCAATGTTTTTAAAGTTTGCAACGTAACAGAGACGCGAAAAACTCTCACGCTAAAACCTGCAGCTGGTGTGGTCCTTTTAGCGTTATCGTAAGATCTATACTGTTCTTCTGGAGGGCTCTATCTTTTAACATGGGCTGGGGAGTGGTCCTAATGTAACAGACACGCTAAAAGGCTCACGCCAAAACTTGCGGGTGGTAGTGGCCCTTTTTGTATTATAGTAAGATCTATACTGTTTTTCTGGAGGGCTCTAGCTTTTAACATGGGCCGGGGGGTGGTCCTTGACGTAACAGAGACGCGGAAAAGTCTCACGCTAAAACGTGCGGGTGGTAGTCTTAGAGGTAGGCTGCCGACGTGAGTGTCCAGTCCGTCCCTTATCGTAGGGCCTTCTAGCTTAGCACGGTTCTGCTCTCGGCTTCTGTCCTCGTTTCTCCCCTCGGAACTGTGTCTGCCTCACGGTGGGAAGGTACGACATCCATTTAGGCATTCTTGTATTAGTCTGTGGTATTCCATTTGCTCACTCGTTACTCGTATTACTTTAGTTAATTTAATGTCACGACTTATTCCGAGCTATGTGACATACTACTGGATTTGCTTATCATGTCAGGGTTTTCATGGAAGGTGTTGGATTTGCCTGACACCTTACATCTTTAACCACCAGAACTACATTTCCATCATTTTGTTACAACAAATTTTACCAATACCAACGTGTTTGCGAGAGATCCTCAATGTGTTGGTGTTTTGAAACAGCATTTATTCATTGGACATAAGATAAGTGAGTTGCTACTTTCAGTCGTCCACTAGAATGGCTACCCACTCTTTCTACTTACAAACCAACTCACGAAATTAGTTTTCAGAGTGTCTAAAAATGAACTTATTTTGTTGAGACACCTTAATGAAAGTTGTCGTATATATGAATTCACTATGTGATCAAAAAGTATCCCGACACCAGGGTGAAACTACTTACGTTCGTGGCGCCCTACATCAGTAATGCTGGAATTAAATATGGTGTTGGCCCACACTTAGCCTTGATGACATCTTCCACTCTCGCAGGCTTACGTTCAATCAGGTGCTGGAAGGTTTCTTGGGAAATACCAGCCCATTATTCACGGACTGCTGCAGCGAGGAGAGGTTTCGATGTCGGTCAATGAGTCCTTGTACAAATTCGGCATTCCAAAACATCCAAAAGGGGTTCTATAGGATTCAGGTCAGGACTCTGTGCAGGCCAGTCCATTAAAGGGATGTTACTGTCGTGTAACCACTTAGCCACAGGCCATGCGTTATGAACAGTTGCTCGATGGTGCTAAAAGATGCAATCGCCATCCCCGAATTGCTCTTCAACAGTGGGAAGCAAGAAGGTGCTTAAAACATCAATGTAGGCCTGTGCTGTGATAGGCCACGAAAAACAACAAGGGGTGCAAGCCCCTTCCATGAAAAACACGACCACACCATAACACCATCGCCTCCGAATTTTACTGTTGGTACTATACACGCTGCTAGATGATATTCACTGGGTATTCGCCATACCTACACCCTGCTATCGGTTCGACTCATTGTGTGCCGTGATTCAGCACTCCACACAACGTTTATCCACTGTTCAATCGTCCAATGTTTACGCTTCTTACACCCTGATGCAGTTTGGAATTCCTGTGTGATGGTCTGGATAGATGTCTGCCTATTACGCATTACGACCCTCTTCAACTGTCGGCGGTCTCTGTCAGTCAACAGACCAGGTCGGCCTGTACGCTTTTGTGCTGTACGTGTCCCTTCACGTTTCTACTTCACTGTCACATCGGAAACAGTGGACCTAGGGATGTTTAAGAGCGTGGAAATCTGGCGTACAGACATACGACACAAGTGACACCCAATCACCTGACCACGTTCGTGAGTTCCGCGGAACACCCCATTCTGCTCTCTCACGTTGTCTAATGACTACTGAGGCCGCTGATATGGATTACCTGGCACTAGGTGGCAGCACAATGCACCTAAGATGATGAACTATGTTTTTGGGGGGTGTCCGGATACTTTTGATCACACAGTGTATATGCGTTACTGGATTCAGTGCTGGCTGGCTTCAGCTTTTTACTTTTATGTAATTCTTTTTATATATAAATCAGTAAGTCTTTCACTTTCGGGGTTGATGAAGGCGTTTTAGGGAAAATGGTTAATTGTTAACAATGCTTCAGTCTCTCCCCTATTCACAGCCCAGTCCACAAGAATGCAGAACTTTACACATTTAAAAACACTGTAGCTTCGAGGTTACCGTATCCTGCATTAAAGACAAAGCGTTACTTTGAGTTCTCTCTACTTGAGGTGAGCGTTGTTGTTTTGAACGTCGCTCTTTGCTTCACGTGTTGTGAACCGAGCGATTACGAAAGTCGATAGTCAGGACGTTTTGTCTTCCATAGAGCGTACGACTTCAAAACGACGTCAGGTTTGCGTGAAGTCTTATGAACTGAAGGATACGCTCTCGTAACATTTCCCAGTTCAGGTGGATGTGATGGCCGAGGGATCGGCATAGAGGCACAAGTTCCATTCAAATTGAAACATCCATCCGTGTTTATTAGATTTTACGACATCCTCATTTCGATAGACTTCTTAGTTACACTGTCACAGAAATATGGCGTTTGCGTCACGTTACTGATTTCGTAGTATTTCATTTCATAGTTATGAGCGAGGTCGTCCTCGGCGGTCTACAGAGACAACTGATTTATTTGGTTGTTTCAGTCGGATGCCGCTGATGTTTTGCATCTCTCTTCTACTGTTTTTATTTCTTTATTAATCCATCTGGAAACAATTTACACAGCATTTTTTAGTCAGGGCGTACATAATGTCAATTACATTTCTGCATATAACATAACATCCACTCATCTAATTTAGTAAAAATGTAATTTATCACCCTTAGATAAATATCAAACAACAAACGAAGATTTCCTTAACGTAAACTATACGAGATAAAAACATGAATAACAATACATCTACATCTACATGACTACTCTGCAATTCACATTTAAGTTCTTGGCAGAGAGTTCATCGAACCACAATCATACTATCTCTCTACTATTCCACTCCCGAACAGCGAGCGGGAAAAACGAACACCTAAACCTTTCTGTTCGAGCTCTGATTTCTCTTATTTTATTTTGATGATCATTCCTACCTATGTAGGTTGGGCTCAACAAAATATTTTCGCATTCGGAAGAGAAAGTTGGTGACGAAAAACGTCTATGCTGTAATGACTTCCATCCCAACTCGTGTATCATATCTGCCACACTCTCTCCCCTATAACGTGATAATACAAAACGAGCTGCCCATTTTTGCACCCTTTCGATGTCCTCCGTCAATCCCACCTGGTAAGGATCCCACACCGCGCAGCAATATTCTAACAGAGGACGAACGAGTGTAGTGTAAGCTGTCTCTTTAGTGGACTTGTTGCATCTTCTAAGTGTCCTGCCAATGAAACGTAACCTTTGGCTCGCCTTCCCGACAATATTATCTGTGTGGTCCTTCCAACTGAAGTTGTTCGTAATTTTAACACCCAGGTACTTAGTTGAATTGACAGCCTTGAGAATTATACTATTTATCGAGTAATCGAATTCCAACGGATTTCTTTTGGAACTCATGTGGATCATCTCACACTTTTCGTTATTTAGCGTCAACTGCCACCTGACACACCATACAGCAATCTTTTCTAAATCGCTTTGCAACTGATACTGGTCTTCGGATGACCTTACTAGACGGTAAATTACAGCATCATCTGCGAACAGTCTAAGAGAACTGCTCAGATTGTCACCCAGGTCATTTATATAGATCAGGAACAGAAGAGGTCCCAGGATGCTTCCTTGGGGAACACCTGATATCACTTCAGTTTTACGCGATGGTTTGCCGTCTATTACTACGAACTGCGACCTTCCTGACAGGAAATCACGAATCCAGTCGCACAACTGAGACGATACCCCATAGCTCCGCAGCTTGATTAGAAGTCGCTTGTGAGGAACGGTGTCAAAAGCTTTCCGGAAATCTAGAAATACGGAATCAACTTGAGAGCCCCTGTCGATAGCGGCCATTACTTCGTGTGAATAAAGAGCTAGCTGCGTTGCACAAGAGCGATGTTTTCTGAAGCCATGCTGATTACGTGTCAATAGATCGTTCCCTTCGAGGTGATTCATAATCTTTGAATACAGTATATGCTCCAAAACCCTACTGCAAACCGACGTCAATGATATAGGTCTGTAGTTAAATGGATTACTCCTACTACCCTTCTTGAACACTGGTGCGACCTGCGCAATTTTCCAATCTGTAGGTACAGATCTATCGGTGAGCGAGCGGTTGTATATGAGTACTAAGTAGGGAGCTATAGTATCAGCGTAATCTGAAAGGAACCTAATCGGTATACAATCTGGACCTGAAGACTTGCCCGTATCAAGCGATTTGAGTTGCTTGGCAACCCCTAAGGTATCTACTTCTAAGAGACTCATGCTAGCAGATGTTCGTGTTTTAAATTCTGGAATATTCCATTCGTCTTCCCTGGTGAAGGAATTTCGGAAAACTGCGTTCAATAACTCCGCTTTAGCGGCACAGTCATCGATAACAGTACCATCGGCACTGCGCAGCGAAGGTATTGACTGCGTCTTGCCGCTTGTGTACTTTACATACGACCAGAATTGCTTCGGATTTTCTACCAAATTTCGAGACAATGTTTCGTTGTGGAACCTATTAAAGGCATCTCGCATCGAAGTACGTGCCAAATTTCGCGTGTCTGTAAATTTTAGCCCATCTTCGGGATTTCGCGTTCTTCTGAACTTCGCATGCTTTTTCCGTTGCCTCTGCAACAGCGTTCGGACCTTTTTTGTGTACCACGGGGGATCCGTTACATCTCTTACCAATTTATGAGGTATGAATATCTCAATTGCTGTTGCTACTATATCTTTGAATTTGAGCCACATCTCGTCTACATTCGCATAGTCAGTTCGGAAGGAACGGAAATTGTCTTTTAGGAAGGCTTCTAGTGGCACTTTATCCGCTTTTTTAAATAAAATTATTTTGCGTTTGTTTCTGATGGATTTGGAAGAAATGGTATTGAGCCTAGCTACAATGACCTTGTGATTACTAATCCCTGTATCAGTCATGATGCTCTCTATCAGCTCTGGATTGTTTGTGGCTAAGAGGTCAAGTGTGTTTTCGCAACCATTTACAATTCGCGTGGGTTCGTGGACTAACTGCTCGAAATAATTTTCGGAGAAAGCATTTAGGACAATCTCGGAAGACGTTTTCTGCCTACCACCAGTTTTGAACAAGTATTTTTGCCAACATACTTTGACGTCCACACGAAATTTCACATTCATCTTCATATTTTTACAATTTTACACTCTCATAATTTCACTTCTACGGTGTACACCATATACTCACTATCTGTACTATCTTACTCTGTGGTACTCTCACTTTGCAGTACCATGTCTTTCCAAGGCACCCAGAATAATAAAAAGAACAAGGAGGAGCAGGATTATTCTTATATAACGAGAAGATACACACACACACACACACACACACACACACACACACACACACACACACACACATATATATATATATATATATATATATATATATATATATATATATATATATATAGCCATGTTTCCTAGTTTATATCCCTCTTGGTTTGAAGGAGATCCGCTCTAATGTTTAACTTCTAGGTGTTCTTTTAGCCTACAAATAGTGTGCCCCATATAAGATATGCCTCATTCGCATGGAATCCCGTACATACTAGGCTTTTGGAGACCTCGAGTGTCTTTAACAATACCCGTAAAGGTTTTCATGTATGTTGACTGGAGCGAAGTACGCTGGGTATAGTGTTTCTGTAGGAGTCTACCGCTTTTACCAGATGTTGGGTCAGCATAAGGTTTTTTGCCAGTCTTAACAACTCTTTTCTCAGGCGTTTTTGATTGTGACTGCGACGATCGCTCAATTTGCCGATCTCAGTACCCATTCCTTTGGAACGCTATTGATAGGTGTTGTAATTCTCCGGTTATGATCTCCTTGTCAGAAAGTGGAACTGTCTTTAGTATCGAATTTCTTTGTGATGGATGTCTCGAGACGTGGGGTTAGAGCTCATAGCGAGCTAAGGGATTTCCCTGGTCTTCTCTTAACCAACAACTCTAGGAAAGGTAGCTGATCATTTTTTGAAATGCCATTGCGAATTTAAATTAGAATGGATGGAATATAATTGTTCCAGGGCCTCTTCAAGTTTTTTCGTTCCATGTGAGCACATCACAAACTTTTAGTAATTGCATATATGTTAGATATGACTGTCGTGGTATATAAACTACCCTCCATAAGTTTGGAAACACCAGGGGACTATGGACAATGGGAAGAAAATACATTATAAAACTGCATTTAATTGTTTTCTAAATGTTTTGAGGCTCAAACAATTCATAGGTAAATGCAACTATTAAATTTTAGATTCCCCAAAACAGCCACGCTTACACTGCCTTACATACACTCGATATGCGTTGGGTCAATTTTTCCAACGTTTCAGTTAGAATTAGTCTCCATTCTTGCTGCAGGACTTCCCACAAGTGTACCTGACTCATGAGTCCCCGTTTTCGGATCCTCTTGTCCAGCTTACCCAATAGTACGGGCGACAGAGGCCGTTCCTTGTTTAGCAGATTTTTCTGAACCTCTAGAGGTATCACATAGTTATGACACAAGCGGAATGTATTTTTCTTGCTGTAGGAGTAACTCTTTGCCAGCCAGACGCAAACCACATATCTTGACATGTTGCTGGATAGCGGCATGATAATTCTTTTGGTTCATTTTTTCACGTACTTTCACCAAATGTCCAACATTTTTCCCTCCGAAAGATCCACATACCATCACACAACACCCTCCATGCTTCACAGTTGCAATTACACACTGAGGATTCAAGCGTTCATGAGGTAAACGGTACTGACTGCGTGTACTTCCAAGTATTTCGAATTTGGATTCACCAGTGAATAAGGCTCTGCCCCAATCCCCTGCTGTCCAATGTTGGTGTGTTGTTGCCTATTTAAATCTTTTCTTCCTCTTAATAGGCTGCAACAACGGTACCGATGACCTCAGCAGTTTGATCCCTTAGGCATTCACGCGCCACAACAATGGCGCCCTTGCTGCTACATAAACCTGGCGGCCAGGGGGCGTCTCACTGTTGTCTCACTCTCTGGTGTATCCCTAGTTGCATTTTGTTCTGCAGTCAATTCACGGACAATTACGAATCTTTACCGTTACTAGTAACTATCAAATACTTTTCCTGGTGTTCCGCTATTTTCCTGGCTGCTGCTGAGCGAGGTCGAATATCGTAGGAGCCTGTAGCTCGATGTCGCTTTATGGCCTTGACAACTCTGCTGACGGAAATCTTCAGTTTCTTTGATATTTGTCGAACTGTGTTGCCTTACTGGTGCCTAATTATTATCTTTACTCATGAAAAATTATGAATCTGGCATTTTGGGGCAATTTTCTATTACTTTCGCTGCATGTGTACTACCTTCGCCGGCCGCTGTAGCCGAGCTGTCCTAGGCGCTTCATCCCGGAACCGCGCTGCTGCTACGGTTGCAGGTTCAAATCCTGCCTCGGGCACGGATGTGTGTGATGTCCTTAGGTTAGCTAGGTTTAAGTAGTTCTAAGTCTAGGAGACTGATTACATCAGATGTTAAGTCCCACAGTGCTCAGAGCCATTTGAATAATTTGTCCATTTGTACTACCTTCTTTCGCGGCATGTTCCACCTTCATACAAACGGAACTACAATCGAACAGACTTGTAAACAACGTCCCTCTACACAGTCGTGCGGCTACTGACGCCACCTAGCGTGTTTAGTAGAACTGTTTGGACAAGTTAATCAGTTTATATAAAGCTCAGTAATAGCAATATGTATGTATATGTACAATAATTATCTGTACAATACTGTAAGTATCATTGTTAATCTTCCAATCCATATGTGGCATACAGCAAACCAGTGCTTAACAGTATTGGTTAAAAACAGTTTTGGTTGCAATTTTATTTTTCAACGACGTGTTTCGCCTTATTTAGACATCTTCAGGTTATCTTTGCTAGATGGACGCGAGAGGCACCAAGATCTGCATAACCCGTCCATCTAGAAAAGATAACCTCAAGATGCCTAAATAAGGCGAAACGCGTCGCTGAAAAATAAAAAAACTAAAATTGCAACCAAGACTGTTTTTAACCAATATTATCATTGTTAATCGTTCTTTGAGCATGTTATTCTGTATTACAATCAATAAATCACACATAGCCGCGCAGGATTAGCCGAGCGGTCTCGGGCGCTGCAGTCATAGACTGTGCGGCTGGTTCCGGCGGAGGTTCGAGTCCTCCCTCGGGCATGGGTGTGTGTGTTTGTCCTTAGAATAATTTAGGTTAAGTAGTGTGTAAGCTTAGGGACTGATGACCTTAGCAGTTTAGTCCCTAAGTTTTCACACACATTTGAACATTTTGAACTCACACATAGCACTCCCATCTTGCTCTGCTGTAGTAGGCAGCATGTGTTTCCAAACTTATGGAGGGTAATATATTTAAACTGATAAAAATATTGAGAGGGCTGGTGTCGTTGTGTGGCAGGAGGACGACTTCCACTACCTGGTGAGGAACATCTGGCACGCGCGGTCCATCCTCAGTGAGAACAAGATCGTGCGCGACCTGCGGATGTCTCGCTGGGACGTGGGCAAAGACTGGGCGCCCTGGAACTGCGTCCTGCTCACAGACGCGGAAGCCCGCGCCCACGTGCGCGTCACGAGCCACAAGGTTTGTCCTCGACCTGCATCTGCGTCTGTACAAGCTACGGCACGGCGGTTTACCGCAAACATTAAGAAGTTCATTTCATGCGAGATATAGAGATGATTCTAAGAAGAGCCCCGCTTGCCGTCACTGATTTGTTTAATCGGCGCGAGAGCATTACAGAAATGCTCAACAAATTCCAGTGCGAGACTCTACAAGAAATGCATTGTGCATAGTGGAGAGTTCTGCTGTCAATATTGTTAGCCCATGTTCCAATTCAATTGATGATGGCTTGAAATTTGCAGGGTATATTTTTAATGAAATGTTTGAAAGTCGTGGAAGAATGGCAGCTCATTCTTCTCAAACAGCGGAAACCAAATGAGATGATTCTGGAGCTAGGATTTCGAGCGACGTCGACGTTGTGACTTATTTCTGTTCCACAGATACTGCCTACAGGAAAATTAAAGAGACCTTTGGAGAAAAGAGCTCAGATGGAAACCCAGTTCTGAGCAAAGAAAGGAAAGTAGAAAGGTGGAAGAAGTATATAAAGGGTCTATACAAGGGCAAGGTACTTGTAGGCAATATTATGGAAATGGAAGAGAATGTAGATGAAGATGAAATGGGAGATGCTGCGTGAAGGGTTTGACAGAGCACCGAAAGACCTATGTCGAAACAAAGCCCCGGGAGTAGACAACATTCGATTAGAACTGCTGACAGCCTTGAGAGGGCCCGCCCTGACAAAACTCTACCATCTGGTGAGCAAAATGTATGAGACAGGCGAAATACCCTCAGACTTCAAGAAGAATATAATAATTCCCATCCCAAAGAAAGTAGGTGTTGACAAATGTGAACATTACGGACTATCACTTTAATAAGTCACGGCTGCAAAATACTAACGCTAATTCTTTACAGACAAATGGAAAAACTGGTAGATGCCGACATTGGGGAAGATCAGTTTGGATTCCGTAGACATATTGGAACACGTGAGGCAATACTGACCCTACGCCTTATCTTAGAACCTAGATTAAGGAAAGGCAAACCTAAGTTTCTAGCATTTGTGGACTTAGAGAAAGCTTTTGACAATGTTGACTGGAATACTCTCTTTCGAATTTTGAAGATTGCAGGGAGCGAAAGGCTATTTACAATTTGTATAGAAACCAGACAGCAGTTATAAGAGTCGAGGAACATGAAAGGGAAGCAGTGGTTGGGAAGGGAGTGAGACAGAGTTGTAGCCTCTCCCCGATGTTATTCAATGTGTATATTGAGCAAGCAGTAAAGGAAACAAAAGAAAAATTCGGAGTAGGTATTAAAATCCATGGAGAAGAAATAAAAACCTTGAGGTTCGCCGATGACATTGTAATTCTGTCAGAGACAGCAAAGGACTTGGAAGAGCAGTTGAACGGAATGGTCAGTGTCTTGAAAGGAGGATACAAGATTAACACCAACAAAAGAAAAACGAGGGTAATGGAATGTAGTCGAGTTAACTCGGGTGATGCTGAGGGAATTAGCTTAGGGAATGAGACACTTAAAGTAGTAAAGGAGTTTGGCTATTTGAGGAGCAAAATAACTGATGATGGTCGTAGTAGAGAGGATATAAAATGTAGACTGGCAATGGCAAGGAAAGCGTTTCTGAAGAAGAGAAATTTGTTAACATCGAGTATAGATTTAAGTGTCAGGAAGTCTTTTCTTAAAGGATTTGTGTGGAGTGTAGCTGTGTGTGGAAGTGAAACATGGACGATAAATAGTTCGGACAAGAGGAGAATAGAAGCTTTCGAAATGTGGTGCTACAGAAGAATGCTGAAGATTGGATGGGTATATCATATAACTAATGAGGAGGTATTGAATAGAATTGGGGAGGAGAGGAGCTTGTGGCACAACTTGACTAGAAGAAGGGATCGGTTTGTAGGACATGTTCTGAGGCATCAAGGGATCACCACTTTAGTATTGGTGGGCAGCGTGGAGGGTAAAAATCGTAGAGGGAGACGAGTTTTACTGTCGTGATCATTACATGACATGCATATTGCGGAGGGGGAGGAGTAATTTGCTCTTTGACTGTTACTGGGAAGTGGACTCTAAGAATATTGAAAATAGAGCTCTCTGTGATGCACAAAGCTTTTGATATAGCAGCTCGCACTGGAATTTGTTGAGCATTTTTGTGACGCTTTCGCACTTATTGAATGAGCCATTAACGAAAAGTGGAGCTCTTCTTAGAATCTCAATACATCCTTTAATCAATTCTTAAGAATTCCAGATCGACGAACCGTACTTAAGCATTGGTCAAACAAAGATTCTATAAGCCGCCTTGGTAATGTGTGAATTAAAATTTTGTAGTTTCTTTATGATAGATCTAAATACGTAAGCTACCTTCCTCACAGCTGATTTTTCTGCAATCCTATCATCATAACTCAGACTAGTACTTAGTGTTTGTCAAACAGTAATTGCCGATCGTTAGCCAAACGACTTTACATTTTTCGTCTATTTACGTGCCTTGCATTACGTTTAATTATGTTGAGGTTCAGGAGTAAATACTTCCACCAGGCGAAGATCTTATGTAAGACTCCTCGCATTTCGTAACAATTTTCTAATGATATCAACGCGTACATACAGTCACATCTTCTGCGAACAGCCGCATAGGTGTAAAGCCGTTATTTGCTAGGTCAGTCGATAAAGTTTCGAGACTGGATTAATAAATAAATAGAGAAAATTTAAGATTTTACAACTTTAAACATAGTTGTGTGCAGCAACCGTGAAAATATTTTTTACAGTAAAGAATTCTGGTGAAGACTCCCTTAGTTTAGGAGTCGAAACCATGGTCAATTCGACTATAAAATCCATTGCAACGAGTGGGCTGTCTTTACTATAAAAAAATTAAGATGTTAGTTTTAATGCGTCATGTCTTTTACATAGTCTCCCCTTCACGAGTACAACGTAAAGAACGTTCATACAACCATGTGGAACTGTCAGAAAAGTCCTTCTTGAAAATGTTGTATATATTGTTATCCATGGCAGGTTCATATTGAAAACATCAAGTATCGTCACCCGTGATGATTTTTTTCTAGAAAAGAATTGTCCACGTTTTACATTTCAGTCAGATTGCAACAATGATCTACACGTCGTTGTTTTTTGTTCAATAGTCAAGGTGTGTGGGGCAAACTTCACACACATTATTCTGTTCTTCAAAACATTATGGAGAAATCTCGAGTACTTGACTTAGGCATCTTCAGTTCATTGCGATTCGTGACACAACCATGTTGACTCAATGCGTCTGCTTGTTCGCAACTGACTGGTCAAATGCACATCTGTTGTTTGTGGTTGTTAGTTCAAGCTGACACCGTAATTACTGCGCTGATGTCGCTTATTTGCTATGCATAAAACCATTCTCGGAACTTTTTCGGCAAACTGTTTTCCCGTATATGTGCTGAACAAAAGCAAGCATACCACATTTTCTTGAGTTACACAAAATATTACCTTCGCTTCTCCCAACTTGTCTCCATCAACAACGATTTTCTATAAGTCTTCAGTTCAGTAACATAGTTTTGCGAATATTGTGTAAGTATGGCACGAAACTGGATGAAGGCTTTCTGGAAGTCAAGAAACAGAGCATTAATCTAAGAAACGCTATATGATGTATTCTGGATCACTAGAATGAACAGAAAAAGATGGAATTATGATATAAACTAACAAAGAACTGGTATAAAACTTCATTCACTTTATTTTCCTGCAACTGCTATTTCGTCATCAAGGTCTGCCAAATGAAGAGGAAATAGTCGCAACCAGATGCAGGAAAATAGTGGTTAGAAGCAGCTTTTAGGTGGCGTATATGGGGTGTAAAAGGTATGAGTTCAGATATTTCTACTGGTAACTGAGGATGGTGTAGTGAAGAGCATTACATAAATATTTATGTCGTTTTTAGACTAATAATTATAGCTATTACAAGTCATATTTTTAGGTTGATCAATATCTCCAAGTATGTGTGGCAAGAGGAAGACATTGTATTTTTCTCCTGGGCAGCAAGTCAAGTGTTGAAGTGTGGATGCGTAGCCGCTAAATGGTTAGTCTATACTGACAGGTGTAGTCCACTTAGAAGTGCAGTTACGAGAATGCAGAAAACAACAGGTCGTAAGGTTTGCGACTTGTTTATGGGAAGACTGTTCGATACAGAGAAGAAACAACCAGCACACTAATGTGTGTACGTGTTAAAGTAACACATATAAAAATTTCTGCACATGTAACCGAATAATATCCAGTATAACAATATTCTTATCAAAGCAGTGGACGACAACCTAAAGAAGATAACTTTAGGTGTCACAAGACAGGTGGTTGATAAATCCTATTGATACTACGAGAAGAGTAAAAAGAAGGCATATAATACAACAGTGTGAAGTGAAATGTAAATATACATGGTTTTTCATGAAGGTTGGCAATGAAAAACATTCGAAGTGTCATTTTTTCACAAAACTCTTCTTCCCTGCTATTGCGTTCTCGGCATCTTATTGCATGTTCCTAGAGTTAATGCAGGTGCCAAATCATGGAGAAAGTGTTTCAGATATGCCTTATTAGATGGCGCCTGGTTTTTGTGCCAAGTGTCTCCCTCGGGAACTCCAGAATTCAGAAGACGTGAGAAACGGTTTTTTTGACTGCAGTTCTACCAGTTAAAAAATTACTGCCGTGTTTCCATACTTACTTTATTACAAGTAAAACATAGTGCCTGGGTGTTGATGGCACCTAGAACAAGAACTTTCTTATTGACACTTAGACGTAGTCAGTTTCTTGACACGGCACTTAGAATGCTCTTACTAAAGTAGTTAATTTCTGATTTGTCTCATTATTGTTTTGGATGGTGAGATGAGTAGCATAATTCTGTAGTATCAGAATACCTTCCCAGTCTGGTGGATACAAGTCAGTTAAGTACAAACAGAGATACACTGTTTTCTCACTCTCCTGACAAATGTGAGATTTCGATACTTAGAACGTTTTCCATTTCCAGTCTTCATATCTTTGGAGGTTGTAGATTGAACCATCCTAAAAAAACATATAGAGGAATGTTCTGTTTTTAATGGTTTCAGAGACACAGCTGTTTGAAATTGTCAATAGTAAACAGTGCAGACGGCAATAAATTGATGGACATTAAACATGTTAACATTTTCGGGACGCATAACTGGCGTTTATACCGATCGCTCTCTCCTGCCTACGTGGTATTTTAGGACAACATTCAAGGTATCATTTTAAGGACCATAGCATTTTCAACACGTCCTCTGAGTTATGAGTTGCATTTGCCATCGGATGCTATGTGACGTAGCTAACTCGCAACTCATCTGTTTTATTTTCAGTCAGTCAGCATTTGTTTACATGTAAGGTTCTGAATGCATTATGTGCTACGAATAGTTTCCACTTCCTGACATGATTATATGTGACGTTGAGGCGAGTAGCAGTGGGAGAGATACCCGTTTTATTTCCTAACATTACGCCTCTCCAACTCTGTGCCTCTGGTGCTGTCTATCGAAAAATAGGGAGTCTTGGTGCTCAGCATGATGGCAGCAGAAAATGTGATGACAGATCATCGGATTTTAAGAATTTCTTGACAGTGAGGTCAAGTAATGCATCCTCAATTAATACACCTTTTGTATTGACACTGGTCATGTAACCGTTTGGACAAAAGCTTATATTATCTTCTTGTCTGAACTGCTTATCTTCCACGTTTCACTTCTGTGCAAAACTATACTCCAGACAACGCCTTCATAAAAAATTCCTAATATTTAAATTTTATGTTCCCCTTTTTCAGAAATGCTTTTCTTGATATTGTTAGTCTGTATTTTATTTCCTTAATTCAGTCAGTATCACCTGTTCTTTCCATTACTGTTGTTGTGCTTTTACTGATGTTCATCTTATAATGTCTTTTCAAGATATCATTCAACCCGTTCAACTGCTCCTCCGAGTCCTTTGCCGTCTTATAACAGAATTACAGTGTCATCTGCAAGCCTCAAAGTTTTTATTTCTTCTACCGGAACGTAAATTTCCTTTCCAAATTTCACCTTCGTTTTCTTTACTGCTTGCTCAACGTTCAGATTGAAAACATCAGTGAGAGGCTATAACAATATCTCTCTCCCTTCTCAAATACTCCTCTCTTTCGTGTCCTGCTTTATAACTGCTTCTGTTTATAACTGCTTCTGGTTTCTATACAATTATAGATGACTTTTCGCTCTCTTTATTTTACCACTGCTAATGTCACAATTTCAAAGAGAACACTCTTGTCAACACTGTCAAAAGCTGACTCTAAATCTGCAGATGCTGTCTGCTAGGTTTGCCTATCTCCAGTCTTTCTTCTAAGGTAAGTGGTAGGTTCAATACAGTTTCATGTGTTCCTACATTTCTCCGAAACACAAACTGATCTATCCCAAGGTAGTATTCCACTAGCTTTTCTATTCTTCTGCAAATAACTCGTGTCAGTATTTTGCAACTATGACTTATTAAAATAATGGTTCGATAATATTCACATCTATTATCACCTGCCTTCTATGACAATTACGCTGTTTTTGAAATCCGTGCTTTTTTCGCCTGCCTGATATATGCCGCACACAAGATGGAATAATTGTGTCGTGGGTGGCTCTCCCAAGGATCTTAACAGTTCTGACCGAATGTCGTCTGCTGCTGGAAAAGTGTGTCTGTATTTGAACACTCCGTAAAGCCTTGATCCCGCACCTAGCGAATTTCATGTCATTTCTTCGAACCGATAACTATACATCTGGCCAGTTGACACTTCAGAAACGATGTGAATTTCATGTCATTTCTTCGAACCGATAACTATACATCTGGCCAGTTGACACTTCAGAAACGATGTGAACGTTCAGGAGTACGTTGAGAAATGCCTTTCATATCAAGACCCTGCTGTCTCTTATATCGGCCTCAAAATGTTGGTAACAAATGCTTACGCAACCATGGCGATTAAGTGGGAAAGTAATATGTACCAGTGTCTTATTAATTTCGTATATCTGTTCGATTTATTGAGTAAAAACCTGTTCTTGCAAAGAATTTGATACCTTTCTTTTGAACCACCATCTTAACATCACAAGCGAAAATTTCTATCCTGCCTCTTATTTTACTACATCGAAAATTACGACTTAGTAAAATTATTTTAGTTAGTAAACCTCACAAGTATTTTCCCTGATTTTTTTTTGCAACAGATTTCTTCATGCTTTCAAAACAAATAAGAAGAAAAGATTAGATTATCTGACAACTAAAACTGACATCATCATAACAGAATTTTACTTATATTCTGTTGATAGCCCTTTACTACTCATACCATCCGGGAGAGGGGCGGGGAGGGGGAACAGTATATTTAGTAAGTTGATCCTGCTCGCAAAAAACAATTCCAGGGATCGGTTTAGATTTACAACTTCTTTCAGTAAAGTATAATAAGCTTGCACGTTTTTTTCAATACTTTCAAGAGTTTATTGCACTTTCAGTACACTTCTTCACAGAATACATCCACTCGACGCGATGTCAAACAAACAACTAACTACATGCTAAACATAATACACTGTACCGCCAAAGAAACTGGTATAGGCACGCGTATTCAAATACAGAAATACCATATGCAAGCAGGCAGAATGTGGTGCTGCGTTCGGCAATGCTTATATAAAAAAACAAGTGTCTGCCGTAATTGTTAGATCGGATATTGCTGCTACAGTGGCAGTGTACCAAGATTTAAGGGAGTTTGAACGTTGTGTTATAGTCGGCGCACGAGCGATGGGACAAAGCATCTCCGAGATAGCGATGAAGAGAGGATTTTTCCAGTTCGACCATTTCACGAGTGTACTGTGATTGTCAGGAATGCGGTAAAATCAGGAAACCTCCGACGTCGCTGCGGCTGAAAAAAGATCGCGCAAGAACGGCACCAACGGCGACTGAAACGAATCGTGGCAGCAGTGCAACCCTTTCACAAATGCTTCAGATTTCAGTGCTGGGCAAACAGCAAGTGTCAGCGTGCGAACCATTCGACGAAACATCATCGATATGGGCTTTCGGAGCCGAAGGCCCACTCGTGTACTCTTGATGACAGCACGACATAAAGCTTTACGCCTCGCCTGGACCGGTAAACATCGACATTGGACTGCTGATGACTGGAAACATGTAGCCTGGTCGGACGAGTTCTTGTTTCAAATTGTATTGAGCGGATGGACGTGTACGGGTATGGAGACAAACTCGTGAATCCATGGACCCTGCATGTCAGTAGGGGACAGTTCAACGTGGTGGAGGCTCTATAAAAGTGTGGGGCATGGGCATGTGCATTTGGAATGATATGGGACTGCTGATACGTCTAGATACGACTCTGACTGGTGACACGTACCTAAGCATCCTGTCTGATTACCTGCATCCTTTAATGTCCAGTGTGCATTCCAACGGACTTCGGTAATTGAAGGAGGACAACGCGACGCCCCAGACGTCCAGAATTGGTACGGAGTGGCTCCAGGAATACGCTTCTGAGTTTACACACTTCCGCTGGCCACCAGACTCCTCAGACATGAACGTTATTGAGCATATCTGGGATGCCTTGCATCGTGCTGTTCAGAAGAGATCACCCCATGTACTCTTATGGATAGCCCTGCAGGATTCATGGTGTCATTTCTCCTGAAAATCGTCCCACGAGGAAACTCTTCCGAATGGGCGTTGCCCCACTCAGCAGCGCCCCGTAGCAAATAACTCAAAACGAAATCTGTCTTTGTAGAGTCATCCCACTTTTGTGATAATAACCTGGATGATAGTCTGGATGTACTTCCCTATCTGGTTTAAACTTTGGAAAATGCTTATAAAAGTTCATCTCGCTTCCCAACTGTAATTCCTCTAATAGTGTTGTTGCATCGGAATATGTAGCTTTAACTTGACTTTCTCTGTTTCCTTCTAGCTTTTTCCAATTCGTCTCACAGTCTTTTAAACTCACTGGTGTTTTTGTGACTTCCTCCCAGGAAAACTGCCCGTTTTCTAAAGTGCGTGAAGACTCCTGAAATGTATGATCTAACAATTCTTGTATTTTTTCCTCCAAACTTGAATGTATTTCATGCGAATACATGAAATCACCGTTGTCGCTTCTCTGTTCTAAAATTTCTAAGCGCGTTTGGGCATCTGACATCTGATTTTTTACCAACTTACATTCTGTTTATGAAAACTATCTACGTCCATGTGCAAATCTTTAACATGTTCATGGACCTTGTGGTGTGCGTACTGTAAGACCTTCAGTATACACACCATCAGATTATTTGACTTGTCACTCTTCAGACGATAGAAATGCCACTTGCACGCTTAGAGTAACTGATTGACGGTGACCAACTTTAAACAGAATTTGATTAATTTTCACACACATTTATTAAAATAATAACAATCATAAAAATTACTTAACTTGGTTCTGGATGCTATTTACAATTGACAATCTGAAGTTCTTTTGGTATTGGTACGTTGATCTTATTGGATAGTATGCCACGAAGAATACAGGCATGCATCAGTGCAAGAGGTCGTGCTACTGAATATTCGAGGTACCGATGTGTACAGCAATGTGGACCACCTGCTTTGAAGGTCTCACTATATGGCGTTACAACAAGAAATGTGTGATTTTCATGAACAATAAAAGGGCAGAAATGATGTTTATGTTAATCTATATTCCATTTTTCTTTACTAGTTCCGGAACTAGCCGAACCTAGGTAATGCAAGACTTTTTGATGGTTGTACTTCCCCACAGTATGTGGCCCGATGTTTACAAACTAATTGCGATCACGGACATCTTTATTCTGAGCTCTACAATTGACATACATGATGCATGCTCTTCCATGAATGGCATGGATCACTACACAGGAGGAGGTCTGTTGTGTTTTCCGACGAAAACTGGTTCTGCATCAGTGCCAGTTATGGCCTCGTGTTGGTTAGACAGAGGCCAGTTGAGGGCCTATAACCAACCCGTCGCTGAGCTAGAGACACTGGACCCACATCTGAGGTTATGGTCTAGGTTGAGATTTCGTATGACAGGAGGAGAACCCTCGTGGTTATCCCACGTACCCTGACTGCGAAACTGTACGTCACTCTGGTGATTCGACCTGTTGAGATGCCACTTATGACAGCATTCCAGGGGGTGTTTTCCAACAGGATAACGCTCGACCACATACCGCTGTTGTAACCCAGCATGCTCTTCAGAGCGTTGACATGTTGCCTTGGCCTGCTCGATGACCAGATCTGCCTCCAATCGAGCACGTTCAGACGTCATAGGACGACAGCTCCAGCGTCGTCCGCTAACAGCATTAACCGTTTGTATATTGACTGAGCAAGTGCAACAGACATGGAACTCCATTACTCAAACTGACTGCGGCGCTTGTACAACACAATGCATGTAGGTTTGCGTACTTACATTCAGCCTCCTGGTGGTTACACCTGTTATTAATGTACCAGCATTGCATATTTGCAATGCCTTATCTCGCGCTTACATTAATCTGTGATCTAGTTATGTTAATCACTTAAATATGTTACCTACACAAATGTATTCCAGAAATTTCGTTACTCTACATTAATTATTTTTTGGTGCCACAATTTTTTGGTCAGTGTAGTAATGATAGAAATGTATTTGTGGTGTAAATGATATGCAAGTTATAAAAACTGGCGTAAAGAAAATTATACAGGTTAGAGAAAAATTGTGTCACGAAATTTTAACTCTGGATAGCTGACGCCAGTAGAAAATGTTGTGTAGGTCGACAGCGCACCATTTTTAAACAACGGAAACTTGACGCCATGCACTCCGATTGGCCATGGGACTGCCCTGTTGCCGTTCGTCGGTTGACGGGCAGCGCTATGGTTGTCGGTTCACACATACAAACGTCTCTCTCCACGTTACTGCCCCAACGTGATACGCACACGTGTCGAATAGGTCTTGCTGTTTGTCTCCACCTCACATCAGCTTCGCTTCGCTTCGGAGCACACACACATCTCGTGTGATTTACTCATACAGTAAGCATGGTGGCGCAGTATTCGTTTGAAGAACAACTTGATATGGTCTTTGTTTATGGACTAGCCGACGGTAATGCGCATGAACCTCGACGGTTGTATGAGGAACGCCACCCAGCAAGACGTCACGCACAGCCACAGACGGTTACAGCAATTCCCCGGTGACTTGGCGAAACAGACTCGTTAGCGGGATATCATAGTGATGCTGGAAGACCTCGAACACGACAGGGTGCTCCATTTCAAGGAACTATTCTCGAGCGCTTCGAGGAAGCACCTACGACAAGTACTCGAGCGGTTCGACACGACATAGGGGTCACTCATCGGTTAGTCTGGGAGGTTTTGAAGGATGACAGCCAGCATCCATTTAGTTTCCACCCTGACCAAGACTTATAATCATGTGGCGGACTATGAACACAGACTAGGGTTTTGCCGGTGGTTTTTGCGACATGTTGCACGAGATCACGACTTCCCTGCCATTGTGCTGTCTACCGACGAGTGCAACTTCCCTCGGGATGGCCTTTACAACACTCGAAACGTTCATTATTGGGAAGGGGAAATCCTCATGTCACGTACGTCCACGGACACCAGGAATGATTTTCGCTCAACATTTGGGCAGGCATTGTGGGTGATCATCTGATTGGGCCGTTCCGTCTACGTCCTCGACTTACCTGGGCATATTACCTTCACTTTTTGCAAGAAACTCTACCTGGCCTGTTGGAAGATGTTTCCTTGGACATACGGCTACGAATGTGGTTGCAGCATGATGGGGCGCCCGCACATTGCAGGCGTGCTGTGCGCGGATATTTAAATGAATTCTTCGATGGCCGCGTAATCGGCAGAGGTGCTCGTAGCACATGGCCACCGTGATCGCCAGACCTCATGCCATCGGCCTTTTCCTGTGGGGATTCTTCAAGGTTCTAGTTCACCCATCCGGACGCGAACCATGTGGAAACATGCCACCAATCACATCAGGGCAATGCCAGGAATCTTTGAAAGAGTTCGACAAAACACCGTTCGACGTTACCAAGCTTCTGTCGCGTCAGAGGGTCGCCAGCTCGAGCACCTGCTTTATGTAAACAATGTCCTAGCTACAAAAAAGGACCTTTTCAGGGCTGACATAATTTGTGGAAGACTTCCTGTACGCTCACTAACAGCCGTTGACGGGTTTCTTCCCAGTACGTCTTACCAGGAAACTACAATGGATGTGCCGGGACCCCGGCGTACTCGCCCACAGGTCCCAGAGTGGAAGGCTGGTGCGCTACCACCGAGCGCGAAGGCTGCCTTGGGTACATCGCGGTCTCCGGCAGGCAAAGCATTCGCGGTCGTGCATTGTCCAGAGTATCCAGCAACAGGGTAATCCCGCGGCCAACATTAGTAATTTTGGTTCCTACTGGCATCAGCTATACAGCGTTCAAATTTCGCCACAGAATTTTTCTCCATCCTGTATATGAATTACATTAAGTACCATGTTGTATATTAAACTATTGCATCGGTTATTTATTTGTTTATTTATTTATTTCATTTGATCTGATTAGGAGCATCAGGCCCACGTCGGACAAGAATTTCACACATACGGAGCTCTTTTTCTTCCTTCACAGTTACCTAAGAAATAGCATCATTAATATGAGAAATAGTATTAAAATTATTTGAGTGTCTCCAGAGACGATGTGAGTAAATAATCTTGACTGTGAACTAATGAAGTTAATACTGGCATTGCTTCTTTTAGTAAACAGCGAGAGTTAGCGTTGAGCAGTATCATTAGAAACTCGATGCGGTCATGTGAAAACACTGTACGTGTTTATTCATGGCAGGTGTACGAGCCGGGCTTCGTGGAGGACGTGCGGGTGCGGCACCTGCTGGCCAGGCAGCGCTTCCGGAACCTGGCGGAGGCGGAGCGCCGCTTCCGGCACAGCGGGGCGTGGGAGAAGGTGCAGGACGACGTCGTCTACTGCCCGCCCACACTGGAGGCCGATGCCTTCCAGCCCTAGGCTACCCGCCGATGCCTTCCAGCCCTAGGCTGCCCGCCGCTGCTGCTCGCTGTACGCTGCGCAATTATACCGCACTCACAATAACGTCATTCTTTTCCTTCCAGCGTGTAGCCACGGCATTTTACTACCGCTGGCCGCCACTAACATCTACATATACATCTACATTCATACTCCGCAAGCCACCCAAAGGTGTGTGGCGGTGGGCACTTTACGTGCCACTGTCATTACCTCCCTTTTCTGTTCCAGTCGCGTATGGTTCGCGGGAAGAACGACTGTCTGAAAGCCTCCGTGCGCGCTCAAATCTCTCTAATTTTACATTTGTGATCTCCACCGTAGGTATAAGTAGGGGAAAGCAGTATATTCGATACCTCATTCAGAAACGCACCCTCTCGAAACCTGGCGAGCAAGCTACACCACGATACAGAGCGCCTCTCTTGCAGAGTCTGCCACTTGAGTTTGCTAAACATCTCCGTAACGCTATCACGGTTACCAAATAACCCTGTGAGGAAACGCACCGCTCTTGTTTGGATCTTCTCTATCTCCTCCGTCAACCCGATCTGGTACGGATCCCACACTGATGAGCAATACTCAAGTATAGGTCGAACGAGTGTTTTGTAAGCCACCTCCTTTGTTGATGGACTACATTTTCTAAGGACTCTCCCAATGAATCTCAACCTGGTACCCGCCTTACCAACAATTAATATGATCATTCCAGTTCAAATAGTTCTGTACGCATACTCCCAGATATTTTACAGAAGTAACTTCTACCAGTGTTTGTTCCGCTATCATATAATCATACAATAAAGGATCCTTCTTTCTATGTATTCGCAATACATTACATTTGTCTATGTTAAGGATCAGTTGCCACTCCCCACACCAAGTGCCTATCCGCTGCAGATCTTCCTGCATTTCGCTACAATTCTCTAATGCTGCAACTTCTCTGTATACTACAGCATCATCCGCGGAAAGCCGCATGGAACTTCGGACACTATCTACTAGGTCATTTATATATATTGTGAAGAACAATGGTCCCATAACACTCCCCTGTGGCACGCCAGAGGTTACTTTAACGTCTGTAGACGTCTCTCCATTGATAACAACATGCTGTGTTCTGTTTGCTAAAAACTCTTCAATCCAGCCACACAGCTTATGTGATATTCCGTAGGCTCTTACTTTGTTTATCAGGCGACAGTGCGAAACTGTATCGAACGCCTTCCGGAAGTCTAGGAAAATAGCATCTACCTGGGAGCCTATATCTAATAATTTCTAACCTCTGTGACCGAGACGGATATTGGCAGTTGCACCTCCAGTGGTGATAAAAAGTTTCGCCAGCAGAGTGCCTCAAATAGGAGGAGAAATACTCATAGTAGTCATGTTTGCAGAAAATATTGACAAAGTTTCTCCTGCTTCTACAAAACAAAATAACTTCTTACTTCCATTTCTTTGCCCAGCTATTACTATGAGAGTAGGCTTTGACGATGGGTTCTTTATTACTTGGTCAATCCTCCATGTTGTCCCGTGCTATGAAACTGTTTTGTTCCTGATACTTAGTGCAGAGGTACGGCGATTATCTTCAGAGGTGCTTCTGGTTCCGCCGAGTCTTGCTGACTGACAGGTCGGATGTTGGTCAATGACATAAATGTCATGAAAAGGTCATCATTGTCGAAGCTAAAAATTAACTATAGACACATTAAGGGGGATACGTACACAATATGCCTAAAGTGTTAAGTTTCCAATATTGATGATCCATTGTCTCAGAACCTTTGATAGAGATTTAAAATTTTAGAAAGTATAGTTGGAATCCTTTTCTGATTACTGAATCAGAATGATAACATACAGACAAATAATTAATTAATTATGATTTTCTAAAATTTAAGTTCAATTTTTTAAATTCACTTTTGCTTCTGTAAGTAAAAAACCATTATAGCTAGAAATGCTTTGGTGGTTAAGCAGCAGCAGCAGTATACTAAGAGGTAACATAGTGTAAAATTAGAGCCGGCCGGAGTGGCCGGGCGGTTCTAGGCGCTACAGTCTGGATCCGAGCGACCGCTACGGTTGCAGGTTGGAATCCTGCCTCGGGAATGGATGTGTGCTATGTCCTTAGGTTAGTTTGACCTCAGAAGTTAAGTCTCATAGTGCCCAGAGTCATTTGAACCATTTGTTCAAATGGCTCTGAGCACTATGGGACTCAACAGCTTAGGTCATAAGTCCCCTAGAACTTAGAACTACTTAAACCTAACTAACCTAAGGACATCACACACACCCATGCCCGAGGCAGGATTCGAACCTGCGACCGTAGCAGCCCCGCGGTTCCGGACTGCAGCGCCAGAACCGCACGGCCACCGCGGCCGGCGAACCATTTGTAAAATTATATGTAGTTATCTGTAATAGTTCATGAGATAATGGGTCAAATCTTTAAAAAAGTCATTTTCAGGAAATAAAGTTTAAACGTTTTCATTTGATGTTAACTCACATATGGAGTCATGTGTTCTCCTAGAAAGAGCCAGGCCCATAATAAACATTATCTGGATCCTCTTTTTGATAACCTTGCAAACCTTTGTTTTACTGCCTCTTGCTTCTTTATTTATTTCCTCTGCTGCACGCTGGACCTTTATAATTCTGAGTCGATCCATTAGCTGGGAGGCTTGCAGTATGTTGGGTCCTAGAGTAATACCAAGTTGCTCTAGTACCCTAATTCCTCCCTTATTACGATCTTCTCATCATAGCGTTACAAACACCCAAGCATATAGTTTTCATTCCTACAAAGCTTTGCGGTACTTGCACCATGAGTCAGAACTGGATGAGCAAAGACCATGTACACGTATATCATCAGTGGATAATTTGTGGAAGAATGTAGCCCACACTGCTCTTTTCATCCCTTGTAGATCATGTGTATTGTTTCCTGTTGCCATTCCATAATATTGCTAGAGTCCATCAATGTTTTTTTCTGTAAGTCTTCCTTTACCATTTAGAGTCTTTCCATCTGATATCTTCTCTTTTCCTTGTCGAAGGCGTGTTCCAATCCGTTTTTGAACGTGGCCCACACATTCAATCTTTAAAATATGCTTTTCACGATAAGGTTGACTTTCCACTGCTGATCTTAAAGCCTTCAAATCACCGTCTCCCCAAATACTCAGTGTAGCACACACCTCTCTCCTGCTGTGAGCGTCTGAACACAGAAACAACTGCAATAACCTCCACATCCCCACTAGTTCCCTCAAAATTCTTAGCACAATTTGATTTATGACTTTCACTTGTTCCATTGCCAACTGATTTACACTGATGGCAGTATTCGGTTCACATGGCTCTGAGCACTATGCGACTTAACTTCTTATGTTATCAGTCGCCTAACTAACCTAAGGACATCACACACGTCCATGCCCGAGGCAGGATTCGAACTTGCGACCGTAGCGGTCGCCCGGTTCCAGACTATAGCGCCTAGAACCGCACGGCCGCTCAGGCCGGCGATGGCAGTATTTAGTGAGCCGTTCGATGTCTAAAATTTTGCCTGTGTCTCTAAAATTTTACCTGTGTCTACACTAGTGACACTTGCAACTGAATTTTTAGATGTGTGGCCTCTCTTCTGCTACAGGTAAATATGTTGTGTTACTTAATGCTACTTCTTTAGAAAAACCTTTCATAGAAGCTACAGTGACAGATTTGACACATTCACCAATTACTTCGGTGTACATAATTGATCTGGTTGGTGAGTTTGGCAAGTTTAGATTTGCACGTAATACTTGAGCTGAAGTCAGTCCTTTTCCTGTACACCACATTCCATACAAGAATCTAACATTGCTCTCAAACAAGTCATTCATGCATTTTTGAGAAGTCCAAAATGATGTAGAAAGCCTGCAAACTTTGCACTGAATAACAAATTTGTTAGTAAGTCCAGTCCTTGCAGATGTGTCCTCACAGATGCTAATTTGCCCACCAAAAACCTTACATGAGATAGTATCTTATAAAACTTGTCCTAACACACACAAATCTAATAAAACGTAAACTGTTTACATGCTGTTCTTTTCCAGTAAGAAATCCTCATGCTTTCGAAGTTTCCTCTTCGAAGCACTAGTGGGCCTGTTCTTATCAGGTGTCTGTGATTCAGATGTATGCTGATTTCCATAGAAACGCCCTTTCTTTACGTCATGTTGAAAGAGGTACACCATAAGAACGTATAATAACGCACCAAACCACAGTGGTTACAGTTCATAATCTATAAAACACTACAACCACAAAGTAACTCCACAAAATGCATGTGAAATATCGCCATTTCTGTTTACACACTACATCCAGCTTCTTAACACAAACATTAACATGAATTGAAGGAGTAAATAATGAAAACCATAGCCTTCTAATTTGAATAGTTCCGGAGATAGAGATACTTAAGGAAGTAAGAGCAGAATGACTGGATTATTTTACACTTGCACTATTAAGTTTGCAATGATAGAAACTACACTTCCTGCTGGAATTAATCGACAAATGATTCATCAAATTATTCAGGAGAGATAAAACATTATTGAGAGATAATAATCGGAAAATGTCAATTTTTGACCAATTTCACGAGACGTACTGCCATTAAATGTATTGCCAGTTGTGAATATGTCAAATGAGCTGTAGAATGTAATGACAACACTGAAAATTTGTGATGGACTAGAACTCGAACCTAGATTTCCCACTTATCGCGAGCTGTCGCCTCACGATTTTTTACAATCTTTTTGTAAATTTGTTTATTTTATTCTTAAGCTCCAAAATTGCGGTTACAATTGTAATAGAAACTGTTTCTGTTAGTAAGAAGGCGTTACAAACAAATTAAAGAACATAATCTCAATATGAAATAAACATTTTACCCACATTTACTTCGTGCATCCATCTTTCAACATATGGATGAACTCAAAACATCAAAAAGAAATAAGAGTACGGAAATTCTTACAGTTGTATTACTTAACAATGACAACACGGTCATAGTAAATCAAAATAATAATGGAAAACAAATGCGACACTCCATTCCACATGCGCTTCCCATCTCCGGACAATGTTCATTGGTACCAAGTCGATAACTATTTCGCTTCGTGTCACGTTCCACTACAGGGGTCGTATTTATCTCAGTACACCCCAACTGTGTGTTTGTGTGTGTGTGTGTGTGTGTGTGTGTGTGTGTGTAGGGGGAGGGGGGGATGATGATACTGCACAAATAATTTGCAAAAAGTCGTTGATAACGATTATCTTGTAAATATTGTCAATAATCAAGAACCATCTCCTCATCATCGCAGAATAAGTAATTGATGGACATGCCTTTAAATCATGTGATAGGGTGAGTCTTTACGGTCAGGAAGTAAGTATCCTCCGGGCATAAGAGGATCTGCGGCTCTGTCGTGTGAGGCGGGGCATGAAAGTAACAGGCGAGGATCTTCTGTACCAGTATCCATATGTCAAACGTTGCTCCACATGTGAAACAGTGTCCGTTAGTATATAGGAGGTGGCACTGTAGGCAGATGGAAGAATCTGTTAGCCCAATAGCGTGCAAACTGTGTTGCGTTACGTACTTCCAATTGACTGCACAGTTCCACGTTAGTCATCCCCGTGTAGATAGGAAGGGTTGTTGGACTTCTCTCCACACCACAGGCCATAGTGTGGACAGGTTTTTACTCTCATCACATTGCGAGGTATGGATCTCGACAGCAAATGAGAGACATCTCAAACCTTCGAAGCTCGAGTGGTGGACAGATACAGGGGCACGTAGCTATATTCGATAATGAATGACGAGACATGGGAAAGAGAGGGAGTGATGCAAGCAATTGTAACAGGTGGAAGGTTGGATGCCGCCATTAGTTCCTCCAATAGCCTTCTCGTAAGTGAAGTATGTTGGCAGGTCCACTGTTTCACTAATATGAACAAGTATGAGGCTGCAGCCTACACTCATACATTTATAAGTCACAGTCCATCTTCACGGGCAGGGAGGGTTAGGGTGTCGCAGCGGACTTTAAATAGCAATCTAGCAGTAAGGTAATACCCAAAACCCTCCTGTAGTGTGCATGCTATCCCTGCTGGTAGTGGGAGAACCTGAGCCATGTGTATAAACTTGCTTGCCACGTGAAGGTTAAGATAATGGACACATTGTAGGCGATCCATAAATCGAAGAAGATTCTGGTGCAGTTTTGTGCGTGTCGCCTGCAGAGGACGAAAATTGTTCGTCGTAGCCATGTGACACACATCTCATTTAAATGAAATACCGAAATATCTGATTGCATCCATATGTGGGAGAGGTGCCACGCAGTTCCCCTGCAGGTCCCTTCCGATATGCATCGTTGCCGACTTGGCTACATTCATGTGGCTTCTCGCCGCCAATCCATATCGCTTAATCCATTCAAGTATGGAACACCCCTCAGCACTTGATCGGACCAGCAGTAGAAAATCATCAGCATACGCTTTGCAGTGGAAGATGTGGCCCCTCCACGTAATCATCGAAAGTCAGAGTTTGAGCCCTCCTATGAGCAGGTAAAGTAAGATGACGAAAAAATCATGGAGAGTGGGCATCCTTATCAAACCGAACGCCAGATATGCAAAAGATCCTCCGTAGGTCGACTTACAAGAACATGGGATAATGTTATGCGTAAGAGGCGCAAAATTATGTCGAGTTAGTCAGATGGAAAGATTATGTGGACTATACTATTGCCAATTAAAATTGATACACCAAGAAGAAATGCAGATGATAAACGGGTATCCATTGGACAAATATATTATACTAGAACTGACATGTGATTACATTTTCACGAAATTTTGGTGCATCGATCCTGAAAAATCAGTACCCAGAACAACCACCCCTGGACGTAATAATGGCCTTGATATGCCTGGGCATTGAGTCAAACAAAGCTTGGATGGCGTGTACAGATACAGCTGCCCATGCAGCTTCAACACAATACCACAGTTCATCAAGAGTAATGACTGGCGTATTGTGAAGAACCAGTTGCTCGGCCACCATTGATCAGACGTTTTCAGTTGGTGAGAGATGTGGAGAATGTACTGGCCAGGGCAACAGTCGAACATTTTCTGTATCCAGAATGGCCCGTAGAGGACCTGCAACAAGCGGTCGTGCATTATCCTTCTGAAATGTAGTGTTTCGTAGGGATCGAATGAAGGGTAGAGCCATGGGTCGTGACACATCTGAAATGTAGCGTCCACTGTTCAAAGTGCCGTCAAAGCTAACAAGAGGTGACCGAGACGTGTAACCAATGGCATCCCATACCATCACGCCGGGTGATACGCCAGTATGGCGATGACGAATACACGCTTCCAATGTGCGTTCACCGCGATGTCTTCAAACACGGATGCGACCATAATGATGCTGTAAACAGAACTTGGATTCATCCGAAAAAATTACGTTTCGCCATTCGTGCACCCAGGTTCGTCGTTGAGTACACCATCGTAGGCGCTCCTGTCTGGGTTGCAGCGTCAAGGGTAGCCGCAGCCATGGTCTCCGAGCTGATTATCCATGCTGCTGCAAACGTCGTCGAACTGTATGTGCAGATGGTTGTTGTCTTGCAAACGTCCCCATCTGTTGACTCAGGGATCGAGACGTTGCTGCACGATCCGTTACAGCCATGCGGATAAGATGCCTGTCATCTCGGTTGCTAGTGATACGAGGCCGTTGGGATCCAGCACGGCGTTCCGTATTACCCTCCTGAACCCACCGACTCCGTACTCTGCTAACAGTCATTGGATCTCGACCAACGCGAGCAGCAATGTCACGATACGATAAACCGCAATCGCGATAGGCTACAATCCGATCTTTATCAAAGTCGGAAACGTGATGGTACGCATTTCTCCTCCTTACACGAGGCATCACAACTTTTCACCAGGCAACGAGGGTCAACTGCTGTTTGTGTATGAGAAATCGGTTAGAAACTTTCCACATGTCAGCACGTCGTAGTTGTCGCCACCGGTGCCAACCTTGTGTGAATGCTGTGAAAAGTTAATCATTTGCATATCTCAACACCGTCTTCCTGTCGGTTAAATTTCACGTCTGTAGCACGTCATCTTCATGGTGTAGCAATTTTAATGGTCAGTAGTGTAAAAATGCACTTGTGGTGCTCTTTGTCAACAGCGTGGTCGAAGTCAACTGAGATCATAGCAGCTCGGAGGCGACATAATGTGGCGAGAGCTACCAAATCCTTAAATTCACCAGGGGCCATTTGCATTTTTGAGTCTCTTCCTCGTTATTACGCCGTCGCCAAGGTAGCCCCTGCGGGCCGGCAACTCATCTAACACGACACAGGACCGGGGTTGCCTAGGCCCAAAGGCGTGAACATCGGCTGTTTTGGAAACAGACATTCCGTGTACTACTTCCTGCAGAGGGAGTTAGAGCTGGCCTGCATGAAGTACTACTACACCAACATCTGATGGGCTGACCAATACTATTTAAAGGCTAGAACCAGTAGCGGAGTCAGTTCACGCCGAATACCGACCTCAAGGGCGTCTCCATGAAAACTACGTCATCGCCATCGAAATAGGACTTAGAATTAAGTGTGTGTTACCATGGACTCTTGTAGGAAACTAAGAAGTTATCTTTTGTTGCCCCCAGTAGGAAATTCTTACTGGCTTTGTGATTGTGACTTTTCGTGGTTATTCAGTCAATTCGACGTAGACTCACGAAAATAAAGTTGTGTTGTATATACTTTCAAACACCGCGTGGGATTAGCCGAGCGGTCTAAAGCGCTGCAGTAATGAACTGTGCGGCAGGTCCTGGCGGAGGTTCGAGTCCTCCCTCGGGCCGGGGTGTGTGTGTTTGTCCTTAGGATAATTTAGGTTAAGTGGTGTGTAAGCTTAGGGACTGATGACCTTAGCAGTTAAGTCCCATAAGATTTCACACACATCTGAACATCATCATCACTGTGTAGTTAAATATTGAAGCCACTGAAGGTATTACTTACATACAGTCTGGTAATCTCTTAGCTCCTTCATTATCCGAATCCGAGAAATACATTTCAGTTCTGGAAGTGTCACCTGCTACTTTGATAACGAGCCTATCAACAACAGAATCCACGAAGCCATCCAGGCGCACCATTTTCTCATCCTCTTTCGTGACGAGCCATTCTACATCGCGCCAGCGTTCGGCAGTGACGTCTGAAAAAGCTGCTTGCGTTAGTTCCAGTACGTCTGGCAGTTTAACAGTCTCCAAATCAGTTTTGCTGGGGTCATATTTTAATGGTACAGTACCAATGTAAATATGCAGCATTCATATGATGTGCTCGATGCTATGAAAATGATTTTTTTTTCATATTTCTTCGATACTTATCCACCTCTATGGTATAAAACGATGGGCATAGTCCAAATAAAGAGGATTTGGATTTCACTGTTGCCTTAAAAATTGAATTGTTATTTTTTCTTAATTTAAACAACTTGTATGAACAGTCTTTCATAAAACATCGATAATTAAGAATTTGTATTTGAAATGGAAACAGGAATTTAGCGTCCAGTACATAATTAGAAACGAGAAGACGGGAATTATTCATAAAAAAATGAAGATGAGTTTTATAATTACGAGATGTAGGTATTTCAAATTGAACGAGGAAAATAATGGTTAGGGGGAGATTTAAACCAACGCACAGATAATCGCATTTGGTTCTTATTCTATTACGCAACCACCTGCGCTACACATTCAATGCGCATTGTATACAGCCGGAGAGGGGGGGGGGGATTTCAAAGCTGATTATCTACGTAAATTTATGAAAGACGTTAAGAACATCCTATTTCTCGGCACTTTTTAATCGTGATACACGCGCGTGCTTCACTACAGAACAGAAAGCAGCCTCAAGTCATTTTCATACTGCGCATTGACAGCGCGACAATCAGAGCACAACGCTGCAGATGGTGTGACTGTACACGATTTTTGAAATAGTGTTTGTTTACATCAGGTTTATTTTTATGATGAACGGATTATAGTAACGCCGTACCATTGCCACTGATCACTAGGTGTCATATATGTCGCACAACCACAGAAGTCTGGAAGGAACAGGAGTTGCACTTCTTGCAAATAAAGCAAAGTCAACATCTGACGTATGAAGCATCTCTCGCAGCAGATTGGTCTTCACCGTTGTTCCAAACATATTGAGGTTAATTGTGGCGATAAGATAAGCTTGTTGTCGAACTGCGGATGCCAAGTTATTCATTAGGTCGGAAATTTCTATTGAGGACCAAGCTATTTCGTCACCACTGGTCTCCACCAACTCCTCGGCTGGAACCGTTCCTAAGGTGCCGGCGCCATCGGCGCGGTTCCTGTTGATGTAGTTTACGTGGTGTCATAGTCCTGCACCCCCCCCCCCCCTACTCCTCCCCGCCATTGATCACATAGCAAAACCAACTCCTACCGTCTACTTGGGAAGCGGGATGGGTATCTGCACTCCAGCAAGTGGAGAGCAAAGTCCGTCTCGCGTATCGATGTCTGATCCTTGAGCTGTGGGTACATACGAAACTTCCTCAGTCCCATTCTGCGTTCCCACTCTGTAGCCGGCGGCGGATGCCTCTGTGGGAGCATCATCTTCGCGGGTGGAGTCCCTGTTCTCCGGCGGCTGCCCCTCAACTGGTTCTGAAGTTGCTCTGCACCTTCACTGTCCGCGCTTTGGGGATCGTTGCTTTCTTATATGCACCCCTGTGTCAGATGAAGGCAGCGACTCACGACGCTCTTGCGAAAAGGCAGCAGTTGGCACGATCAACGAGTCTATCATCGTTTCATCGTCATGGACATCGTCATCCGTCGACGGGAGCGGCGTTGTCGGAGTGGAGTGCGCAACACGTAGAACGGGTGTTTCATCTTTCTGCCGCATGGGAGAATGCTGCGTTGGGTCATCAGGGAGTGTTGGATGCTGCAGTGAAACGGGCGCAGTCGTGAGGGCGGCAACGTAATCCACGAGAAGCAGTATCGGCTGCGACGGCGGCGCCATGTCTGCAGCTGGTAGTTGCGTGATGCGGTGTTGGATGCATTTGGATCATCCCCGCATCTGGAACATGTCCTTCGTTGTCAGGCCTAAATGACGAAGGCACGGCAACCGCCGATATGGAAATATGAGGGGACGTGTTTTTTTTTAAGTTCAGTTCGTACCTGTCGGACTCCATTTAGGATAGGGTATGCTCGGAAAGGTGGGAATTTAAGGAGATGGGACCTGGATAAACTGAAAGAACCAGAGATTGTACAGAGCTTCAGGGAGAGCATAAGGGAACAATTGACAGGAATGGGGGAAAGAAATACGGCAGAAGAAGAATGGGTAGCTTTGAGGGATGAAATAGTGAAGGCAGCAGAGGATCAAATACACTCCTGGAAATTGAAATAAGAACACCGTGAATTCATTGTCCCAGGAAGGGGAAACTTTATTGACACATTCCTGGGGTCAGATACATCACATGATCACGCTGACAGAACCACAGGCACATGGACACAGGCAACAGAGCATGCACAATGTCGGCACTACTACAGTGTATATCCACCTTTCGCAGCAATGCAGGCTGCTATTCTCCCATGGAGACGATCGTAGAGATGCTGGATGTAGTCCTGTGGAACGGCTTGCCATGCCATTTCCACCTGGCGCCTCAGTTGGACCAGCGTTCGTGCTGGACGTGCAGACCGCGTGACACGACGCTTCATCCAGTCCCAAACATGCTCAATGGGGGACAGATCCGGAGATCTTGCTGGCCAGGGTAGTTGACTTACACCTTCTAGAGCACGTTGGGTGGCACGGGATACATGCGGACGTGCATTGTCCTGTTAGAACAGTAAGTTCCCTTGCCGGTCTAGGAATGGTAGAACGATGGGTTCGATGACGGTTTGTATGTACCGTGCACTATTCAGTGTCCCCTCGACGATCACCAGAGGTGTACGGCCAGTGTAGGAGATCGCTCCCCACACCATGATGCCGGGTGTTGGCCCTGTGTGCCTCGGTCGTATGCAGTCCTGATTGTGGCGCTCACCTGCACGGCGCCAAACACGCATGCGACCATCATTGGCACCAAGGCAGAAGCGACTCTCATCGCTGAAGACGACACGTCTCCATTCGTCCCTCCATTCACGCCTGTCGCGACACCACTGGAGGCGGGCTGCACGATGTTGGGGCGTGAGCGGAAGACGGCCTAACGGTGTGCGGGACCGTAGCCCAGCTTCATGGAGACGGTTGCGAATGGTCCTCGCCGATACCCCAGGAGCAACAGTGTCCCTAATTTGCTGGGAAGTGGCGGTGCGGTCCCCTCCTACGGCACTGCGTAGGATCCTACGGTCTTGGCGTGCATCCGTGCGTCGCTGCGGTCCGGTCCCAGGTCGACGGGCACGTGCACCTTCCGCCGACCACTGGCGACAACATCGATATACTGTGGAGACCTCACGCCCCACGTGTTGAGCAATTCGGCGGTACGTCCACCCGGCCTCCCGCATGCCCACTATACGCCCTCGCTCAAAGTCCGTCAACTGCACATACGGTTCACGTCCACGCTGTCGCGGCATGCTACCAGTGTTAAAGACTGCGATGGAGCTCCGTATGCCACGGCAAACTGGCTGACACTGACGGCGGCGGTGCACAAATGCTGCGCAGCTAGCGCCATTCGACGGCCAACACCGCGGTTCCTGGTGTGTCCGCTGTGCCGTGCGTGTGATCATTGCTTGTATAGCCCTCTCGCAGTGTCCGGAGCAAGTATGGTGGGTCTGACACACCGGTGTCAATGTGTTCTTTTTTCCATCTCCAGGAGTGTAGGTAAAAAAGACGAGGGCTAGTAGAAACCCTTGGGTAACAGAAGAAATATTGAATTTAATTGATGAAAGGAAAAAATATAAAAATTCAGTAAATGAAGCAGACAAAAAGGAATACAAACGTCTCAAAAATGAGATCGACAGCAAGTGCAAAATGGCTAAGCAGGGATGGCTAGAGGACAAATGTAAGGATGTAGAGGCTTATCTCACTAGGGGTAAGATAGATACTGCATACAGTAAAATTAAAGAGACCTTTGGAGAAAGGAGAACCACTTGCATGAATATCAAGAGCTTTGATGGAAACCAGTTCTAAGCAAAGAAGGGAAAGGACAAAGGTGAAAGGAGTGTTTAGAGGGCCTAAACAAGGGCGATGTACTTGAGGACAATATTATGGAAATGGAAGAGGATGTAGATGAAGATGAAATGGGGGATATTGAGTGAAAAGTTTGACAGAGCACTGAAAGACCTGAGCCGAAACAAGGCCCCCGGAGTAGACAACATTCCATTAGAACTACTGACAACCTTGGGAGAGCCAGTCCTGACAAAACTCAACCATCTGATGAGCAAAATGTATGAGACAGGCGAAATACACTCAGACTTCAAGGAGAATATAATAATCCCAAACCCAAAGAAAGCAGGTGATGACAGATGTGAAAATTCCGAACTATCAGTTTAATAAGTCACAGTTGCAAAATACTGACGCGAATTCTTTACAGGAGAATGGAAAAACTGATAGTAGCCGACCTTGGGGAAGATCAGTTTGGATTCCGTAGAAATGTTGGAACACGTGAGGCAATACTGACCCTACGACTCATCATAGAAGAAAGATTAAGGAAAGGGAAACCTACGTTTCTAGCATTTGTAGACTTAGAGAAAGCTTTTGACAATGTTGACTCGAATACTCTCTTTCAAAGTCTAAAGGTGGTAGGGGTAAAATACAGGGAGCGAAAGGCTATTTACAATTTGTACAGAAACCAGATGGCAGTTATAAGAGTCGAGGGACATGAAAGGGAAGCAATTGTTGGGAAGGGAGTAAGACAGGGTTGTAGCCTCTCCCCAATGTTATTCAATCTGTATACTGAGCAAGCAATAAAGGAAACAAAAGAAAAGTTCGGAGTAGGTATTAAAATCCTTGGAGAAGAAATAAAAACTTTGAGGTTCGCCGATGACATTGTAATTCTGTCAAAGACAGCAAAGAACTTGGAAGAGCAGTTGAACGGAATGGATAGTGTCTTGAAAGGAGGGTATAAGATGAACATCAACAAAAGCGAAACGCGGATAATGGAATGTAGTCGAATTAAATCGAGTGATGCTGAGGGAATTAGATTAGGAAATGAGACGCTTAAAGTAGTAAAGGAGTTTTGCTACTTGGCGAGCAAAATAACTGATGATGCTCCAAGTAGAGAGGATGTAAAATGTAGACTGGCAATGGCATGGAAAGGGTTTCTGAAGAAGAAAAATTTGTTAACATCGAGTATAGATTTAAATGTCAGGAAGTCGTTTCTGAAAGTATTTGTATGGAGTGTAGCCATGTGTGGAAGTGAAACGGGGACGATAAATAGCTTAGACAAGAAGAGAATAGAAGCTTTCGAAATGTGGTGCTACAGAAGAATGCTGAAGATTAGATGGGTTGATCACATAATTAATGAGGAGGTATTGAATAGAATTGGGGTGAAGAGGAGCTTGTGGCACAACTTGACTAGAAGGAGGGATCAGTTGGTAGGACATGTTCTGAGACATCGAAGGATCACCAATTTAGTATTGGAGGGCAGCGTGGAGGGTAAAAATCGTAGAGGGAGACCAAGAGATGAATACACCAAGCAGATTCCGAAGGATGTAGGTTGCAGTAGGTACTGGGAGATGAAGAAGCTTGCACAGGATAGAGTGGCAGGGAGAGCTGCATCAAACCAGTCTCAGGACTGAATACCACAACAACAACAACAACATGTTCGGAACTGCGTCCATTTTTTGCAAATGTCTTTATACCATGCCGTAGGGGTGAAGAGCTGTATCGACTTCTGCTGCTGGTAGTTCAAATGGAAGTTCAAAGATCGTTATCGTACAGAGTCACAAACTTGCGCGATTGACGTCCACAGTACCCACATAGGCATCAGCGTGGGAGAAGCGGGCGCACTGTTTTGTTTCCCGAAGGATCCGTTAACACGTTGCATCGTTGGTGATCTTGACATAGACTATACTGCTTGCAAAGGATAAAAGTATAGCGATGATCGGCCGGCCGGTGTGGCCGTGTGGTTCTAGGCGCTTCATTCTGGAACTGCGTGACCGCTACGGTCGCAGGTTTGAATCGTGCCTCGGGCATGGATGTGTGTGATGTCCTTAGGTTAGTTAGGTTTAAGTACTTCTAAGTTCTAGGGGATTGATGACCACAGATGTTAAGTCCCATAGTGCTCAGAGTCATTTGAACCATTTGTAAAATTAGACCATTTCAAGAGTGTACCGTGAACATCAGGAATGCTGGTAAAACATCAAGTCTCCGACATCGCTGAGGCCGGAATAAGATCCTGCAAGAACGGCGCCAGAAGTACAGAAGTACAGCCCTCCCTCATATTGCTGCAGATCTCAATGCTGGGCCATCAACAAGTGTTTCGGAGCCGAAGGCCCAGTCGTGTGCTCTTGGTGATTGCACGACATAAGGCTTTACGCGTCGCCTGGGCCCGTCAACACCAACATTGGGCTGTTGATGACTGGAAACATGTTGCCTGCTTGGACGAGGCTCGTCTCAAATTGTATCGAGTGGATGGATGTGTACGGGTATGGAGACAACCGCATGAATCTATGGACCCTGCGTGTCAGCAGGGGATTGTTCAAGCTGGTGGAGGCTCTGTAATGGTGTGGGGCATGTGCAGTTGGAGTGATATGGGACCCCTGATACGTCTAGATACGACTCTGACAGATGACACGTACGTAAGCATCCTGTCTGCTCACCTGCATCCATTCATGTCTATTGTGCATTCTGACACACTTGGGCAATTCCAGTAGCACACTGAAATACCCCACACGCCCAGAATTGCTACAGAGTGGCTGCAAGAACACTGTTCTGAGTTTAAACACTTCCGCTGTGCACCAAACTCCGCAGACATGAACGTTATTGAGTATATCTGGTATGCCTTACAACGTACTGCCCAGAAGAGATCTCCACCTGCTAATATTCTTGCGGATTTATGGACAGCCCTGCAGGATTCATGGTTTCATTTCCCTCGAGCACGACTTCAGACATCAGTCGAATCCATTCCATGACGTGTTGCGGAGCTTCTGTGTGCTCGCGGAGCCCTACACGAGATTAGGTAGATTCACCAGTTTCTTTGGCTATTCAGTGTATACGTCTGAGCCGGCGCGCGCTAAACGGCCGAGTACTGAGTAAACAAACATGACACGTGAGTCGCGCTGGATTAACTTAATGGTAAGACGACCGCTCGCGGTAAGTGGGGAATCCGATCCGGCACAAACTTTCATTGTCGTTACTCCATTATGCGGCTGATGATTGTCCATAATCGCAACTGTCAAAACATTTCGTGTAAATACCGGATGGTTATAATTAAACTTTTCCTATTAAATACGTTATAACACGGAAACTAATTACCGTTCGAGGACCAAACTTCGTAGGATTAATGTGAAGGTCGTGGGAAAGAGAAATAATCATAATCAATTCAACTGAAATAATTTTAATGTGCTGCTACGGTACATCATGTTATAATATTCCGGCACCATTACTGCTACAAAATGGGTTCAATATGACGCCCGTCACTGTCCAGAAGAATCTGAAAGCGCAGGATTGCATTTTGCAGAGCAGAACGAAGCATGTTCGTAAGTACCTGTTGATCTCTCTTTATATGCTGTCCTTCAGATCAGCACATGTGTGAATGTTCCCCTGGTAAGCCCTGTCCTTCAGGTAGTCCCACAAACAGAAATCTCAGGGAGTGAGATCACGTGATTGTGCCGGCCAAGCGTTTGGAAACAAACAGCTGATAATTCGGTTGTTTCCTAATGTGTTTCGGAGAAGCAAGTGAGTTTAACGAGCGATGTGCGGAGGGGCCCCTTCTTGCATGAAAACTGTTGAGTTCGATACGTCTCTCTGCTGCAGGGCGCGTATGAGATGCTGGCGAACCATATCGCAGTAACGCTGGTCAGGCACACTGCATGTCTTTGGTCCTTGAGCGCCAACGTGTTCAAAAAAGAATGGGCCAATGGTGAACATAGCCGTGAAGTCACACCATACGGTGACACGTTCACCATACAGAGGAACTTCATGCACAGTGACCAGAGGTGAAGATCCCCACATTCGGTAATTCTGTATATTCACCTCAACTGTCAGAGAAAAATGAGCTTCGTTTATCCATGGGGGGAAGGGGGGTTGAGGGCAAGTCCTTGTCAACTTCAGTCCTTGTGAGGAAGTGGAGAGCAAAGTCGACACGTCGTTGTCCGTCCTCTGGTGCAGCTGCTGTACGATATGGATCTTGTACGGATACCATTTGAGAATGGTTCGAAGCATCTTGCCTACAGTACACCACGGGATATTCAACTGTCGTCACGCAGCATGCGCACTGCCTGACGATCAGGAATTGCGAGCAGCGTTGTCTGCCATAGCAACAGCGATTTCATCAGCCACCTGTGGTTCAACCGTTCGTCGGCGTCTTCCCACGGCGACGCCCAGTTCTCAAGTTGATACGAACTTCTTCATCATGCTCCGCGCCGCGGGTAGCGAAAGCAGACCCCTCTTTAATCCTTTCAGACGGCGATATTCTTGAAGTGCAGCTGCAGCGTTAGTGTTTTGATAGTAGAGATTCATCAATAATGCCTTGCTCCTTTTGTTCAATCTCATGCTGACGCTTCAACAAGTGCACTGCGTTGTGCACTCACAGACGTGTGAGACTATGAATCGCGATGACTGATCAGGGCACCTTGTGGCCATAGTTGGCTGTGACGCCTGGTAATCATGTACACCATATTCTGGACATTAATGCTACTAAGTTTGGTACTCGTACGGTAATTAGTTTCCACTTATAACGTGTTAATAGACAAATTTTAGTTATAACCACCCGGTGAAATATAATCGAATATCGGCTTATAAACATTGTTTTTTAAAGTTTCTGGTTAACAATCTTAAATTGTCGTTTCTCCAAAAAACATGTGCGGTGTTTTAATACTGTTATCTTTATCTGTGAAGGACAAACTTGATAAGAACGACAAACAATTTTTTAAATGCTCTCAAAATATCTTAGAGCAACAAATTAAAGTAAAAAAAAGACTTTCAGTAAGGTTTCATACTATATTTCTTTGGTGTTGTGGTCTTCAGTCCGAAAACTGGTTCCTCCACTCTAGTCTATCACCTCTGAATAACTACTGCAACCCTACGTCCACTTGAACCTGCTTACCTAGGAGCACGTCCTCTTGCATTGATGCATGCCTGTATTCGTCGTAGCATACTATCCACAAGTTCGTCAAGACACTGGTTGGTCCAGATTGTCCCACTCCTCAACGGCGATTCGGCGTACATCCCTCAGAGTAGTTGGTGGGTCACGTCGTCCATAAACAGCCCTTTTCAATCTATCCCTGGCATGTCTGGAGAACATGCTGCCACTCTAGTCGAGCGATGTCGTTATCCTGGAGGAAGTCATTCACAAGATGTGCACGATTGGCGCAAATTGTCGTCCATGAAGACAAATACATTGCCAATATGCTGCCGATATGGTTGCACCATTGTTCGGAGGATGGCATTCACGCATCGAACAGCCGTTACGTCGCCTTCCATGACCACCAGCAGCGTACGTTGGCCCCACATAATGCCACCCCAAATCAGCAGGGAACCTCCACCTTCCTGCACTCTCTGGACAGTGTGTCTAAGGCGTTCAGCCTGACCGGGTTACCTCCAAACACGTCTCCGACGATTGTCTGTCTGAAGACATATGCGATTCTTATCAGTGAAGAGAACGTGATGCCAATCCTGTGTGGTCAATTCGCATATTGTTGAGCCCATCTGTACCGCGCTACATGGTGTCATGGTTGTAAAGATGTACGTCGCCATGGATGTCGGGAGTGAAGTTGAGCACCATGCAGCCTACTGTGCACAGTTTGAGTCTTAACACGACATCCTGTACCTGCACGAAATGCATTGTTCAACATGGTGGCGTTGCTGTCAGGGTTCTTCCGAGACATAATCCGTAGGTAGCGGTCAACCACTGCGGTAGTAGCCCTTGGCCGGTCTGACCGAGGCATCTCATAGACAGTTCCTGTCTCTCTGTATCTCCTCCATGTCCGACGAACATCGCTTTGTTTCACTCCGAGACACCTGGACACTTCCCTTGCTGAGAGTCCTATCTGGCACAATGTAACAATGCAGACGCGAACGAACCGCGATATTGACCGTGTAGGCATGGTTGAACTACAGACAACACAAGCCGTGTACGTCCTTCCTGGAGGAATGACTGGAACTGATTGGCTGTCGGACCCCCTCCGTATAATAGGCGCTGCTCATGCATGTTTGTTTACACCTTTGAGCGGGTTTAGTGACATGTCTCAATAGTCATAGGGACAGTGTCTGTGATACAACATTCACAGTCAACATCTATCTTCAGGAGATCTGGGACCCGGGGTGATGCAAAAATTTTTCTGCAATGAATAAATGTATGGAGGTGTGGTTCAAATGGCTCTGAGCACTATGGGACTTAACTTCTCAGGTCATCAGTCCCCTAGAACTTAGAACTACTTAAACCTAACTAACCTAAGGACATCACACACAGCCATGCCCGAGGCAGGATTCTAACCTGCGACCGTAGTGGTCGCGCGGTTCCAGACTGAAGCGCCTAGAACCGCTCGAAGCTTCTATGAAAACGTCAACGACATAACATGTACGAGGTTTGATCGAATACTGTCAACAGCGCGGCGTACGTCTGTCCAGTCGTCAAGAGAATAGGTTCCAAAAACGTCTGCCATGTTACACCAAATGTAGATCAATAGGTAACTCAGGTACGGTTCTTGTTTTTGTTATCACGGTTATCATACCTAGTGCTCAAAATATTGACCTCGAGTATCCCTACATGCTATAAAGTTGGAGAAACAATACTGACGTTGAATTTCATTTACCACATTCATCCAACAGGAATTTCATCTGACGGCAACACAGGCCCGAGTTGTAAGGCACTACATGCCTTTGGAAGTATCGTGTGTTCCCTAAAAGACCTCAGATAAAGTATAGAAGTGTTAACTTTTTAAGTATGCAGACTATTTTGCGTTTCCTGAATGACCTTTCCAATTCTCTCCCAATGTTCTTTCAAGAGGGCTCGTCATTACATGTGCGAATGAGACAGAGATCCGTCATGTTGAAACCACACCGATGGCCTTTTGTCCAGTGGGATGCCTTCCAATAACTGCAGCAGCAGCACATCTTAGGAACTCGAGATAAAGGAGTGTATTTAGTTTGAATTCCATGAATAAAGCAGCGACAGATGACGCGGCCCTTGAAAACAAGCACCAAACATTGACAGGCCAAGAGCGCTGTTTTTAACCACTTTTTGAATCAGCGTGGATTTTCATCTGAAGATTAGTGCATATTGCGAAGATTGACTTGACCACAGTTTGTAATCGATACTTCAACCTTAAACACAATTTTGAATAGATATGCCGCATCACTGTGCATTTTATATTGATAACATTCTGAGAACTGTTACCTATTCTGGAAGACACTGCCATAAAGCTGTAGATGCAGTGAAATGCGAAGTGGATGAAACGCGATGGAATGTAGTGTACGCAGAACACTCGTTTGGTCGATCCTTTTCGTACTTCCGAGACGCCTCTTACATTTACGTAGTGGGTTACTGCTGCTGAAATGTTGGTTTCATTTCTTTCATCAGTTGTTCCGCTTTCTGCTTGGCATATTTTGCTCTTCACACTTCTAGAATTTTGTAATAATATTTGAAATGAAAGATGGTGAGTGACTGGCACGATCTGGACATTCTTTACTAGCTTACAACCGCACCGCAGTTCTAATAGTTTGCCATAAAGGATATTAATTTGTTTGATTGTTGTATGTATCGTGAATGTCTCAGTAGATTTACGAGCAAATTACCTGATTGCCGCAACAGCAGAACACAGACTGACAGGTTGTAAGCGCACAAGTAAACACAAGAGCCATATCCCAGTTACGCGTTTGCTTACGTTTGGTATAGAAGTTCGTGGGACCTCTTCTCCTGACGGCACCGAGCGAGATGGCGCAGTGGTTAGCACACTGGACTCGCATTCGGGAGGACGACGGTTCAATCCCGTGTCCGGCCATCCTGATTTAGGTTTTCCGTGATTTACCTAAATCGCTCTAGGCAAATGCCGGGACGGTTCCTCTGAAAGGGCACGGCCGACTTCCTTCCCCGTCCTTCCTAATCCGATGAGACCGATGACCTCGTTGTTTGGTCTATTCCCCCAAACAACCAACCAATCAATCTCCTGACGGCGGGACATTGGTTTGTGGCGCTGTTACCTTGACACTACATGTTATTCGCAGAAGTGAATTAGAAGCTCCTTTCAAATTTCACAGAAAAGAAACACATAGTTCCATTAGGGAAAAAAGCAAAGTCGGTTCGTAATTCGGTGATTACTTGATAACGTCAAGAAACTCACCATATTGTGTGCTATAAGTTGGCGAAACTCGCAGGGCAATATATTCATTCTGGAGGTGGGCTCTCTTACGTGCCTCACTCTGTCAAAATTCCTACCTCACACACTTTCGTCTTTTACTAGACAGACCTTGATGGACCAGAATGTTTCCTATCAACTGATCACATCTTTTAGCCACGTTGTGTCATCAATTTCTTTTCCCCTCAATACATTTCAGCACAACTGCTTAAGGCTATCTGATCTACCCAATCTTCACCATTCTTCTGTAGCATCACGTTTCAAAAGCTCCCACTCGCTTAGTGTGTGTGCTGCTCTCTAGAAAAAGAAAACATATTCAGTAAACGCTTCCTAACACTTAAATACATATCCTATTTACAAAATCATTGTGTCAGTCTATCTAACTAGTTAATGAAGGTTCTAGGTTCTACAAAATCTTACCAATTAGTAAACATATTCAACCTTTCAAACTGTACTAAAGTAAGGCATTTTGGATGAATTGTCCACACTTTGTGAAACATCTCAGCAGACGAGAAGACGACACATCTCAAGGATTCATCCGCTTGCGCTTAAATTAACGTATTATTTAGAATTCCAATTTGCTCGACAGACACGTACACATTGAAAGATACTTTAAAGAAACGGGCATCTTTCTCTGAACTCTAAAATGGGAAGACACTGAACCGCAGCAAACGCATTGATGGATTGACTCCATGGAAAAATGCACATACGTCAGGTGGTGCCAGAAGACAGTTTTAATCCTTAGTCTCTGTTAATTATTTATTTCCAGCTCTTCCTGCCAGTCTTGTAAAAATACAACAAGCAATTACCACCTCCTTTCGCAACATGTATTTCTGGTACGGCGAAGGCTGTGAACTGTTTTCTTGCCTCATGTTGTAAAATTACACACTGCTTGGGCTAACGGTATGACTTAAAGTAATCCTAGGAATTCTACGTGCCCCAGGTCCTGAACTGACTGTCAATTACGACGATGTATTAGAGCCAACCGTGATTCTGCAGTGGAACATCTAGCTGCCACAATAAGCAAGGCACACCGAGCCCTCTGTCTACAACAGAAATGTAGCGAAACTTGATGAGGACGGGGAAAGTCAACAGGAAGATGGTGCTGGTGACAGTGACGAAAACGAAAAATAATTTACTCAACAATGTAGGACCAAGACGATTACCGGCCGACGACAGGTAGCATTTTTCTTGTTCAACAGTACGGATGCACGTTAGCGTGTACGAAGAGCAACGTGAGAGAATTCACAAGCTTTAAGAATTGTTGAAAGAACGAAAAACAATGGGAACAGTATTACTACCTGGGATACAGAAAACAGATTCCCACCTCCAGCACAACGTCCTATTTCAGTGGTACAGTAAAGGCGTTTCAGAATATTGCTCTACAAGCTCGGTGTATCGTCGCTTGATTCCGAGCTTCATGGAGCCCAGATGCTTACCCTTTCCCTTTTGGTTGAAACTGTCAAAGTTAAGATGGCAGTACGTGGAGAATTAATGTTGCGGAGCTGATATCATCAATAAGAAATAATACTGTTTGCACTGATCAGCCAGAATACTATGACCACCTAACAGTCGGTATGTCCATCTTCGGCATGGATAACAGCAGCGACGCGTCGTGGCATCGAAGTAATGAGGCCTTTGTAGATCGCTAGAGGGAGATGGCATCGCATCTGCACACACAAGTCACCTAACACCCGTAAACTCCGCGGAAGAGGATGATGAGCTATCACGCCACGTTCAATCACATCCCAGTTATGTTCAGTCGGGTTCGTATCTGGCGGGTGTGTGTGTGTGTGTGGGGGGGGGGGGGGGGGGGGGGCAGCACATCAGCTTGAACTCGCCGCTGTGTTCCTCGAACCACTCCATCACACTCCAGGCCTAGTGACAACGGCCATTATCGTGCTTATAGGGTGTACGTGGTCTGCAACCAGTGTACGATACTCCTTCTTGGTAATTCATCGCTAAATGCTTTATTTATTAATATTGGACACATGTTTGCCGAGCAGCTACAATGCAACTGTTCAGAAGCTGCAGCTGGTACCAGTTGAGAACATGACGTAACAGTCATGAATAGCACGTACTTGTGTATCAATAAGAACTACGGAGAAAAGTGACACTGCCGCGCGGACAGACGATAGTACCTGTCATTTGGATTAAAGCCTCTGGTTTTATTGTTGTGATCATAAGAAATTATTTTCTTAAAACGCAACAGTATTTTGTAAAAAAATATTTCTCATTGTGAGTTTTACAGCAAGTCTTAAAAAATCGAAACTAGTGATTAGTGTTTTTAATAGCTTGGAGGGGAGGGGGGTGTATTGCTGAACAGGAGCGTTAAAGCATCTAAAAGTGTAGAAATTAGTCACTGCTGTCAACCCCTGTGTACTGTGCACACGATCACACAGTGCGACACATGCGGACGCAGTAGGCCGAGGGGGTGCTAAAGTCAGTAAGAGTCGGATGGTAGCAGTAAAGCCATTTTCCTGCTTCAGAAAGGGACCGGTTCTGTACCCTGAATCGCTGATTTAAGGATTTCAGAACAACATAATCCATGCACTTCCCCTTCCCCAAGAACGCCCTCCTACACTTGCTTCAGAACGGAATCGCAATAGTAGTTTATAGTTTGGAATTCATGATACGACCTTGCAGGATCGTTGAACAACGCTGCAGTACATTGAAAGCACATTTGGAATCTCTCATGGGAGTGTTCATCACATTGTTGTCGATATTTTGGGAATGCGAAAACTTTCATCTCGGTAGGTTCCAATAGACATGCATCAGAGACGGGGCGTGTGCAGTGTTGTGAAGAAACCGTCCGACAATGTCAAATGAATGAAGACAGCTTTCTTGCTAGGTATGTGACTATGGATGAAATATGGGTTCACAACAAAACAATAGCCGCAACATTGGAAACTTCCTTTATCCACTAAGCCATAGAAATTCTGGGTGCAAAAATCAGCCGGTAAGATGAAGTCATCGGTCTTCTTGGATGCAGAAGGGTAATTATGGTGGATTACCTGCATAAGGGCGTAACTATCAATGCCTCATACTTTTGAACCCTCCTGCGTTGTTTGAGAGAAGAGATAAATAAAAGAAGGCGCGTAAAATTAGTGCTCGGGACAGCGCACCGTCGCCCAGAGCCCTCGCAATACTGGAAACTGCGCGAGACTGCGTGTTCGAATTGTTCCGTCATCCGCCATATTCTCCAGATTTGGCTACATCAGGCGTTTTTCTTTTCCCAAATCTAAAAAAAGATCTCAAAGGATGCCAATTTGACAATGATGATGCAGTGATTGATTCTGTGAGCGCTTGGTTGGACTTAAAATCGAAGACCTTATATTTGAATGGTTTTCAGAAATTATCCGAGAGGATTATGTTGTTGTTGTGGTCTTCAGTCCAGAGATTGGTCTGAAGCACCACTCCACGCTACTCTATTCTCTGCAAGCTTCTTAATCTCCAAAAACTACTGCACCCTCCATCCTTATGAATCTGCTTAGTGTATTCATCTCTTGGTATCCCTCTACGATTTTTACCCTCCACGCTGCTCTCCAATACAATGGTGATCCCTTGATGCCTCAGAACATGTCCTGCCAACTGGTTCCTTCTTCTAGTCACGTTGTGCCACAAATTCCTTTCTCCCCAATTCTGTTCAGTACTTCCTCATTCCTTATGTGATCTACCCATCTAATCTTCAGCATTTTTCTGTTGCACAACATTTCGGAAGTTTCTATTCTCTTCTTGACTAAACTATTTGTCGTCCATGTTTTACTTCCATACACGGCTACACTCCACACGAATCCTTCCAGAAAAAGACTTCCTGACACTTGAATCTACACTCGATGTTAACAAATTTCTCTTCTTCAGAAACGCTTTCCTTGCCGATCTAATCCCCTCAGCATCACCTGATTTAATTCGTTTACACTCCATTATCCTCGTTTGGCTTTTGTTGATGTTTATCGTATGTCCTCCATTGAAGATACTGTCTATTCCGTTCAACTGATCTTCCACGTCCTTCGTTGTCTCTGACAGAATTGCTATGTCATCGGCAAACCTCAAAGTTTTTATTTCTTTTCAGTGGATTTTAATTCCTACCCCATGTTTTTCTTTTGTTTCCTTTACTGCTTGCTCAGTATACAGACTGAATAACATTGGGGAAAGGCTACAATCCTGTTTCACTCCCTTCCTAACCACTGCTTCCTTTTCATGGCCCTCGACTCTTATAACTGCCACCTGGTTTCTGTACAAATTGTAAATAGCAATTCACTCCCTGTATTTCACCTCTGCCACCTTCAGAATTTGAAAGAGAGGATTACAATCAACAGTCTCAAAAACTTAATCTAAATCTAAAAATGCTAGAAAGATAGGTTTGCCTTTCCTTAATGTATCTTCTAAGATAAGTCATAGGGTCAGTACTGCCTCACGTGTTCCGACATTTCTATGGAATCCAAACTGATAAACCTCGAGGTCGGCTTCTACCAGTTTTTGGGGATGTGAATAATTCGTTTTAGTATTTTGCAGCTGTGACTTATCAAACTGATAGTTTGGTAATGTACACACCGGTCAACAACTGCGTTGTTTGGGATTGGCATTTTTATATTCTTCTTCAAGTCTGAGGGTATTTCGCCCGTCTCATACAACTTGTACACCAGATTGTATAGCATTGTCAGGGTTGGCTCTCTCAACGCTATCAGTAGTTGTGTAGAATGCTGTCTACTCTTGGGGCGTAGCATCGACTTAGGTCTCTCAGTGCATTGTTAAATTCTTCACGCAATATCATATCTCACATTTCATCTTCATCTACATCTTCTTCCATTTCATACTATTGTCCTCAAGTACATCGCCCTAGTATTGACCTTCTACATATTCCTTCGACCATTCTGATCTCCCTTCTTTTCTTAGCACTGATTTTTCATGTGCACTCTTGATATACATACAAGTATTTCACTTCTCTCCAAATGTCTCTTTAATTTTCGTGTCGGCAGTATCTATCTTACCCCTAATGATATATGCCTCTACATCCTTACATTTGTCCTCTAGTGATCCCTGCTTAGCCATTTTGCACTTCCTATCGATCTCATTTTTGAGACGTTTGTATTCCTTTTTGTCTAATTCATTTGCTACATTTTTAAATTTTTTCTTTTCATCAATTAAACTCAACATCTCTTCTGTTACTAGAGGATCTCTGCTAGCCCTCATCTTTTTACGTACTTGATCCTCTGATGCCTTCACTATTTCACCATTCCACCCATTCCTACAACCTCTGATTCTTTCAATTTATCCAAGTCCCATCTCCTTAAATTCCCACCTATTTGCAGTTTCTTCAGTTTTAATCGACAGTTCATTACCAATAGGTTGTGGTCAGAGTTGACATCTTCCCCTGGAAATGTCTTACAAATTAAAACCTGGTTCAAATGGTTCAAATGGCTCTGAGCACTATGGGACTTAACTTCTGAGGTCTTCGTGCCCTAGAACGTAGAACTACAAACCTAAAAAACCTAAGGACATCACACACATCCATGCCCTCGGCAGGATTCTAACCTGCGACCGTAGCAGTCGCACGGTTCCAGACTGTAGCGCCTAGAACCGCTGGCCCCCCCAGGCCGGCTAAAACCTGGTTCCTAAATGTCTGTCTTACCAACATATAAACAATGTGAAACCTTCCAGTGTCTGAAGGCCTCTTCCACGTATACAACCTTCTTTTATGATTCTTAATCTAAATGTTAACTATGATTAAGTTATGCTCTCTCCAGAATTCTACTGAGCGGCTTCCTCTTTCATTGCTTACCCCCAGTCCAATTTTTAACTCCAATTTACCTTGTCTTCCTTTTCCTGCCATCGATTTCTAGTCCCCGATGACTATTAACTTTTCGTCTCCCAACACTATCTTTTTTATCTATCATACATTTCTTCAATCTCTTCGTCATATGCGGAGCTAGTGGACATATAAACTTGTATTACTGTGATAGGCGTGACTACGTGTCTATCTTTCCTGCAATAATGCGTTCACTTTGCAGTTCGTAGTAGCTTACCTGCGCTCCTGTTTTTTATTCATTAATAAACCTCCTGCAGTACCCCTATTTGATTTTGTATTTATAATGCTGCATTCACATGATCACAAGTCTTGTTCCTCCTGCCACCGAATTTCACTTAATCCCTCTCCAACTAACTTTAACTTATTCATTTCCCTTTTTTAAAGTCTCTGACCTACCTACCCAATTAAAGGATATCCGATGCATAGAACGCCAGTTTTGGCTCTCCTGACAATGACGTCCGCCTGAGTTGTTCCTGCCCGGAGATCCGAATGGGGGACTATTTTACTCCCGGAACATTTTACACGAGGGGACGCGATTATCATTTAACCCACACAGTAAAGGTGCATGCCATCGGGAAAAATTACGGCTGTAGTTTCCCATTGCTTTCAGCCGTACACATTGCCAGCACAGCAAGTCCGTTAGGTTGATGTTACAAGGGCAGGTCAGTCAATCATCCAACTTGTTGCCCATGCCACTACTGAAAAGGCTGCTGCCCCTCTTTAGGAACCACACGTTTGTCTGGCCTCTCAACAGATACCCCTCCCTTGTGGTTGCACCTTCGGTACAGCTGTCTGTTTCCCTGAGACGCACAAACCTCCTCACTAACGACAAGGTCCATGGTTCAGGGGGGACCAGGTATTATATTGAAAAATAAACTGCCATTATGAAATTTGAGTAATTTTTTATTTGTTAGACTGGAAACGTTTTGACCCCTCCACCCCTGTATGGTTCTGTACATGTTATTACGTGTTTTACTTTGAATCCACAAGTGTATGCTTATGATTTATCTGTTGCTCATCACGGAGAGAGCAACACGTAAATAGGAAACCGCTATGAAAATAAAGCTTTAACATTTTATTTCTGTATCTTTGCAAAACAAAAAAAAAAACTGGCGATGTAGTTTCTACTGAATTTACGTCAGATTCTGCCCTTTGAGCTATAAGGAAACTGAATGAATCCGTAAACAGCTGTGACTGTCGGCACTCTCCACCCACTGCCACTAATAATACATGAACAGCCGCTGTTTTTATGCCCTCCTTCCACAGAAACTTCGCTGTTCTTGATAATCTCACTCTATGTTTTCTGCTCACGTAACGAAAGCAGTTGGGAAAGAGGGTTGCACTGCTCGGCGTTACATTTCTAGTGATTGTAGTGCTACTTACGGTTAGACCGTAATACAACTTTCTTGGAATTGAAATAATGGTGGTATTATTATTGTATAATTGAACTGTGAATGCCATATACATTGATAAGCTAAAACATTATAACCACTAACTACCGCGACGGTGGATGTCTATAGTGGCGTTGCGGGCACGTGACGCGGTAACAGAAGTACGTAAGCGGAGCAGACAGGTACGTGGCACCACCCTAGCGACGATATGGCCTGCAAACGGGGAACTCCATTGAGATAAGCCTCTTTAACAAAGGGCAGATTATTATTGTGGAGAACGAGTGAACTAGTATCTGGAAAACGGCGCGACAGGTCAAATGTTCAATTTTTATTATCGTGAACGTCTATGGAAATAGGCAGAAGAACAGTGAAATTGCCACTATGGGCTAAATGGTTCGACATCCACGACATATTACAGAATGTGAGGTTCGTAGGCTAGTGTGCTCTCTAAAGTTGGACAGATGGTGATCCGTCGCATCTCTGTCCAAAGATCACAATACTGCTGTACAAACAAGTGTTTCGAGGCACACATTCATGGTACATTCTTGAGCATGGAGTTCTGCAGCGGGCCACCTCTACGTGTTCACATATTGACCCAACGACATCGTCAATAAAGATTACAGTGGACACAGGCCATCGAGTTTCGACCGTCGATCAATGGAACCTTGTCGGCTTTGAGTTAATCACATTTTTACTACACTAGGTCGATGGTCGCCTCCACAAAGTTCTTCATCGAGGTGAACGGCGGCTCGAAACGTGCATCGCAACACGGAAGTAGCCTGCTGCGAGTAGTATTATGCTATGGGAGACGTTCTCCTGTGCTTGCATGGGACCTGTGTTAGTAATCGAAGACACACTGTCAGCTGCGAACCACTTGCATCCCTTCATCCTTCACGTCTTCCCCAGCGGCAGTGTCATCATTGAGCAGTACAATTGTCTATTCTCGGAACCAGAAGCTTTATATAGTGGTATTAGGAGCATTACAGCAAACTCCCAATGTCACCTCGACTATCAAATTCGCCTGATGTAAATCCTATGGAATCCATTTAGATCACTATTGGCTGCCATCACCGCGTATGCAAATCAGCGGCCAGGTATGTACGCGAATTACAAGACTTGTGCGTAGACATCACATGCCACATACCACCACAACCCTACCATCAAACTATCGAATGACTGATACGCAGAATCACAGAATCAGTGATGTATTTCGTTCCAAAGACGGACAAACAAGCCGCAATGTTTTGGATCATACGTGTACCTTGATATTATTCTGCGTTATATGAATACTGAGATAGATATACTTCGCCAGTTTGTCGTTGTGAGTACGTATGGTAAAAGTATTGGATTGAAGAATTATCCATGGACTAAATATTACTCCCTCATTAAGAAAAGTAAAATGCTTTGATAATTTGGAGTCATTGTTAAACTTATGCAAACCCTACCATATCTGTGTGCGCTACATAGAACTGTAAAAATGTATTTCAAACTAGACCATACTAAGTTCTAAACATTCATGGTGGTGTCTGTTTGTTCTATATCTCGTCGCCCTACCACTTTCGCGCAACGACGCTCTGAGCGTGTTTTTTAGGGAATTAACTAGTTTGAACCTGGGACCTGTTGCTGGTAAGGAGACGCCAGACCACACATGACATGTAGAATTCAGAAGAGTTCAGTGAGACTAGCGATGATATAACCAAATACTTAATGATCTCAGCGTCAGCTCCACTGCACTCCCTGTAAAAGAATCTTAATACTAACTAAATTTAGTGGAAATGGTTCAAGGTTTTCCTATTTTTAGTTAGCTCGTAAAATAACGTCGAAAAAGGAAATTTTATTCTACTCACAAAACATCGTTTATAAATTGCACTATTGATAAAAGGAAATGTTTTAATACAGGATAGTAAAAACCAACTGTGTTCAACAAAAATGTGAACGAATATTCCCTAAATGGGTTTCCAAGTTCTACAATCGATCGAAGGATGACCTATGCCATATCACATCTATAATCTAGGTTTAATTTAAGTTTCACAAAAGAGAAAACTGTCAAAATGGTCTACAGTGACCCTCAATTATCTTTAATAACTTATCTAACTTGTCGTAAATTACAGTGGCTGATGTGGCTTCTCAATAACTATATAAAAGAAAAATCATCGCGTTTCAGATCTGTTCTTCAAGTGGCAAATGTGAACACCATGAGTTTTAATTAACGATCACCATTAGTATTACGCAAAAAAGGGGTGTAACAGATGAGACTTCTGCAGTTCTGAGTGAAGCTTTATGCGCTCAAATATGCGGCATCGCGTGCGTTCATTACCTTGTCGGTGTTTAGGCAGCGTCAGGGCGGCAGCGGCCGGCGCAGCAGCCATCCAGCTCGCCGTCTCGGAACCAATTCTTCTAACTTCTCTTTACTACAATTTACCGAAGTTAGTTTAAAAAAAACTATCTGGCTGTGTTTTCATCTGACCAATCAGGGTCTCAATGTTAACCTTAAGCTCCGCCTACAAAAATTCTGTCTATCCAATGAGAAACCCTATACTTTTCGTGGTGGGGCAATGTTTTTAAAGTTTGCAACGTAACAGAGGCGCTAAAAAGTCTCACGCTAAAACGTGCGGGTGGTGTGGTCCTTTTAGCGTTATCGTGAGATCTATACTGTTCTTCTGGAGGGCTCTATCTTTTAACATGGGCTGGAGGATTGTCCTAATGTAACAGACACGCGAAAAAGTCTCACGCTAAAACTTGCTGGTGGTAGTGACCCTTTTTGTGTTATCGTAAGATCTATACTGCTTTTCTGGAGGGCTCTAGCTTTTAACATGGGCTGGGGGTGGTCCTTGACATACATCAGACGCGAAAAAGTCTCACGCTAAAACGTGCGGGTGGTAGTTGTACAGGTAGGCTGGGCCGTCCGTTCCTTATCATAGGGCCTTCTAGCTCAACACGGTTCTGCTCTCGGCTTCTGTCCTCGTTTCTCCCCTCGGAACTGCGTCTGCCTCACGGTGGGAAGGTACGACATGCTTTTAGGCATTCTTATGTTAGTCTGTGGTATTCCATTTGCTCACTCGTTACTCGTATTACTTTGGTTAATTTAATGTCACGATTTATTCGGAGCTATGTGACATACTACTGGATTTGCTTATCATGTCAGGGTTTTCATGTAAGGTGTTAGATTTGCCTGACACCTTACAAAGTCCCAAGAACACGTTGAAATAAAGAACTGATGGAGTCACAGGTGGCAATCCCTCCTGAGTAGTTAAATTACATATTTCTTTTTTTATGTGATGGTAGATCACTGCCATAACTGTTGTCGTTATGGTGAAACAGAAATTCATGTCTGACAACTGTTACATGCAGTTCAGTTTTGACACTGGTTCTAGCAGCCAAATATTGTCTCTAAAGTCGCGCTACCGTCATACGCCACTAGAAGTCATACAATTTCATTTGTTCACTCATTGTACCAGAAAGTAGGTCCATAATGATTACACTTGAATATAACACTAACATATCCTTGTACACATTGCTTGACGCGGTGCAGGTCACACTCAGAAAGAAATTACGACACTTCACCACGTAGAGTACATGCAGAAGATAGTGATTATGAAGTGAAGAACTGAATGAGCAACGAAAATGTACTTATGCCTGTCATAGCTATTTTGACGTCATCTCCCTCCTAAAGAGTTGGTATTTTTTGGGGGCTAGTAGGTTATTCGTTACACTTTGCAAATGATGGAAACATTTATTAAGATGCTGATTTAATGAGAAATCATTTTACAAAGCGATTTCCAGAACACTTCCATCAGTGATATCAGGTAGAGTTTATCGTAAATATCACGGCTGGAATCTCTTGATGTATTGCAGAAATGTGTACAGGAAGCCAGAAACCCCAAAGTCCCCTAGACGGCGGTCCTGGTGGCTCTGGTGGGCCAGTAGGCTGTGGGCCTTCAGTTTCGCAGAAGGGCTTCTGTGAAGTTTGAAAGATAGGAAACGAGGTACTATCGGATCTAAAGCTCTGAGAAGAGGTCGTGAGTCGTGCTTGGGTTGCTCAGTCGGTAGAGAAGATGACCGCGAAAGGGAAAGGTCCCGAGTTCGAGTCTAGGTCCGGCACACAGTTTTAATCTGCCAGGAAGTTTCACATACCATATAGTTTGTTTTACAGCAAAAGATATAGAGTTCATTACCGTTTGGACCCTTTAGCATAGAAGTCTCTGATCAAACGTTTTTATTATGATTTTAATTACAAAATGTATTTTTAAATAGGAAAACAAAACCAAAATTTCCAATATATCTTAGCATCAATATGTTTCTATTGGCATTTTTCATTTAAGTCTTTTCACAATTATGTAGTCAATGAGCTGCAATCTACACTCCTGGAAATTGAAATAAGAACACCGTGAATTCATTGTCCCAGGAAGGGGAAACTTTATTGACACATTCCTGGGGTCAGATACATCACATGATCACACTGACACAACCAGAGGCACATAGACACAGGCAACAGAGCAAGCACAATGTCGGCACTAGTACAGTGTATATCCACCTTTCGCAGCAATGCAGGCTGTTATTCTCCCATGGAGACGATCGTAGAGATGCTGGATGTAGTCCTGTGGAACGGCTTGCCATGCCATTTCCACCTGGCGCCTCAGTTGGACCAGCGTTCGTGCTGGCCGTGCAGACCGCGTGAGACGACGATTCATCCAGTCCCAGACATGCTCAATGGGGGACAGATCCGGAGATCTTTCTGGCCAGGGTAGTTGACTTACACCTTCTAAAGCACAGTGGGTGGCATGGGATACATGCGGACGTGCATTGTCCTGTTGGAACAGCAAGTTCCCTTGCCGGTCTAGGAATGGTAGAACGATGGGTTCGATGACGGTTTGGATGTACCGTGCACTATTCAGTGTCCCCTCGACGATCACCAGAGGTGTACGGCCAGTGTAGGAGATCGCTCCCCACACCATGATGCCGGGTGTTGGGCCTGTGTGCCTCAGTCGTATGCAGTCCTGATTGTGGCGCTCACCTGCACGGCGACAAACACGCTTACGACCATCATTGGCACCAAGGTAGAAGCGACTCTCATCGCTGAAGACGACACGTTTCCATTCGTCCCTCCATTCACGCCTGTCGCGACACCACTGGAGACGGGCTGCACTATGTTGGGGCGTGAGCGGAAGACGGCCTAACGGTGTGCGGGACCGTAGCCCAGCTTCATGGAGACGGTTGCGAATGGTCCTCGCCGATACCCCAGGAGCAACAGTGTCCCTAATTTGCTGGGAAGTGGCGGTGCGGTCCCCTACGGCACTGCGTAGGATCCTACGGTCTTGGTGTGCATCCGTGCGTCGCTGCGGTCCGGTCCCAGGTCGACGGGCACGTGCACCTTCCGCCGACCACTGGCGACAACATCGATATACTGTGGAGACCTCACGCCCCACGTGTTGAGCAATTCGGCGGTACGTCCACCCGGCCTCCCGCATGCCCACTATACGCCCTCGCTCAAAGTCCGTCAACTGCACATACGGTTCACGTCCACGCTGTCGCGGCATGCTACCAGTGTTAAAGAGTGCGATGGAGCTCCGTATGCCACGGCAAACTGGATGACACTGACGGCGGCGTTGCACAAACGCTGCGCAGCTAGCGCCATTCGACGGCCAACACCGCGGTTCCTGGTGTGTCCGCTGTGCCGTGCGTGTGATCATTGCTTGTACAGCCCTCTCGCAGTGTCTGGAGCAAGTATGGTGGGTCTGACAACCGGTGTCAATGTGTTCTTTTCTCCATTTCCAGGAGTGTATATATGTATCACGTTATAATGACTATGTAACGGCTATACCTTGGAATAGCTTCTCCAATTCTGAAAAACCTTACTTTTGACGAAAACACATTAAGTGAATACTACAATTTCAATTTAGGACCAGAAAATTGTATTGATGCGAAAGTCTAAAACTGTTCCAGTGTGTAACACTCAGACCTACTCTAGCACACTGAGCAGGACACTCATATGGTGCATGAAAGCATGTATTTACGATCTTGTGAGTATTAATCACAACAAAACGATTATATGGAATGCTCCGCAGTTTAACACTCCCACCGCTCTCCTAACATGCAAAATATTTCTTATTGTCACCTCATAATACAAACGTAGAGTGATCAGTTCACCTCAGACCGCCTCACTTGGCCCCGCAATGCTGAGTAAGTACCCCAGCGGCCTGTGTAATGCAATGCCGTGTCGTGCCGGCCTTGTACGCCAGCGGAGTGTGTCATCATCAGGATGCTGCATTTGACTCAGCGGTCTGTGTCCCTGCCAATTCAGCACTTCTCAGAGAGGGCCGCAGACGGCCAGCTGCATCCTTCTCCTCGCCAGCGTGTCTGAGATCACGGCGACCAACAAGCACCCGCTATCCAGAGTTCGTATCTGCGGCCCTCTGAAGTCTCCGGCGAGTGTCAGGATCCGAGGCCGAGTGACTGCCTGCGGTAGTGAGCCGAAGAGTGGCACGCCCTGGCTGATTGCGGACCCTGCGTCGCCTCTGGGGGTCGATACAACAACCCACCGTGGACTGGGACCCTGTCGACTTATCTGTTGCTGCATGTAGCCCGATGGTGTGACATGCTTCGCCGTCCAGGAGAGTTGTCACACTTGAATTAATCTCGTAAGAAAAGAACACCTGTTTATACTTGGCTGTGCAACTCTGTTTTGCCAAGCGCGCTGCTCCTAGTCAGATACACGTAACACTTAGGTTGGCCAGTGTCCCTCTTCTGCCTGTGACCTGCGCCATGGAAACTGTTGTGTGCGCCCTCTCCAGCAGTTCTACGCCCCTGTGGCCTTTATTTGCCTTCGCAACAGCTGGTATGCATAACTTACTGCAATCCGGCCCGTACCTGGCTGTAACTCGTGCTTTGAGCATCGCACAAATCTAACTTTCCATATCCTAAACGGTGGTGCCACTACATTATTCCCCTTTCCAGAAAGACCCGGTCCCCGGGTCGACCTTCGGTTAATTCTTAACTTGTTTAGGTCGGCACCTATGGCATATTTCCTTACTGCTAGAAAACTTAAATGTGGTCTAGTGCCCTCTTAAAACCATGACAAGAAACAAAACGTAAAAATTCCTTACTGGACGACCACTTCTCGACCAACCCCTTACCTACTCGTCTCACATCGTCGGTATCCAATCCACTGGGAATTGGTCTACCTGTGGTTCCCTCTTGGAATTAGCTCTCTGAAAGAAAACAACACATAACAAAGCTGTGATGACACTTGGCACAGAGGTGTTCAAAATGATCGTTATTTGCCATTGTCTTTCCCTATACTGCGCGACATGTTGAACAAGCTGTAAGGATGATATGCGCCCCTCTTGCTTTAAAATGGACTGGTTTACCGATCTCAACAGACATGGCTCCAGAGATTGAGTTAACAAGGTCAGATTGTGCCTTGGCAAAAACTCTAAAGTGGTTCTGGCCAGGACAGCCGTGGCTGCGTAACATTCAATTGTGTGACTCCTGAAATTGACAGTGGCAGATGGAAGTTTGGTCCTATTATGTGACACTTAGTTCCATTGATTAAAATTCGCCGGCCGGAGTGGTCGTGCAGTTCTAGGCGCCACAGTCTGGAGCCGCATGACTGCTACGGTCGCAGGTTCGAATCCTGCCTCGGGCATGGATGTGTGTGATGTCCTTACGTTAGTTAGGTTTAAGTAGTTCTAAGTTCTAGGGGAGTGATGACCACAGCAGTTAAGTCCCATAGTGCTCAGAGACATTTGAACCATTTGATTAAAATTCCACTCCCCTCGAGCTCTATACGTTTTGCTTCCGTAAACACTCCTTGCTCGAAACAACTTTCTACTACTACCAAATTCTTATAGGTGGAGAAGATCCAATGCATCCTGACTCGTTGCAAGCTCAATTTTGGCTCCACAGTGTCCACTGGACAGTCTATTCCTTGCCTTCTGGCTAAAAATGGCTCGTCCGTTCCATGTTTGCAGCTTCACAGATTTTCCTCCCAAAATTCGCTATTTTTGATCTAACCCAACGCCAATTGTGTGACTACTTTCATCCTTAAATTTACCATACGTGAACTAGTGCAATAAACACGTTTCAGAGCCAATTGAACCATTTTTAAACCCTTGCAGCGACCTGAGGATAGGGATCACCATCAACCTTCCTCCCTCTTCGGAAGGACTGCTGCCCCAGCAGGCTCATAATACTCGATAACACACGTACGAAAATACAGTGGTTGATTACTCTACGCAAACCCAATGATATATGACACGAAAACAAAAAAAAAACTACAAATCCTCTACTACTTTCTAGATCGCAAAGCATACGGTACTTCATGCTGTACTCTATCTTACTGGTTTTCTCTGCGCTTAGCGCCTCTCTTCACTCCCTCTTTCTTCCTCTTTCCTTCCTGCGACACATCCACAATCACATCCGGGCCACTCTTAAGTGGCGGTAGCCGCCCAACGTGTACTATCGTCGTTCTAGTTGTCAGCTGAAGCCTAACATTGACGGGAGGTGTGGTTTCTACAACTTGGTATGGCCCTTGATACCTCGTGAGGAACTTCTTCGTTTTCCCCTTTTGCATATAGGGGCTGGACAGCATTACCCATTGCCCCACTTCATACTGCGGTAAACTTCCTTTCCGCTTTACGGCGTCTTCCTGCCTTTCCAAAGCCTTTGTATACGCCTTTTGTACCCGTTTCCAAACATCCCGAATTGTCCTTGTGATTTGACGTACAGATTCATAGGCCCTTTCTTACTGTAGCTTAACTAAATCAAACGGTGACGGCATTTTTCACTCTACACTACCTCATATGGAGACAAACCGGTATTTGTATGGACTTTTGCATTGTATGCGCATACAATATGCTTTAGATACCCGTATTTCTGAAGAAGAGAAATTTGTTAACATCGGGTATAGATTTAAGTGTCAGGAAGTCGTTTCTGAAAGTATTTGTATGGAGTGTAGCCATGTATGGAAGTGAAACATGGACGATAACTAGTTTGAACAAGAAGAGAATAGAAGCTTTTGAAATGTGGTGCTACAGAAGAATGTTGAAGATTAGGTGGGTAGATCACGTAAGTAATGAGGAGGTATTGAATAGGATTGGGGAGAAGAGAAGTTTGTGGCACAACTTGACTAGAAGAAGGGATCGGTTGGTAGGACATGTCCTGAGGCATCAAGGGATCACAAATTTAGCATTGGAGGGCAGTGTGGAGGGTAAAAATCGTAGAGGGAGAGCAAGCGATGAATACACTAACCAGATTCAGAAGGATGTAGGTTGCAGTAGGTACTGGGAGATGAAGGAGCTTGCACAGGATAGAGTAGCATGGAGAGCTGCATCAAACCAGTCTCAGGACTGAAGACCACAACAAAAACAACCCGTCCCACTGATGGTGATGAGAATCCACATGAAAACTCATCATCCTCCCGATTCTTCTATGTACCCGTTCTGTCCTTCCGTTCGCCTGTGGATGCAACGCTCTCGTCCTCAACTTCTTTACTTTCATTAAATACGACATGAAGTTGGTCCCTTGGTCAGTAATTATTGTCTCCGGTACACCGAACTTCAAAATGCAGCTGTTTTCTAACGCCTGCACGACCATTACTGGCTGTTGATTTGGCATAGCCACCATCTCCATGTACCTCGAAAAATGGTCTTTTATTGTCAGAACGAATCTGTTCCCCGATGGTGTTCGCCTAAAAGGACCTAAGACATCAATACCCAGCAAAGAGAATGGACATGTTGCTTCTGGTAATCGTTGTAGCTGTATCTGTTTCCGAGTCAAATCTGCTCTCTACGCACTTTGTATTCAATTCTTGACATACTGATCCACATCTCCTTTCCTACCTCTCCACTAATACCTCTCAGCCACTCTCCTATTAGCCGCTCTACACCCTCCATGACCGGATAACACGTGATCATGTGCTTCCTTTAAAACCTCATCCCTCAACTTCGCTGGCACTACTACCCTTGGCCCTAACTTTGTTTCCCTGCACAGAAGACCGTCGTACATATGGATCCTTCAACCCCAACAACCACATCAACGCAGCATCATCTGTCACTGCCCGAAATTTTCTTCCATATAAATAACATTTAAAATATGTGATTCCATAGATTACGCTAAGCATCTCCCTCTGTGTTGTTGAGTATTTCTTCTCTGCTGCATTCAATTGCCTAGACGCATAGGCTACAGGATGTTCTTTCCCATGAATTTCCTGGCTAAGAACACATCCTAATGCTTGATTCGATGCATCGCATGCTAGTATACAGTCCTTTTCAAAATCTGGAAACTCAAGAATCGGACTTAATGTTAACACTTCTTTCAGTTTGTCAAACGTTTTCTGACGCTCTTCTGTCCACTCAAATTTCACATCCTTCAGTAACAATCGCGTCAGCGGCTGTGCTAAATCTGCAAAACCCTTCACGAAATTTCGATAGAAATTACAAATTCCGATGAATGACTCCACTTCCTTAACTGTTTTCAATTCCTGAAAATCCCTTACCGCCTGTACCAACCTCGGATCTGTTCGCACTCCTCCCTTACTGATAATATGACCCAAATATTTTACTTCTTCTAATGCGAAATGACACTTCCCCAGGCTCAATGTCAAACAAGCTGCTCTTAACCTCATAAAGGCTTCCCTTAACCGCTGTCTATGCTACTCCATACTACTTGAAAAGACTATAATATCATCCAAATAAACAAGACACTGCGGTGGTTTCAAATCTCTCAACACACTGTCTAGCAGCCCCTGAAACGTTGCCAGAGCGTTTTTCAAACCGAATGGCATTCTGATGTACTGGTAATGGCCTCCATAAGTAGAGAAAGCAGTTTTTGGACTATCCTCTGAACCCACCTCTAAATGATGGCAACCATTTGTCAAATCCATCGTAGAAAAGTACTGGCACTGACCTAAGTGATCCAATGTCTCTCATATGTTTGGAATGGGTATGTGTCCGTTACTGTCCTATTATTGAGGTATCGTTAGTCACAACAGAACCTGTATGTCTTAGTTCCATTCGTAGATTTTTTTAGGCACAACGACAATGCCCGCTCCCCAGCAACTACTACTATGCTCTATAATACTGTCCTTAAGCTGCTGATCAATGAAATCCTCCACAATCTGCTGCAAATACCTCGGTATTCTGTATAGTTTACGGTAAACAGGTGCTTCATTACCTGTTGGTATGCTATGTTGAACTAATGGAGTTGCTGGCAACGGCCCTTGTGGAAAAAACAAATTCTTAAATTCCCACAATAATTCTTCCATATAGTATCCTGAGGGGTTTGAAACCACAGCAGTGTCTCGTCTCCTTTCAAATGCTTAATTTCGTCACGCAATGCAGTTCTATCGGCAGTCAGAGGTTGGTCGCTTTGCCTGTCTCTCGAACACCAGTCTTGGTCATCTGGCACAACCAGGTTTGCTACTGAAACTCCTTTCCTAAAATTCGCATCTACAGCGCTAAAATTATCCACGTTCAAAGGAACTACTCGTCCGTTGTTCCCCTCCTGTACGCGTACAACATTACGTTTCGCAAAACAACCCAACGAACCCAAATCTTCATTATTATTCAATGATTCAATAACACATACTGTACCCACAGGTAGATTCGACTCCACACTTACGCAAAGCGACTTCTCGGTGCCACTAGACACACACTCATGCTAACTAAGCCGTAATGCTAATGTACGCGGTTCAATTGGGTTGTCCATTACGTTGAACGCCCTAGCGACAGCTCTGCATCGACAACAGTTTCTGCTAGCGGAAATGACATTCCACCAAGTTCCACAGTTCGTTGTCCAAGGTCAATTTTTTCATGATGTTGTTGCAGGAAATCTACTCATAAGATCATGTGGTACCACCTCCATGCATGCATTAAATCGGACTTTCCCTATGCGAAAGTCAACTGACACCGACCCAAAGGTGTGACCTCCTTATCTCCCACTCCACGCAACGTACAGCGTGGTGGGTCAAGCTTCCTTCGTCCCATTATATTCTTAGTAGCCACTGACACTTGCGCCCCTATGTCCAACAAAATCTCAAACTTTTTGGTTCCTACAGATCCTACCACTGAACATTCCACCTCTGCATACATATTCGTAGCACTGAAATTAAATAGGAGCTCCCTTAAGTGGGTCTTGGGACCTCTCTGCCGTTTAACTATTGCCCACCTCTACTAACTCCACTTCTCCATCCTCCACGCTGCTGATTTCCACCTCTTCCTCTATTCCTCGGTGACTGGGTACATTGCCTCTGTACATGTCCCATATGACCACACTTATAACATTTTATACCCGCTGCAAATACTGTTTGCTTCTCACATACCCCTGTTCCCACGTCTATTTCCTCACATTGAATTGGCAGCTGAATGGCCAAATACAAATCTTTCGGGTTCCCTTCACGCACTTTCAGTGACCTATGCGCCGGTAACCCTCTCAAAAATACAGTTGCCCTTTGCTCAGCCTCCTGCAACAAAACACTATTTGCTTCATTGCTCTGATCCGACTCGTAAGTATACTCATTAATTTCTCTTGTCCTGTCTGCAAATTTCTCCACTGTCTCCCCTGTCTCTTTGTCATTGTACCTAATCTATCCCTAAAGTACCGAGCGCTATTCTGTTTCTTGTACATTTGTAAAAGCCCTTTCTTTAACTGCTTAAACTGTCCTGCCTTCCTTAAGGCCTCAGAACACCTTACATATATCTTCGCTCAACCCATTAATCTAATCTTGGCTAAATGTAACAACTGCTCATCAGACCAACCATTCATCACCGCAGAAGTCTCCAAGTCCTCCACAAACGAACGCACACCCTCAGATGTCTTGCCAGAAAACGGAATAATTAAATTCACGGCAGCTGGATCAATCTCCTGCACCCTAGGCAGCAACGACTGATCAGATGCAGTTTCTCACTCACTTCCAGATGTTAATTCACTTCTCAACTGTGTATTGTCCGCTTTGAATTGTGCTACCTTTTCCATCAAAATCCGCACCGCTTCTGGTTCCCACACACCTTGCATCCTTGACTCTGCCATTGTGTTGCTTTCGTTCCTAGTTAGTCGTTTTGTTTTGGGATTAAGTACAAGAATAATCTGACTTCCTACAGCTCCGTATCATCACACTCAGGGTCATCATAAACCAATACAAAAGTAATTAAACGCCACAAAAAATCTTAATGCCCCAAATACACTAACACTTACTCTGAAAAAATAATATTCCCAAGCAAACATCTAAAAATGGGGCTTGCCAGGAGCCATACTCGAAAAAACAAAAAAGAAAGAAAACGTCCAACACTTAAAAATAACAATTTTGTCAGCACTCACCACATCTTGTGGGTGTACTGCAGGCAGTGGGCTCAAACGCCGTACTGGACAGACGACGTCCGCTATTCTGACAACACATGTTGTGGTACCAGACGCCAAATGTGGCATATTGACACCAAATGCAGTGGATGGGTGCCAGGAGGTGCTGTATTAAAACTCGGCGAGAACTTTCCAAATGATTTATTTGTTTCCACTAGACTGCTCCGTTCACCTCGGTCCACATCATTGGTCCCCGCAATGTTGAGGAAGTGTCCCAGCGGCCCGTTTAAGACAACGCTGTGTCGTGCCGGCCTTGAACGCCAGCAGAGTGTGTCGTCGTCAGGATGCCACGGTTCACTCGGCGGTCTGCGTCCCTGCCGACTCAGCGCTGTTTGGTGTGGGCCACGGGCGGCCAGCTGCTTCCTTCTCCTCGCCGGCGTGGCTGAGATCACGGCGACCAACAAGCACCCGCTATCCAGCGTCTGTAACTGCGGCCCGCGCCTCGGAAGTCCCTGGCATGTGTCGGGAGCCGAGACGACTGCCTGCAGTAGCGAGCCGAAATGTGGCCCGCCCTGGCTGGCTGTCGCCCCATCTCTTGCTGCATGTAGCCCGGTGGTGTGACACGCCTCGCCATCCAGGAGAGCTGGTATACTTGATTGTATCTCATAAGAAAACAGCACCTATTTATACTTGGCTGTGCGCCCCAGTTTTGCCAAGCGCGCAGCTCCGAGTCACGTATGCGTAACACTTAGGTTGGCCAGTCGCCCTCTTCTGCCTGTGACTTTCGCCATGGAAACTGCTGTGTGCGCCCTCTCCGGCAGGTCTATGCCCCTGTGGCCTCTATTTGCCTTGGCAACAGCTGGTATGCGTAACTTACTGCAAACTGGCCCACACCTGGCTGTAACTTGTGTTATCAGTATTTCACAAAACTAACTTTCCCTATCCTAAACGGTGGTGCCGCTACACTAGAAATTGTAACGAAATTCTGAGTTCTGTGTCATACAATGGTAAGTTTTGAGAGGTGACAATGTTATGATTCTGTTTCTTACTGACGCACATCTAACACTTTATTCTTCAATCCCACATGTAAATTTCAGGGAGGAAATATTCTGAAAATATTCCTTTCTCATGAACGATTACATCTACATCTACATGATTACTCTGCAATTCACATTTAAGTGCTTGGCGAAGGGATCATCGAACCACAATCATACTATCTCTCTCCCATTCCACTCCCGAACAGTGCGGGAAAAACGAACACCTAAACCTTTCTGTTCTAGCTCTGATTTCTCTTATTTTATTTTGATGATCATTCCTACCTATGTAGGTTTGGCTCAACAAAATATTTTCGCATTCGGAAGCGGAAGTTGGTGACTGAAATTTCGTAAATAGATCTCGCCGCGACGAAAAACGTCTTTGCTTTAATGACTTCCATCCCAACTCGCGTATCATATATGCCACACTCTCTCCCCTATTACGTGATAATAAAAAACGAGCTGCCCTTTTTAGCGCCCTTTCGATGTCCTCCGTCAATCTCACCTTGTAAGGATACCACACCGCGCAGCAATATTCTAACAGAGGACGAACGAGTATAGTGTAAGCTGTCTCTTTAGTAGACTTGTTGCGTCTTCTAAGTGTCCTGCCAATGAAACGCAATCTTTGGCTCGCCTTCCCCACAATGTTATCTATGTGGTCTTTCCAGCTGAAGTTGTTCGTAATTTTAACACCCAGGTACTTAGTTGAATTGACAGCCTTGAGAATTGTACTATTTATCGAGTAATCGAATTCCAACGGATTTCTTTTGGAACTCATGTGGATCAGATCACACTTTTCGTTATTTAGCGTCAACTGCCACCTGGCGCACCATACAGCAATCTTTCCCAAATCGCTTTGCAACTGATACTGGTCTTCGGATGACCTTACTAGACGGTAAATTACAGCATCATCTGCGAACAACCTAACAGAACTGCTCAGATTGTCACCCAGGTCATTTATATAAAACAGGAACAGCAGAGGTCCCAGGACGCTTTCCTGGGGAACACCTGATATCACTTCCACTGGTTTGAACAGAGATACTCTCGAGGCTAAAAAAAAAATTATTAGGGAAACGAAGATACAAGGAACGTTCCTTATCTATTTATACTTTATTTTCTCTGATCAGGCATGGTGCGCCATTTGAATCACCATTGCACTTGTAAATGTGCAGCACTTCGGTCTGACAGCAGGTGGCAGGAGTTCACTAGAAGAGTAATCCCTGCACATTACAGGCCAATTTCCCAAATGCTGTCCTGACATGTGTTGACGGCCAGGAGTCTTTTCTACAAGGACAGCCCTGTATGACGTGGTTTCTATGGAAGGAGGGTGTAAACAGTACGGATATTCGCAAGCAATTGATGCCGATATGTGGAGAGTGTCGATCATCACAAAAAGTGAGCTAGCAACATGCCAATGCTCGTCTTCACAAGCGTCCTCATGCCTGCCATCGTTGAAGTGGGTTTTCTAGGCTCTCCCACAGATATCGCATTTTAGTGACCTGACCCCATCTAATTAATCTAATTACCACATATTTGGACCTATGAAGTACCTCTATACGGATATCATTTCTTAGACTTTCACGAACTTCGGAAACATGTTTCAAAGAGCGCCTTCAAAAGTTAAAATGACGAAGTCAGGAGAATACGGTGGATGTGGCAGTATCAAGTAGCCCACTTCATCGATGATAACCATGGTTTCCCGAATCGTAAGGGGAAAGCTTCGTCATGTTGCAAGAGCACATTTCATGATGGTGTGCACTCTCCACCACTGCCACTAATCGCCAATGAAAACCCGCTGTTTTTACAATCACCTTCGAAAGAAATTTCACTGTCCTTGGCAATCTCACTTAGCACATTGCAAATACAGTTGGGAAAGTGGGTTTACTGGGTAGTGACTGCATGTCTAGTAAATGTCGTACCACTTACGGTTAGTCTGTAGTTCTACATACTTGGAACTATATTGATGGTGGTATTATTATCGTGTAATTGAACTGTGAATGCCATATACACTGATAAGCTAAAACATTATAACCACTAACTACCGCGACGTTGGATGTTCTTGGTGGCGTTGCGAGCAAATGACGCGGTAACAGAAGTACATAAGCGGAGCTGACAGGTACGTGGCATCACCCTAGCGAAGATATGGCCTGAAAATGGGAAAATCCATTGAGATAAGCGTCTTTGACAAAGGACAGATTATTACTGTGGAGAGACTGTGGATGAGTATCTCGAAAAAGTCATAGGGAGATAGAAGGACAGTAAAACTGCCACTAGGACGTAAATGGTTGGACGTCGACGACTGCTCCGCTCTGTAAAGTAGGATGGATGGTGATCTGTCCCATCTCAACCAAAAGAGCACAAGACTGCTGCACGCTAAAATGTTTTGGAACACACCGTTAATGGTAAATTGTTGATCATCGAGCTCCACAGCAGACCACCTCTCCGTGTTCACATGTTGACTCAATTACGTCATCAGTAACGATTGCAGTGGTCACGGTACCATCGGGTTTAGACCGTCGGTCAGTGGGAACGTGTCGGCTCTTTGGGTGAACACTTTTTTGCTACACTAGGTCGATGGTCCTCTCCACAAAGGCCGTCATCAAGGTGAATGGCGGTTCGAAAAGTGCATCGCTTCACGGACGTTTATTGATGGAAGCAGTGTTATGCCTTGGGAGATGTTCTCCAGTACTTGCATGGGACCTGTGTTAATAATCAATGATACTCTGACAGCTTCGAACCACCTGCATCCCTTCATCCTTCACGTCTTCCCCTGCGGCTATGTCATCATTCGTCAGTATCATTAGTCATGTCTCGGAACCAGAACCGTCCTACAGTGATTTGAGTCGCAATATAGCGATCTCACATTGACACCTCGACGACCAATTCGTCTGACGTAAATACTATAGAACCGATTTATATAACTTCCGGCCGCCATCACCACGTATGTAAATGAGCGGCCCGTTATTACGCGAATTACATGACTTGTGCGTAGACATCAAATGTCACATACCACCACAACCCTACCATCAAACTGTCGAATGCCCGATAAGCACAATGAACGATGTATTTCGTTCCAAAGGCGGACAAACAAGCTATTAAACAGGTGATATACTGTTTTAGGTCATAAATTTGACTTGATATTATTGTATCTTATATGAATACTTAGCTAGACATACTTCGCCACTTTGTCGTTGTGAGTAGGTATGGTAACAGCATTGGGTTTCAAAAATTGTCCATGGACTAAATATCACTCCCTCATTAAGAAAAGTAAAGTGCTTTGATAATTTGGAGTCATTTTTAAACTTATGTAAACCCTACCATTTCTATAAGAACGTAGGCTTTATTATTGTTGTTAGTTTTTTAGAAATGACGCGGCATATTACCCAGAAGAATTTTAATCACCTACCATTTCTGTATGCGTTACACAGAACTGTAAAAATGTATTTCAAAATAGACCATACTAAGTCCCAAGAACACGTTGAAATAAAGAGATGATGGAGTCACAAGTGGCAATCCCTCCTGAGTAGTTAAATTACATATTTCTTTTTTTATGTGATGGTAGATCACTGCCATAACTGTTGTCGTTATGGTGAAACAGAAATACATGTCTGACAACTGTTATATGCAGTTTAGTTTTGACACTGGTGCTAGCTGCCAAATATTGTCTCTAAAGTCGCGCTACCGTCATACGCCAGTAGAAGTCATACAATTTCATTTGTTCACTCATTGTACCAGAAAATAAGTCTGTAATGTTTTTACTTGAATGTTACGCTAACATATCTTTGGATACGTAGCCTGAAGTGGCGCATGGCACAGTCATTAAGGAATTGGGACACTTCATCACATAGAGTACACACTGAAGTTTCTGATTACGCAGTCCATAACTGAATGAGTTATGAAACTGTACTTATGTCTCTCATATCCAATTCATCCCCCTCCTAAAGAGTTATTTTTTTGGCAGTAGGTTATTCGTTACACTTTACAAATAATGGAAACATTTATGGAGATTTTTCTATTGTGATTTAATGAGAAATAATCTGTATAATCAGGTAGAGTTAATCGTAAATATCATGGCTGGAATCTAATGATGTTTTGCAGAAATGTTTACAGGAAGTCAGAAACCCCAAAGTCCCCTAGACGGTGGTCCTGGTGGACCAGTAGGCTGTGGGCCTTCAGTAGGCTGTGGTCCACCAGTTGGTTGGGGCCCTCCAGTTGGTTGAGGACCTCCAGTGGGTTGACCTGTTGGTTCAGGACCCCCAGTTGGAGTGCCAGTTGGTCCAGTAGGTTCAGGACCCCCAGTTGGTGTGCCTGGTGGTCCAGTTGGTGGACCTGTCGGATCAGGACCTCCAGTTGGTGGTCTAGGTGGTCCGGTTGGTTGTGGTCCCTCAGTTGGTCCAGGAGGGCCAGGCGGAGTCTCCTGGCTGTGGCATGCTGACACCTGTAGTACAATGGTGTGCCACAAACTGTATGATACATTTTTTTGGAATGTGTTGGCAAGAACAGTATGAAAGCAAGCTTATTGGAAAACAGTGCAAATTCTAGCATGCCCTAGACCCTGGTGCCATATTAGGCTTTCTTGCAAGGTGGTACACAGAGAACTGTAGTTTTATTAAGCAACTGTGTACCCGTTTATGGAGCTACTTAGGAGTCGTTATAAAGGCCAGCTTAGACATGCGGTCAATGAAGCTTCATACTTTAGGGGATGGAGAAACGAGCATCAGTATTGGCATGACGTATTGCTTTTGACATCTTTGTAGAGGAACTTCGTGGTCATGATGTAGAGAAGTAACATGTATGAGATCTTCCCTAATCTCATTTAGTACACATATCAGTTGCAACCTTTTCAGAGACAATTAATCAGGACCTATTATATAAAGTGAAGTACAAAATTAACCCATTATAGCTACAGGGGACTTCCCCTCAATGAGGAGTATGACAGCTTGCTGTTAATATTTGCTAAAGCAACTTTCAACAACTCTCTCACACACCTATTGTAAAATGTTACATCAGTATACTTATTCTGTATGGGATCTGTTCATGGGTACATATTCAACGAAATGAAGAAGACAAGAAGATTAACGACTTGCAGTTTGTCGATGGTGCGCTCATGAGCGATGGATCATAACCCCATATTTATTAAGCGAATACTCCCAGTTTTATCGAAGGAAACAGTGCGACATTTGATTTAAATAATGCAGCAGAATAACACAAAGTGAAACCTAGATGAGCGGATGGGGATATGATCGCCATCGAGCCGAGTTCCATCCCAGTATCTCAACCACAGCTCTCAATGGACAACCAGCATCGGGTTTGAAGAAGGTCTATTCATTTATTGAAAATATAAATTTTAGAGTTGCTTCCTTCTCTAAGTTCCACTTTCTGTTGCCTTGAGTTCTGTAGAATTAAGATGGGAATTCCTATAGCATACCCAAATGCGTGTAAATTATCACGTTTTCGTATTTATATTCCAGAATTGAATATTATGAACGGAAACATCGGTACAAGTAAAATCTTATTTTTACATATACAGCCGCCTCTACAGAGGGTGTAGTCGTGACTGTAGCAGTAAAGTTACATGAAGCATGAGTTGCTATTTGTATTTCACAATGTACAGTCCTTACTACTCACCACAAGACACAGGAGGAGAGCTGCCACTGTCACCCTCATGGTGATGGAAGTGTTGAGGTGAGCCCGTGCTGCAGAGCTTTTATAAGGCTCGCCAACGCCTGATGTAGAGTACCTGTGGTTCCGTGACTCTTGAACAAAGGAAACGAACAGTTTGCAATCCGAGTGAGGTAGTGAGGGATCTGGTTGTATCACAAGGCCACACGGCACAGCTGCGACGAACTGAACAGCATATTGTCGATCATTTTTTCATCATAGGTGAGTTAATGCCTGGAAACGCTACTCTCGAATAGGAGAATTCACCAGTGACGATGTAGCTGTTACGTTTGTATTATGAGGTGGCACTATGAAATATTTTGCGTCTTTCGAGAGCAGCCGAAGAGTCAAACTGCGCTACACTCCACATATTCGTTTTGTTGCTCAACACTTACCACTAACATCAACTTTTGACATTGATATTAAGTGTTATTATTTTTCTTAGGTTACACACAATATACCGGGACAGTACGTTTTTTCCACGTGTGAAAAACTATCACAAAGTACGACTATAACATGTTCGTTATTACTTTATTTATGCTAGCCAGTAAATTTATATATACATTGCCCCATGTGGTTTTTTAACCATAGAATGCATGAAATGACAAATACCAATAGAAACATATAAATTCTCTGATATATTATGCATATATGTTTTTCTGTGTACAAATACGTTTCATAATTAAAACTGTAACAAAACTGTTTGGTCAATAATTTTTGATAAAGTTGCCAAAGGGATAGGAACTCTGTATATCTATTGCTGTAAAACAAATGAAATGGCATCTCATTTCTTCTCGCCATTTCGTGGCGTCTTTTCTTCTCTTTCTGTAGTAGAGTAAGCACACGTTTCTATGCACTTTGCTTTAGATAAAAGATTACTCCTTTTTAAGTATGTAAGTATAATATAATCATAGTATCAAACCAAATAAGATCTCATTATAATAACCATAACTTTTTATGAATTTTGTATCTTTCTTTTCACAGACCGTAAAGAAAGGATTCGTGTCAAATTTTTCAAGGATAGAAGAACCGAACACGTTAAATGGTTTTTCGTTACTTATTCAATATCGCTAAGCAGAACAAACGTGAGATCGAATATTGTATCATTTAATTTCATTCCTTACGTATATTGTTTACGTAAGAGTCATTTTAGGTTGATCGGTCAATTACCATCGGCAATCGCTTCAATAGTCTGATGTTGTAACGCAGCGAGTTAATACGAGATAACATTCATTGCAGTAAGGCACGCAGCCGTGTAGTACGGTGGTGCAGGATGTCTATGTTTTTTCGCTCTGCTCACAGCAGAACTAACGCTGCCTGCCGTGAGAACTGCATAGCGTAACATTCAGTCGATACGAAGATTTATACCCTCTACGAATCTAAATAATCCACATTAGTCATTACCCGATTCTGTTCAAATTTGGTACACAGCCTTATTTGTTATTAATGGAATGGTGCTATCGAAATTTCAGATTTTTATTTATTATAGTTCCGGAGATAAAGAGAATTACCTAAAAGTTCTAAAACCTAAACCTGTTATTTAAAACCAAGTTAGGAACAATAACAGATTGACTTTCATAATCATTTGAAGCCATTACAAAGTCGTCAGTGCACAAAAATCAATCAACTAGAATTTTATGTTTCAAACTTTAGTCGCTTAGCATTACGTAATACAGAAATTGGTCAACATTATTGTTTGATTAAATTATGTTGTGTGAGTGCGTGATAATGACCTTGAACATCCGAGCCATGGGAAAGCTATGTTGCAACCAGATTCAGGTGACGTATGTTTGTGTGAACATGCTTTTGTATAAAAGCAGCCAGAATGGAAGTTGGAGGGGGAGTAAGTTTATTTATCAGTTTGAAGAACATTTCGCACTTTGCTTATTTTGATTATACATGATACACGAAACTGAAGTTTTGCCGAAATTAATTACTATTAAATTAATGATGGATAAGGTAAGATTTTCCGCGAGGATGATCAGGAAGGTGAGTTCTGATTGGTCGTTTAGATGAACAGCCAATCAGACAAAGCTGTTCCCGCGTGAATAGAGGAGTGGGCAGAGAGGAGAATACCTCGAGGGAGTCGCTTGCTAGTCGGCCTACGGATAACACGATGTTAGACTGCTCCTTAAAAATACTCTGTAAGATGAGGAAATAGTGAGCAAATTTCGGTTCGATCATATCGTGACTGAAGCGACTGGAGTGACGAACATTTAAATGAAAGTTTGGTGTTTCTAAGTTAAATAGTTTGAGAGATATGAGCGTGTGAACTTTCTGATCGTAGCAAAAACTCCACGTGGCGTGTTTCGTGCCCTGTACGGAATATTTTGGCCAGCACTTCTTATGAAGAAGACCACTGGAACGACCGAATGTTTAACTCGCGAATAGTTGTGGGTCTGTGACTGGTAGAACGTGAAAATATGTCGGGTCGGACTTCCTAAAATTCTGGCTGCTTTACAGTGAATATTTATTGTACAGACAGCCACTTTCAATGATGACGTTTCACCATATTAAATACGGACTTGATAGGCACTTCATGTGTTTCAATAGCAATAAAAAAACAGAGTTAATCTAATTCTCTGCAAGTAGACTGAATATCCTGAACTCCCGATAATTTTAATCATGAACTTTCAGGAACTGACTTTCAACTAGAGTGACGCGGCCTCTGTGTGGTCGTTAACAGCAACACTGACGAGCGACCCCGACCGGTCGCAATGTATTTGTGCCTCACGATATTAATAGACTTTAAGCTCCTAATCAGTGGATACGTAATTTAATCCGTTGACAGTACCCATTAACTTCATTTATCTATGTTTTTGCTCAGTTTGCCGTCTTTGAACGTTTGATTGATAATCAGTATTTTACTTTTCCGTGACATACTGGGAAAAGTTTTCATAATACACTCCTGGAAATGGAAAAAAGAACACATTGACACCGGTGTGTCAGACCCACCATACTTGCTCCGGACACTGCGAGAGGGCTGTACAAGCAATGATCACACGCACGGCACAGCGGACACACCAGGCACCGCAGTGTTGGCCGTCGAATGGCGCTAGCTGCGCAGCATTTGTGCACCGCCGCCGTCAGTGTCAGCCAGTTTGCCGTGGCATACGGAGCTCCATCGCAGTCTTTAACACTGATAGCATGCCGCGACAGCGTGGACGTGAACCGTATGTGCAGTTGACGGACTTTGAGCGAGGGCGTATAGTGGGCATGCGGGAGGCCGGGTGGACGTACCGCCGAATTGCTCAACACGTGGGGCGTGAGGTCTCCACAGTACATCGATGTTGTCGCCAGTGGTCGGCGGAAGGTGCACGTGCCCGTCGACCTGGGACCGTACCGCAGCGACGCACGGATGCACACCAAGACCGTAGGATCCTACGCAGTGCCGTAGGGGACCGCACCGCCACTTCCCAGCAAATTAGGGACACTGTTGCTCCTGGGGTATCGGCGAGGACCATTCGCAACCGTCTCCATGAAGCTGGGCTACGGTCCCGCACACCGTTAGGCCGTCTTCCGCTCACGCCCCAATATCGTGCAGCCCGCCTCCAGTGGTGTCGCGACAGGTGTGAATGGAGGGACGAATGGAGACGTGTCGTCTTCAGCGATGAGAGTCGCTTCTGCCTTGGTGCCAATGATGGTCGTATGCGTGTTTGGCGCCGTGCAGGTGAGCGCCACAATCAGGACTGCATACGACCGAGGCACACAGGGCCAACACCCGGCATCATGGTGTGGGGAGCGATCACAGTACATCCAAACCGTCATCTAACCCATCGTTCTACCATTCCTAGACCGGCAAGGGAACTTGCTGTTCCAACAGGACAATGCACGTCCGCATGTATCCCGTGCCACCCAACGTGCTCTAGATGGTGTAAGTCAACTACCCTGGCCAGCAAGATCTCCGGATCTGTCCCCCATTGAGCATGTTTTGGACTGGATGAATCGTCGTCTCACGCGGTCTGCACGTCCAGCACGAACGCTGGTCCAAGTGAGGCGCCAGGTGGAAATGGTATGGCAAGCCGTTCCACAGGACTACATGCAGCATCTCTACGATCGTCTCCATGGGAGAATAGCAGCCTGTATTGCTGTGAAAGGTGGATATACACTGTACTAGTGCCGACATTGTGCATGCTCTGTTGCCTGTGTCTATGTGCCTGTGGTTCTGTCAGTGTGATCATGTGATGAATCTGACCCCAGGAATGTGTCAATAAAGTTTCCCCTTCCTGGGACAATGAATTCACGGTGTTCTTATTTCAATTTCCAGGAGTGTAGTATTAACCCAGACCATTCTCTTGCAATATAAGTTCTAGTGAGAAACGTTTCATCATGTACCTAGGAACGAATGTTCTGTTCAGATTTAAAAATGTTGCAGTCGAAACAATCTTTACAGTTTCTTATTTAATATTCTATCCGCTACACACCAGTAATCAGTAAGTGAAAACAAATTATGGAAAAGTGTCATCAGACACCAGTTATAGGTTGAAAACATTTAGGAGTAGAAGCTATTGGCAAGTAATACAGTTCCCATTTTCAAAACAAGGGAAATCATCAAAACGCTAAAGAAACTCGGTGCTCTTGGAGATATATCGTGTTATGCGGTTGGAGACCATACTGTGTTTCCACATGAAATACGGCGCAGAACCGACGAGGTATCGCTTAAACGTCCACACGGTACGTTTAAAAATGCACAACATTCTTCTGTAAATAACTTTAATATACTGCATAGCACTTAAATATGAAGAAATCGAAATTTTTGCATAAATGCCTCTGAGCACTATGGGACTCAACTTCCGAGGTCATAGGTATCCTAGAACTTAGAACTACTTAAACCTAATTAACCTAACGACATCACACACATCAATGCCCGAGGCGGGATTCGAACCTGCGACCGTAGCGTTCGCGCGGTTCCAGACTGTAGCGCCTAGAACTCGGCTAGCCCGGCCCGTGAAATTTTTGCGAATGATGCACAGAACAGAATGTCACGTGTCACAACAACGTAGAAGATAACAGAAACTGCTAAGGCGGTTCCTAGTGCGCATTTCTTCATATTGTTTTTGAATCATAATAGATTAAAACAACAACCCAGGTGCAACATTAACCCCTATGATTCGATTTCATTGCTACAAATTTATTTGCTCCCTTCTTGTTTTAGCCACACTACTGATATCCATTCCAAATGTATTTTGTAGAATTATTTCATGAAACATGCCTAGGGATGCACTGGACGTTCGCTCTTAAGAGATGTTGTTCAAGCCCCTGTCCAATTAGAGAGATCTACCCTTCCTGTGTTTTACCTAATCTGATTTCGGTTCCCACAAACTATATGGTTCGCGGAGTGGTCCCCTAGTATCTACATCTACATCTGGATTTGTGCTCTGCAAATTACTGTGAGGTGCATGGCAGGGGGAACATTTCATTGTGTCCATTATTAGGGTTTCTTCCTGTCCCATTCACGTATTGAACGCGAGAGAAATGATTGAATATCTTACTGCGTGCAGTAATTATTCTAATCTTGTCTTCATTATCCGTATGTGAGCGATAGATAGGAGGTTGTTGTACACTTCTAGAGTAATCATTTAAAGTCGGGTCTTCAAACTTTGTTAATGGACTTTCTCGGGATAGTTTACGTCTGTCTTTAAGAATCTTCCAGTTCAGTTTCTCCAGCATCTCTGTTGCACTCTCCCATGAGTGTAACACAGCTGCCCTTCTCTCTATCCGTTCAATATCCCCTGTTTGTCCTATCCAGTACGTGTCTCACACACTTGAGCAACATTCTAGAACCGATCTCTCGAGTGATTTGTAAAGCGTCTTCTTTGTACATTGATTGCATTTCCCTAGTATTCTTCCAGTAAAACGAAGTATACCACCTGCTTTACCCACGACTGAACCTATGTGATCATTCCATTTGATATCCCTACAAAGTGTTACAGCCTCGTATTCGTATGAGCTGTCCGATTCCAACAGTGCCTCGTATTATGTGTCACAGGATCATTCAAATTTTCATAGTGGCTACTCTTAAGAAATCATCCAGTATCTAGTATTAAAAACTTTTCGACCGTGATGTAATTATTGCTGTAGTATCACGAAGGAGTGAGATAACAACTCAATGCCTATATTTCTTCTGTTCGTCTCCATTAACGACTGTTGTGATTATAATATCACCTTTTCATCCACATGTAGTTAGTTTTGCTGCTAGATGTGAAAATTATCGAATTGTATTTTTTAGCATTTAGATTTATGCTGTGGAGACTGATCTTCATTCTCCTTCTCACATATTATTTTGTCCTTTGCAAAGCTTCGAAACAACTAGTCCATAAACTCTTAAATGATAAATCAGCATTATTGATGATAAGTAGAGGTCACACGATGTAACATTAACTTGAGTTCCCGATTATTGTTGCCACAGAACCTGTTACTATCATTTATGTTGTCTATGCATGATCTAACCGTCCTTACATTGCGTTCTCCCATTAGAGAACTATTCCGTAACTAATTTTCGCTCAGTTTGAACTTGGTCGCTCACTACACTAAACGTTCCTTAGCCTCACATCTTCCCTCTTAGAAATGGAAATTTGTATGGTTTTTCTCTTCTGATTTGAGACCTATTGCTGTGTGATATACGTATTACACATATGCAACAGCAATGTGTCTGAACTCCATCCCCATGCTTCAATACTGGTACATGTAAATCTATCTTACATCGTGGCAGTATCGTGTCAAATTTCACAATTCTAGATGAGTTTTCTCATAAAATTTGTGAAATGAACCTCTTAGTAGAGTTTCATCCAACTGTTTGCTCCCATGAATCAATTATATGAGAATGTGATAGTGTCCTCTTCAGGTAGACCTTTTTGGTGAATAGGAGAACGCTGCTCAGGAGTCGATGGTAGGTTGGAAATAAAGCACCTTTTTCGGGACGAAGGGAGAAAAAGTTGCGCGAAGGACCTTTCCACAGTGGTGAAAGCTAATAGTCATGGTTAATGTATCCCTCTGGGTTTCACGTTTGTTTGCGATTCCTACACGAAAAATTCACCACTTGAAATCGAATTACACGAAACCCTGAAAATTAAGGCATAAAAAATTATCTCCAATCATGAAATAAGGATATACGACGCTGAGATTAGAACATATGTAGTTCGTACAAAATGGGCTCTTCAATCAGTTTCGTTAAGGGGACTGAAAGGTGCCGCATAATCAAATCGCTTCATAGGAAATTCACTATGAGTACATTGACGCTACTGATGGTGGTAATGGACAATTTGTTTTGAACGCGGTTACTAGAGACATTCAAGTTGCAGCAAGGGTTTCTATGACATCAAGCAGAAGAACATGTGTCGAAAGCATCGGAATTGTGTACACTTTTCTGAAACGTTAGCATTAAGTATAGATACGAAGGAATGCGTGGTGTCACTTGTGAACAATCGTGCAGCACAGATAACGGACGGGTTTTATGCAGAACAGTAGGTGAGTACAGAAGACTTTCCGGAAAATAACTGCAAGGCTCTCACATCCTACACCAATGTCAAGCTTCGCTGGGAGACCGCGGTACTTTCAACAGATTCGGTAACCATTATACTTAAACTGAGCAGTTACAGTGGAATCTGGTTTATCAGCTCTCCTACATATATGAATATAATTTCATTTGTAATATCTACTTCAGAAACAAAATCATACGCTAAAGCATGTCGAATAAGAAAGATGTAAGTTAGCCAGGTAGATGACGGTGAAGTCTAAATCACAGCGAAGAATTAGGCGACGTATGAAGACAGCAAGGGGTGTGAAATGTACGAAACACCGCTTCATAGCGGACTCCCTCTACAAGTTAAACCGAAATTCAAATTAAAGCTGAATTTGAAGCAAAGAGCGTGATACGCTTTCTATATTGAAAAACATACAAACATTTGGTAATTACAACCATAAAACAACCACGAGTCAGTCATTGGCTCATGGAGTATTGACAAGAAGGAATCGTTTGCGGGAATTCATTGATATATTGAGAAAGAGAGGGGGGCCAGAAAGAACTGTCTACGACGAACTGGTTTCGGGCAGGACAAAGCGCGGTTTGAGCAAATGTGTAGGAGTAATCAACAAATCCTTGACAGGTCTCAAAGGAAATATATAAAAGATCTAACTGAAGATTCCAAAAAATACTGAGAAGGGAAAATAGCTAGTCACTTACATAAAATGTTTAAGTGTTAAACAAGTCTATAACAGCACATCAAGGATAATTTTAGCAGAATATGACCGATCTACGTAATATCACTACGGGATCGGAAGTGTGCTTTTATATTATCCTCTACTGTGATCAACCCAATGTCTCCCAAATCTATTAAACACGATTTTAGAAGCAGTTTACCCTTACCGAGAGTGAAGGAAATCAAACGACACGCAAGGAAGTTGAACATAAACTTAAAACTCAAGCTACAGGCAGTCACGTGGTTCGATTAACTCTTCTGTCTGTAGTATCATGTATTGCAAGCCGCAACGCGTATCGTATCGTACACTGACGTGACAAAGTATTGGGACAGCGACATCCACATACACAGATGGCGATAGTATCGTCTACACAAGGTTTAAAGGAGCAGTGCATCAGCGGAGCTGTCATTAGCAGACATTAAAACCCGAATAATAGTTGAAGCTATACGCACGGGAAATTCCATTTCGTAAATTGCCAGGGAATTCAATATTCCAACATTAACAGTGTCCAGAGTGTCCCGAGAATACCATATCTGAGGCATTACCTCTCATCACGGCAACGACTGAGAGCAGTGCCGTTGCCGTAGAGTTGTCAGGGCTAACAGGCGAGCAATATTGCGTGAAACAGCCGAAGAAGTCAATCTCGGTCTTACAACGAAGGTATCCGTTAGGACAGTGCACCGAAGTTTGGCGTTAATGGGCTTTGCCAGCAGACGACGACGCCTACAGCTCCTCTTCTGTGCTCGTAACCATATCAGATGGACCCGAGACTACCGTAAAATCGTGGTCTGCTCAGATGAAACTCGATTTCAGTTGCTAAGAGCAGATGCTAGGCTTAGAGAGTGGCGAAGACCTCCCATTTCCATGGACCCAAGTTGTGAACAAGGCACTGTGCAAGATGGTTGTGCCTCCATAACGGTGTAAGCTGTGTTTACATGGAATGAACTGGGCTATCTGGTCCAACTGAACAGATCATTGAGTGTAAATTGTTACATTCTGCTACTTGGAAATCATTTGAAGCCATTCATGAACTTCATGTTCCCAAACAAGAATGTAATTTCTATGGATGACAAGGCACCATGTCTCTCGGCCAGAAATCTTCGCAGTTGATTAGAAGATCATTCTAGAGAATGAACCCAGATTTCAGGACGTGAATGTCATTGAACACTTAGCGGACAAAATCGAGAGGTACAGACAGGTATTGAGGGCCTTGCACCAATATTTCTGCAGGGGACTTTGAGCGACTTGTTGACACCATGCCTCGTCGAGTTGTTGCACCGTATCGGGTGAAAGGAAACCGGAACAGGAGGTATCCTATGACATTCGTCACCTCAGTGTATACCGTACGTGTCACTGTAAATGACACATTAGACGGCACAGAAGCAACCCACCAGGGTGCAGCACGTACCACAGTTCCTATTTTATCAGTCTGCTCAGTCTAAGTTCGCAGCTCGAGATGTAGTGGCCAGCGTTGCTGCCTCTGGATCACAGGTCCAGGTTCGATTCCCGGCAGGGTTGGAGATTTTCTCTTCCGGGGGACTGGGTGTTTGTGTTGTCCTCATCATTTAATCATCATCATCATCATCATCATCATCATCCGTGACAGTGACTAGATTGGACTATGTAAAAAACTGGACTGTGTAAAAATAAGGGCTTTGTATGGGCGTTGATGACTGCACAAATGAGCTCACCACACACCAAACATCATTATCATCTGCCCAACCTATGAGGACCGATATCTGTAACGAGGTGCGGCCTCCCAGCCACACGACATCTGGACGTGGTTTCAACTTCGTTTCGCCACTTGTAGAAGACACACCATAGCACTCCTTGAACACCAACAAGTTGTGCAGTTTCCTAAATGCTCTCTGCGAGCATCCGGACCATCACAATCTGCCCTAGCTCGAACTCTGATAGATCGCATGACTTCCTCCTACATATGAACAGCACGCTCTCTGATACTAGATGAACTGTACTCCTGTCTGACTGGCAGTCGTTCCTCGCCAGGTGACGGTGCGATCGCCTGGACGCGTTTTTTTATACACACATCAAAAAAATTTTTGTATTACCTCGACTCCGAGAGTTCCTGAAGCTGTACAGAAAACTGGGATACAGAACAACATCATTTCCGCCATTTTTATTGCTCATGGAAACCACACATTACATGTTGCCCCACCATATAGCGAGACGTTCAGAGGCGTTGGTCCACTTGCATTGATGCATACCTGTATTCGTCATGGCATACTATACACAAGTTAATCAAGGCACTGTTGGTCCAGATTGTCGCACTCCCCCACGACGATTCGGCATAGATCCATCATACTGGTTTCTGAGTCACGTCGTCTATAAACAGCCCTTTTCAATCTATCCCACGCATGTACGATAGGGTTCATATCTGGAGAACATGTTGGCCACTCTAGTCGAGCGATGTCGTTATCCTGAAAGAAGTTATTCACAGGATGTGCTTGATGGGGGCGCGCACTGTCGTTCATGAAGGCGAATGCCTCGCCAATATGCTGCCGGAGGATGCCATTCACATATCGTTCAGCCGTTACGGCGCTTTCCGTGACCACCAGCGGCGTACGTCGGCCCCACATAACGCCACCCCATAACAGCAGAGAACCTCAACCTTGCAGCACTCGCTGGAGAGTGTGTCTGAGGCGTTCAGCCTTTACGGGATGCCTCGAAACACGTCACCGACGACTGTCACATTGCAGGCATATGCGACACTCATCGGTGAAGCAATTACAGGACGTGCTTGGATCAAGGAACAGTCGGAATTATAGTTGTAAATTGTTGTAGTTGCGCTGGAAAAGTCCCTGAGCTTCAAGCGCTAATAGAAAGCACAGAAGCTGATATCGTTATAGGTACAGAAAGCTGGCTAAAGCCTGAAATAAGTTCTGTAGAAATTTTTACGAAGTCTCAGACGGTGTTCAGGAAAGATAGATTAGGCAGAATTGGTGGTGGAGTGTTTGTGTCTGTCAGTAGTGGTTTATCTTGTAGTGAAGTCGAAGTAGATACTCTGTGCGAATTGGTGTGGGTGGAGGTTATACTTAACAGCCGAATTAAGTTAATAATTGGCTCCTTCTACCGACCCCCAGACTCCGATGATACAGTTGCGGAACAGTTCAGAGAAAGTTTGAGTCTCGTAACAAATAAATACCCCACTCATACGGTTATAGTTGGTGGGGTCTTCAACCTACCCTCGGTATGTTGGCAAAAATACTTGTTCAAAACCGGTGGTAGGCAGAAAACGTCTTCCGAGATTGTCCTAAATGCATTCTCCGAAAATTATTTCGAGCAGTTAGTCCACAAACCCACGCGAGTTGTAAATGGTTGCGAAAACACACTTGACCTCTTGGCCACAAACAATCCAGAGCTGATAGAGAGCATCATGACTGATACAGGGATTAGTGATCACAAGGTCATTGTAGCTAGGCTCAATACCATTTCTTCCAAATCCATCAGAAACAAACGCAAAATAATTTTATTTAAAAAAGCGGATAAAGTGCCACTAGAAGCCTTCCTAAAAGACAATTTCCATTCCTTCCGAACTGACTATGCGAATGTAGACGAGATGTGGCTCAAATTCAAAGATATAGTAGCAACAGCAATTGAGATATTCATACCTCATAAATTGGTAAGAGATGGAACGGATCCCCCGTGGTACACAAAAAAGGTCCGAACGCTGTTGCAGAGGCAACGGGAAAAGCATGCGAAGTTCAGAAGAACGCGAAATCCCGAAGATGGGCTAAAATTTACAGACGCGCGAAATCTGGCACGTACTTCGATGCGAGATGCCTTTAATAGCGAAGAAATTCTGGTCGTATGTAAAGTACACAAGCGGCAAGACGCAGTCAATACCTAAGCTGCGCAGTGCCGATGGTACTGTTATCGACGACTGTGCCGCTAAAGCGGAGTTATAGAACGCAGTTTTCCGAAATTCCTTCACCAGGGAAGACGAATGGAATATTCCAGAATTTGAAACACGAACATCTGCTAGCATGAGTCTCTTAGAAGTAGATACCTTAGGGGTTGCAAAGCAACTCAAATCGCTTGATACGGGCAAGTCTTCACGTCCAGATTGTATACCGATTAGGTTCCTTTCAGATTACGCTGATACTATAGCTCCCTACTTAGCACTCATATACAACCGCTCGCTCACCGATAGATCTGTACCTACAGATTGGAAAATTGCGCAGGTCGCACCAGTGTTCAAGAAGGGTAGTAGGAGTAATCCATTTAACTACAGACCTATATCATTGACGTCGGTTTGCAGTAGGGTTTTGGAGCATATACTGTATTCAAACATTATGAATCACCTCGAAGGGAACGATCTATTGACACGTAATCAGCATGGCTTCAGAAAACATCACTCTTGTGCAACGCAGCTAGCTCTTTATTCGCACGAAGTAATGGCCGCTATCGACAGGGGATCTCAAGTTGATTCCGTATTTCTAGATTTCCGGAAAGCTTTTGACACCGTTCCTCACAAGCGACTTGTAATCAAGCTGCGGAGCTATGGGGTATCATCTCAGTTGTGCGACTGGATTCGTGATTTCCTGTCAGGAAGGTCGCAGTTCGTAGTAATAGACGGCAAATCATCGAGTAAAACTGAAGTGATATCAGGTGTTCCCCAGGGAAGCGTCCTGGGACCTCTACTGTTCCTGATCTATATAAATGACCTGGGTGACAATCTGAGCAGTTCTCTTAGGTTGTTCGCAGATGATGCTGTAATTTACCGTCTAGTAAGGTCATCCGAAGACCAGTATCAGTTGCAAAGCGATTTAGAAAAGATTGCTGTATGGTGTGTCAGGTGGCAGTTGACGCTAAATAACGAAAAGTGTGAGATGATCCACATGAGTTCCAAAAGAAATCCGTTGGAATTCGATTACTCGATAAATAGTACAATTCTCAAGGCTGTCAAGTCAACTATGTACCTAGGTGTTAAAATTACGAACAACTTCAGTTGGAAGGACCACATAGATAATATTGTCGGGAAGGCGAGCCAAAGGTTGCGTTTCATTGGCAGGACACTTAGAAGATGCAACAAGTCCACTAAAGAGACAGCTTACACTACACTCGTTCGTCCTCTGTTAGAATATTGCTGCGCGGTGTGGGATCCTTACCAGGTGGGATTGACGGAGGACATCGAAAGGGTGCAAAAAAGGGCAGCTCGTTTTGTATTATCGCGTTATAGGGGAGAGAGTGTGGCAGATATGATACACGAGTTGGGATGGAAGTCATTACAGCATAGACGTTTTTCGTCGCGGCGAGACCTTTTTACGAAATTTCAGTCACCAACTTTCTCTTCCGAATGCGAAAATATCTTGTTGAGCCCAACCTACATAGGTAGGAATGATCATCAAAATAAAATAAGAGAAATCAGAGCTCGAACAGAAAGGTTTAGGTGTTCGTTTTTCCCGCTCGCTGTTCGGGAGTGGAATAGTAGAGAGATAGTATGATTGTGGTTCGATGAACCCTCTGCCAAGCACTTAAATGTGAATTGCAGAGTAGTCATGTAGATGTAGATGTAGAACGTGAAGCCAGTCCATTCGGCATGTGTTGGGCCCATCCGTACGCGCTGTATGGTGTCTTGGTTGCAAAGATGGACCTCACCATGACGTCGAGAGTGAAGTTGCGAATCAGGCAGCATATTGCGCGCAGTTTGAGTCGTAACAAGACTTCCAGTGCCTGCACGAAAAGCATTATTCAACATGGTGGGCGTTGCTGTCAGCGTTCCTCCGAGCCATAATCCGTAGGCAGCGGTAAGCCACTGCAGTAGTAGCAATTGGGTGGCCTGAGCGAGGCATGTCATCGACAGGCATTCTGGGTTATACCACTACTTATTTACATATATTTGCCACATTGTTGTTGGGGCTACATATAATAATAGTGTTCATTCAGAAGAATTTCAGTTCTTCATTAAGAAAATTGAAATACTAAAGAATATCAGAAGTCGTTAATAAGCCCCTGGATACGCTGCGGTGCCTGTATGTGTCACTGAGAGGTATAAAAATATGTTTCAAAATAGGCAGTACCTACTCCCAAGTACACATGAAAGGTCAGAGGTGATGACGTCACTGAAGGTTATGACATTTCCTGAGTAGTTATCTAACATACTTACCTGATAAACAATGGCAGGGTCTCTACCATAACCCACGTAGCTAAAATGAAGCAGAAGTATACTTGAAGAAGATTGCTGGCGACTCTTCAGTGCAGTATCGTTTCGACATTGGTGCTAGCTACCAGTTATTGTCTCTAAATTACCACTTCCATCGTACTCCAATAGCCAACATACGAATTTGTTTTTTCAATCAATCTACCAGAACAGACATCTATAACAGGCACAATGGAATGCCACACTTATATATCTTTGGATTCATAACCTAGGTGGTGAAGTGCACACTCAGTTAAGAATTAGAAGGCTTCGCAACATAGAGCACATCTGAACTTACACAGAAAAGTTCTGGATGAATTATAAAACTTCTCCTATGACTGTGTTAACTTTACCCTGATCTCAAACTCATTATCCAGCAAAGGAGTTACATTTTTCGACCCAATAGGTTATTCGTTACACTTCACAGAAGATGGAAACATTTGTGGAGATTTTTAGATGCTTATTTAATGACGAAAAATTTTACAAAGCGATTCGCAGAACACTTCCATCAGTAAAGTCAGATCCAATTAATTGTAAATATCTTGGCTGAATTCTCGTGATGTTTCACAGATGCAATAATGTCAACCATCAGAGTCCACCAAGTCAAAAAAGCCAACTTCCACCAGAGGGTGGCCCTGGTGGGCCTGTAGGCTGAGGTTCACCAGTTGGCTGGGGACCTCCAGTTGGTTCAGGCCCTCCAGTAGGGGTGCCTGGTGGTCCAGTTGGTTGAGGACCCCCAGTAGGTGGACCAGTTGGTTCAGGACCTCCAGTAGGTGTGGCTGGTGGTCCAGTTGGTTCAGGACCTCCAGTAGGCTGACCTGTTGGTTCAGGACCTCCAGTTGGTGGGCCAGGAGGACCAGTTGGTTGTGGCCCTTCAGTTGGTCCAGGAGGGCCAGGTGTAGTCTCCTGGCTGCGGCATGCTGCCACCTGTAGTGCAATGGTGTGCTATGTAGTACATCTTGCATTCTGTTTTGGATGAGTTGCCAGTAACAATATGAATGCAACACAATTCTCAACATTGCAGTTGTTAGTATGTAGTAGCAACATGAGCCACATAGGTTTTCTTGCTATTTGGTATGCAGAGAAATTTAATCTTACTCAAGAACTGTTGAATGTCTCATGGACTTCTAGGGAGCATAGACTTATACCGGGTATGACGAATATCGTAGGGGACTGTCATGTGCGCGAAGCAGATAAGTAACTAGTATGAAAGCTTCGCTAGTCCCAACAAACTGCATCAGTTGCAAACATTTTACAGGCGAGGTGAGTAACGAGGAAGCGCAAAAATATCCAGTTATGTCTTCTTGTGGGATTTGACATCTGGCATAAATGCTTGCTAAAACAGCTACAACAACAATCTGATATACTTATAGCAAAATGTTACTTCGCTATCATCATTCTATGTATTATTCGTCGAGGGCACATACACGAACAGTGGAAGAAGGAAAGAAGATTAAAGATTACCAACTTGTTGATAGCGGGATCATTAGAGATGAGTAACAACCTCAAATTTTCATGAAATTCCTCCATATTTTATGAAAGGAAAGAGAGCGACATATGCTTTAAGTGGTTCAGGGGTAAAATCTAAAGCAGAAGCTGGATGATCAGCGAGGAATTTGAACGCCTTTCTCTCGAACTGGTACCCCAATATCTCAACCTCTGCGATTGCTCGCACTGTGAACTGACAACCGACAGACGGTTAGATGGAGCTCTACTTTCTTATCGAAAATAAAGTGCATACTTACGTTACGTGCTGATATATGAATCACTATAGTGTCCACAAATGCGTATCATAACAATGTTTTCTCTTTTATATGCGAGAACAGAATGTTATGAACACAAAAAATACTCAGCCCTACGTCTACAGCCGTCTGTAGGTAGGATGTAGACGTGAATGTGTTAGTAATGGTATATGAAGCACAAATTTCTATTTGAATTTTATCAATCTTCAACCCGCAGTACTCACCAGAAGACACAGAAGGAGAGCTGCCACTGTCGCCCTCATGGTGATGGAAGTGCTGAGGTGAACGTGAGCCACAGAGCTTTTATAAGGCTCTCCAACGCCTGATGTGGAGTATTCGTGATTCCGTGACTCGTCAACAAAGGAACCGAACAGAGACCGCAACCCAAGTCAGACAATGGACGATCTGGTTGTATCACAAGGCTACAGAGCACAGCTGCGACGAACTGAATAGCATACTGTCGCTTATTTTCCCACAGATAACTGCAAAAACGTGGTTGTCAAAAGTGTCGAAAAATCCTACTTTCGGAAAGGAATATCCAATAATGATGAGGTAGTTGTTACGTTTATGTTACGAATTGGGAGGACGTCACACATTGCTTATTTGGAGAGCAATTGAAGAGTCAACCCGGAAAAACTTTGTATAATCGTTTTCCAGGCAGTCGTGGACTTACCTAACACTACACTGCAACGTATTGTTAATACGTAACTCAGTACTCATACAGTCATAAATACTTCATTTCACGCAATGGTGGATTGTCTGGCCCATGTGTTACAGCAGAGGAGAGTGTTGTAGTTGGAACTCTATTCAGACTTTGGTCTCTAGCCAGCCCTGTAATTTGAAGGATTTTATGTTCTTTCATTCGGTTTTGAAGTGAGAGCAGTCACTTATGTGTACTGTTTTCTTTTCTGAAACTATTACAATTACTCTAGCTAAGAAGGGTTTTTTCAAAATGTGGAGAAAAGTCCCAAGGTACAACAATATACCTAGGAAGAAATATTACATTTAAATTTCAATGTGCAGTAGTGGACGACATACTCTTGTAAATACTGTGTTTAATAATCTACGTCTTACATTGGTATTCTGCAACACATCATTTATAAGTAACTAAAATCAAGTTAAGAAGAAATATTATCTAGAACCAGATACAAGTTGAAAACATTTGGTAATAGAAGCTACAGACATATAAAATAAATTTCCGTTTTGGAGACACGGATAATTGTTGGTACGTTAAAGAACCTCAGTGAATTTCCAAGCATCACGGGTTCATGATTGCAGACCATCTTCCATTTCTATAAACAAGATGGTGCCCGACCGAGGAAGTCTGATTTATCCATCTAGACGTTCTGTAACTAGTTTTCAAAATATCCAACATTTTCCTCACCATAAATGTCTTTAACTGAAGAATTAACAATAACCTTCAATCAGTTTTACCATATGATATAACACGTACATGTGCAGAACTCGTCATATTTACAAGAGCTACACACAGCACAACCTGATGTTTCCCTACAACAAACGAGTAGAAAAAATGGAAACTGCATATGGCGGTTTTAGTACGCATTTCGTTAATAGTTTCTTTACTCAGACATTAGATTAAAACATCGAGAAAGGGAACGTCAGTCATACTTAGGTACGCTATACACTAGATCCGACACTCTAACTTTCATTTTTGTAAATTTAATAACTCCGCTATTCCTTGAGCCGCACTTCTAATATTCATTACAAATGTATTTTGTGGAGTTATTTCCCGAAATTCTGATTTCTAGCGTGGTTGTACAATGATATAGCTACTAGAGTGATTTGTAAGGAGTATGATTCAAATCGCTGTCCACTCTGGCAGTTTTTTCTGCATTTAATCGGTTTCGATTAGCGTCAATTTTGGTTTCCACACACTACATGGTTCACGGTAGTGGCCCATCTAGTCTATGATAAAGAACCACACAAATGGTCACGTTTGAGAGGCAATCATGATGAACCGTCCAGTACTTGGTATCATAAAGTTTTGTCCTTGTTGTAATTATTGCTGTAGTAATAACTATTATTAAGAGAACAACTAAAAGGCTATATCTTTTAAAATTGATTTACATTGCGGGCTATTTTGCATACGGTATTACATTTTAATCTGAATGCAGTTAGTATTACTCCTGGATGTTTGGATAACAGAATTCTATTTCCTAGCCGTTATATTTAACGGTAGCATTGCTCATTAATCCCCACGTATTATTTCTTAGTTTGTAAAATTTTGGAGCAATGAGTCTATATTTTGTTAAATAATGAAACATTATAAATGACATAAAGCAGAGGCTACAAGCTGTAACTTTAATTCGAGTTATTGAGAATTTTTGTCACAGAACATGTATTTATCACATGTGTTCACTGTACATGACCTAACCGTCCTTACATGGCAAGTTCCTTTAGACAACCATTCCAGTGGATAATTACAACTCATAGTGTATTTTGTAGCTGATTGTTGAGAAATTTATATTTAGGAAACTTTTCTTATCTTCCTATCTTAGTTAGTTTTTATCGACGCATTGAATACCAGTTGCCATGCGTAGTATACATCTGCAATTAATTTGGTTCCTGAACGTCTCCTCCATACTGCAATATTGGTACATGTAAAGCTTTTATGCTTCGTGGCAGAATCGTCCCAAATTTGAGAGTTTCTGGATAAGAGTTTTATTTCCATAAAGTGTCATAGAGTTAACTCCAACGATTATTCTTAGGAAATTAGGAATTTGGGAATACCGTACTCTCTTCATGAAGCTGGGGATCGTCCCTATTTGGTGAATAGAAGAATGCGAACAGCAGAGTGTAGTAAGGTGGAAATGAAATATCTTTTTCGAAGCAAGGGGGATGAAAGGAGGGCAACTATGGCGAAAGCTAATGGTCAAGGTTAAGGTATTCACATCGGATGGAGATTAATTTGCTACATCTCTACTGAAAATCCACTACATCAAACTAAGCTACATGAAACCCAAAAAATTAAGAGATGAAAATTAATCTGAAAATGTGAAACACGGTTTTATGATGTTGAAAGGAGGACATTCGTAATTTGTAGAGAATTAATCCATGTGATTATGCGGAATAGAAGGTGCAGAATGAATTTAGTCGCTTCGCCAGAATTGTACTATGAGGAAAAAAAAATATTGAAAATTCGACAATCTTTTATGTAGCTGCATCATGCGTTTTAATGAGAGCAGGAATTTTTACAGTGGTCCACATATATTATTAGCGTTATATACAGATACGAATGAGCGGAGGGTGACATTTGTGAACACTGGATCAGCAAAGATGCAGAATAAGTCCTATACATGGCAGGAGGTGAGTACGCTAGCGTTCTGGAAAATGTCTGCAAGGCTTTAGAATACTATACAGATGCTAAGCTTGGAGAGAGACCGTTTTGCATTCAACGGATGTAAGAAACAGTTTTTATCAGGGGTTTTCAAACTGTGCCACACTTCCAAGGGGCGTAGCAATGTTATTAATACACACGCTATATTTCTACAGTTCTCTGTACAAATTTGAATAGTTCTGAGAATTTCGTGAAACAATTGTGATCAGAATTCTGAATTGTTTATCAGCTGTTATTTGAGAAGGTCAGACCCGTTCGTCTTTGGGAATTAGTTGAGTAGTCCTCGTTCCTTTGTAGATATTGTCAATTTTACTCGCTCACTTATCATTTGTTATCTAGTTTTGCATGGTATATAAATTCGCAGGATACAACGAAAATGACTAACTTACATGTGGATTTCTTCGGAGTAGTGAAGGAACTCCAGACACTCAATAAAGGGAAGTCTTCTGGTCCAGACTATTCTAACATTCTGCGTGGTGTCTGTTTCTCTATATCGTGTCTCCCTACCACTTTCGGGGAACGACGCTCTGAGCGTGTTTTTTAGGGAATTGACTAGTTTGAACCTGGGACCTGTTGCTGGTAAGGAGACGCCAGACCACACATGGCATGTAGAATTCAGAGGAGTTCAGCGAGACTAGCGATGATATAACCAAATACTTAATGATTTCAGCGTCAGCTCCACTGCACTCCCTGTAAAACAATCTTCATACTAACTAAATTTAGTGGAAGTGGTTCAAGGATTTCCTATTTTTAGTTAGCTGGTAAAATAACGTCGAAAAAGAGTTAAGTTTACTATTGGAAATTTCACTCTACTGACAAAACATTGTTTATAAATTGCAATATTGATAAAAGGAAATGTTTTAATACAGGATGGTAAAAATTAAATGCGTTCAACAAAAATGTGAACGAATATTCCCTGAATGTGTTTCCAAGTTCTACAATGGATCGAAGGACGACCTATGCCATATCACATCTATAATCTATGTTTAAATTAGGTTTCAAAAAAGAGAAAACTATCAAAATGGTCTACAGTGACCCTCAAATATCTTTAATTACTTATCTAACTTGTCGTAAATTACAGTGGCTGGTGTGCCTTCTCAATAACTATGCATCAGAAAAATCATCGCGTTTCAGATTTTTACTTCAAGTAGCAAATGTGAACACCATGAGCTTAATTGACGATCGACACTAGTATTACGCAGAAACGGGGTGTAACAGATGAGACTTCTGCAGTTCTGAGTGAAGCTTTATGCGCTGTTATGCGGCATCGCGTGCGTTCATTACCTTGTCGGTGTTCGCCAGGGGGCGGCGGACAGCGCAGCTCCGCTCACCTCGCCGTCTCGGAAGCAACTCTCTCCTAACTTCTCCTTACTACAATTTACCGAAGTTGGTTTTAAAAAAACTATCTGGCTGTGTTTTCATCTGACCAATCAGGGTCTCAATGTTAACCTTAAGCTCCGCCTACAAAAATTCTTTCTATCCAATGAGAAACGTTATACTTTTCGTGGTGAGGCAATGTTTTTAAAGTTTGCAACGTAACAGAGACGCGAAAAACTCTCACGCTAAAATTTGCAGCTTGTGTGGTCCTTTAGTGTTATCGTAAGATCTATACTGTTATTCTGGAGGGCTCTAGCTTTTAACATGGGCTGGGGGTGGTCCTGACGTAATAGAGACGCAAAAAAGTCTTACACTAAAACTTGCAGCTGGGGTGGTCCTAGTGGTTAGCTGGAAACGTGGGTGTTCAGGCCGTCCCTTATCGTACGGCCTTCTAGCTTAACACGGTTCTGCTCTCGGCATCTGTTCTCGTTTCTCCCCTCGGAACTGCGTCTGTCTCACGGTGGGAAGGTATGATATGTATTTAGGCATTCTTGTGTTAGTCTGTGGTATTCCATTTGCTCACTCGTTACTCGTATTACTTTGGTTAATTTAATGTCATGATTTATTCGGAGCTACGTGACATACTACTGGATTTGTTTATCATGTCAGGGTTTTCATGGCAGGTGTTGGATTTGCCTGACTCCTTACACTGTATACCAATTAGGTTCCTTTCAGAGTATGATGGTTCAGTAGCTGCATACTTCCCAATCGTGTACAATCGCTCGCTCGATGAGTATATGTAATCAAAAACTTGAAATTCTCAGGTCACACCAATATTCAATAAAGTTAATACTGTTTATTCACTAAATTACTGGTGCATATCTTTAACGTCGATATGCAGCAGTAGTTTGGAACTTATATAGTATTTGAACATTATAAATTACCTCGAAGAGAACGGCTTATTGACCCATAATCAACATATATTCAGAAAACTTCTTTCTTGTGAATTGTTGAGTGCTATCGACAAGGGAATTCAAAATATTTCTGTATTTCTTAATTTCCAGGAGGCTTTTGACACCGCACGTCACAAGCGGCTTGTAATCAAAATGTATGCTTATGAAACATCATCTCATTTGTGCGACTGGGTTCCTGTTTACTTTCAGAGAAGTTACAGTTCGTAGTAATTAAGGGTAAGTCATCGAGGGAAACAGAAGTGATTTTTTCATTCCCGGAGGTAGTGATAAGGACTTCTGCGTTCCTTACCTATATGAACGATTTAGGAGATAATCGGAACAGCCGTCTTAGTTTACGTGATACAGTCGTTTATCGTCTAGTAAAGTCGTCAACTGATGAAAAGCAGTTGCAAACAGATTTAGATAGGATATCTGTATGGCTTGAAAATTGACAATTGACTGTAAATAATGAAAAGTGTGAGGTGATACACATTTGTTCTAAATGGAATCTATTAAACTTTGGTTACACAATAAATCAGTCAAATCTAAAGGCCGTACATTTAATTAAGGACCTCGGATATACAATTAGGACTTGAATTAGAAAGAACACATAGACGATACTGTGGGGAAGGTGATCCAAAAACTGCTTTTTATTAGAAGAACACTTAGAAAGTACAACAGATCTATTAAAGAGAATGCCTACACTACACTCGTCCGTCCTCTTTTCGAATCTTGCTGCGCGGGGATTACCGGGATATATCAAGAAAGTTCAAAGGAGATTAGCACGTTTCCTACTACGGAGAAATAGGGGAGAGAGTGCAACGGACATATACAGGACTTCAGGTGGACATCATCAAAACAAAGGCGTTTCTTGTTGCGTCGGGATCTCCTCACGAAATTTCAATCACCAACTTTCTCCTCCGAACGTAAAATTCTTTTTGTTGACGCCGACCTACATAGAGAGGAACGATCATCACAATGAAATAGGTGAAATCAGAGCTCGCACGAGAAGATGTAGGTGTCGGTATTTACGTGCCCTTTTCGGAAATGAAATAATAGCGAGTTAGTGTGCAGATGGTTCGATGAACCCTCTCTCAGGCACTTAAGTGTGATTTGCAGAGCAGCCTTGTAGAGGTAGATGTAGATGAAAAAAAAAAAAGGTGACGATATGCAAAATAATTACTTCTGCATGATAAATTCATTGATTATCTAATGTAGACAGGTAGTTTACTTCGATGTCGTTAGCTGAATGCGTTCTCAGAGTAGATGGATGACGTGTGAAGCCAGTGACCGCAAACCAAGCAGGGAGAGGCGAGGACAAGCTGAATGGAGTCACGGGTTACAGAACCCGTTTAACACTCAACGCGGGCAACCCGGACCACCATTTACTTTTGAGAGAATCTCTTAGTTGGAAAAAGTACGATGTTCGTTTACTGATACTTATGTATATTTATGTGGGCATTACTAGCACGAAATAACTGGTAGTAAACAGTCATCTGTCAAACCGACATTAACAGTTTACAACATCTAGGAGTACAAATTAACTACGCCTTGAAATTGGGATTAGAATTTTTTCTTGGAAATTTAACGACTTCCGTCACAGGAGCTCATAAACTACAGACTAAAATTGGAAGGTTTGTTTCAGGAACACACAAATATAGTGGGAGATCGTCGAAAGTTAACAAGCGAAAGATACATAAACTTTTTTCAAAACATTGACGACGTAGCAAACGTTACCGAAAAATATAGCCAGGTTTTGATCAATCAGAAGCTGAAACGCGTTCCAAGGATGACAGACGTCAGAAGTTATAGATAGAGAAATCAAGAAACAGCGTGCGAGATAGCATTAACTCTGTCGCTCTGTTTTTTGACAGAATTCAATGAAGGATTTAGAAAAGAAAGCTACTGTCTGTATCTGTAAGGTTACATGCCAATTTAATTGCAACTGCTTCCATAATAACTTTATCCCAATAGCTGGAAATGCATGCAAGAATCCCCGTTCCAATGTTCTGTAATGCAAATGTTCTCGGCCCTTATTCTCAGGACATCGCTCCTCCACAGTACTGATAGTCTCACCAATATGTGACATGCCTCAACTGCAAGGAAAACATTTGACACACACGTTGGCGACCCATGATCGTCCTACAAGGAACCTAAAAGTATCCTGCTCTTAGATGCATCTCTGTTACATTCTCCCATGAGTGTTACACAGCTGGCCTTCTCTGTATCCGTTCAGTGTCTCCTGTTAGTCCTATCTGGTATGTGTCTCACACACTTGAGCAATATTCTTGTACCGATCTCACGAGTGATTTGTAAACCGTCAGCTTTGTAGATTGATTGCATTTCCCCAGTATTCTTCCAATAAAACTTAGTGTACCACCTGCTTTACCCACGACTGAACCTATGTGAACATTCCATTTGATATTCCTACAATGTGTTAGAGCCTGGTATTCGTATGAGTTGTCCGATTCCAACGGTGACTCGTAGTATGTGTCACAGAATCATACAAATTTTCACATCGGCTACTCTTGTGAAATCATGTAGTACCTAGTATTAAGAACGTTTTGACCGTGATGTGATTGTTGCTGTAGTAACAGGTAGGAGTAAGACAACAACTCAAAGCCTGTATTTATTCTGTTCGTCTCCATTCACGACTGTTTTGCATATAATACCACCTTTCCATCCACATGCAGTTAGTTTTGCTGCTAGATGTGAAAATTAACGAATTGTATTTTTTAGCAGTTACATTTATGCCGTGGAGACTGACCTTCATTCTCTTCTCACATATGATTTTGTCCTTTGCAAAGCTTCGAAACAACTAGTCCATAAACTCTTAAATGATAAATCAGCATTATTGATAATAAGTAGAGGTCACACGATGTAGCTTTGAGTTCCCGATCATTGTTGCCACAGAACCTATTATTATCATTTACTTTGTCTGTAGATGACCTAACCGTCCTTACATTGCATTTTTCCTTGACAGAACTATTCCAGTAACTAATTTTCGCTCAGTTTGAATTTGGTAGCTGACTACACTAAACGTTACTTAGCCTCACATTTTCCTTCTTACATCTGGAAATTTGTATGGTTTTTCGCTTCTGATTTGAGACCTATTGCTCTGTGATATACGTATTACACATCTGCAAAAACAATGGGTCTGAGCTCCAATCCCATGCTTCAATACTGGTACATGTAAATCTAAATGAACCTCTTAGTAGAACTTAACTCAACCGTTTACTCCTATGACTTAAGTATATGAGAACATGATAGCGTTCTCATGTAGTCGTCCTTTCTGGTGAATAGGAGAATGCTACTCAGGAGTAGATGGTAGATTGGAAATGAAATACCTTTTTCGAAAGAAGGGGAGAAAAAGTTGGGCGAAGGACCTTTCAACAGTGGTGAAAGCAATTGGTCAGAGTTGATGTATCCCTCTGGGCTTCAGGCTTGTTTACGATGCATACATGAAAAATTCACCAGTTGAAATTTAATTACACGAAACCCTGAAAATTAAGGCATAAAAAATTATCTTCAAACATGAAATAAGGATATACGACGCGGAAATTAGAACATGTGAAATTAGTACAAAATGGGCTCTTCAATCAGTTTCGTTAAGGGGAATGAAAGGTGCCGCATAATCAAATTGCATCATAGAAAATTCACTATGAGTACATTGACATCACTGATGGTGGAAATGGACAATTTGTTTTGAACGCGGTTACTAGAGACATTCAAGTTGCAGCAATGGTTTCTATGACATCAAGCAGCAAGAATACGTGTGTGAAAGTACCGGAATTGTGTACACTTTTTGTGAAAGCCAAAATCGCTTGTCCTTAACATCTTTATTCCAATTATTAGTATCGACAGAATCGAGCTGTCAATTTCAGATTGCTACTACACTTTGTGTGTAACGTTCACGTAGATGTGTCGCCGACATTTTGAGAACAAAGTGTAAGTACATTAAGAAACTCCACATGGTTCGTCGTTTAGTTCATTAATGTATTTAAACTTGGTTCTCAGTATGTCGACGACACATGTATGTGAGAATGTACGAAGAGTTTAATGCCAGTCTGAAGATGGTGGCACGATTCAGTCGAAACTATTAGTTGGAATAAAGACTTTAAAATCAAGTGGTCTTGGTGTTCGCAATATCGGAATTCACATCTAATTTTCTGAAACGTTAGCATTAAGTATAGATACGAAGGAATGCGTGGTGTCACTTGTGAACAATCGTGCAGCACAGATAACGGACGGGTTTTATGCAGAACAGTAGGTGAGTACAGAAGCCTTTCCGGAAAATAACTGCAAGGCTCTCACATACTACACCAAAGTCAAGCTTCGCTGGGAGATCGCGGTGCTTTCAACAGATTCGGTAACCATTATACTTAAACTGAGCAATTACAGTGGAATCTGGTTTATCAGCTCTCCTACATATGTTGTTGTTGTGGTCTTCAGTCCTGAGACCGGTTTGATGCAGCTCTCCATGCTACTCTATCCTGTGCAAGCCTCTTCATCTCCCAGTACCTACTGCAACCTACATCCTTCGGAATCTTCTTAGTGTATTCATCTCTTGGTCTCCCTCTACGATTTTTACCCTCCACGCTGCCCTCCAATACTAAATTGGTGATCCCTTGATGCCTCAGAACATGTCCTACCAACCGATCCCTTCTTCTCGTCAAGTTGTGCCACAAACTTCTCTTCTTCCCAATCCTATTCAATACCTCCTCGTTAGTTATGTGATCTACCCATCTAATCTTCAGCATTCTTCTGTAGCACCACATTTCGAAAGCTTCTATTCTCTTCTTGTCCAAACTATTTATTGTCCATGTTTCACTTCCATACATGGCTACACTCCATACAAATACTTTCAGAAACGACTTCCTGACACTTAAATCTATACTCGATGTCAACAAATTTCTCTTCTTCAGAAACGCTTTCCTTGCCATTGCCAGTCTACATTTTAATATCCTCTCTACTTCGACCATCATCAGTTAATTTGCTCCCCAAATAGCAAAAGTCCTTTACTACTTTATGTGTCTCATTTCCTATTCTAATTCCCTCAGCATCACCCGACTTAATTTGACTGCATTCCATTATCCTCGTTTAGCTTTTGTTGATGTTCATCTTATACCCTCCTTTCAAGACACTGTCCATTTCATTCAACTGTTCTTCCAAGTCCTTTGCTGTCTCTGACAGAATTGCAATGTCATCGGCGAACCTCAATGTTTTTATTTCTTCTCCTTGGATTTTAATACCTACTCCGAATTGCTCTTTTGTTTCCTTTACTGCTTGCACAATATACAGATTGAATAACATCGGGGAGAGGCTACAACCCTGTCTTACTCCCTTCCCGACCACTGCTTCCCTTTCATGTCCCTCGACTCTTATAACTGCCATCTGGTTTCTGTACAAATTGTAAATAGCCTTTCGCTCCCTGTATTTTACCCCTGCCACCTTTAGAATTTGAAAGAGAGTATTCGAATCAACATTGTCAAAAGCTTTCTCTAAGTCTACAAATGCCAGAAACGTAGGTTTCCCTTTCCTTAATCTTTCTTCTAAGATAAGTCGTAAGGTCAGTATTGCCTCACGTGTTCCAGTATTTCTACGTAATACAAACTGATCTTCCCCGAGATCGGCTTCTACTAGTTTTTCCATTCGTCAGGTGTGATATGTACTTTAGAAACAAAGTCATACGCTAAAGCATGTCGAATAAGAAAGATGTCCGTTAGCCAGGTAGATGACGGTGAAGTCTAAATCACAGCGAAGAATTAGGCGACGTATGAAGACAGCAAGGAGTGTGAAATGTATGAAACACTGCTTCATAGCGGACTCCCTGTACAAGTTAAACCGAAATTCACATTAAAGCTGAATTTGAAGCAAGTAGCATGATACACCTTCCAAATTTATAAACATATGAAATTTGGCAATTACAGCCATAAAACAACCATGAGTCAGTCACTGACCCTACGACGAACTGGTTTCGGACATGGCAAAGCCCGGTTTGAGCAAGTATGCAGGAGTAATCAACAAATCCTTGACATAACTGAAGAGGCCAAAGAATACTGAAAAAGGAAAATAGCTAGTCACTTATACATAATGTTTAAGTACTACACAAGTCTATAACAGATCATCAAGGATAATTCGAGCAGAATACGACTAATCTACGTAATATCACTATGGGATAGGAACTGTGATTTTATGGTATCCTCAACTGCAATCAACCCAGCCTCTCCCTAATCTATTAAACAACCATTCTAGAACCAGATTATCCTTACCGAGAATGAAGGAAATCAAACTACACGCCAGCAAGTTGAACAGAACTTAAAAATCAAGCTACAGGCAGTCACGTGGTCGGATTGACTCGTGTATCTGGAGTATAATGTATTGCAAGCCGCAACGCGTATCCTATCGTACACTGAGGAGACAAAATAAAGGGACAGCGATATCCACATATACAGATGGCGATAGTGTCGTGTACACAAGGTGTGAAAGGGCAGTGCATTGGGGGAGCTGCCATTTTTACTCGTTTTGAAAAGGTTTCCGACATTATTGCAGCACGACGGGAATTAGCAGACTTTGAAAGCCGAGTAATAGTTGAAGCTATACGCACGGGACATTCCATTTCGTGAATTGTTAGGGAATTCAATATTCCGACATCCACAGTGTCCAGAGTGTGCCGAGAGTACCATATCTGAGGCATTACCCCTCATCACGGCAACGCAGTGGCGGACGGCCTTCACCTAACGACTGAGAGCAGTGCCGTTGGCGTAGAGTTGTCAGGGCTAACAGCCGAGCAATATTGCGTGAAACAGCCGAAGAAGTCAATGTCGATCTTACAACGAACGTGTCCGTCAGGACAGTGCACCGAAGTTTGGCGTTAATGGGCTGTGCCAGTAGACGACGACGCCTACAGCTCCTCTTCTGTGCTCGTAACTACATCGGATGGACCAGAGATTACTGAAAAATCGTGGTCTGGTCAGATGAAACCCGATTTCAGTTGCTAAGAGCAGATGGTAGGCTTAGAGAGTGGCGAAGACCTCCCATTTCCATGGACCCAAGTTGTGAACAAGGCACTGTGCAAGATGGTTGTGCTTCCATATCGGTGTAAGCTGTATTTACACGGAATGAACTGGGCTCTCTGGTCAAACTGAACAGATCATTGACTATAAATTGTTACATTCAGCTACTTGGAGATCATTTGAAGGGATTCAAGAACTTCACGTTCCCAAACGAGGATGTAATTTTTATGAATGACAATGCACTATATCACTAGGACAAAATTCTTCGCAGCTGATTTGAAGTACATTATAGAGAATTTGAGTGAATGATTTTGGCACCCAGATCGCCCGACATGAATCTCATTGAACGCTTATCGCACACAGTCGAGAGGTACAGAAGGTGTTGAGGTGGTTTGCGTCAGTATTTCTGCAGGGAACTTTGAGCGACTTGTTGAGACCATGCCACGTCGAGTTGCTGCACTGTATCGGGTAAACGGAAATCGGACCTGGAGGTATGCTGTGACCTTCGTCATCGCAGTCTATACTGTATATGTCACTGTAAATGGCACCTTAGACGGCACAGAAAGAACCCACCACGGCTAAGCACGTATCACAGTTCCTGTTTTATTTTGCTGCTTCTGGATCAAAGGGTCTAGGTTCGATTCTCGGCAGGGTTGGAGATTTTCTGTTCCGGAGGGCCGGGTGTTTGTGTTGTTCTCATCATTTCATCATCATCATCATCATCATCATCATCAACATTCGTGACAGTGACTAGATTGAAGTATGTAAAAAAATGGTCTGTGTAAAAATTAGGACTTTGTACAGGCGTTGATGACCGCGCAGTTGACCTCACCACATACCAAACATCATTATCATCTGCCCAGCCTATGAGGTACGATATCTGTAATGAGGTGCTGCCGCCCAGTCACACGACATCTGGACGTGGTTTCATTTTGGTTTCCCCAAGACATACTTTAGCACTCCTTGAACACCAACAGGTTGTACAGTTTCCGAAATGCCCTCGCCGAGCATCCGGACCATCACAGTCTGCCCTCGCTCGAACTCAAATAGGTCGCATGACTTCTCCCTCCTACATATGGACAGAACGCTCTCTGATACTACATAACCCATATGCCTGTCTGACTGGCAGTCGTTCCTCGCCAGGTGACGCTGCTATCGCCTGGACAGGTTTCTTATACACACAACAAAAAAGTTTTGTAATACTCGACTCCGAGAATTCCGGAACCCGTACAGAAAATTGGGATAGAGATCAACATCATTTCCGCCGTTTTTGTTGCTCATGAAAACCACACATTGCATGTTGTCCCTTCAGAGACTTTGGTCCAGATTTCTAAACACACCGGTACCTATAATACGCAATAGCACGTCCTCTTGCTTTGATGCAGGCTTGCCGGCCGCGGTGGTCTCGCGGTTCTAGGCGCGCAGTCCGGAACCGTGCGACTTCTACGGTCGCAGGTTCGAATCCTGCCTCGGGCATGGATGTGTGTGATGTCCTTAGGTTAGTTAGGTATAAGTAGTTCTAAGTTCTAGGGGACTAATGACCACAGCAGTTGAGTCCCATAGTGCTCAGAGCCATTTGAACCATTTGATGCAGGCTTGTATTCGTCATGGCATACTATCCACAAGTTTCTAAAGGCACATTTTGTCCAGATTGTTCCACTCCCAAACGACGATTTGGCATAGATCCATCAGACTGGTTTCTGGGTCACGTCGTCTATAAAAAGCTCTTTTCAATCCATCCCACTCATGGACGATAGTATTGGCCACTCTTGTCGAGCGATGTCGTTATCCTGAAAGACGTCACTCACAAGATGTGCACGATGAGGGTAGGTAGCGGTCAGACACTGCAATAGCACCCCTTGGACGGCCTGAGCGAGGCATGTCATCGACGGTTCCTGTCTCTCTCTTTTTCGCATGCAGGAGTGAAGCTAGAGACGGGTCTCCTGTTCCCACATTACATGATGCATCAGCACCTCTCCCCCTTCCCCATGTCCAACATAGCCGCAATATCTGACACTACATTATGGAATGGTCGTCACTGGGGCTGGTGCGCTGAGAGCCTGTGTGACGCCACGGTCGGCGCTTTTGGCGTTTTTAGTTTTGCCGCCAACCGCTACTGTGGCCCAACCAATCTCCGCACCGCCGTCAATCAGATTTAGTTCTGCTTCGTGATACGTGGCCCCCACAGGCAGCAAGGGGTCCCTGTCGGGTTGGCGTAAGACAGTTCTACTACGGGATGCCCGTGTTCTCCTGACTCGATCTTTTCTTATTTCCTACTATTTGGGGTTATGAAGAAACCTCTGCACAGACATCATATCTCAGATTTCTAGGAATTGCGATTAGCTTTCCTTTCAGTGAGTCGACAGACTGCAGAAATGAGTATTGACGAGGGACTACTGAAGCTTATGTTGCCATGTCAGGAAAATACAGTAGATGGAAACCAATTTTAGCGACGGCAGCTGTTGTTTTCCGACTCATAAAGGGGCGAGATAGGTCATGTTGCAGGAGCAGTTTTCGTCTCGGTGCACACTCGCCGCACATTATCACCAATCTCCTGCTAATATTCACAATGTTCACATCCCCTTTCCATATAAACTTTATTTTACAGCCCTGTCCTAGATATTTACACTGAGTGAAAGAGGACGGAAAATTCGCCGGTACAGTGAGTGGATTGCACTTCTAGTAATTATCCCGAAACATACAGTTAGAACAAAGTACAACGTACTTGAAACTGTATTTGTGCATGTATTATTATTTTCTAAATACGTTGCTCGCGCTTCATAACGTGACATTATTCTGGGTTATACCACTACTTATTTACATATATTTGCCTCTTTGTTGTGGCTATTTATCATAATAGTCTTAATTCAGAAGAATTTCAGTTCTTCATGAAGAAAATTGAAATACCAAAGAATATCAGAAGTTGTTATTAAGCCTCTGGATACGTTGCCATGTCTATATGTGTTACTGAGATGCATAAAAGTAGATATCAAAATAGACAATACCTACTCTCAAGTTCACATGACAGGTCAGAGGCGATGGAGTTCTGGTGATCACATTTCCTGAGTATTTATCAAATATACTTACCTGATACACAATGGCAGGGTCTCTACCATAATCCACGTAGCTAAAATGAAGCAGACGTACACTTCTAGAAGTTTTCTGACGGTTGCGTCGTACTCCTATAGACATCACACAAGTTTGTTTTTTCAATCATTCTACCAGAAAAGACATCTATAACGGGTACAAAGGAATGTTATATATCTTTGGATTCACAGCCTACGTGGCGAAGTGCACACTCAATGAGGAATTAGAAGACTTCGCAATGTAGGGCACATTCTGAACTTACAGAGAAAAGTTCTGGATGAATTATAAAACTTCTCCTATGTCTGTGTTAACTTTACCTTGATTTCAAACTCATTATCCAGCAAAGGAGTCACAGTTTTCGACGCAATAGGTTATTCGTTACACTTTACAGAAGATGGAAACATTTATGGAGATTTTTAGATGCTCATTTAATGCCAAAAATTTTTACAAAGCGATTCACAGAACACTTCCATCAGTAAAGTCAGATTCTGTTAATTGTAAATATCAAGTCTGAACTCTCTTGATGTTTCACAGATGCAATAACATCAACCATCAGAGTCCACCAATTCAAAAAAGCCAAAGTCCCCCAGAGGGTGGCCCTGGTGGGCCTGTAGGCTGAGGTTCACCAGTTGGCTGGGGACCTCCAGTTGGTTCGGGACCTCCAGTAGGGCTGCCCGGTGGTCCAGTTGGTTGAGGACCCCCAGTAGGTGGACCAGTTGGTTCAGGACCTCCAGTTGGTGGGCCTGGTGGTCCAGTTGGTTGAGGACCCCCAGTAGGTGGACCAGTTGGTTCAGGACCTCCAGTTGGTGGGCCTGGTGGTCCAGTTGGTTGAGGACCCCCAGTAGGTTGACCTGTTGGTTCAGGACCTCCAGTAGGTGTGCCTGGTGGACCAGTTGGTTGTGGCCCTTCAGTTGGTCCAGGAGGGCCAGGTGGAGTCTCCTGGCTGTGGCATGCTGCCACCTGTAGGGGAACGGTGTGCTATGTAGTACATCTTGCATTCTGTTTTGGATGAGTTGATAGTAACAATATGAATGCAACACTATTCGACAACATTGCAGTTGTTAGTTTGAACTAGCAACATGAGCCACATAGGTTTTCTCCCTATATGGTATACAGAGAAATGTACTCTTACTCCAGAACTGTTGAATGTCTCATGGACTTCTAGGGAGCATAGACTTATACCGGATATGACGAATATCGTAGAGGACTGTCATGTGCGCGGAGCAGAGAAGTAACTCGTATGAAAGCTTCGCTAGTCCCAACAAACTACATCACTTGCAAACATTTTACAGGCGAGGTGAGTAACGAGGAAGCGCAAAAATATCCAGTTATGTCTTCTTGTGGGATTTGACAGCTGGGCATAAACGCTTGCTAAAACAGCTATCAACAACAATCTGATATACTTATCGCAAAATGTTACTTCGCTATCATTATTCTATATATAATTCGTGGAGGGCACATACACGAACAGAGGAAGAAGGAAAGAAGATTAAAGATTAACAACTTGTTGATAGCGGGATCATTAGAGACGAGGAACAACCTCCCAGTTTCATGGAAATCCTCCGTATTTTGTCAAAGGAAAGAGAGCAACATATGCTGTAAGTGGTTCAGGGGTAAAATATAAAGCAAAAGCAGGATTATCAGCGAGGAATTTGGCACTCTCTCGAACTGATACCACAATATCTCAACTTCTCCGCTGGCTCGCAATGTGAACTGACAACCTACAGTCGGTTTGATGGAGCTCTACTTTCTTACCGAAAAAATAATGTGTAGACTTGCTTCACGTGCTCATATATGAATCGCTACAGTGTTAACAAATGCGTATCATAACAAAGTTTTCTCTTTTATACGCGAGAACATAATGTTATGAACACAAAAATCAGTACCAATAAATACTCATCCTTACGTCTACAGCTGTTTGTAGACAGGATGTTGATGTGAATGTGCTAGTAATGGCATATGAAGCACAAATTTCTATTTGAATTTTATTAATCTTCAGCCAGCAGTACTCACCAAAAGACACAGAAGGAGAACTGCCACTGTCGCCCTCATGGTGATGGAAGTGCTGAGGTGAACGTGGGCCACAGAGCTTTTATAAGGCTCGCCAACGCCTGATGTGTAGTATTCGTGATTACGTAACTCGTCAACAAAGGAACCGAACAGAGATCGCAACCCGAGTCAGACAATGGACGATCTCGTTGTATCACAAGGCTACAGAACACAGCTGAGACGAACTGAATAGCATATGGTCGCTTATTTTTCAACAGATAACTGTAAATTCCTGGTTGTCAAAAGCGTCAAAAAATTCTACTTTCGGAAAGGAAAATCCAATGATGAGGTAGCTGTTACGTTTATGTTACGAATTGGGAGGACGTCACACTTTGCTCATTTGGAGAGCAATTGAAGAGTCAACCCGGAAAAACTTTGTATAATCGTTTTCCAGGCAGTGGTGGCGTAATCTAACACTACACTGCAACCTACTGATAATACGTAGCTCAATACTCACACAGTCATAAATACTTCATTTCACGCAAAAGTGTATTTTCTGGCCAGTGTGTTGCAGCAGAAGAAAGAGTTGTAGTTGGAACTGTATTCAGACTTTGGTCTCTCGCCAGCCCTGCAATTTGAAGTATTTTATATTCTCTTATTCGATTTTGAAATGACTGCAGTCACTTATGTGTACTGTTCCCTTTTCTGAAACTATAAAAGTTACTGTCTAATAAAGTTTTTTTTTCCAAATGTGGAAAAAAGTCCCAAGGTACAACAAAATTATGTACCTAGGAACAAATATTATATTCAGATTGACATGTGCTGCAGTAGACATAATCTTGTAAATACTATGTTTAATATTCTACGTCTTACGTTAATACTCTACAACACATCAACTATAAGTAACTGAAATAAAGTTAAGGAGAAGTGTTATCAAGAACCAGCTACAAGTTGAAAAGGTTTGGTAATAGAAGCTATAACCAAATACAACAAATTTCCATTTTCGATACATGGAAAATTGTTGGTACGTTAAAGTATCTCAGTGAATTTCCAAGTATCACGGGTTCATGATTGCAGACCATCTTCCGTTTCCATAAACAAGATGGTGCACGACCAAGGAAGTCTGATTTATCCATCTAGACGTCTGTAACTAATTTTCAAAATATCTAACATTTTCCTCACCATAAAAGTCCTTAACTCAAGAAATAACAATAACCTTCAATCAGTTTTACCATATGATATAACACTTACATGTGTAGAACTCGTCATATTTACAAGAACTACACACAACACAACCTGATGTTTCCCTACAACAAACTAATAGAAATGCTGGAAACTGCACTCATTCCTTAATATGTTCTTTAGTCAGACTTTCATTTTTGTAAATTTAATTACTCCCATTTTCTTATAGCAGCACTTCTAATATTCATTACAAATGTATTTTGTAGAGTTATTTCCCGAAATTCTGAATCATAGCGAGGTTGTACATTGAAATGCCCACTGGAGTGAATTTCTAAAGAGTATGGTTCAACTCGTTGTCCACTCCGGCAGTTTTTGGTTTTCTGCATTTAACCTCATTCGATTATCGTGAGTTTTGGTTTCCACACACTACATGGTTCACGGTAGTGGCCTCTCTAGTCTATGATAAAGAGCCACACAAATGGTCATGTTTGCGAGGCATTCTTGTCAAACCATCCAGTAGCTGCTATCATAAAGTTTTGACTATGGTGTAATTGTTGCTGTAGTAATAATTAGTATTAAGAGAACAACTGAAAGGCTATATATTTTTTAAATTGATTTTCATTGAGGGCTATTTTGTATACGGCATTACCTTTTAATCTGAATGCAGTTAGTACTACTGCTGATGTGGAGATAACTGAATTCGATTTCGTAGCAGATATATTTAACGGTAGGCATTGACCTTTACTCCCCATGTATTATTTCTTCGTTTTTAAAATTTTGGAACAATGAGTGTATATGTTGTTAAATAATGAAACAATATAAATGTCATAAAGCAGAGGCTATATGCTGTAATCTTAATTTGAGTTCTCGATTATTTTTGACACAGAACATGTATTTATTACATGTGTTCACTGTACATGACCTTGATGTGGAGATAACTGAATTCGATTTCGTAGCAGATATATTTAACGGTAGGCATTGACCTTTACTCCCCATGTATTATTTCTTTGTTTTTAAAATTTTGGAATAATGAGTGTATATGTTGTTAAATAATGAAACAATATAAATGTCATAAAGCAGAGGCTATATGCTGTAATCTTAATTTGAGTTCTCGATTATTTTTGACACAGAACATGTATTTATTACATGTGTTCACTGTACATGACCTAACCGTCCTTACATGGCAAGTTCCTTTAGACAACCATTCCAGTGGATAATTACAACTCATAGTGGATTTTGTAGCTGATTGTTGAGAAATTTACGTTAGGAAAATTTTTCATATCTCCCTGTCATAGTTCCTACAAATCGAAAACCATATGATTTTTATCGACTCATTGAATACCAGTTGCCATACGTAGTATACATCTACAGTTAACTTCTGTCCTGCGTATCTCCTCCGTACTGCAATATCGGTACATGTAAAGCTTTTATTCTTCGTGGCAGGATCGTGCCAAATTTCAGGTTTTCTGGATTGTAGAGTTTACTCCAACCTTTATTCTTATGAAATTAGGAATTTGGGAATACCGTACCCGCTTCATGAAGTTGGGGGTCGTCCTTATTTGTTTAATAGAAGAATGCCAGCAGCAGTGTGTAGTAAATTGGAAATGAAATATCTTTTTCGAAGCAACTGGAAGCGAAAAGTGGTCGGTAAGAACTTCAACTATGGCGAAAGCTAATCTTCAAAGTTAAGGTATTCATATCGGATGCAGATTAATTTGCTACATCTCTACTGAAAATCCACTACATCCAATTAAACTACATAGAACCCAAAATATTAAGATATAAAAATTAATCTGCTGATGTGAAACACGGATTTATGATGTTGAAAGGAGGACATTCGTAATTTGTAGAAAATTAGTCGATGTGATTAATGGGTGTAGAAGGTGCATAATGAATTCAGTCGCTTCGCCAGAATTTTGCTATGAGGAAAAATATATATTGAAAATACTATGATCTTTTATGTAGCTGTGGCATGCTTTTTAATGAGAACTGGAATTTTTACAGACGGTACACATATTTTATTAGCGTTACATACAGATATGAAGGAGCGGAGGGTGACATTTGTGAACAATCTATCATCATAGATGAGGAATGAGTTCTATACATGGCAGGAGGTGATTGCGGAAGCGTTCCGGAAAATGTCTGCAAGGCTTTCGAATGCTATACAGCTTACTTGGAGGGAGACCGTTTTGCATTCAACGGGTGTAAGAAACAGTTTTTATTAGGGGTTTTCAAACTGTGCTACACTTCGAAGGGGCGTAGCTAAGTTATTAATACACACACTATATTTCTACCGTTCTCTCTTCAAATTTATATAGTTCTGAGAATTTCGTGAAACAATTGTGATTAGAATTCTGAATTGCTGAACAGCTGTTATTGGAGAAGGTCAGACTCGTTCATCTTTGGGAATTAGTTGAGTAGTCGTCGTTCGTTTGTAGATATTGTCCATTTTACTCGTTTACCTATCCTTTGCTATCTAGTTTTTCATGGTATATAAATTTGCAGGAAACAACAATAATGAGTAACTTACATGAGGATTTCTACGGAGTAACGAAGCAACTCTAGGCACTCAATAAAGGGAAGTCTTCTAGTCCAGAATGTATACCAATTAGGTTCCTTTCAGAGTATGATGGTTCAGTGGCTCCATACTTAACAATCTTGTAGTCAAAATGTGGAGAATTCTCAGGTCACACCAATATTCAAGAAAATTAATACGGATTATTCACTAAATTACTGGTTCATATAATATTAACAGAATCTTCCGTCGGTTCCTTGTAGAACAACAATATAATAATAAATGAAAAGCACCAATTTGGTGCTTTTCATTTATTATTACTGGTGCATATCATTAACGTCGATATGCAGTAGTATTTTGGAACTTATATACTATTTGAACATTATAAATTACCTCCAAGAGAACGGCTTATTGACACATAATCAACACATATTCAGAAAACATCGTTCTTGCGAAGTGTTGAGTGGTATCGACTAGGGATTTCAAAATTTTCCGTATTTCTCAACGTCCATGAGGCTTTTGACAACGCACCTCACAAGAAGCTTGTAATCAAATTGCATGCTTATGGAACATCGTGTCACTGGATTCCTGTTATACTTTCAGAGAGGTTAAAGTTTGTAGTAATTAAGGGTAAGCCATCGAGTAAACCAGAAGTGATGTCTCTCATTCCCAGAGGACCTCTGCTGTTCCTTATATATATGAACGACTTAAGAGATAATCAGAACACCCGTCTTATCTTATTTCGCATGTTGCTATCGTTTATCGTCTAGTAAAGTCGTCAACTTATCAAAGGCAACTGCAAAAAGATTTAGATAGAACATCTGTATGGCACGAAAGTTAGCAATTGACCGTAAATAATGAAATGTGTGAGGTCATACACGTTTGTTCTAAATGGAATCTATTGAACTTCGGTTAGACTATAAATCAGTCAAATCTAAAGACCGTACATTCAGTTAAAGACCTAGGAATTACAATTACGACTTCGATTAGAAAGAACACAAAGAAGATGTTATGGGAAAGGTGATCCAAAAACTGTGTTTTATTAGCAGATCACTTAGAAGATGCAACAGATCTGCGAAAGAGAATGCCTACACTGCACTTGCCCGTCCTGTTTTGGAGTACTGCTGCTCGATGTGGGATCCTTACCATTTGGTATTGACGGAATATATCGAGAAAGTTCAAAGGAGACCAGCACGTTTTCTACTATCGAGAAATAGTGGAGAGAGTGCAACGGACATATACAGGACTGCGTCGGGATCTTTTTACGAAATTTCAATCACCAACTTTCTCCTCCGAACGTAAAAATCTTCTTGTTGACGCCGAACTACATAGAGAGGAACGATCATCACAATGAAATAGGTGAAATCAGATCTCGCACGAGAAGATGTTGGTGTCGGTTTTTACGTGCGCTTTTCGGGAATGGAATAATAGCGAGTGAGTGTGAAGGTGTTTCGATGAACCCCCTAGGCACTTGAGAATGATTTGCACAGCAGCCTTGTAGAGGTAGATGTAGATGAACAATACCAGGTGACGATATGCAAAATAATTACTTCTACAGGATAAATTCGTTGATTACCTAGTGTAGATAGGTTGTTTACTTCGATGACGTTAGGTGAATGTGTTCTCAGAGCAGCTGGATGACGTGTCAGGCCAGTGACCGCAAACCAAGTAGGGAGAGTCCAGGACAAGCTGAACGGAGTCACGGATTACGGAACCCGTTCAACACTCAACGCGGACAACTCGGACCCCCATTCACTTTTGAGAGAAGCTCGCAGTTGTAGAAAGTACGATGTTCGTTTACTGAAACTTACGTATGTTTATGTGGGCATTACTAGCACGAAATAACTGGAAGTAAACCATCATCTGTCAAACCAAAATTAACAGTTTACAGTATCTAGAAGTATAAATTAACTAGGCATTGAAATGTGATACTAGATAGGATTTGAATTTTTTTCTTGGAAATTTAACGACTTCCGACACAGGAGCTCAGAAACTCCATACTAAAATTGGAAGGTTTGTATCAGTAACAGCGGAAACTATACAAATATGATGGGAGATTGTCGAAATTTAAGAAGCGAAAAGAAACAATACCTTTTTTTCAAAACTTTGACGACGTGGCACTCGTTACAGGGAAATATAACTAGGTTTTGATCAGTCAGAAGCTGAAAAACGTTCCGTATTTTACGCATGAAGTCAAACATCAGGTCACACAACTTACCGAATGCAGCCGGGTAACGCTGTCGCCAAACGCCGATATTTCGACGGGAGAAGGCATAACAGCAGCAAGTAAGGTTTGTGCAAGTGAATTAAAAACAGCGGTTTGCAGGGAAATTGCTGAAGGGTAAAAAAAAACACACACACTGTAAGGACTAACGCTATCACAAACCAAAGATGACCGACGTCAGAAGTTATAGATAGTGAAATTAATAACGAGCATGCGTGGTAGCATTAACTTTGTCGCTCTGTTTTTTGACAAGGAAGAGTGCAGGAATGCATGCAGAATTTAAAAAAAAGAAAACTACTGTCTGTATTTATAAGGTTACATGCCAATTTAGTTCCAACTGCTTCCATAATAACTCTTTCCCAATAGCTGGAAATGCGTGCCAGAATCCCCGTGTTGTTCCATTCCATACGATAACCGGCACCAATGCTCTGTAATGCAAATGTGCTCTGCTGTTGGAATCGTGTTGCCCTTATTCTCAGGACATCTCTCCTCCACAGTACTGATAGTCTCACCAATATGTGACATGCCTCAACTGCAAGGAAAACATTAGACACCCACCTTGGCGACCCATGATCATCCTACACGGAACCTAAAAGTATCCTGATCTTAGATGGTGCTCGAAAAACAAATTTCACGATCAGTCCTGTGTATAGCAGAAAGGCCGATGACTTTGCAGCCATTTCGGTATTATCATCACTCACCCATTGCACAGAAGCGTAACACAAATCTGATCTATCTTTCACTGTCACCCGTAAGATATTTTCGCAGTGTGGAATATGGCCAACTCTAAGCTATGTAATGGAATGACGACAACGTTTTGGCAGACCGGGACTCGAGCTTGGATTTCCTGTTTATCGCGGTCACCTTACCATTAGGCTGTCCAAGTACGACTCATAGCCATACCTGAATTTCCTCATGTCGTCACCCATGGGTGAACAATCTGTACTCGCATATTCATTATGTATCTTCCCGTACAGGGGAAATATTTTAATTGGAAGTTGGTTGCCCGGTGTTGGCGGATAAATACAATACCCCACCACCTGCGCTGTTCAGAAGTACAATGCACAGTTGCTTCGGACACGCATGCAAGTCTCCTGTCCGCAATCGTACGGTACGGACGTCTGTTTATGTTCCTCCGCAAAGCTTCGAACGCACTGTGATTCATTTGCTCTTAGTCTTAGCTAGTGCTTGCTTTTTAGATCTAGAGACCAACGACGCAGTGCGTCGCAATATCGAATGCGACATCAAAGACTTAAATTTAAACATTTTGTCCGCCGTGTTGGAGCGGTAGCTATTGATCGTTAGGGTTTGGATTAAGAAGGATCTCGGTTGACATTGAGGTTGCCGCGCCACAACCCTACGGCAAGGTGCTCAGTCACATACCAGAAAAATGGGCAACCTATACGACGTACCCGATAGTTAATGAGTTTCGACAAATACAGATCGAGGTCACGAAAGGTGTGCCGTATCACAAGAGCGATAGTCATTTATGATGGGCAACCGAAAACTTGCTCAGGTTGTGGGCAGGAAGGCCACTTCTGCTCAGCATGTCTCAAACGGAGAACTGTATAAGTACCGACAGCTGACCTCTTGCGACGTCCTCTCCACGTGCAGATGTGTTACGGATGGACGCCCAAGTAAACAGTGACCTCATACAACAGCTGGACAGTCCCCTCGAAGAGCCGACGACGGTGAATAACGACGCGAGGTTGGTTGCAGTTGCGACGCCCCTCGCCAAGTGGCAGCCACCGATACCTATAATACAGAGATCGGAAGAGAAAATGGACTTGACAACCGGATAGTGCCAATGTATGCCTTTATCTCAGACCGCAGTGGCAACAGAAACGGACGCCCACATTCGCTTATAGAAACGCACAACCGCAAGCAACGCTTCCCAAAACAGCCTAAGAAACGACGCCTCACCTCGTCGACCGACTGTGAAGGGCGACCATTAAGAAAAGGCCGAGAAATGCGGCCACCTCACAGAGGGTACCGAACCTCACGACCAGAGCACCGCCATACCGACAGCAGCAAACATCTAGAGCAACCTCAAGAGGTTGACAATGCAGAGCTACCGGCAGTTGGCTGCCGAAACAAGGCAGTCGATGAGACGAAACAAACAAGTGGGGTTGGAAAGACCCAGCCGACAGCAAAGTTGTCCCAAGGAGACAGGGCTGATGACTGTGAAAGTGACGCGCTAACGGTTGTAGAAGGCGACACGGTGGTGGGGCGGTCCTCTAAAATTATAAATATAACCACCGACGGCGGGCAGGACATGTAACATGTCAATACAAAAGCAGATGGCACAAGCTACAATGGCCGATAACATGTGATGGAACGAAGACAAGCATATGGGCTCACCTCTATAATATCAATGCCATACAGTCTCAGATTAAGAAGTCTTTGCTCAAAGGTGTGCTTCAAGCAGCAGACATCGACATCGTCCTCCCACAAGAAATGTACAGTGACGAATTTCCTAGCATGTGCTGGTACGAATCCTACGCATCACACACCTCTGAAACTGAGAACAACGCAGCAGCACTTCTCAGAGGAGGCTTAACGGCAGTGGATTTACTGTACCTATCATCAGGACAGGGGTTAGGGGCTTGAAGAACCACTTATCAACATCTATGCCCCGCCTGATACAGACAGGAGATGAGACCATTGCCACTTCTTTCCAGTGGAAATTGCCCTGCTCTTCCAAGTTCAGCACAACCATTTTATTCTGGCGGCGATTTTATTTATGTACCTGCAAAGAAAGATCAATTTCCTCGATATGTCCCGTGTCCTGAACTACGAATATTAGTACAGAATATTCATTTGGTTGACACCTGGGAGCATGTCCATGACCTCCGTTCTGGATACATCCATAAGACGAGCCATTCCACTAGTCGTCTCGACCGGCGATATGTTACACACAATCTTAACGCTGACATCCTCGAAGTGGAAAAGTGGCCTACAGCTAAATTGGCCATAAGTCGATAATATGTACGATATCCCTCCAGTGGCAGGAGGTGTGGTGTAACCACAGTCCTTGGAAAATAAACGTCGCCAACTTGAGAGACACAGCTTGTCGAAAAGACATTGAATATATTTTGAGCTCTTGCAAACGGCGCCTCTGGGCGTATCCCACCACCCTCCTTTGGTGAATGGATTGTGCCAAACCGGCACTAGGCCGTGCCATATGCTAGTTAGCAGACAGTGTGACGACGTCACACGATGGACTCCTGTTTCAATGTGCTACGGAAATGCGCCAACAAAGTGCCTCCTGCTCTGGAGTGGCAAGTGGAGGAACAACGAACTAGGGCCAAAATTATAGCCATCTGGAATGTGCTGTGGTCAGGACACGGACACTAGAGCAGGTTACAGGAGAATGCCCGTCGATGTGTGACATCACCACCAAAAGAAAGGACGACATGCTATGGACACGGATGATGGCAGATACCTAACATCGCAACAAGAAATAGACATTTGTAAGACATTACGCTCCACTTGGATACCGATGTGTCGGCCATCACCGAAGTTACAGATACGATTGTAGCACAGGAGATTAAAGGGGAAAACGTGGTGGAGAGCATTGGTAGGGGAGGCGAATAAATCACTGGGACCAAATGGCCTCCCTTTGGTATTTTACAGGACCTTTAGCTATGTGATGGCACCCTGATGGACTGCTATCTGACACGGCTTAATGTGACTTGACATGACCTTATCGCCAGCTTTTGTGGAGGGGCTGATGATCTTGGTTCACAAATTCTCTGGTAACACACAGATATAGAACTATCGACCACTGACGCTGCTTAATTGCAACATTAAAATATTCACAAGCTATTAGCAGCACGCCACCGAAGAGTATTGCACCAAGTTAGCTCTTTATTCGCACGAAGTAATGGCCGCTATCGACAGGGGATCTCAAGTTGATTCCGTATTTCTAGATTTCCGGAAAGCTTTTGACACCGTTCCTCATAAGCGACTTCTAATCAAGCTGCGGAGCTATGGGGTATCGTCTCAGTTGTGCGAGTGGATTCGTGATTTCCTGTCAGGAAGGTCGCAGTTCGTAGTAATAGACGGCAAATCATCGAGTAAAACTGAAGTGATATCAGGTGTTCCCCAGGGAAACGTCCTGGGACCTCTACTGTTCCTGATCTATATAAATGACCTGGGTGACAATCTGAGCAGTTCTCTTAGGTTGTTCGCAGATGATGCTGTAATTTACCGTCTAGTAAGGTCATCCGAAGACCAGTATCAGTTGCAAAGCGATTTAGAAAAGATTGCTGTATGGTGTGTCAGGTGGCAGTTGACGCTAAATAACGAAAAGTGTGAGATGATCCACATGAGTTCCAAAAGAAATCCGTTGGAATTCGATTACTCGATAAATAGTACAATTCTCAAGGCTGTCAATTCAACTAAGTACCTGGGTGTTAAAATTACGAACAACTTCAGTTGGAAGGACCACATAGATAATATTGTCGGGAAGGTGAGCCAAAGGTTGCGTTTCATTGGCAGGACACTTAGAAGATGCAACAGGTCCACTAAAGAGACAGCTTACACTACACTCGTTCGTCCTCTGTTAGAATATTGCTGCGCGGTGTGGGATCCTTACAAGGTGGGATTGACGGAGGACATCGAGGGGGTGCAAAAAAGGGCAGCTCGTTTTGTATTATCACGTTATAGGGGAGAGAGTGTGGCAGATATGATACACGAGTTGGGATGGAAGTCATTACAGCATGACGTTTTTCGTCGCGGCGAGACCTTTTTACGAAATTTCAGTCACCAACTTTCTCTTCCGAATGCGAAAATATTTTGTTGAACCCAACCTACATAGGTAGGAATGATCATCAAAATAAAATAAGAGAAATCAGAGCTCGAACAGAAAGGTTTAGGTGTTCGTCTTTCCCGCTCGCTGTTCGGGAGTGGAATAGTAGAGAGATAGTATGATTGCGGTTCGATGAACCCTCTGCCAAGCACTTAAATGTGAATTGCAGAGTAGTCATGTAGATGTAGATGTAGATATAGAAGTCATATCACTCGATTAAACCCTAGTTGCCACAGATAACAAACAACGTCCAGACAGCCCTTGGTGAGTATCGTCATTTCACAACTCCAGCTTCCATGGAGCACTAGCGTCGATTAAGCCTTCGATAAAGTGAGCCACACCTATCTTGCAGAAGTCCTGATGCACATCCGGTTTCATGACCGTTTATCACTGTTGTGATGCAGCTGTTCTACAGTGCTTCCTCCAAAGTGCTCGTCAATGGACGTATAATGAAATCTCTCGTTATAGTGAGATAAGTCAGGCAAAGGCGTCTTCTATTTGTGATATTACATGCACTGTCCCTTTACCCATTGCTTTTCAGCCTTTATCACAGCTTGACAGCATTGACTTTGCGAGGACACACATTTCAGTACGAAGCGTATGTGGATGACTTGGTGCTACTAGTGTAGACTGAAAATGATATGCATGTGGTTTTAGAGTGAAATGGCCACTGACAGCTGCATAAATGTGGACAAGTCTGTGGTGGTGAATATTGGCGTTGGACTAACAGGAGAATGGGTAGTAGCTTTACGTCTCATGGATATAATGAAATGCCTGGGATCGTTATGCAGTGGACTACAAATATAAGAGACTACTACAGTCAGTCTGGACAGGTGTCAAAGGGGGATCATAGCATCACAGAGGCATTAGACAGGCTCCAGTGGGTCTCATATGTTGACACCTGCCTAGCGTCATGAATTCTGCACTTTTCCCGTAGAGTACCCGTAATTGGACGGGGCCAGAATAGGGCATCAATGGTGAGTCCCCGAAAACCATGAAAGGCATATGAGTTAAATTTTACAGCTCATCTCCAAAAAGTTATTTAACTTTTGTATTTATTTGTAGTTGTGGACATTTTTGTTCTGCTACTGTGAATCACTCAAGTTTTTATAATCAATGCCGAAGTAGCCTACATAATTTTCGGGTTATAGATGTAGTTTTTTAAGTGATAATGTCCAATAATTGTTATGCTAATGAGTGTTTTTGCTTCCAATAAAATAAATGATACAAGCTGAAATGATAAACATGTTCGTCTCACTGTGCCCCAGCAACTGCTTCAGTGTACCCCGTACATGGGACAAAGTGAAACAAATCTAAAGCAGACTTCAAGTTATAATTACAGATACCAGAATAACTCTCCACTCTGAAAGTTGTGTTCTACGTGACAAATGTCTATTTTTCCTATTTTGTCACGATGTTATTGTAATAAAAGTGAATTTACTACTAAATTTATGTTCTTTGTATAGCCCTTCCTATGTTCTCCTGTGATTAACCAACTGGAACACTTTTTTAAAGAAAAATTTATCCTAGGTTAACGAGAATATAAACCATACCCTAATGTGAAGACTGTGATAACATACACGAGATTTAAAACCTGAATTATTAACATACAATTTTGAATTTCGCGCTGGATGCATCAAACAATTTCAAGTCCGAAAGGTTGAGGTGACTGATGACCTCAGATGTTAAGTCCCATAGTTCTCAGAACAATTTGAACTATTTTTAACCGAAAGGCTGATATAATCTTTTAATGTCTGCCACCAGGAAGAGCTCTACTGGCTACAGACCCGAGATCACCCGAGTCCAACCGGTCGTCAGCTCATACAGTCCGCGCTAGACTCTCCTGTCCCTAGGCGCAAGTGTAAATCACTTGTCTGTCTCTGTGGCAGTTTAGACAACTTTTGTCAATGCTTGGAGAGATGCAAAGAGGTCTGCGTTTTTCTTCGACTATCGCTACCTATGAGCATTCCGATTTGGTTAGCATGTTTATCATTGGTTCCTGGGATGGCAGTGGCCGGCTAGTGTGGCTGAGCGGTTCTAGGCTCTTCAGTCTGGAACCGCGCGACCGCTACGTTCGCAAGTTCGAATCCTGCAGCGGGCATGGATGTGTATGATGTCCTTAGATTAGTTATGTTTAAGTACTTCAAATTTCTAAAGGGCTGCTGACCTCAGATGTTAAGCCCATAGTGCTCAGAGCCATTTTACCCTTTTGATGGCAGTGACCCAACCATCGTCTAACAGATAAATACATAATTAAAGTACTCACGAAAGATCGCCAGGTGTGACTCCAACACCTCTATACATCTGTGTGTACTTGGGATTTAGTAGTGTCCATTTTGAAGTACATTTCTACACCTCCCAGTATAGCACACAGGAATAGCAGGATATCCAGAAGATTAACAGTGACCACAAATAATCCTAAGAATCTTAGTTTTCTAAATGAAGAAGTTAAACCTAATCCGTAGATAATTCTTGAAAGCAATCCTTTTACCATACTTACTCACACCAACAAGGTGGCAAAGTATAGATAGATAAGTATTCATATAACATAGGATAATAATAATTTATAAGGCACGCAAATTAATTTCCAAACTAGCAATACCAACATCATTACAACTGCAAGAATGTTGTACTATGGTCGAACTGTAAATGGGAGCAAAAGCACTTGAAGTGCAGTCCCTGCATATTACAGCCCAATTCACCAACTGCTTCATTATATGGGCCGACAACAAGGAGTATGGTTTCAGAATGAGATTGTCACTCTGCAGCGGAGTGTGCACTGATATGAAACTTCCTGACAGATTAAAACTGTGTGCCGGACCGAAACTCGAACTCGGGACCTTCGCCTTTCGCGAGCAAGTGCTCTACCATCTGAGTTACCCAAGCACGACTCTCGCCCCGTTGTCACAGCTTTACTTCTGCCAGTATCTCGTCTCCTACCTTCCAAACTTTACAGAAGCTCTCCTGTGAACCTTTCAGAACTAGCACTCCTGAAAGAAAGGATATTGCGGAGAAATAAATAAATAAATATAGTATCTTATATATGTTCTGTGAAAAAATTATCGAGATCTCAAATTATAATTACAGCGTGTAGCCTCTGCTTTATGACATTTACATTGTTCCATTATTTAACAACATATAGACTCATTGTTCCAAAATTTTACAAACGAAGAAATAATACATTGGGAGTAAAGGGCAATGTCAACCGTTAAATATATCTGCTACGAAATAGAATTCAGTTATCTCCACATCCAGCAGTAATACTAACTGCATTCACATTAAAAGGTAATACCGTATGCAAAATAGTCCTCAAGGGATATCAATTTAAGAAAATGTAGCCTTTTAGTTGTTCTTTTAATATTAATTATTACTACAACAATCATTACACCATAGTCAAAACTTTATGATACCAGTTACTGGATGGTTCGACAAGAATGGCTCTCAGACATGAACATTTGTGTAGTTCTTTATCATAGACTAGAAAGGCCACTGTCGTGAACCGTGTAGTGTGTGGAAACCAAAACTGACGATAATCGAATCACGTTAAATGCAGAAAAACAAAAACGGCCGGAGTGGACAACGATTTGAACCATACTCCTTAGATATGCACTCCAGTGGCCATATCACTGCACAACGTCGCCAGGAATCAGAATTTCGGGAAATAACTCTACAAAATATTAGAAGTGGGCTCGAAGAGAAAAGGGGAGTAATTAAATTTACAAAACTGAAGGTAAGAGTGTTGGATCTGGAGCATGGCGTACCTAAGTATGTCCGTCGTTCCCTTGCTCGATGTTTTAATGTTATGTCTGACTAAAAAAGCTATAAAGGAATGCGTGCTAATACCGCCATATACAGTTTCCGGCTTTTCTACAGCTTTGTTGTAGGGAAACATCAGGTTGTGTTGTGTGTAGCTCTTGTAAATATGACGAGTTCTACACATGTAAGTGTTATAGCATATGGTAAAACTGATTGAAGGTTATTGTTAATTCTTCAGTTAAAGACTTTTATGGTGAGAAAAATGTTGGATATTTTGAAAACTAGTTACAGAACGTCTAGATGGATAAACCAGACTTCCTCGGTCGGGCAGCATCTTGTTTATGGAAATGGAAGATGGTCTGCAATCGTGAAACACGTGATATTTGGAAATTCACTGAGATTCTTTAACGTACCAACAATTTTCCATGGCATGGAAATGGAAATTTGTTTTATTTGCCTATAGCGTCTATTACAAATTGTTTTCAACTTGTACCTGGTAATTGATACAACTTATCTTGATTTCAGTTACTCATAATGGGTGTGTTGTAGAGTACGTAGATTATTAAAGACAGTATTTAGAAGATTATGTCTACTGCAGCACATTTAAATCTGAATATAATATTTCTTCCTAGGTACATGGCTTTGTTGTACATCGGAAATTTTTTTCAGAAAGAAAGCAGTGTCATAACTGACTGCTGTCATTTCAAAACCGAATAAAATAATATAAACTGCTTAAAATTGCAGGGCTGGCTAGAGACCAAAGTTTGAATAGAGTTAAAACTACAACGCTCTCCTCTGCTGTAACACACTGACCAAATCCACTTTTGCGTGAAATCAAGTATTTGTGACTGTATTAGTACTGAGCTACGTATTAACAGTAGGTTGCAGAGGAGTGTTAGATTAGGCCACGACTGCCTGGAAAACGATTATACAAAGTTACTCCAGGATGACTCTTCAATTGCTCTCCTAATAAGCAAAGTGTGACATCTTCCAAACTCGTAACATAATCATATGTTATTCAGTCCGTCGCAGCTGTGTTCTGTAGCCTTGCGATACAACCAGATCGTCCATTGTCTGATTTGGGTTGCAGTCTCTGTTAGGTTCCTTTGTTGAAAAGTCACGGAATCACGAGTACTCCACATGATACGTTGGCGAGCCTTATAAAAGCTCTGTGGCCAACACTCACCTCAGCACTTTCATCACCATGAGGGCGACAGTGGCAACTCTCCTCCTGTGTCTTGTAGTAAGTACTGCGGGCTGAAGGCTGATAAAATTCAAATACAAATTTGTGCTTCATATACCATTACTAGCACATTCACGTCAACATTCTATCTACAGTCGGCTGTAGACGCAACGATGAATATTTATTGGTACTGATTCTGTGTTCATAACTTTCTGTTCTGGCATATAAAAGAGAAAACTTTATTATGTTACGCATTTGTAGACACTCTAGTAATTCATACATCAGCACGTGAAGCAAGTTCACACTTTATATTTTCCGTGAGAAAGTGGAGCTCCATCAAACCGACTGTAGGTTGTCAGTTCACAGTGCGAGCGAGCGCAGAGGTTGAGATACTGGGCTATCAGTGAGGTTTTTCTTCGTCTCTAATAAACCCACTATCAACAAGTTGTTAATCTTTAACATTCTTTTCTTCTTCCTCTGTTCGCGAACGTGCCCCCGACGAATTATATACAGAATAATGATAGCGAATTAACATTTTGTGGTAAGTATAGCAGATTGTTGTTGATAGCCGTTTTCGCAAACGTTTATGCCCAGCTGTCAAATCCCACAAGAAGACATAACTCGATAATTTTGCACTTCCTTGTTACTCACCTGATGCAGTTTGTTGGGTCTAGCGAAGCTTTCATACTAGTTGCACATGACAGTCATCTACGATATTCGTCATATCCGCTATGTCTACGCTCCCTTGAGGTCCATGAGACGTTCAACAGTTACTGAGTAAGAGTACATTTCTCTGTATACCAAATAGTGAGAAAGCCTATGTCACTCATGTTGCTAGTACATACTAGCAATTGCAATGTTGTCGAATAGTGTTGCATTCATGCTGTTACTACCAACTCATCTAAAAGAGAATGCAATATGTACTACATAGCACACCATTGCACTAAAGGTTGCAGCATGCCGCAGCCAGGAGACTCCACCTGGCCCTCCTGGACCAACTGAAGGGCCACAACCAACTGGCCCACCTGGCCCACCAACTGGAGGTCCTGATCCAACAGGTCAGCCTACTGGAGGTCCTGAACCAACTGGTCCGCCTACTGGGGGTCCTCAACCAACTGGACCACCAGGCACACCTACTGGAGGTCCTGAACCAACTGGAGGACCGCAGCCAACTGGTGAACCTGAGCCTACAGGACCACCAGGGCCATCAGGGCCAGCCTCTGGGGGACTTTGGCTTTTTTGACTTGGTGGACTCTGATGGTTGTCATTATTACATCTGTGAAACATCAAGTGAGTTAAGACTTGATATTTACAATTAACTGGATCTGACTTTACTGGTGGAAGTGTTCTGTGAATCGCTTTGTAAAATTTGTCATTAAATGAGCATCTAAAAATCTTCATAAATGTTTCCATCTTTTGTAAAATGTAACATATAACCTATTGGATCGAAAACTGTAACTCCGTTCCAGGACAATGAGCCTGAGATCAAGGTAAAGTTAACACAGACATAGACGTTTTTATTATTAATCCCGAACTTTTCAGTGTAAGTTCAGAATGTGCTCTATGTTGCGAAGTCTTCTAATTCCTCATTGGATGAGCACAACGCCCCCTAGGCTTTGAATCCGAAGATATATAAGTGTGGCATTCCTTTGTACCAGTTATAGGTGTCTTTTCTGGAATAATGATTGAAAAAACAAATTTGTGTGATGTCTGTTGGAGTATGACGCAAGTGGTATTTTAGAGACAATAACTGGCAGCTAGCACCAATGTCGAAACGATACTGCACTGAACAGGCGGCAGAAATCTTCTTGAAGTATACTTCTGCTTCATTTTAGCTACGTGGGTTATGGTAGAGACCCTGACATTGTGTATCAGGTAAGTATGTTAGATAACTACTCCAGAAATGTCATCACCAGCAGTGACTCCATCACCTCTGACCTTTCATGTGTACTTGGGGGTAGGTACCGTCTTTTTTTGAAATATATTTTTCTTCATCTCAGTAACACATACAGACACGGCAGCGTATCCAGAGACTTAATAACGACTTCTGATATTCTTTAGTGTTTTAATTTTGTTAATTAAAAACTGAAATTCTTCTGAATTAAGACTATTATGATATGTATCCACAACGACAAAGTGGCAAATTTGTGTAAATATGTAGTGGTATAACACAGAATAATGTCAAGTTATCAGACGCGAGCAACTCATTTAGAAAATAATAATACCTGCACGAATACAGTTTCAAGTACGTTGTACTTTGGTCTAACCGAATATGGCGGGATAATTACTAGAAGTGCAATCCACTAACAGTACTGGCGAATTTTCCATCTTCTTTCACGGAGTGAAAATATCAAGGAGTTGCTGCAAAATACGGTTAATGTGGAAAGGGGATGTAAACACTGTGGCTATTAGCAGGAGATTGGTGGCAATGTGTGGTGAGTGTGCACCGAGACGATAACTCCACTTGCAACACGACCCCCCCCCCTCCGCCATATGTGTCGGAAAACAACATCTGCCGTCGCTATAATTGGTTTGCAGGTACTCCCACATCATCTGTGATTTCCTGAGTTACCGTCTTTAACTTTAGTAGTCCCTCGGCGAAACTCATTTCTGCAGTCTGTCGACCCACGCAGTTCCTAGAAATCTGAGATATGATGTCTGAGCAGAGTTTTCTTCATAGCCCATAATAGCTGGAAATAAGAAGAGGCTTAGCCAGGAGAACACGGTGAACTCTGTATTAGAACTGTCGTACGCCAACCCGACAGGAACCCTTTGCTGCCTGTGGCCGCCACGTATCACGATGCAGAACTCCATCTGATTGATGGCGGCTAGTGATTGAGTGGGCCGCACTTGCGGTTGGCGGCGAAACTAAAAGCGCCGACCGTGGCGCCAGATACAAGCTTTCAGTGCATCAGCCCCAGTTACATCCATTGGGGAGGACACAATACTTCCCCCTCCCCCGCCCCCGCCCCCCTTACCCCATGACGACCATAATGTAGTGTCAGGTATTGCAACTATGTCAGGGGTGCGAGCTAACATCTCATAGACGTTCTGCCTCTTCGTCGAAATGTCTTGGCTTAAACTCGTCTAGGGGTTGAACCGCATCTGTCGCATTACACACCCTAAACTAGACACTTGTGATCGTTTGGTCAAATTCTCTGGCTGATGGTAAGTTTGCGAAATATAAAGTTAACTTAACATATAATAACAGTAATAACAATATCGGCAACTAAATTAACAACCCATAAGTGATGTAGACCCCATAATTGCGATTTTGTTAGACTATTGTTTATTCAGAAAGCAAACTAATAGCGAAAGTGGTCGTATTTAGAGTCACTGTTCCACTCGAGAGCATATACATTTCACACGGTTCGATCATTCACAGTCTCATTGCGAATTACAAGTTCGATACTCCACCTCGTTAACTAGAGTTCACATCAGGCGTGCGGCTACTCACCGCTCAGAGACTGAGTCCCGCGATACCACACAACGTGAAACTTTCTAAGTCGTTTCACTTCCTAGCTGCCTAAACACCGACTGTCGGCTTTCGCGACTCAATTCGAACTGTCCCCTTCGGTGTCTCCGCCAGAACTGTTCCTCCCTGCCCGTCTCCGGCCGCGTTTTCCCGCGCGCCGAACACCGACACTCAACTGACTATATCGGTTCCCTTTCCTGAAGCTGTCCATGTGATTGCCTACTGCTTGTTCTACATTGTTTTACATTTTAACATATTTAAATAATCAAAGCCTGGCCACTTTCACGTTATAACAAAGTAACAGTAATATCAATTAAATAATAAACGATAAACCATAGACCTTGCCGTTGGTGGGAAAGCTTGCGTGCCTCAGCGATACAGATAGCTGTACCGTAGGTGCAACCACAACGGAGGGGTTTCTGTTGAGAGGCCAGACAAACGTGTGCTTCCTGAAGAGGAGCAGCAGTCATTTCAGTAGTTGCAGGGACAACAGTCTGGATGATTGTCTGATCTGGCCTTGTAACACTAACCAAAATGCCCTTGCTGTGCTGGCACTGCGAACGGCTGAAAGCAAGGGCAAACTACAGCCATAATCTTTCCTGAGGACATGCAGCTTTACTGTGTGGTTAAATGATGATGGCGTCCTCTTGGGTAAAATATTCCGGAGGTAAAATAGTCCCCTATTCGGATCTCCGGGTGGGGTCTACTCAAGAGGATGTCGTTATCAGGAGAAAGAATACTGGAGTTCTACGGATCGGAGAGTGGAATGTCAGCTCCCTTAATCGGGCAGGTAGGTTAGAAAATTTAAAAAGGGAAATGGATAGGTTAAAGTTAGATATAGTGGGAATTGTGAAGTTCGGTGGCAGGAGGAACAAGACTTCTGGTCAGGTGAATACAGGGCTATAAATACAAAATCAAACAGGGGTAATGAAGGACTCGGTTTAATAATGAATAAAAAATAGGAGTGCCGGTAAGCTACTACAAACAGCATAGTGAACGCATTGTGGCCAAGATAGACACGAAGCCCACGCTTACTACAGTAGTACAACTTTATATGCCAACTGGCTCTGCAGATGACGAAGAAATTGAAGAAATGTATGATGAGATAAAAGAAATTATTCAGATAGTGAAGGGATATGAAAATTTAATAGTCATGGGTGACTGGAATTTGAGAGTAGGAAAATGGAGAGAAGGATACATAGTAGGTGAATATGGATTAGGGTAATGAAATGAAAGAGGAAGCCACCTGGAAGAATTTTGCACAGAGCACAACTTAATCATAGCTAACACTTGGTTCAAGAAGCATAAAAGAAGATTGTATACATGGAAGAAGCCTAGAGATACTGACAGGTTTCAGATAGATTATATAATGGTAAGACATTTAGGAACCAGATTTTAAATTGTACGACATTTCCAGGGGCAGATGTGGACTCTGACCACAATCTATTGGTTATGAACTGTAGATTAAAACTGAAGAAACTGCAAAAAGTTGGCAACTTAAGGAGAAGGGACATGGATAAGCTGACTAAACCAGAGGTTGTACAGAGTTTCAGGGAGAGCATGAGGGAATAATTGACAGGAATGGGAGAAAGAAGTACAGTAGAAGAAGAATGGGTAGCTCTGAGGAACGAAGTAGTGAAGGCAGCAGAGGATCAAGTAAGTAAAAAGACGAGGGCTAGTAGAAATCCTTGGGAAACAGAAGAAATATTGAACTTAATTGATGAAAGGAGAAAATATAAAAATACAGAAAATGAAGCAGGCAAAAAGGAATACAAACGTCTCAAAAATGAGATCGACAGGAAGTGCAAAATGACTAATCACGGATGACTAGAGGACAAATGTAAGGATGTAGAGGCTTATCTCACGAGGGGTAAGATAGATACTGCCTACAGGAAAATTAAAGAGACCTTTGGGGAAAAGAGATCCACCTGCATGAATATCAAGATCTTAGATGGAAACCCAGTTCTAAGCAAAGAAGGCAAAGCAGAAAAGTGGAAGGAGTATATAGAGTGTCTATACAAGGGCGATGTACTTAACGGCAATATTATGGAAGAGGATGTAGATGTTGATAAATTGGGAGATATGATACTGCGTGAAGAGTTTGACAGAGTACTGAAAGACCTGAGTCAATATAAGGCCCTGGGAGTAGACAACATTCCATTATAACTACTGACAGCCTTGGGAGAGCCAGTCCTGACAACACTCTACCATCTGGTGAGCAAAGTGTATGAGACAGGCTAAATACCCTCAGACTTCAAGGAGAATATAGTAATTCCAATCCCAAAGAAAGCAGGTGTTGACAGATGTAAAAATTACCGAACTATCAGTTTAATAAGTCACGGCTGCAAAACACTAACACGAATTCTTTACAGACGAATGGAAAAACTGGTAGGAGCCGACCTCGGGGAAGATCAGTTTGGATTTCGTAGAAATATTGGAACACGTGAGGTAATACTGACCTTACGACTTATCTGAGAAGAAAGATTAAGGAAAGGCAAACCTACGTTTCTAGCATTTGTAGAGTTAGAGAAAGCTTTTGACAGTGTTGACTGGAAGAATCTCTTTCAAATGCTGACGGTGGCAGGGGTAAAATACAGAAAGCAAAAGGCTATTTACAATTTGAACAGAAACTAGATGGCAGATGTAAGGGTCGAGGGGCACGAAAGGGAAGCAGTGGTTGGGAAGGGAGTGAGACAGGGTTGTAGCCTCTCCCCAATGTTATTCAATCTGTATATTGAGCAAGCAATAAAGGAAACAAAAGAAAAATTCGGAGTTGGTATTAAAATCCATGGGGAAGAATTAAAAACTTTGAGGTTCGCCGATGACATTGTAATTCTGTCAGAGACAGCGAAGTACTTGGAAGAGCAGTTGAAACGAATGGACAGTGTCTTGAAAGGAGGCTTTAAGATGAACATCAACAAAAGCAAGACGAGGATAATGGGATGTAGTCGAATTAAGTCAGGTGATGCTGAGGGAATTATTCTAGGAAATGAGACACTTAAAGTAGTAAAGGAGTTTTGCTATTTGGGCAGAAAAATAACTGATGATGGCCGAAGTAGAGAGGATATAAAATGTAGACTGGCAATGGCAAGGACAGCGTTTCTGAAGAAAAGGAATTTGTTAACATGGAGTATAGATTTAAGTGTCAGGAAGTCGTTTCTGAAAGTATTTGTATGGTGTGTAGCGATGTATGGAAGTGAAACATGGACGATAAATAGTTTGGAAAAGAAGAGAATAGAAGCTTTCGAAATGTGGTGCTACAGAAGAATGTTGAAGATTAGATGGGTAGATCACGTAAATAATGAGGAGGTATTGAATATAATTAGGGAGAAGAGGAGTTTGTGACACAACTTGGCAACAAGAAGGGACCGGTTGGTATGAAATGATCTGAGACATCAAGGGATCACCAGTTTAGTATTGGAGAGGTGCGTGGAGGGTAAAAATCGTAGGGAGAGACCAAGAGATGAATACACTAAGCAGATTCAGAAGGATGTAGGCTGCAGTACGAACTGGAAGATGAAGCAGCTTGCACAGGACTGAGTAGCATGGAGAGGTGCATCAAACCAATCTCAGGACTGAAGACCACAACAACAACAACTACAACAAAATCTTTTACATAAAACCAACACCATTTCCTCCTTAGTTTTGATGCCACGGCTAATAGCCTTGCACCAGTGGGCTTTCTGATAAATAAATAAAGGAAAAAAGTAACTATTATGCCCTAAATATTCTATTACCTAATGATTAATCCTGTCATCATTCAATGTGTTTTGTGTGGAGGATATGATGATCTGATGCTCAACTAAAAATACTGATAATTTAAATTTTCTATATCTCTTAAGTAAATAAAGTTACAGAGTTGATGTTTACAACATCTGTCATTTTAATGATTCGCTTCTTTATGAAATGTCGAGCATTAAGATCGACTAAAGCGTTTAGATTTAAGCATTCTGGTGTTTGTTACAAAACTTGTGAATTTCACTTTAACAGTAAATCCTAAACTATTATAGACCAATATTCAAGTTTTCTTGGGACCACCACGAGAATTTATGGAGGATGGCAGATTAAAATCGCTGTGGCTTGATTCCCTGGATTAGTACAGAGTTAAATATTTTTCCTAACTGTTTCCCTTTATGGCCGATCTTAGGTCCATCATATTTAACACTGATACGTCTCCTTGGCCACACACGGATTCTACTGGGTTTCCCTACGACGTAGGTTCTCGTTTGTCACACTCGCACACTACAGTGGTTAGGTCTCAATAGACAATAGACGCCTGGGTGTTTCCCCATCTCGTGGTGAATCTGAGTCCTTTGTGGCACGCGGTCCTGGACGACAGAGTTCGTTTCACATTTGCTGTAGGCTGACCCAATCGCCCATATCTTTAAATGAGAGCGCAATGTTCGTTAACTCACAGGGGGGAGGTACTGATGCATCAAGTGATGCGGGAACAGGAGACCCGTCTGTAGCTTCACTCCCGCATCCGAAAATGGAGTGCAATCTTCATGATGTTGAACACCAACGGTGTTGTTATACAGGTGGCGACCATTTGGTAGTCCGCTACACAGAGTGGTCCATCCCCAGAAGACGTCTGTTGTCCATTCGGTGCTGGATGAGGTGTCAGCAATGGGTCCATGTGTTAGGAATCTTGTAGTACCGACGCAGAACCCCAGGTCGCCGGATGGAGTATAGGCAGCATCATAGGGACATGCAACAAATGTGTAAATGAATACTCAGCAGCAGGATCACGAAAATTTCAAAGGCAAAGTTTGTTGCACTGCCACCGCTGCCAACCATCCAGACAATGTCAAGAAACTTGGATCTACCTAATAACTTTACAAGATTGCCATGCTGCAAGGTCTTCCGTCTACCATTCATTATGAAATAAAAACTGTTGATTAGCTTTATTCATTGCCTGAGTGGGTGGAGCAGCAGTTGAAACAATTTGTGGTGGTGCTGTCCATGAAGCAACTCCACTGATGAAGGGCTTTTGCGGGGCTGGGAGCGGTAAGACGAGAAGCAGAGCAACAAAGCTTGTTTCCATGTGTGGTGGATGTGTAGTTTGTCCATCTGCTGTTTGAAAATGCACACTAAAAGCTCCAATTCCCTATTTGATGTGGGTGAAAATGCGCACTGGTGATGTTACAAATGCCCCTACTTGCACAAAAGTCTTCAATTCTGCCCATACAAATTGAGGTCCGTTGTCTAACAACTCTGAAAGACCTTCAATGCAAAATATGGACTGCAAAAACAGTCGTGTCGATTTTGGTTCATGGGCATAACAAAAGGAAACTTGCTATGTGCGTCGACGACAATCAGTGAATGAATGTTCCAGGAGGGCTAAGCAATGTCCATATGAACGCGTTGATCAGGTGCCTCTGATTTTGGCCATTCAAAGAATGGTTGAGAGTGGGCTGCCTGGTTTTCCTCACAAGCTTGGCACTGCGTCATATTTGAGCGTCCATGCCAAGCCAAGGGCAGTGTCTATGAGCTAGTTGTTACGTGCAGACGACGCTCCAGTAATCCTGGTGAACCAAGCTGAGTACATGTCTCTGGACAGCCTTCTGATCATCACACATAAGTGTTCTGATTCAGTGCGTAATAAGAGAAACCTTGAAGCACTGACAATTATTGCCTACACGCAAAGTATCGGCGAATCATTGGGCTAATTATTTTTTTTTCATTAAGGGAGGCCAGCATGTGTGGACGTAGCACAACACAATCTGCAACTCCAGGTCTGCTGTCGTTGCCTGGACGACCTACCTGTGATCTGAGGGGAATTGATCAAGAGCATCTAACTCCTGTACATCAATGTGACAACGTTGTGCTTCTGATGTGGCAGAGTCTGCATGCAGTCCCACGGGAATATGCGTGACCATGTCTGCAGTGTCGTCCTGAGATGTGGGCCCTTAAATTATCTCGTACTGATAATGCGAGAGAGTAAGAGCCCATAACTGCAGTTTCTGTGCGGTGCGGTTTGAAACAGGATCGGTCGGTTGAAAAGTGACTGCAGCAGTGGGCCGTGACTAAGTAGAATTGCCTTCCATTCAGATCTCGGCGAAATTTTGTCACTCCATAAATGATTGCAAGTACGTCCTTCTCTACCCGCGAAAAATTTTTCTGAGCCTTGTTGAGAAGTTAGGAACCGAAAGCTATTGGTCTGTCTACACAACCAACCCCGTGCGAAATTAGCACGCCATTGCCATATGAGACAGTGTCAGTGGCCAAGACCACTGGTTTACCTAGAGCGACATTGATTAGACAACGTTCGCTGAGCACAGCGTCTTTCAATTTCTGAAATGCAATGTACATTCGTGGGACCTCACGAAAGGTACAATCTTGCGTCGACGACGATCAAAGAGCGCCCCAGTTTGAGGCGCATGGGGAATGAAGCGGAAGTAGTAGGTCAGCTTCCTTAGTACTAATTGCAGTCCCGAGAAATTTCTTGGATGTCTGAGGTCACGAATAACGTGCAAGTGCGACGGTGTCGGATGAACACCTTGGGAATTGATCACATGAACTAAGTACTCAGTTTCAGTCTGCAAGAATACACACTTCTTTTTGTTACATTTGAGGCCTGACTCTGACAACACTTTGAACGGGCACAAAAGCCTTCAGGAAATCGAGAAATACGGGACCAATTTGAAATCGCTTGTGGATATCATTCAGCACTTCCTGTGAGTAAGGGGCTAGTTGTTGAAACGCTAGCTCCTTACTCACACGAAGTGCTGAATGGTATCCATAAGCGATTTCAAATAGATAGATGGATTTTTTTTTCTAAATTCGTGTTTACTATGTGTCAATAGGCAGTTGCCTTGGAGGTAATCGATAATGGCCAAACACAATATATGTTCCATACTTCTGCTGCATATCGACATTAATTATGGGCCTGTAATTTAGTGGATTATCCCTACTGACTTTCTTGAATATTGCTGTGACCTCGGCAACTTTCCAGTCTTTGAGGGCAGATCTTCATTAAGCGAGCGTTTGTACATGTATGTTAAGTACAGAGTTATCGAATCAGCATATTCTGAAAGGAAACTAATTAGTACACAATCTAGACAAGACAATTTGCTTTTATTGAGGGACTAAAGTTGCTTCACTGGTCCAAGGATATTCACTTCTAAGTTACTTGTGTTTTTTGTCTCCTGAAAATCTACCCAAAATCCAGAATTACGTAACAAAGAGTCAGTGAATGAGTTCAAATGTTCAAATGTGTGTGAAATCTTATGGGACTTGACTGCTAAGGTCATCAGTCCCTAAGCTTACACACTACTTAACCTAAACTATCCTAAGGACACACACCCATGCCCGAGGGAGGACTCGAACCTCCGCCGGGAACAACCGCACAGTGAATGAGTAAAATGATCAATTCCTAAAGAGGAACGACCAGTGCTCTAGTTCCAAAAGGTGAACGAATTTGTCCATCTCTAATAATAGCTATTCAGCAGTTGAGAATAGTGATCATAATTTTTAAGTAATTTTGCAGAACTATTCAACTTTTGTGCATGGAACTGTGGAAACATAGCGTATCTATCAATAACTCTGCTTTGCCCCTTGGAAGCGTCGCACAATATGAAAACCCCTGAAAAACACTGTTTCTTGGATCTGCAAAATGCATCACTGTGTCTCCTCCAAACTTGCCATCTGTATAGCAAGTGAGAGCCTTGCAGACATTTTCTGGAAGGCTTCCGCGGTCACCTCCTCCTGTGCATAGAACTCATTCTTCAACTGTGCTGTTTCATTGTTCACAAATGTCACTCCGCACTTCTTCGTATCTACATGCTTCGCTAATAATATGTTCGTACCACCTGTAAACACTCCTGCTCTCTTTGAAACGCTTGCTGCAAGTTGAAAGTGTGACTAAGGCCAGGCTACATATAAAATTGTCCACTTTTCAATATCGGTAATGACAGTTCCCTTACAGTGAAATTCTGACAAAGCGACTAAATTCATTCTGCGTCTTTAATTCTTCTTAATCAGTGCCCATTTTCTACAAACTACGGAAGTAATATTTTCTACATCGTATATCCCTTAATTTTTTGGGTTCCATGTAGTTTATTTGCAACTAGTGGATTTTCCGGAGATATATAACGAACCAACCTTCAAACCCAATGAATATACTAACCTCGACGGTAATCTTTCGCAATAGATGAAACTTCCTTCCCTCCAATTTTTTCCCTGTTGTTTACAATTTACTACCTACTCCTCAGTGACATTCTTCTATTCACCATAGGGAGAATCACAACTTCATGAAGATACACTCCTGGAAATGGAAAAAGAAACACATTGACACCGGTGTGTCAGACCCACCATACTTGCTCCGGACACTGCGAGAGGGCTGTACAAGCAATGATCACACGCACGGCACAGCGGACACACCAGGAACCGCGGTGTTGGCCGTCGACTGGCGCTAGCTGCGCAGCATTTGTGCACCGCCGCCGTCAGTGTCAGCCAGTTTGCTGTGGCATACGGAGCTCCACCGCAGTCTTTAACACTGGTAGCATGCCGCGACAGCGTGGACGTGAACCGTATGTGTAGCTGACGGACTTTGAGCGAGGGCGTATAGTGGGCATGCGGGAGGCCGGGTGGACGTACCGCCGAATTGCTCAACACGTGGGGCGTGAGGTCTCCACAGTACATCGATGTTGTCGCCAGTGGTCGGCGGAAGGTGCACGAGCCCGTCGACCTGAGACCGGACCGCAGCGACGCACGGATGCACGCCAAGAGCGTAGGATCCTACGCAGTGCCGTATGTGACCGCACCGCCACTTCCCAGCAAATTAGGGACACTGTTGCTCCTGGGGTATCGGCGAGGACCATTCGCAACCGTCTCCATGAAGCTGGGCTACGGTCCCGCACACCGTTAGGCCGTCTTCCGCTCACGCACCAACATCGTGCAGCCCGCCTCCAGTGGTGTCGCGATAGGCGTGAATGGAGGGACGAATGGAGACGTGTCGTCTTCAGCGATGAGAGTCGCTTCTGCCTTGGTGCCAATGATGGTCGTATGCGTGTTTGGCGCCGAGTAGGTGAGCGCCACAATCAGGACTGCATACGACCGAGGCACACAGGGCCAACACCCGGCATTATGGTGTGGGGAGCGATCTCCTACACTGGCCGTACACCTCTGGTGATCGTCGAGGGGACACTGAATAGTGCACGGTACATCCAAACCGTCATCGAACCCATCGTTCTACCATTCCTAGACCGGCAAGGGAACTTGCTGTTCCAACAGGTCAATGCACGTCCTCATGTATCCCGTGCCACCCAACGTGCTCTAGAAGGTATAAGTCAACTACCCTGGCCAGCAAGATCTCCGGATCTGTCCCCCATTGAGCATGTTTGGGACTGGATGAAGCGTCGTCTCACGCGGTCTGCACGTCCAGCACGAACGCTGGTCCAACTGAGGCGCCAGGTGGAAATGGCATGGCAAGCCGTTCCACAGGACTACATCCAGCATCTCTACGATCGTCTCCATTGGAGAATAGCAACCTGCATTGCTGCGAAAGGTGGATATACACTGTACTAGTGCCGACATTGTGCATGCTCTGTTGCCTGTGTCTATGTGCCTGTGGTTCTGTCAGTGTGATCATGTAATGTATCTGACCCCAGGAATGTGTCAATAAAGTTTCCCCTTCCTGGGACAATGAATTCACGGTGTTCTTATTTCAATTTGCAGGAGTGTATTACACTACTCTCAAATACCTAAGACTAAAGTGTTGGAATGAACTCTACGAAACTATATAGCAAATAAAACTTGGAATCATCATATAGTAACTGGTAGAGTAGATAAACACCACATAGTTTTCGATTTGTAGGAACAAAGATAAAGAGGTAAGCAAACTTTCCCCAATACACACTTCTCAACAATCAGCTACAAAATCCACTCTTAATTGTTTATTATTCTCTGGTATGGTTGTACAATGGAAGAATACGGTGTAAGGATGGTTAGGCCATGTACACTCAAAATATGTGATAAAAATAAGTTCTGTGACAAGAATGATCATGAACTCAAATCACAGTAACAGCACGTAACCTCTTCTTTCTAACATCTATATTGATTTCATTGTTTGACTGTTCCAAAATTTTACAAACGAACAAATAATATGTGAGGACACAAAGTAAAGAGCAATATCCGCAAGTTAAATATAATTGTTACAATATACAGTTCAGATACCAACAGTAATACGAAGACATTCAGATTAAAAGGTAATACCACATGCAAAATAATCCTCAATGAAAATTAATTTAAGAAAATATCGGCCTCTCAGTTGTACTCTTAATATTAAGTATTCCTGCAGCAATAATTACATCAAGGTCTAAACGTTATAATACCACCTACTCGATGGTTCGACGTGAATGGCTCTCAAAGATGACCATTCGTGTGGTTCCATGTCACGGACTAGGGAGGCCATGTATTGTGTGAACACAAAAAATTGACGGTAATCGAAACAGGTTAAATAAAGAAAACCAATAACTGTCAGACCGGTCAGACTGGTCAATAGAAAAGCACTCTAGTGCCTACATCATTGTTCAGCCTTGCTAGGAATCAGAATTTCAGGAAATAACTCTGCAACATACGCTTGTAGTGGATATTAGTGGTGCGATAAAAGTAGACGGGAGTAATTAGAGTTGATACAATGAAATAGAATCATAGGTAAGAGTGATGCACCTGGAGGATAGTGTACCTAGGAATGTATGATGTTTCCCTGGTCGATATTTTAATCTAATGAAAGACTTAACGATATATGGAGGAATGCGTGATAGAAACCGACATATGCAGTTTCTGGAGTGTCTCCCGGATTGTTGTAGTGGAACATCAGGTTGTGTTGTGTGTAGAATTCGTAGATATGATGACTTCTACACATGTAACTGATGTATCATATAGCGAAACTATTTGGAGGATGTTGTTAAATCTTCAGTTGCGTAGTTTTAAAGTGATTAAAATGCTATATATTCTTAAAACTTGTTACAGAATGTGAGATGGATAAACCATACGTCGTCGGTCGCACACCATCTTGTATATGGAAATGGAAGATGGTTTGCCTGCATGAAACACGTCATATTTGCAACTGAACTGAGTTTCATTAAGGAATTTCCCGTCTCTAAAACGGAAATCTGTGTTAGTTGCCAACAGCTTCTATTTCGAATAGTTTTCCACCTGTACCTGGGTTTTTATAATACTTTTTAACTTGGCTTCACTTACTAATAATCAGTATGTAGTAGGGTGCTGATGTAACACGTAGGCTATTAAATGCGTTATTTAGATGATTATGTCGACTGGAAGACTTTCAAATCTGAGTAAAGTATTTAATCCTAGCTGCATTATTATGCTTTAATTTTGGACAGTTTTTCACATTTCGAACATAAACTTACTTAGCCCGAGTAACAGAAAGAGACTGCAGTACACATAAGTGAATGCTATCACTTAAAAAAATAAAAAATATATATGATGCTTCTATTGCAGGGCTGGCTAGACGCCGAAGTCTAAACAGAGTTCGAAATACAACATTCTCCCCTGCTCTAATACAATGACCAGAACATCCATTTTTGCAGGGTATGAAATATTTATAACTGTGTGAGTATTAGCAATTGGTTTCAGTTGAGTGTTAGGATAGGCCACGACTACCTGGAAAGCGATTATACAGAGTTTTTCCAGGTTGACTTGTCAATTTCTCTCCGAGAAAGCAAATAATGACATACTGTCTCCTCGTAACATAAACGTAACACCTACGTCATCATTGTTGGATTTTCCTTTCCAAAAGTGAAGTTTTCAGACGGTTTTGACAATGTGGGACATGCATATATCGACGAAAAACTAAACGACAGCATGCTATTCAGTTGGTCGCAGCTGTGTTCTGTAGCCTTGTGCTACAACCAGATCGTCCATTGTCTGCCTTGGGTTGCGGTCTCTGTTTGGTTCCTTTGTTGAAGAGTCATGGAATCACGAATACTCCACATCAGGCGTTGGCGAGCCTTATAAAAGCTCTGTGGGCCGCGCTCACCTCAGCACTTTCATCACCATGAGGGCTACAGTGGCAGCTCTCCTCCTGTGTCTTTTGGTGAGTACTGAGGACTGAAGATAGATAAAATTGAAATAGAAATTTGTGCTTCATATTCCATTACTAGCACATTCACGTCCACATCCTATCTACAGACAGCTGTAGACGTAAGAATGAATATTTATTGGTACAGATTTTTGTGTTCATAACATTGTGTTCTCGCACATAAAAGGGAACTCTTTATTATGATACGCATTTGTTGACACTTTTTTGATTCAGACATCAGCACGTGAAGCAAGTCTACACTTGATTTTTTCCTTGAGAAGGTGGAGTTCCATCAAACCGACTGTAGGGTGTCAGTTCACAGTGCGAGCGAGCGCAGAGGTTGAGATCTTGGGGTATCAGTACGGGAGAGTGGCGTTCACATTCCTCGCTGATCATCCAGCATTTGATTTATGTTTTCCCCCTGAACCAATTACAGCATATGTTGCTCTCTTTCCTTTGATAAAATACGGAGGATTCCCATGAAAATGTGAGGTTGTTCCTCGTCTCTAATGATCCCGCTATCAACAAGTTGTTAATCTTTAATCTTCTTTCCTTCTTCCTCTGTTTGTGTATGTGCCCTCGACGAATTATATATAGAATAATAATACCGAAGTAACATTTTGCGATATCAGGTTATTGTTGATAGCTGTTTAAGCAAACGTTTATGCCCAACTGTCAGATCCCACAAGAAGACATAACTGGATGATTTTGCACTTCGTCGTTACTCACCTAGTCTGTAAAATTTTTACAACTGACGCAGTTTGTCGGGACTAGTGAAGCTTTCATACTAGTTACTTCTGTGCTCCGCGCACATGACAGTCCCCAAGATATTCGTCATTCAGGTATAAGTTTATGCTACCTAGAGGCCCATGAGACGTTCAACATTCTTGAGTAAGAGTACATTTCTCTGTATACCAAATAGCGAGAAAGCCTATGTGACTCATGTTGCTAGTACATACTAGCAACTGCAATGTTGTCGAATAGTGTTGCATTTATACTGTTACTACCAACTCATCCAAAAGAGAATGCAAGATGTACTACATAGCACACCATTGCACTACAGCTGGCAGCATGCTGCAGCCAGGAGACTCCACCTGGCCCTCCTGGACCAACTGAAGGGCCACAACCAACTGGACCACCTGGCCCACCAACTGGAGGTCCTGATCCAACAGGTCAGCCTACTGGAGGTCCTGAACCAACTGGTCCACCAGGCACACCTACTGGAGGTCCTGAACCAACAGGTCCACCTACTGGGGGTCCTCAACCAACTGGACCACCAGGCACCCCTACTGGAGGTCCTGAACCAACAGGTCCACCTACTGGGGGTCCTCAACCAACTGGACCACCAGGCACCCCTACTGGAGGTCCTGAACCAACTGGAGGACCCCAGCCAACTGGTGAACCACAGCCTACAGGCCCACCAGGGCCACCAGGGCCACTCTCTAGGGGACTTTGGCTTTTTTGACTTGGTGGACTCTTATCGTTGACATTATTACATCTGTGAATCATCAAGAGGGTTCAGACTTGATATTTACAATTAACTGGATCTGAAATTACTGATGGAAGTGTTCTGTGAACCACTTTGTAAAATGTTTTGTCATTAAATAAGCACCTAAAAATCCCCATAAATGTTCTATCTTCTGTAAACTGTAACATATAGCCTGTTGGGTCGAAAACTGTAAACCCTTTGCAGGATAATGAGTTTGAGATCAAGGTAAGGTTAATACAGGCATAGAAGTTTCATAATTCATCCAGAACCTTTCTGTGTAAGTTCAGAATATGCTATATGTTGTGAAGTTTTCCAATTCCTCATTGAGTGTGCACTTCGCCACCTAGGCTATGAATCCAAAGATATATAAGTGTGGCATTCCTTTGTACCAGTTATAGATGTCTTTTCTGGTAGAATGACTGAAAAAAGAAATTTGTGCGATGTCTATTGGAGTACGTCGCAAGTGGTAGTTTAGAGACAATAACTGGCAGCTAGCACCAATGTCGTAACAATACTGCACTGAATAGTCGTCATAAATCTTCTAGAAGTGTACTTCTGCTTTATTTTAGCTACGTGGGTTATGGTAGTGTCCCTGCCATTGAGTATCAGGTAAGTATGTTAGATAACTACTCAGGAAATGTCATCACCAGCAGTGACTCCATCACCTCTGACGTTTCGTGTGTACTGGGGAGTAGGTACTGTCTATTTTGAAATATATTTTTATGCATCTCAGTAACACATATAGACACAGCAGCGTATCCAGAGACTTAATAACGACTTCTGATATTCTTTAGTAGTTTAATTTTCTTAGTGAAGAACTGAAGTTCTTCTGAATTAAGACTATTATATGTATCCACAATAACAAAGTGGGCAAATATATGTAAATAAGTAGTGGTATAACCCTGAATAATGGAGGGGGGGGGGTGCTGATGCATCAAGTGATGCTGGAACAGGAGACCCGTCTGTGGATTCACTCCCAAATATTCGCACATGTAGGAGATACAGAGAGACAGGAACTGTCGATGACAAGCTCAAGGTCTACTACTGCAGTTGCTGACCGCCAACAGCGGATTTTGTCTAATAGGAACCCTGACGGTAACGCCACCATGTTGAATAATGCTTTTCGTGGACGCACAGGAAGTCATGTTACGACTCAGACTGTGCGAAATATGCTGCATGACGCGCATGGCGAGGTCCATCTTTGCAACCACGACGCCATGCAACGCGGTACAGATGGGCCAAACAACATGCCGAATGGACAGCTCAGGTCTGGCACCACGTTTTCTTCACTGATGAGTGCCGCGTGTGCCTTCAACTTGACGCGTGTTTCGAGGCAACTCGGTCAGGCCGAACACCTTAGACACTCTGTCCAGCGAGTGCTGCAAGGTGGAGGCTCCCTGCTGTTTTGGGGTGGCGTTATGTGGGTCCAACGTACGCCGCTGGTGGTCATGGAAAGCGCCGTAATTGCTGTACGATATGTGAATGGCATCCTACAACTTACAGCGGAATCATGTCGGCATCATATTGGCAAGGCATTCGTCTTCATGAACGACAAATCGCACCCCCATCGTGCAATCCTGTGAATAACTTCTTTCAGGATAACGACATCGCTCGACTAGAGTTGCCAACATGCTCTCCAGATATGAAACCTATCGTACATGCGTGGGATAGATTGAAAAGGGCTGTCTATAGACGACGTGGCCCAGAAACCAGTCTGATGGATCTATGCCAAATCGTCGTTGGGGAGTGGGACAATTCAGACCAACAGTGCCTTGATAAACTTGTGGATAGTATGGCACGACGAATGCAGGTATGCAAGAGGACGTGCTACTGCGTATTAGAGGTGCCAGTGTGTTTAGAAATCTGGACCAGCGCCTCTGATGGACCCGCTGTATGGTGGAACAACGTGCAATGTGTGGTTTTCATGAGCAATAAAAAGGGCAGAAATGATGTTTATCTCTATCCCAATTTTCTGTACAGGTTCCGGAACTCTCGGAGTCGAGGTAATACGAAACGTTTTTTGATTTGTGTATAAAAAACCTGTCTAGGTGATAGCAGCGTCACCTGGCGAGGAACGACTGCGAGTCAGACAGGCCTACGGTTCACGTAGTATCAGAGATCGTGCTGTCCTTATCTAGAAGGGATACGTCATGTCATCTATCCGAGTTCGAGCGAGGGCAGATTATGATGGCCCGGATGCTCGGCGAGAGCATTTCGGAAACGGCTCAACTTGTTGGTGTTCAAGGAGTGCTATGGTGTGTCTTCGACACGTGGCGAAACCAAGATGAAACCACGACGAAATGTCGTATGGTGGCAGCGCCTCATTACAGATATCAGACCTCATAGGCTCGGCAGATGATAATGATGTTTGGTATGTGGTGAGCTCAACAGCGCGGTCATCAACAACCGCACGAAGTCCTAACTTTTACACAGTCCAATTTTTTACATAGTCCAATCCAGTCACTGTGACAGATGACGACGACGACGATGATGATGATGAAATGATGAAGGCAACAAAAACACCCAGTCTCTAAGAAGAGACATCTCTAACCTGGCCAGGAATCGAACTGGGACCCTCTGATCCAGAGGCAGTAACGCTCGACACTAGACCACGAACTGTGGACATAAACTGGTCAGATTGATACAACAGGAACTGTGGTATGTGCTCCGAAGTGGTGGGTTGCTTCTGTGCCGTCTAAGACGCCATTCGCAGAGACATGTACAATATAGACTGAGGTGACAAAAGTCATGAGATACCTATTAATATCGCGTCCGATTTCCTTTTATCCGACACTGTACAGCAACTCGACCTGGCATGGTCTCAACAATTCGCTGGAAGTCCCCTACAGAAATATGGGCGTGTTCCACCACTATAGGCACCTGTAGTTGGGAAAGTGCTGGCGGTGCAGGATTTTGTGCATGAACTGATCTCTCGATTATGTCCGATAATGTAGGGGGATCTGGGTGCCCAAATTATACACTCGAATTCTATAGAATGTACTTCAAATCAAGTGCGAAGATTTGTGGCCGAGAGACATGGTGCCTTGTCATCCATAGAAATTACATTCTTGTTTGGGAAATGAAGTTCATGAATGGCTTCAAATGATTTCCAAGTAGCTGAATGTAGCAATTTAAACTCAATGATCTGTTCAGTTGGACCAGAGAGCCCAGTCCATGTAAAGAGTTGTTGACAACTTGACAACGTCCATGGCTTTGGGAGATCTTCGCAACACTCTAACCCTACCATCAGCTCTTAGCAACTGAAATCGGGTTTCATCTGACAGCAGGGGCCATATGTCGGTCGTTTGGTCCCACAGTCCATTTACGAGAAATTTCGGTGTACTATCCTAATGGATAACTTCGTTGTAAGACCGAAGTTGATTTCTGCTGCTGTTTCACGCAATATTGCTCGCCTGTTAGCCCTGACAACTCTACGGCAACGGCACTGCTCTCAGTCGTTAAGTGAAGGCCGTCGGCCACTACGTTGCCGTGATGAGAGGTAATGCCTCAGATATGGTATTCTCGGCACAATCTGGACACTGTGGACGTCGGAATATTGAATTCCCTAGCAATTCACGAAATGGAATTTCCCGTGCCTATAGCTTCAACTATTATTTGGCTTTCAAAGCCTGCTAATCCCCGTCGTGTTGCCATAATGTCGGAAAGATTTTCAAAATGAGTAAAAATGGCTGCTCCGCCAATGCACTGCCCTTTTACACCTTGTGTACACGATACTGTCGCCATCTGTATATGTGGATATCGCTGTCCCATTACTTTGTCACTTCAGTGTACGACACGATACGCGTTGCGACTTGCAATACATTGTACTACAGATAGACGTGTCAGTCGAACCACGTGACTGGTTGTAGATTGCATTTTAAGTTCGTGTTCAACTTCCTTACGTATTGTTTGATTTCGTTCATTCTGGGTAAGGACAAACTGGTTCTAAAATGGTTGTTTAATAGATTTGGGAGACACTGGGTTGATCACAATTGAGGATACTGTAAAAGCACAGTTCCGATCCCATAGTGATATTACGTAGATTGGTCATATTCTAAAAGAATTATCCTTCATGTGCTGTTATAAACTTGTGTAGTACTTAAACATTTTATATAAGTGAGTAGCTATTTTACCTTTTCAGTATTCTTTTGCCTATTCACTTAGATATTTTACATATTTCCTTTGAGACCTCTCAAGGATTTCTTGAGTACTTCGGTACACTTGTTCAAACCGGGCTTTGTCCTATCTGAAACAGTTCGTCATAGGCAGTTCGTATTGGCACCCCTCTCTTTGTCAATATATCAATGAATTCCTGCAAATGATACCTTCTTGCCAATACTCCATGAGCCAATGACTGACTCATAGTTATTTTATGGCTGTAATTACCAAATATTAGTATGTTCATGAATTTAGAAAGTGTATCACGCTAGTTGCGTCAAATTAAACCTCAATGTGAACTGTGGTTCAACTTGTTGAGGGAGTCCGCTATGAAGCGGTGTTTCGTACATTTCACACCCCTTGCTGTCTCAATACGTCGCCTAATTCTTCGCTGTGATTTAGACTTCATCGTGATCTAGCTGCCTAGCTTACATCTTTCTTATTCGACAAGTTTTAGTGTATGTTTCTGTTTCCAAAGTAGGTATTACACATGAAATTATATCCGTATATGTAGGAGAGCTGAGAAAAAAGATTCCACTTTTAACTGCTTCGTTGAAGTAAAATGGTTTTCGAATCTGTTGAAAGCACCGCGGTCTCCCTGCGAAGCTTGTCATTGGTGTAGGAAGTGAGAGCCTTGCAGTTATTTTCCGGAAAGGCTTCTGCGCTCACCTAGTGCTCTGCATAAACCCCGTCATTTATCTGTGCTGCACGACTGTTCACAAGTGACACCCCGCACTCCTTCATATCTATATTTAACGCTAAGGTTTTAGTAAAATTAGGTGTGAATTCCGATATTGTGAACGCCAAACTACTAGTTTCGACGGAATCGTGTCTTTATCTTCAGATTGACATTAAACTTTACGTATACATTCACAGACATGTGTCGTCGACATTTTGAGAACCAAGTAGAGATACATTAAAAAAGTAAACGACGAGCCTTGTAGAGTTTCTCAATGTATTTACACTTAGTTCTCAAAACGTCGACGACACATCTAAGTGAACATTATACACAAAGTGTAGTGCCAGTCTCAAATTGACAGCATGATTCTGTCGAAACTAATTATTGGAATAAAGATCTTAAAGCCAAGTGATTTTGCCTTTCACAAAAAGTGTACAAAATTCCGATACTTTCGCAGACATACTCTTTCTGCTTGATGCCGTAGAAACCAATGCTTCAACTTGAATGTCTCTAGTAACCGCGTTCAAAACAAATTGTCCATTTCCACTATCAATAATGTCAATGTACTCGTAGTGAATTTCCTAGGAAGCTATTTGATTACGCAGCCCCGTTCAGTCCCCTTAACCAAACTGGTTGCAGAGCCCATTTTGTACGAACTACACATGCTCTAATGTCTACGTCGTATATCCGTATATCATGTTTGGAGATAATTTTTTATGCGTTAATTTTAAGGGTTTCGTGTAATTAAATTTGAAGCGATGAATTTTTTCTCTAGGAATGTCAAACATACGTGAAACCTAGAGGGATACATTAACTACGAACATTAGCTTTCTCCACTTTTGAAAGATCCTTCGCGAACTTTTTCTCCCCTTGTTCCGAAAAAAGGTATTTCATTTCCTGAGTAGCATTCTCCTATCACCATAAAGGGCGACCTCAAAAGGACACTATCATATTCTCCGATATTTGATTCATCGGAGTAAACAGTTGGATTAAACTCTACTAAGAAGTTCAATAAACAAATTTTATGAGAAATAAAACTAATCTAGAAAATGTGAAATTTGACACGATACTGCCACGATGTATGATAGATTTACATGTACCGGTATTGAAGCTTGGAGATGCAGTTCAGACTCGTTGTTGTTGCAGATGTGTAATACATATATCACAGACCAATAGGTCTTGATTCAGACCGAGCGAGGTGGCGCAGTGGTAGCATACTGGACTCGCATTCGTAAGGACGACGGTTCAATCCCGCGTCCGGCCATCCTGATTTAGGTTTTCCGTGATTTCCCTAAATCGCTCCAGGCAAATGCTGGGATGGTTCCTTTGAAAGGGCACGGCCGACTTCCTTCCCCATCCTTCCCTAATCCGATGAGACCGATAACCTCGCTGTTTGGTCTCTTCCCCGAAACAATCCAATCCTTAAATCAGAAGAGGAAAACCATACGAGCTTCCATTTGTAAGAAGGAAGATGTGAGGCTAAGGAAAGTTTACTGTAGTCAGCTACCAAATTCACATTGAGCGAACATTAATTACTGGAATAGTTCTCTGAAGGGAGAATGCAGTGTAAGGACAGTTAGGTTATGTACAGAGAACGTAAATGATAATAATAGGTTCTGTGGCAACAATGATCGGGAACACAAAGTTACATCGTGTGACCTCTCCTTATTATCATATCAATAATATTGATTTATCATTTAAGAGTTAACGGAGTAGTTGTTTTGAAGCTTTGCAAAGGAGAAAATAATACGTGGGAAGGAGAATGAGGGTCAGTCTCCACGGCATAAACGTAACTGCTAAAAAATACAATTAGATAATTTTCACATTTAGCAGTAAAACTAACAGCGTCGTGAATGGAAATGAACAGAAGAAATATAGGCTTTGAGTTGTCTTACTCCTACGTGTTACTACAGAAACAATTACATCACGGTCAAAACGTTTTTAATAGCAGATACTGGATGATTGCACAAGAAAAGCCAATATGAAAATTTGTGTGATTCTGTGATACATAGCACGAGTCCTGTTGAAATCGGAAAAATCATACAAGTACCAGGCTGTAACATTTTGTAGGGATATCAAATGGAATGATCACATAGGATCTGTCGTGGGTAAAGCAGGTGGTAGACTTCTTTTTATTGGTAGAATACTGGGAAATGCAGTCAATCTACAAAGGAGACGGTTTTCAAAGCACTCGTGACATCGATACTAGAATATTGCTCAAGTGTGTGGGATACGTACAAATAGGACTAACAGGGGATATTGATCGGATACAGAGATGCTGGAGAAGCTGAACTGGAAGACTCTTGAAGACAGACCTAAACTATCCCGAGAAAGTCTATTAACAAAGTATCAAAAACAAGCTTTAAATGATTATTCTAGAAATGTATTACATCGTCCTACGTATCTCGCACATAGGGATAGTGAAGATAAGATTAGAACAATTACTGCACCCAAAGAGAGATTCAATCATTCTTCCCGCGTTCCACACGGGAATGGAACAGGAAGAAGCCCTAATAACTGGCACAATGAGACGTACCCCCTGCCACGCATCTCACGGTAATTTGCAGAGTATATATCCAGCTGTAGATGTAGATACTAGGGGACCGCTCCGTGAACCACGTAGTGCATGGAAACCAAAATCAAATTAAGTAAAATACAGGAAGCGTAGAACTGTCTGACTGGACAGCAACTTGAACCCTATGTCTTAGAAATGCACGTCCAGTGCACATATGATTGTACCACATCTCTAGGCTATTAGAGTTTCACGAAATAATTCTACAAAATACACTCCTGGAAACTGAAATAAGAACACCGTGAATTCATTGTCCCAGGAAGGGGAAACTTTATTGTCACATTCCTGGGGTCAGATACATCACATGATCACACTGACAGAACCACAGGCACTTAGACACAGGCAACAGAGCATGCACAATGTCGGCACTAGTACAGTGTATATCCACCTTTCGCAGCAATGCAGGCTGCTATTCTCCCATGGAGACGATCGTAGAGATGCTGGATGTAGTCCTGTGGAACGGCTTGCCATGCCATTTCCACCTGGCGCCTCAGTTGGACCAGCGTTCGTACTGGACGTGCAGACCGCGTGAGACGACGCTTCATCCAGTCCCAAACATGCTCAATGGGGGACAGATCCGGAGATCTTGCTGGCCAGGGTAGTTGACTTACACCTTCTAGAGCACGTTGGGTGGCTCGGGATACATGAGGACGTGCATTGTCCTGTTGCAACAGCAAGTTCCCTTGCCGGTCTAGGAATGGTAGAACGATGGGTTCGATGACGGTTTGGATGTACCGTGCACTATTCAGTGTCCCCTCGACGATCACCAGAGGTGTACGGCCAGTGTAGGAGATCGCTCCCCACACCATGATGCCGGGTATTGGCCCTGTGTGCCTCGGTCGTATGCAGTCCTGATTGTGGCGCTCACCTACACGGCGCCAAACACGCATACGACCATCATTGGCACCAAGGCAGAAGCGACTCTCATCGCTGAAGACGACACGTCTCCATTCGTCCCTCCATTCACGCCTATCGCGACACCACTGGAGACGGGCTGCACGATGTTGGTGCGTGAGCGGAAGACGGCCTAACGGTGTGCGGGACCGTAGCCCAGCTTCATGGAGATGGTTGCGAATGGTCCTCGCCGATACCCCAGGAGCAACAGTGTCCCTAATTTGCTGGGAAGTGGCGGTGCGGTCCCCTACGGCACTGCGTAGGATCCTACGGTCTTGGCGTGCATCCGTGCGTCGCTGCGGTCCGGTCCCAGGTCGACGGGCACGTGCACCTTCCGCCGACCACTGGCGACAACATCGATGTACTGTGGAGACCTCACGTCCCACGTGTTAAGCAATTCGGCGGTACGTCCACCCGGCCTCCCGCATGCCCACTATACGCCCTCGCTCAAAGTCCGTAAACTGCACATACGGTTCACGTCCACGATGTCGCGGCATGCTACCAGTGTTAAAGACTGCGATGGAGCTCCGTATGCCACGGCAAACTGGCTGACACTGACGGCGGCGGTGCACAAATGCTGCGCAGTTAGCGCCATTCGACGGCCACCACCGCGGTTCCTGGTGTGTTCGCTGTGCCGTGCGTGTGATCATTGCTTGTACAGCCCTTTCGCAGTGTCCGGAGCAAGTATGGTGGGTCTGACACACCGGTGTCAATGTGTCCTTTTTTTCATTTCCAGGAGTGTGCATTTGGAATGGATGTCAGTAGTGTGGCTAAAACGAGAAGGGAGCAATGAAATCGAATCATAGGGGAGAATGTTACGTCTCGATTATGATGTACCTAGTATCACGTGATGGTCCCTGGTCGTTGTTTTAGTCCATTGACTGATTTAAAAACAATAGGAAGTAATGCGCACTGGGGACTGTCCTAGCAGTTTACATTTTCTACGTTGTTAGGCACGATATTATATTCTTCGTAACATTCGCAAAAATTACCATTTCTTAATATTTAAGTGCTATGTAATATACTGAAGTTATTTAGAGGGTAGTGTTAGTTTTTCGATTACAGAGTCTTATGGTGAGTAAAATGCTGTATAATTTTAAACCTAGTTACATACTTTGTGGACGTTTAGGCCACACTTCGTCGGTTGTGTGCCGTCTTGTATCTGGAAACACAAGACGGTCTCCTATCATAGAACACGATACATTTCCAAATGAACTCAGTTTCTTTAACGCTTTAATAACTTTTCTTGCTTCAAATTGGAAACTATATTACTTACCAATGGTTTATGTTCCTAAATGTTTTCAACCTATAATGGTTTTTGACAACCGTTCTCCAACATTTGATTTCACTTAAAGATTACTGGTGTGTAGTGAAGTAGGATATTAAATAAGACATTGGAAAGATTTTTTCGATTGCAACACTTTTTTAGTCTGTCGAGAAACTGAAGAGCGAGCGCGCGAGTCCCCACTTTGCCTACCCTGCTACGTCACAGGGCGCTCCTACAGGCTGTTCCACAACGTAGTACAGTCCCTTGCCGAGGCGCGCCCTTTAAATCTGTGGCGACGCCGTGTACAGACACGTCCCGTCTGCGTTTATTTTTAGACAAATGCGTTAAGAGTATAAGGAAAACAAAAGACGATAGCTTCTTCGACACAAAACATTATAGAGTAAATAATATTAACATAAGAACGGAAGTCAGGATTCTACTACAAATATAGAACCGAATACCTATTCGTATGAATGTCCTCTATTCGTAAGACGAACCAGATATAGTGCAATCAGTCTGTAGAATTTAAGGCTTGTTCTTACTTTGTGTTTCTACTAAAAGGTAGAAGTTTTCTTTAAAGGGCTGCATTAAAACTTAACAATTCTTGCAACACGAAGAGTGTTTAAAAAGTAACTAGAAATTTATAATTACGTGTGTTGTATTAGTTCGATTCGTACTGCTTTTTTTGTCATTGTCTTCGTAAACAAGTCTGAAAAGTATTTCCCGGTAAATCCCATTTCACACAATATCTTGTGTAAAACATCTTTCTGCAACGAAAATGTATTTTTTTGTTTCACGCCAGTATTTTCCGTAATGTGGGCATTATTTTTTGGTTTATGTAAAAGTCCTCCTCGTTTGTTGAATGACCAATTTTGTGAAACCGTCTATAACGATGGGTTTCCTCCCTAAATTATTAGTTTTTTTCGCGGCGCTTCCAGTAAAGGATGCGCCTTATTTTCGCGTTCCTTCCTTATGCGTCCTATTTTGGCGAGGCTGACGTTTGCATAAACTGCAGCCCTTTGATTGGGACTGGTAATATTAGGCAACAGTTCTTTTTGTGTAGCCTCCTTAACACAAGCTGTAATAACGTTAGAGACGATCTAACGCTCGTTCTGCGCAAATATCTCCTACGTATTCTGCACGTTTTCTTGCAATGCATGGCGATTATCCATCACTTCCGGATACTGAAGTATATCAGTGAGTACACAAAAACAACGATTGGCAACTAAGATCCCACGAACAGAAACGACGTATATTACTGCACACCGAACTACACCGCTAGATAGGTGCCTTGTAGGCCAGTGGCAGGGTTCTTCCGGGAAAGGCACTTCCCCCACCAAAAGCGCTGCTCGCTCTTGAGTTTACAGATAGACTATATATATAAACAGAATGTTCGTCCCTAGGAACATGATGAAACGTTTCTGTCTAGAATGTATAGTGCAAGAGAATCGTCAGGGTTAATACTACTATGAAAACTTTTCCCAGTATTTCACGGAAAAGTAAATTACTGATTATTATGCAGACGTCCAAAGACGGAAATCTGATAAAAAAAACAAATAATTGAAATTAATGATTACTGTCAACAGATTAAGTTACGTATTCACTAATTAGGAGCTTAACGTCTATTAACATCGTGAGGCACGAAACATTAAGTCACTGAAGTGACTGCCGATGTCATTGTTCTAATATAATTGAACGATCAACCAAAATGACTCTTACGTAAACAATATACGTAAGGATTGAAATGAAATGATACAAAATCCAATCTCACAATGGTTCTGCTTAGCGATATTGAATAAGTAACGAAAAAACATGTAACGTCTTCCGTTCTTCTATCCTCTAAAAATTTGTCACCAATCCCTTCTTTACACTCTCGCAAAAGGAAGATACCAACATTCATAGAAAGTTATGGTTATTTTAATGGGATATTATCACACATTTAAAAAACGACTTATATTTTATCTAAAGGCGAAGTACATAGAAACGTGTGCTTACTCTGCAACAGCCAGACAAGAAAAGACGCCACAGAATGGCGAGAAGAAGTGACATGCCACATCATTTGTTTTACAGCAGTAGATATACAGAGTTCCTGTCCCTTTGGCCACTTTAACAAAAGTATCTGAGAAAAGGTTTTATTAGGATTTTAATTATGAAACTTATTTTTACGTAGAAAAACAAAATAAAAAGTGCACAATATATCAGTGCATTAATATGTTTCTATCGGTATTTCTCATTTCAATCTTTTTGCTGTCATACATTCAGAAGGGGGAACGTATATATCCATTTCATGGCTAGCATAAATAGCGTTATAATGAACATGTTATGGACGTACTTTGTGACAGATTTTCCCACGTGGAAAAAACTTAGTGTCAGGGATATTGTCTCTAACTTAAGAAAAATTCATCATATGAATTCTAACATTTATAAATGGAACAAGAAAATATATACAACTGGTCTTGCAAGGCTCTCTAGAAGTTAAAGTCTAAATGTCTTCGATGTAAAACGCTCAGTCCTACTCTACCCTACTCTAATACACTGAGCAGAACATTCATGTGGTGCATGAAATCATGTTTTTATGATCTTGTGAGTACTAATCTACGTATTAACACTGATGATAAGTGAAGAACAACAAAATGATTATACGAAGTTTGACTCTTCCACTGCACTCCGAAAACGCTAAATACTTCGTAGTGCCACCTTATAATAAAAACGTAACAATTACCTCGTCACTGTTGGATTCTCCTTTTCAGAAGTAGGCTTCAAATGGCTCTGAGCACTATGGGACTTAACTGCTGTGGTCATCATTCTCCTAGATCTTAGAACTATGTAAACCTAACTAACCTAAGGACATCACACAAATCCATGCCCGAGGCAGGATTCGAACCTGCGACCGTAGCGGTAACGCGGTTCCAGACTGTAGCGCCTAGAACCGCTCGGCCACTGAGGCCGGCTCAATAGTAGGGTTTCCACACAGTCAAGACACCTATGATGAAAAAAAAGAGAGACAATATGCTGTTCAGTTAGTCGCAGCTGTGCCGTGTAGCCTTGTGATACAACCAGTTCGTCCACTTTCTCACTCGGATTACAGACTCTGTTCGCTTCCTTTGTTCGAGTCACGAAATTACGAGTACTCCACGTCAGGCGTTGGCGAGCCTTATAAAAGCTCTGTGGCCCGCTATCAACTCAGCACTTCCATCACCATGAGGGCGACAGTGACAGCTCTCCTCCTGTGTCTTGTGGTGAGTGGTGTGGGCTGTAGACTGAGAAAATACAAATAGAAATTAGTGTTTCATGTAACTTTACTGGTACAGTCACGTCTACACCCTTTCTGGAGACGACTGTATAAGTAAAAGCAAGTGTTTACCTGTACCGATGTTTATCTTCATAATATTTATTTATTTATTTATTTATTTAACCTGATCAGATTATCGCCATCAGGCCCTCTCTTACATCGGACCAGTGTTCCACACATGCAGCATTTCACACATCAGCTTACTCTAGTGACAATATGAATAAAGAGTAGTGACTAAGACCTACCTGTAATTAAGTAAATGCGGCAGTATTTTTACAACAGGTGCTATACATACAGATTATGATAAAAGCAATAATAAAATGTAATGATAAACATGACTAAGACTTAATAAACTAAATGCTGGCAGTATTTTTACAGCAGGTGCTATACATACAGATTATGATAAAATCAATAATAAGCAATAACAATAACAGTAAAAAAATCAAATAATAATGACAAACATGAGAAGGATTGGCAATAGTAATGAAGGTTTGTGCAGATGTACATAATATCTTGGTGTGTAAAGTAGATTATTACTAGTTTAGCGTGTTTTGGGGAATGGGGATTTAAGGAGGGGGAAAGAGGGAAGTAATGAGGTGAAGTGCATTCATTTACAAAGGAAGGCATTACTGTTGCTTAAGTAGATACGTCATTAACTGTTTTTTGAAGCTGGACATGTTTTTAAGTTCTCTAGCATAACGAGGAAGGTTATTCCAGAGTCGGGTTCCCTCTACTGTAAAGGACTTGGAGAAGGTGACTGAGCGATGCAGTGGAACGGAGAGGATTTTATTATAATGGGAACGTGTGTTTCTGTCATGTTGTTCCGACATGAGCGTTAGGGACGAGGAGAGATATGAGGGACATTTTACATTTAGAAGGCAGTAGATGAGACAGAGTGTATGGAAATCTCGTCGTTTGTCTGCACGCAGCCAGGACAATTTTGCATATGCTGGTGAAATGTGATCAAAAAGTCGAACATCACAGATATATCGGACGCAGGCATTCATGACCAGTTCTAGACGTCGGGAATTTTCCTGAGAGAGGCCTTGTAGGATAATATCGCTGTAGTCAATGATTGGGAGTATAAGCGTTTGTACTAATTTCTTTTTCAGATCGAAAGGGAAGAGTTTTTTATATTTTTGTAGGACATGAAGGGATGCTGATGCTTTTTTGCACACTGCAGTTACGTGCTCTGTCCAATTTAGATTTTCATCTATTATTACTCCCAAACTCTTTGCTGAGGGAGAGAAGTTAATATTTGTTCCATTTAGGATAAGAGGTGGTAAGGATTCCCGATGTTTTGGGCTAATGAGCTTAGAGTGATCAACAAGTACCGCTTGTGTTTTAGATGGGTTTAGTCTTAGACCTATGTCCTGTGCCCATTTTGACAGTGCATCGAGGTCAGTATTGAAATTTTCAATAGCTTTCTTGAGATTGCTTGGTTTCGCACTTAAATACAACTGAAGGTCATCAGCATACATATGGTACTTGCAATAGGTCAGAACCTATGACACATCGTTGACATACTGAGAGAAGAGTATAGGACCTAATACTGAGCCTTGGGGAACGCCTGACATTACCTGCCGCCATTGTGATTTTATATTCCCAGATAGGACGCGTTGCTGACGAGACGTCATGTATGAGCGAAACCATTGCACTGCACTTGGTGAGAAATTTAGACCGCTAAGTTTGGCCAGTAAGATGTCGAAGTCGACAGTATCAAATGCTTTGCTGAAATATAAGAAGCAAATGATAGTCGCTTCTTGTCTGTCCATGGCAAGTTTCAGGTCATCTGTCACCTTTATCAGAGCAGATGTTGTGCTTCGATGTTTACGGAAACCTGATTGGTATTCGTCTAGTAGGTTGTTAGTAGTGAGGTAGATGGTGAGCTGGTCATGAACTATATATTCTAAGTCCTTTGATAGTGCAGGAAGAAGGCAGATGGGGCGGTAGTCATAGGGTGCTGTGGCTATGTCCTTTTTAGGCAGTGGCTTAATTTGTCCCAGTTTCCAGGCCTCAGGGAAAACACTTGTGATTAATGAATCGTTGAAAATGTCTGTTATAGAGGGCAGTAGTTGGTCAATAATAAGTTTTACCATCTGGATACTGATACCATCATGTCCAGTAGTTGCTGATCTAATCCGCATTATGGCTTTCTTGACGGTACTGCAAGTGACGTGCTGTAGATAGAATTTTTCTTTGCTACAGTCGTTCAACCCCATGAAGTAATCAATGATACTCTGTTTTTTTTTTTTTTTTTGCGGTACAATTTTGGTTGTAGGTAACGTGAAGAATCGGTTTAGTTTTTCAGCTGGGACCATGTGATTTTCTGCAACTTTTATTTTGCCTAAACCGAGACTACGAAGATTTTTCCACAGGATAGCTGGCCTGCATCTATTGTCAGCTAATGTACGGGCCTGTCTGAGCTTAGCGTTTCTCACCGCTTGACTGACTTTGTTTCGTTTCTGCTTGTATACAGCATGATTTTCAGGTGTAGGGTGTATCTTGTATGCTCGATGTGCAGCATCTCTGAGATTCATGAGCTGTTTTAGTTCATCAGTCAGCCATGGTGCAGGTTGCCTTTTTACTTTTCTGGTCTTTATTGGAGCATATTTGTCGTACAGTCGAGTAATTTTGTTAGTGAAATCCTGGAGTTTGTCGTTTATGTCCATGAGGGGAGTAGAGGTCATCCCCCAAACTATTTCTTGTGCCTCAGTTTCGAGTTCAGGCAAATTTATGCGTTTGAGATCTCGGTATGTAGACAGTGTTTGTTTCTTTCTAGGACATTCTAGTGAATACGTCATGGAAATGATGTCATGGGCAGACATGCCAGGCGCAGATATTTGAGAGGTGCGGATTATTCTGTTCGGAGATTTCGTTGCGAATATATCAATGAAAGTGTGACTGGTAGTCGTGTGATGAGTAGGTGCCAGCTGAAATAGCGTCATATTTGAGGAAGAAAGCATCCTCTTAAATTTCCCAGTGGAAGGACTATTGCACAGAAAATTAATGTTAGTGTCACCTGCTACAATTACATGTTCATATGACGATTCGAGACTAGAGAGGGCAGTTTAGAAGCAGGCGAACCCACCTACTTTAGGAGGTTTGTAAAGGACACATATTAAGCACTTTCTGTTAAGCGATTTGATCTCTATGAACATATATTCCACTTGTTTATCTACATTGTTGTCGGATGTGTGTAGTACTGTAGGTGACAAATCAGAGCGTATGTACGCCCCTACTCCGCCCCCTCGTCTGTTGCATCTGTCGTGCCTGAGAAAGATATAGCCATCTAGGTTTACGGAAGTTGTAGGAATACTTGGTTTGAGCCAAGTCTCTGACAAAAGTATTACGTGTATATCAGCAGTCTGAAATATGTATTTGAACTCGTCGAAGTGAGCTGGCAGAGACTGGACATTTGCATGTGCAATATGCAAGTTGGTGCGTTCAGGTGTTGATTGCCCGAGGAGGCTGCCGACCGATGTTTGCGGGTCGTGGTTGACGGTGACAAGAGGGTCTGGCATGAGGAATGCGGAAGGCGTGTGAAGGAGGGGGGCGAGGGAGTGTCCTCACAGTTCTGTGCAGTCAAATGAGAAAACGTGATAATTTACGCGCATTTGCGGATGATATATTTATTTATGCATTTATTTTACCTGGCAAGATTAGGGCCTTCAGGCCCTCTCTTACACCTAACCAGGCATACTCAGATTGAACGAGTTACAGTTTCTAAATAACATTAAGGACATTTAACGTATTATGCAGTATTGATATTAAACAAAAAAAATTGAGATTATAACAGAAGTACAATGATAGTTATAACAATAAAAATAATTATAACAATCAAGAATAATAATGATAATAATAATGATAATAGTAATAACAATAATAATAATAATAATAATAATAATAGTGACTAAGTATATGAAAGTAAACTAAACATACATTTCTTTTGTGAATGTCAGTTAGTTGGGAATTTTCTCGTTATATTCTTGCAGCTTGTGAGTTATTCTCATCGAGCAGAGACATAAGACGATAGAATGGGGTGAGAGAGATATATAAGAGGTAGATAGGTTAGAGGAAGAGAAAAAGAATGGTAAAATTCGAAGCTGTGATGGAGAGGAGAAAGAAAGAGATGAGAGGGGCACAACAATGGTGGCTATACCGTCCCTAATATGTAAGTTTTGAGTTCCCTCTTGAATGCTGAGTGGTTCTGGATAAGACGCAGATCACAGGGAAGCGCGTTCCATAGTCGTATGGCTGAGATGGAGAATGACACGGATATAGTAATTCTGATATTAATTCTACACGAAAAAGATCAACTGAAAGTACCAGAACTCAGAGGAGGAAGCAGGTCCAAAATTTATTTTTCCGAAAAATAAATAGAACTTCCTCAAACCAGATGCAGGTTGTCCGTTCACAGTACGTGAGAGAGCTGTGGTTGAGATTCAGGGACTGCACTCGGCACGTAGGCGATCAGATCCCCTCCAGTCATCCAGCTTTCACTCTGCATTGTTCCACTGAATCGCTTAAATCAAATGTCATGCTGTTTCCTTAGATAACATTCGCCGAATTCGCTGAAGAAATCGGGGGTTGTGATTCGTCTCTAATGAGCGTGCTATCGACAAGTTGTTAGTCGTTAATCTTCTTATCTTCTTCCTTTCGTTCCGTATGTTTCCCGTAACAGATTCTATACAGAATAAGCATGGAGGTCCTCTACGAAGATGTCAAAAGTAATATGTCATGCCAACAGCGATGCTTGTTTCTCGATCCTCGAAAGTATGAAGCCGCATCCACCATACATCTAAGTTGCCCCTTCTAACGATTCCTAAGAGGCTCCGTAAGTGGGTACACAGTTGCTGAATAAAACTACAGTTCTCTGTATACTACCTAGCGAGAAAGCCTAATCTCATTACAGTTTCTAGGACATAACAGAAACTGCACTGCTTTCGAATAATCTTGCGTTCATAATGTTGCTGCCAACTCATTTAAAAGAGAATTTATCACGTAGTTAATAGTACACCATTGTACTACAGGTGCCGCAGCCAGGAGACTCCACCTGGCCCTCCTGGACCAACTGAGGGGCCACAGCCAACCGGACCACCTGGCCCACCAACTGGAGGTCCTGATCCGACAGGTCAGCCTATTGGAAGTCCTGAGCCAACGGGGCCACCTGGCCCTCCAACTGGAGGTCCTGAACCAAAAGGTCAACCAACTGGAGGTCCACAACCAACTGGAGGGCCCCAACCAACTGGTGGACCTCAGCCTACTGAAGGCCCACAGCCTACTGGCCCACCACGGCCACCAGGACCGCCTTCTGGGGGACTTTGGAGTTTCTAAATTCCTACACACGCATCTGCGAAACATCAAGACATTTCAGCCGTAATATTTGCGATTAACTCTACCTGTTCTGGAAATCTCTTTGTAAAATTATTTCTCATTAAATCAGCATTGAAAAATCTCCATAAATGTTTCCGTCATTTGTAAAGTGTAACGAATAACCTACTAACCCAAAAAATAGTAACTCTTTATGAGGGGGATGAACTTGATGTCAAAAAAGCTGTGACAGTTTCGTAAGTTATGCAGTCTTGACTGTGTAATTAGTGACTTCAGTGTGTACTCTATATGATGAAATGTGCTAATCTTGCACCACGTCAGGCTAGGTATCCAAGGATATTTCAGTGTAACATTCAAATGTAAACATTATAACCTATTTTCTGGTACAATAAGTGAACAAATGAAATTATGTGATTTCTCCTGGCGTATGACGGTAGCGCGATCTTAGAGACAATATTTGGCAACTAGTACGAATGTCAAAACTAAACTGCATAGAACAGTTGTCAGACATGCTCTTGAATTTCGTTTCTGTTTCATCTTAGCGACAAAGATTATGACAGTAACCTGCCATAGCGTAGAACATAAATATGTAATTTAACCTCTCACGAGAGATCGCCAAATCTGACTCCATCTCCTCATTATTTCAATGTGTTCGTGGGGCCTATTACGGTCTATTTTGAAATACATTTTTACAGTTCAGAGTTAAGCATACAGATATGGCAGCGTTTCCAGAAGTTTAACGATGACTGCAATTACCAAAATCATCTTACTTTTCTTAATGAAGGAGTAAAATAATTCTTTAGAGTCAATGCTTTTACCGTACCTATTCACAACGACGAAGTGGCGAAATATATCTATGTAAGTATTCACATAACATAGAATAATATCAAGTTACACTTATGACCCAAAATATTATGATCAAATGCTTAATAGCTTGTTTGTCCGTCTTTGGAACAAAATACATTACTGATTTTGGGTATTAGGAATTCGACAGTTGGATGGTAGGCTTTTGGTGGTATGTGACGTTTGATGTCTACGCTCAAGTCATGTAATTCGCGTAAATAACGGGCCGCTGATTTGAATACGCGGTGGTGGCGCCCTATAGTGATCTAAATGGGTTCCATAGGATTTACATCAGGCAAATTTAGTAGTCGAGATGTCAGTCTGAGTTCGCTATAATGCTCCTCAAACTACTGTATGATGGCTCTGGCTGCGACATATGGACTATTTTACTGCTGAATGATGACATCGCCGTCCGCAGCTCGTAGTCATGCGTAGCGTTCTCGCTTCCCATGCCCGGGTTCGATTCCCGGCGGGGTCAGGGATTTTCTTTGCCCCGTTATGACTGGGTGTTGTGTGATGTCCTTAGGTTAGTTAGGTTTAAGTAGTTCTACGTTCTAGGGGACTGATGACCAGAGATGTTAAGTCCCATAGTGCTCAGAGCCATTTGAACCAATTGGATGACATCGCCATTGATGAAGACGTGAAGTATGGAGGGATGCAGGTAGTTCGCACCTGTGAGCGTGTCTTCGATTACTAACGAAGGGCCCATGCAAGCGCAGGAGAACGTTTCCTGTAGCATAATACTGCTTGCATCAGGCTAGGTCCGTGATGCGATTCACCTTTCGAGCCGCCGTTAACCTCGATGACGGCCTTTGTGGAGAGGACGATGGACCTAGTGTAGCAAAAATGTGATTAACCCAAAGAGCCGACACATTCCCACAGACCGACGGCCCAAACCCGATGGTCCCGTGTCCTCTGCAATCGTTACTGACGACGTAGCTGAGTCAACTTGTGAACACGGAGAGGTGGTCTACTGCGGAGCTCCTTGCGCAGCAATGTACCATGAATGGAGTGCTCCGAAACATTAGTGTGTGCAGCAGTATTGTGTTCTTTTGACACAGATGGGACAGGTCACCTGCTATCCTACGTTACAAAGCGGAGAAGTCTCCAAACCCCACATTCTGTAAAGAGTCGTCGACGTCCAACCCTTTAGCTCCTAGTGGCAGTTTCACTGTCCTTCTATCTCTTTCCGTAGACTCTTACGACAGTAACACTTGAACATTCGACCAGCTATACCGTTTTCGGGATACCCGTCCACAGTCTCTCCATAGTAATTATCTGACCTTTTTCAAAGACGCTTATCTCAATGTATTTCCCCATTTCCAGGCCATATCTTCGCCAGGCTGATTCCGTGTACCTGTCTGCTCCTCTTATGTACTTCTGTTAACTCCTCACATGCCCATAACGCCACCAGGGGCATCCAGTGTCGCGATGGTTAGTGGTTGTAACGTTTTAGCTTATCAGTGTATATGGGATACACAGTTCAATTACACAATAATGATACAACTATTATTACAAGTAAGTAGAACTACGTTCTAACCATAATTGACACGACAGTCACTAGACATGTAATCCCTACCCAGTACAACCCACTTTCCCAACCGTATTTGTTACATGCAAAGTGACATTATCAAAACCAGAGAAATTGTTGTGAAAGGAATGTGTAAAAACAGAGGGTGTTAATGAGTGATTAGTGGCAGTGGGCGGAGAGTGCGCATCTTCATTAAATATGCTCTTGCAAGTTGACAAAGCTCGTCCCCATACGAGTTGGCAAACCACTTCTACCGTCGCTGAAATGGGCTACTAGGTGCTGCCAAATCCACCGTATTCACCTGACTTCGTCATTTTAACTTCTGAAGGCCCTCCTCGAGCCGGCCGTTGTGGCCGAGCGGTTCTAGGCGCTTTAGTCCTGAACCTGGCTGCTGCTACGGTCGCAGGTTCGAATCCTGCCTCGGGCATGTATGCGTGTGATGCCCTTAAATTAGTTAGGTTTAAGCAGTTCTAAGTCTAGGGGACTGATGACCTCAGATGTTCAGCCCCATAGTGCTTAAGCAATTTGAAACATTTTGAACCCTTCTCGAACCACCTTTCCGAAATTTGTGAAAGTCCAAAATATGATATCCGTGTAGAGGTTTCTTCATAGACCCGAATATGTGGTAATCATATGGGGTCAAGTCAGGAAAATGTGATATTTTTGGGAGTGCCTGGAAGCCCACTTCAACGATGGAAGGTATGAGACCGCTTGTGGAGACGAACATTGCTATGTTGGTAGCTCAATTTTCGTGATGATAGATACTCTGCACATAAAGGCACCAATTGCTTGCCAATATACGTGGTGTTTATATCGTCCTTCCACAGAAACCACGTCATCCAGGGCTGTCCTTGAAGAACACACTCCTGGCCGTCGACACACGTGAGGACAGCAGTTGGGAAATTGCCCTGTACTGTGCAGGGATTACTCTTCTAGTGATTGTCAGGCCAGAGTACTGCACACTTAATACTATAACGGTAAGTCAAAAGGCGCACCATGACTGATGGGAAAAAATAAAGTGTAAATCAATAAGGAACGTTTCCAGAGTGAGATTTTCGCTCTGCAGCGGAGTGTGCGCTGATATGAAAATCCCTGGTGGATTAAATCTGTGTGCCGGACCGACACTGAAACTCGGGACCTTTGCCTTTAGCGGGCAAGTGCGCTACCAATTGAGATACCCAAGCATGATTCACAACCCCTCCCTAGAGCTTTAGAGTCGAAAGTACCTCGTCTCCTACCTTCCAAACTTCACAGAAGCTCTTCTGCGAAACTTGCAGAACTAGTACTCCTGGAAGAAAGGGTATTCTAGAGACATGGATTAGCTACAGCCTGAGGGTCGAATGTTCAAGTGCTACTGTCATGAGGGTCTAGGGAAAGAGGTAGAAGAACAGTTGGACGTCCACGACTGTTCACAGAATGTGGGGTTCGGAGGATTGTCTGCTCAGTAAAATACGATAGATGGTGACCTGTGGCATCTCTGGCGAAAGAGCACAATACTGCTGCACACACAAGTGTTTTAGAGCATACCGTTCGTAGTACATTTTCGAGCATGGAGCTCTGCAGCGAACGACCCCTAAGTGTTCACATAGTGACTCAACGACTTAGTGAACAACGATTGCAATGGACACGGGGCCATCGGTTTCGACCGTATTTCAATGGAAATGTGTCGGCTCCCTGGGTGAATCACATTTTTGCTACACTAGGTCGATGGTCGTGCCCACAAATGCCGTCATCGAGATGAACGGTGGCTAGAAACGTGCACCGAATCAGGGACACAGCCCACAGCTGAGTGGGAACAGTATGATGCTACAGGAGACATTCTCCTGTGCTTCCATTAAACCTGTGTTAGTAATCGAAGACACACTGATAGCTGCAAACCGACTGCATCCCTTGGCCGTTCACGTCTTCCCCAACGGCGATATAATCATTCAGCAGTAAAATACTCCGTGTATCGGAGCCAAAACCTTCATACCGTGGTTTGACGAGCGTTATAGTGAACTGACACTGTCACCTCGACGACCAAATTCGCCTGATGTAAATCCTACTTCGCCACTTTGTCGTTGTGTGTAGTTATGGTAAAAGCACTAATTTTGTAGAATCATCCGTGGACTAGATTTTACAACTTCATTAAGAAAATTGAGGTACGGTACTTTGATTATTTGAAATCGTTGTTAAACTTCTGTATGCGTAACTCAGAACTGTAAAAATGTATTTCAAAATAGACCATACTAGGTCCCACGAACACATTGAAATTATGAGGAGATGGAGTCACATTTGGCGATCCCTCGTGAGAGGTTTAATTACACATTTAGCATATATGCGATGGCAGATCACTGTCATAATCTTTGTCGCTAAGACGAAACGGAAATAGATCTCAAGAGCTTATACGACAACTGTTCGATTCAGTTTGGTTTTGACATTGGTGCTAGATGCCAAATATCGTCTCTAAGATCGCGCTACTGTCATACGCCAGGAGAAATCATGTAATTTCATTTGTGCACTCATTGTATCAGAAAATGGGTCTATAATGTTTACACTTGAATGTCACACTAAAATATCCTTCTATACATAGCCTGACGTGGTGCAAGATTAGGACACTTCATCATATAGAGTACATACTGATGCAACTAATTACACAGTCAAGAACTGGATGACTTATGAAACTGTCACAGCTTTTTTGACATCAAGTTCAAAGAGTTACTATTTTTTGGGTTAGTAGGTTATTCGTTACACTTTACAAATGACGGAAACATTCATGGAGATTTTTCAATGCTGATTTAATGAGAAATAATTTTACAAAGCGATTTCCAGAACACTTCTATCTGTAAAATCAGGTAGAGTTAAAAGTAAGTATCATGGCTGAAATGTCTTGATGTTTTGCAGATGCGTGTGCAGGAATTCAGAAACCCCAAAGTCCCCCAGAAGGCGGTCCTGGTGCCCCTGTTGGGCCAGTAGGCTGTGGGCCTTCAGTAGGGCTGAGGTCCACCAGTTGGTTGGGGCCCTCCAGTTGGTTGAGGACCTCCAGTGGGTTGACCTGTTGGTTCAGGACCTCCAGTTGGTGGGCCATGTGGCCCAGTTGGTTCAGGACCTCCTGTTGGTGTGCCTGGTGGTCCAGTTGGTTCAGGACCTCCAGTAGGTTGACCTGTCGGATCAGGGCCTCCAGTTGGTGGGCCAGGTGGCCCGGTTGGCTGTGGACCCTCAGTTGGTCCAGGAGGGCCAGGTGGAGTCTCCTGGCAGCGGCATGCTGACACCTGTCGTACAATGGTGTTCCATAAACTACATGATAAATTCTTTTTTAAACTAGTTGGCAGCAACGTTATGAACGCAAGATTATTCGAAAACAGTGCAGTTTCTAGTATGTGCTGGACACTTGAGCCATACTATGCTTTCTTGCTAGGTAGTATACAGAGAACTGTAGTTTTATTCAACAACTGTGTAGAAGGGGTACAACTGTGTACCCACTTACAGAGCCACTTATGATTCGTTATAAAGGCCAGCTTAGACTTAAGGTGGATGGAACTTCACACTTCAGAGTATCGAGAAGTGGAATGAGGCATTGCTTTTGACATCTTTGTAGAGGACCTTCATGAACATCGTGCAGAGAAGTAACGAGTATGAGAACTTCTCTAATCTCATTTTGTTTACAAATCAGCTGCAAACTTTTCAAAGACGTGATGACCAATGAAGACCTATTACTTAAAGTTAAGTGCGAAATTAACCAGTTATAGCTATACAGGACATTCGCCTCAATGAGAGGTATGGGAGCTTGTCATAAATGTTTGCTGAAACTGCTGTCAACAACACTCTGACACACTTACCGTAAAATGTTACATCAATATGTTTATTCTGTATAGAATCTGATACGGGTTACATACGGAACGAAAGGAAGAAGAAATGAAGATTACCGACTAACAACTTGTTGATAGCACGCTCATTAGAGCCGAATCACAGCCCCGGATTTCTTCAGCGAATCCACCGAATTTTATCTACGGAAACAGCTCGGAATTTGATTTAAGCGATTCAGGAGAACAACGGAGAGTGAAAGCTGGATGACTGGACGGGGATTTGATTGCCTACGTCCTGAGTGCAATCGCAGTATCTCAACCATTGCTCTCACTGGACAACCTGCATCTGGTTTGAAGAAGTTCTATTTATTTTTCGAACATGTAAACCTTAGACCTTCTTCCTCCTCTCAGTTCTGCCACTTTCGGCTGATCTGTGTTGAGTACAACTACGATCAGAGTTACTATATCATCCGCAAATGCGTGTAAATTATCATATTTTCTCATTTATATTTTGGGATAGAATACTATGAACATAAACATCGGTACAAGTAAATGCTTGTTTTTAGATTTACAATCGTCTCCACAGAGGGTATAGACGTGACTGTACTAGTAGAGTTATATGAAGCACGAGTTTCTATTTATATTTTCTCAATCTAAAGCCCACACCACTCACCACAAGACACAGGAGGAGAGCTGCCACTGTCGCCCTCATGGTGATGGAAGTGCTGAGGTGAGCGCGGGCTGCAGAGCTTTTGTAAGGCTCGTCAACGCCTTATGTGGAGTACTCGCGATTGCGTGACTCTTCAACAAAGGAAGCGAACAGAGTCTGCAATCCGAGTGAGATTTTTTTTTGTATCAAAAGGCCACACGGCACAGCTGCGACGAACTGAACAGCATATTGTCGCTCATTTTTTCATCTTAGGTGTCTTAACTGCCTGAAAACCCTACTTTTGAAAAGGAGTATCCAACAGTGACGAGGTAGCTGCTACATTTGTATTATGAGGTGGCAATACGGAATATTTCGCGTATTAGGAGAGCAGTGGAAGATTCAGACATGGCAGTACTCCATATAATCATTTTGTTGTTCTTCACTTATCACTATTACCTACTTTTGGCAGTGGGAAGTGTTCAAACGTAGATTAGAACCCACAAAATCATAAATACATGCTTTCATACACCACATGTCTGTCCTGCTCTGTGTGCTACAATAGGGCGGAGTGTTGTTCATTGGAACACATTTAGATTTTCTCTTCAATACAAGTTTTTGGCCCTATTCTGAAATTTTAGTATTCACTTGATGTGTTTTGCTGTATGGTTTTTCATAATTTGAAAAGCTGTCCCAAGGTACAGCCATAACATAGTCATTATAACGTCATATATGTATAGATTGCCACTATGAGACTTCATAATTGTGAAAAGACTGAAATGAAAAATAGCGATAGAAACATATTAATACTCTGATGTATTGTGAATTTCGGTTTATTTCTTCTATGTAAAAATACGTTTTCTAATTAAAATCATAAAAAAATCATTTGGTCGGAGACTTTTATGCTAAAGCGGCCTAACGGAAGCGAACTCTATATCTTTTGCTGTTAAGGAAACTATACGGTATCTCATTTCTTCTCGCCATTCTGCGTCGTATTTTCTTGCCTGGTTGTTGCAGAGAAAGCCAACGTTTCTGTCCATCTTGCCTTTAGAAAAAATGTATGTGGAAGTGGAATTTAGTTATAATATAATTTAGTGATAATATCCTATTATAATAAGCACAAGTTTGTATGAATGTTTGTATCTTTCTTTTCAGAGACTGTAAATAAAGAATTGGTGACAAATTTTTCGAGGAGAGGACGTCCTAACACGTTGCGTCCTCTTTCGTTACTTATTCAGTGTTGCCAAGCAGAACAAAAACGAGATCGAGTTGTCGATGATTTCTTTTCATTCCTTACGTATATTTTTTACGTTGTAATAATGTTGGGTTTGTTCGGTGAATTACCTTCGAACGGTGACGCCTGCAGAGGCTATAGTGGCTCTTGATGTAACGTGCCTCACGATGTTAATAGATGTTAAACTCATAATTGTGTGAATATGTAATTTATATCCGTTGATATTGATGATGAATTGCATTTATCTGTATTTTTGCTCAGGTTTGCCGTCTTTGAACCTTTCTCTCGCCCGTCAAGGAATTCCATAACAAGAGTATTTGTCACACGGTGTGGCCGCAGTGTTTGAGGCATGTCACGGACTGAGCGGACCCTCCCGCCGGAGGTTCGACTCCTCCCTCGGGCATGGGGAGTGTGTGTTGTTCTTAGCATGAAGTTTAAGTAGGGACCAATGACCTAAGTAGTTTGGTCCCTTACGGATTCACACACATCTGAACAATCAGTGTTTTATTTTCCGTGACATAAATTCTACATGGAAACGTTTAATCACGTACCTGGGAACGAATATTCGGTTCAAATTTAAAAGTGTTGCAGTCGAGAAAATCTTGTCGGTATCTTATTTAATATCCTACGTGTTACATTATTACTATACTACACACCAATAATCAGTAAGATCAATTACATTGAGAAGAAGAATTGTCATAAATCACTAATATGTTGAAAACATTTAGAAATAGCAGCTATTGGTAAGTAATACAGTTCCCATTTTTAAGACAGGGAAAATTACTAAGGGGTTAGAGAAGCTCAGTGCATTACGCAATATATTCTGTTCGTGTTTTCAGGTACAAGACGGCTCACCATCCACGAAGTATGGCTCCACACGGCGTGTAACTAGGTTTCAAAATATGCATTCTACCCACCATAAGACAACGTAACTGAAAAGTAACAATATCCTCCGAATATCTTTAATATATTACGTAGTATTAAAATATGATGAAATCATAACTTTTGCTAATGCTGCACAGAACACGAAGTCACGTCTCAGAAGAACGCAGAAGATGCTGGGAACTGTTAGGGCGGTTCCTGGTGCGCATTCATTCGTATTATTTTTAAATCAAACGCTAGCTTAAAACAACGACCCGGAACCATCATGTGATATGATTTGATTTCTTTGTTGTAAATTTAATTACTCGCTTCTTGTCTTGCCGCACTAATGAAATACATTCCAAAAGCATTTCCTGAAACTCGAATGCCTACCGTTGTGGTGCAAAAAAATTGTTCAAATGCCTCTGAGCCTCTCAGCACTTGGGACTTAACTTCTCAGTTCATCAGTCCCCTAGAACTTAGAACTACTTAATCCTAACTAACCTAAGGACATCACACACATCCATGCCCGAGGCAGGATTCGAACCTGCGGCCTTAACGGTCACGAGGTTCCAGACCGTAGCGCCTAGAACCGCTCGGCCACCCCGGCCGGCATTGTGGTACAATGATATAGGCAATGCACGTGCAATTCTGAAGAGTGTGGTTCAAATTCCTGTGCAATGAAATAATTCTACGCTTCCTGTATTTTACCTAATTTGATTTTTGTTACCACGCATTACATGTTTCAGTGAGTCGTAGTATGCGTCAGAGAATCATACAATTTTTCCTGTCTGTAGTCTATTCTAGTGGAACCATACAGTCCCTGGTATAAAAACGTTTTAACCGTGATGTAACTGTTGCTGCAGTAGCACGTAGTACTGAGCCAACAACTCAAAGGCTATATTTCTTCTAATAATTTCCATTCACGTCTATTCTGCATGTAATAACAACTTTTCATCTGAATGCAGTTAGTTTTACTGCTAATTTGAAAGTTATCAAATTGTATTTTTTAGGAATTATATTTAAGCAATGTACACTGACCTGTCTTTCTCCTTCTCACGTATTGTTTTGTCCTTAGCAACGCTTCGGAGCAACTAGTGCATAAACTCTTAAATGATAAAATCAGTATGACTGGTAATAAGGGTCACACGGTACCACAATCAGTTCGGGATCATTGTTGTTACAGAACCAATTTTTACCATGTACGTTGTCTGTACATGTTCTACCCGTCCTTACACCGGATTCACCGCTTAGAGAAACATTTCAACTCAATGTGAATTTAGTAGCTAACTTCGGTAAACTTTGGTTATTATTATATTTTCATTCCTACCAACCGAAATTCGTATTGTTTTGCTCTACACATTCAAGTCATATTGCTGTGCGATATACGTATTACACATCTGCAATAACATTGGGTTATGAACTTCATCTGCATACATCAATATTGGTACATGTAAATCTCTTATACTTTGTAGCAGTATAGTGTCAAATTTCAAATTTTCTGTATTAGAGTTTCATTTCTCATAAAATTTATCAAAGTAACCTCTTAGTAGAGTATAATCCAAGTCTTTGATGAGTTGCATATATAAGAATGTGATGTTGTCCTCATGAGGTCGTTCCCTTATGGAGTGTAGTAAAAGCTATGCAGAAGCCGATGGTAGGTTGTAAATGAAATACATTTTTCGAAACAAGAGGGGATAAAGTTGGGCAGAAGACCTTTCAACTATGGTGAAAGCTAATCGTCATGGTTAAGATATTTCTCTGGGTTTTCATGTTGGTTAGCCATATCTACACGGAAAATTCACCACTTGCAGTTTAGTTATACAGGAGTCTGAAAATTAAGTGATAAAGAATTACGTGCAGACGTGATATACGGATACATGAAGCAGAGAGCAGAACATTCGTGGTTTGTACAGAGTGGGAGCTGCAATCCGTTTGGTTAAGAGGACTAAAGAGTGTCGTATGAATGAAATCGCTTCACAGGAAATTCACTGTAAGATCAGTGGCATTACTGATGGTGGAAAACCGACAATTTTTTTTTTATTTAGGCGGTTATCAGAGACGTTCAAGCTTCAGCATGTGTTTCTCTGACAAGATGTGGTTGCGAACGAATCGGAAATTTACAGCTAGTGTGCCTAGAATACTATCGTGAAGTACAGATGCGATGGAATGTGAACAATGATGCAACACAGACAAAGGACGAGTTTTATGCGGAGCAGTAATTGAGCGTGGATGCCTTTGGGGAAAATAATTTCTAGGCTCTCACGTAATATACCAACGTAAAGCCGGAGTGTTTTGACGCAATGCCAACAGTAGCGCCCAATGGCTTACTTGATTAGCACATTGGGCGAGCTGGCATCCACTACCTGACTACGGCTGGATTAAAACTTTAAAAATTTACAGTTTGCACATGAAACTTTTGCGGGCTGCAGCAATAGATTCAGCAGAACAGTCATCAAACTTATAAAAAGTGTTACACAAAGTTGTCTTCCGTGTAGTGTGCAGCTCATGGACACGCTACTTCAATGATGATGCCAAATAACTAAGGTTTGAATTTGTTTAGCAGAGTTACGCAAAACTCCAACACATGGGGATGCGATGAAATTCCCATTTTTACTAGGGACGGGGCTGGCTGAAGGTAAGTAGAGAAACTCGGGGCTAAACAGAATACTTAATGTTTAACAATTTATAAAAAATAAGACAACCAAGAAATCACTTCTTAATTATGTAGAAATTCGCCTTTTAGTATATTCTAACGTATCTCACTAGAAAATTACTTAAAAAGCTATTGTCTGATTTTTTAAAATGTTTTTCAAAGAAGTGCTTGCATATTAACCGCGGTACCGAATAGGATTGGGTAATTTTTGTGAAATTATTCCGTAAACGTTGAAATATTATGAATATTATCTTAAAACTAAGATATAAGGTTGTTTAACGAACAGTTTACACTGTGGAAAAGGAATCTTCAACAAAATCGTTGTTAAGAACAAGATAATATTTTAATGTAATTTTAAACATCCTCACTGCTTAGTAACCATCAAAATTACAGCTATTAGTCTTTCTAACAGTATTCCCAAATTGCAATTTTTTTCATTTTCAATGTCTATGCCGGCATACAAATAATGTGTCCAATTGAAACATTTCAGGCATGCGGCCTAGTCCTAGTTATAAAAGTAGCATAAGACCCCACAATAGACACCTAAAATTCCTGTCTCTCTGATTCACTCTGCTCCATCATCTTCTCTCTTTTATTCTTGTTAAAACATTCCATCTCCTCTCTTTTGTCCTTTTTAATTTTGGGTAGAGCTATATTTTTTAGCTTCAATTTTCTAAAACAGTTTTTTTGCAACTGACTTCTCTGTCCTGAAAAATATGACCTCTTTACACCTTCTTTCTTTTTTTGCCGTGCTCGCAACAGCATCCTGTAGTTCCCTCTTAACATCAAGAATCTGTTAATATTATATAACTACTGTACAGCGAACGGCATGTACTTTAAGATCACATGTTATGTAATGGTCTTCAGTTGACAGTTAACGTATTAACTTGCGTTGAAGTTCGCCAATGGTTATAATTACGCAACTGTCAACGTGAAAGACAGTCGATCACTCACAAGTCATACTCCAAACTAAGTTAAAATAGCTGCCACACCTTCTCGTCCATTGAGAGACGTAGTTACATGTCACTACAGTAGGTCCGCATTCTCCAGTGTAGAAAAGAGCTCAATCCCGTCATGGCCGTTAACCTATTCTGCCCCGAGCTGTCCTACAGGTAAACGTATAAGACTTTCGTAAGTCCCATGTAGTGTTATTGCTGCATAAATGTGTTATGAAACTTTTGTTGAAAGCAGGTATGTAATTTATTTACAATTTTTGACTGCAGTGACTCAGATTTTAATATTCATAATGACACGTGCAACATCGTGGTACCATTCACAGAACGTTGGAATGCGGCAACGAGAATCACTGTAGTGTCAGCATGCACGAGCTCAGAGCTGTTCTAGAAACCAGCTACAACAGTCACCATCATAGTGCAGGGCAGTGACAGGTTTCTGTTGAAATAATCTTTTGTAAATGTCAGATTTTGTACTACGAGAGAACAGTTTGTCAATCTGTGCATCAGATGATGTTTTCATAGCCAATAGCAGTTGTAAATTATCAAGCAATCACGTGACAAAGAAGTGTATCAAATTTATGCAAATCTTTTATTCATTAATGTAATAAAATGAACTAATCTTTCATGTGTTCTAGTTTGATAAACCTTTTCCCAGACAAATCAAAGAATCGACAGTTATGGCCGGACGAAAGCAGTTTCTCCTGGTCACAGTAAGTTCTCACCCTGTTTCGGAACTCTGCTAAGCCTAAAAAAAGTATAAGACAGGTTGATTCAAATGGCTCTGAGCATTATGCGACTTAACTTCTGAGGTCATTAGTCCCCTAGAACTTAGAACTACTTAAACCTAACTAACCTAAGTACATCACACACATCCATGCCAGAGGCAGGATTCTAACCTGCGACCGTAGCGGTAGCTCGGCTCCAGACTGTAGAGCCTAGAACCGCACGGCCACACCGGCCGGCGATAAGACAGGTCCTTCATTTTTCATTCGCTGGAGGAAATGCAGTATTAGCCGTACTGCATACCGACGCTAATCTCGTCTCACTCTCTGGACCTACCAGGCGCTGACGGAAGAATGTAGCGGCGATCGCTTTCCATAATACTTAAAATTAGCCCAAGGAGGTGGCTCAAAGAGGAGAGAAACGTTGTGGAGTGTGGTGTACTATGTAGACATTCGTTTATTTTATATCAGTAAACATATATTAAAATAGATTTGACGATGTTATTCGGCCTTTTAAGGATGTTGGTACCCTAGCAGAGACGATCACATAGAGTTGTGAGTTTTCAAACACTGGTATGAAACGAAAGTTCCCGCCACAGTGGTTGGACATGAGACAGTTCATTGAATTATACTGTTGCCAAGGGATGTCGTTACATCACAAAACAAGACGTAGGGTAGTATTACAATCTGGAATGCAACTGATTTCTGGGCTTTTCTCAGCTATCAAGAAGTTACGGAAAGCAAGACCGTCAGAGAAAACGAGCCCAAGAGTAGACGGCGGATAATGGAACGCGATGTGGGTGTCTCCTTTCTTCGACCCTATGGTTCTTCCTCCCCTGGGGATGGGTTAGCGGATTTATGTAGCCTCCCTGTTCCTTTGTCACGTTCACATTTTTTTCTGTTTTATATTTCTGAATAGTTTAACTGTCATAAATCTGTTACTAATGGTATGGGAACTTGCAGTAATAAGGAGAAATAGATGATATTATTTCGGGACAGTGCTCTTTCCAGGGCGTCTCCTGGCAGTGAATCTGCGCAGTATTTTTCTCTTGAGTTCCGTCCTTTCTCCCAAACCTTCAGATAAAGGCTCCAGGACGCTAAACTCTTGTATTGGATTTTTGTTTCCTTGGCCTGTGCTACCATATTGGATGTTGGAAATCGGTCACTAAATGCCTGAAAGTCTCCACTACGTCCACCAGAATCGTTCTTTTCGCTAGGACACCAGTTTAAAATTACAATAGTTCTCACATTTTAAATTCTCCAGTTGTAAAATGAACATATTAAAGTTAGATAAATACACTCCTGGAAATGGAAAAAAGAACACATTGACACCGGTGTGTCAGACCCACCATACTTGCTCCGGACACTGCGAGAGGGCTGTACAAGCAATGATCACACGCACGGCACAGCGGACACACCAGGAACCGCGGTGTTGGCCGTCGAATGGCGCTAACTGCGCAGCATTTGTGCACCGCCGACGTCAGTGTCATCCAGTTTGCCGTGGCATACGGAGCTCCATCGCAGTCTTTAACACTGGTAGCATGCCGCGACAGCGTGGACGTGAACCGTATGTGCAGCTGACGGACATTGAGCGAGGGCGTATAGTGGGCATGCGGGAGGTCGGGTGGACGTACGGCCGAATTGCTCAACACGTGGGGCGTGAGGTCTCCACAGTACATCGATGTTGTCGCCTGTGGTCGGCGGAAGGTGCACGTGTCCGTCGACCTGGGACCGGACCGCAGCGACGCACGGATGCACGCCAGGACCGTAGGATCCTACGCAGTGCCGTATGGGACCGCACCGCCACTTCCCAGCAAATTAGGGACACTGTTGCTCCTGGTGTATCGGCGAGGTCCATTCGCAACCGTCTCCGTGAAGCTGGGCTACGGTCCCGCACACCGTTAGGCCGTCTTCCGCTCACGCCCCAACATCGTGCAGCCCGCCTCCAGTGGTGTCGCGACAGGCGTGAATGGAGGGACGAATGGAGACGTGTCGTCTTCAGCGATGAGAGTCGCTTCTGCCTTGGTGCCAATGATGGTCGTATGCGTGTTTGGCGCCGTGCAGGTGAGCGCCACAATCAGGACTACATACGACCGAGGCACACAGGGCCAACACCCGGCATCATGGTGTGGGGAGCGATCTCCTACACTGGCCGTACACCTCTGGTGATCGTCGAGGGGACACTGAATAGTGCACGGTACATCCAAACCGTCATCGAACCCATCGTTCTACTATTCCTAGACCGGCAAAGGAACTTGCTGTTCCAACAGGTATCCCGTGCCACCCAACGTGCTCTAGAAGGTGTAAGTCAACTACCCTTGCCAGCAAGATCTCCGGATCTGTCCCCCATTGAGCATGTTTGGGAGTGGATGAAGCGTCGTCTCCCGCGGTCTGCACGTCCAGCACGAACGCTGGTCCAACTGAGGCGCCAGGTGGAAATGGCATGGCAAGCCGTTCCACAGGACTACATCCAGCTTCTCTACGATCGTCTCCATGGGAGAATAGCAGCCTGCATTCCTGCGAAAGGTGGATATACACTGTACTAGTGCCGACATTGTGCATGCTCTGTTGCCTGTGTCTATGTGCCTGTAGTTCTGTCAGTGTGATCATGTAATGTATCTGACCCCAGGAATGTGTTAATAAAGTTTCCCCTTCCTGGGACAATGAATTCACGGTGTTCTTATTTCAATTTCCAAGAGTGTAAATAACTGTTAAGTTACACTGTCTCAGAAATGTCAGCTTCTCATATTAGTGAATAAATCTATTAAAAAACTTATCTTATATGCAGAAATGTAATTTTTTGTGATTTCATGGTAGTTAAACTGTAACTGTTTTGAAAATTTTGCGTAGGCTCTTTCTAGAGCAACAGTAACTTATTTTAAAGATCTTCTTTAATTGTGATGATCTAAGTCATTTTTGTCTCTTTATGCTGTGCTTTTGGTCATACCTGTTGTAGGCAAGAGTACCTCGTTGCATGTCGTTTTTCTTCCCAGATTACACTGGCGCCAGAAATTAAAGCAAAAAAACCGGTATTTCCGCGTCCTGTGTCTAATTCATAATATAATCGAACGAACTGTCAACTGGTGTCCGTACAATACTGTTCTGCAAGGAAGACTGCATTTCGGTCAATCGACAACTACACCAACGAAGATGTCAGGGACCTATCAAACGGGGTAGTGCTTGCCAGGTAGCCCCACATCCACAACCGCTGTGTACGCATGCACAGACGGTGTAGTAACGGCACAGAGAAGACGCCTACCATACTCACTACTGTGGATGGCCATAGCAAGAATGAAGCTGGCCAGTCGCAAACTGATGTGGCCCGATGGCTTATCGTGAATCGTTATGTTGTTTCGCGGATGTGGCGAACGTTTATAGAGACTGAAACTGTATCCCAAAGATCAGGGCAGGGGCAACCACATGTGACATGTGAAAGAGGGGACCGTTATTTGGCTGTAAGTGCGTGACAGTATCGCCTTAATACTGCACGGCAAGTAGCATCTCACCTCTCCGCATCCACTGAACGTCTTATATGGAGGCAAACGGCATACAGAAGACTTCCGCAGAGTGGCCTTTATCGTCGCACGTATGCTGTTTGTGTACCTCTGACATGCCTTCACGAAAGGGAGTGTCTAGAGTAGACTCGCCAACATGCTACCTGGACCGTCGAACAATGGGATATTGTTGTTTCCACAGATGAGTCCCGATGTGGTATGAAGAGTAATTCTCGACGGATTCGCATCTGGAGGGAACATTGAACACGATTTTGGGATCCAGATATTGTGGAGAGTGGCCACATAGGGGAGGATTCCTAATGGTGTGGGCAAGGATTATGTTGACAACACGAACACCTCTTCGCGAAAGTATACGGGTGAATCAGCAAGGTGTAAGTGCTGTCATGGATCGTGACGAGATCTTGGAACCTCATGCGCGGTTGTTGCAAGGTGTGCGGGCCCAGACTTCATACTGATGGACGATAATGCTCGTCATCTTAGAGTACGGTTGATTGATGTTTTCTTGGAAACGGAAGATGCAGCACGCATGACGTGATCTGCTTGCTCTCCCGTTTTAAACCCGATGGAACACGTCCGGGCGTCCGGGATGCACGAGACGGACTGCATCCCGTCAGCATCCATCAAGCACTCTCCAACGGTTGTGAGCAGTTTTGCAGGGAGGATGGGCGTTATTGCCTCGACATCAGTCAGATGACATCGTTCACAGCATTCCCCGTCGTTGTCAGACCTGTATTGATGCCAGAAATGATCACACCCCATACTGAGCACGTTAATCAGATGGCGGACTGTGTGTGCAAATCCCTTAAGTTGGAAAAAACGAAGAACATTTTTGTCTATCGTCATGCATGTCATAGTTGTCTCCGTTCAGTATTACACTACTGGCCATTAAAATTGCTACATCAAGAAGAAAAGCAGATGATAAGCGGGTAGTCATTGGACAAATATATTATACTACAACTGAGATGTGATTTCATGCAATTTGGCTGCATACATCCTGAGAAATCAGTACCCAGAACAACCACCTCTGACCGTAAAAACGGCCTTGATACGCCTGGGCATTGAGTCAAACAGAGCTTTGATGGCGTGTATAGGTACAGCTGCCCATGCAGCTTCAACACGATACCACAGTTCATCAAGAGTAGTGACTGGCGTATTGTGACGAGCCAGTTGCTCGGCCACCATTGACCAGACCTTTTCAGCTGGTGAGAGATCTGGAGAATGTGCAGGCCAGGGCAGAAGTCGAACAGTTTCTATATCCAGAAAGGTCAGTGCAGGACCTGAAACATGCAGTCGTGCATTATCCTGCCGAAATGTAGGATTTCGTAGGGATCGAATGAAGGGTAGAGCCACGGGTCGTAACATATCTGAAATGTAACGTCCACTGTTAAAAGTGCCGTGAATGCGAGCAAGAGGTGAGCGAGACGTGTAACCAATGGCACCCCATACCATTACGCCGGGTGATACGCCAGTATGGCTATGACGAATACACGCTTCCAATGTACGTTCACCGCGATGTCGCCAAACACGGATGAGACCATCATGATGCTGTAAACAGAACCTGGATTCATCCGAAAAAATGACGTTTTGCCATTCGTGCACCCAGGTTCGTCGTTGAGTACACCATCGCAGGCGCTCCTGTCTGTGATGCAGCGTCAAGGGTAACCGCAGCCATGGTCTCCGAGCTGATAGTCCATGTTGCTGCAAACGTCGTCGAACTGTCCGTGCAGATGATTGTTGTCTTGCAAACGTCCCCATCTGTTGACTCAGGGATCAAGACGCGGCTGCACGATCCGTTACAGCCATGCGGATAATATGCCTGTCATCACGACCGAAAGTGATACGGCGCCGTTGGGATCCAGCACGGCGTTCCGTATTATCCTCCTGAACCCACCGATTCCATAGTCTGCTAACAAACGTTGGATCTTGACCAACGCGAGCAGCAATGTTGTGATACGATAAACCGCAATCGCGACAGGCTACAATCCGACCTTTTTTTAAAGTCGGAAACGTGATGGTACGCTTTTCTCCTCCTTAACCGAGACATCACAACAACGTTTCACCAGGCAACGCCGGTCAACTGCTGTTTGTGTATGAGAAATCGGTTGGAAACTTTCCTCATGTCAGCATGTTATAGGTGTCGCCAGCGGCGCCAAACTTGTGCGAATGCTCTGGAAAGATAATCATTTACATATCACAGCATCTTCTTCCTGTCGGTAAATTTCACGTCTATAGCACGTCATCTTCGTGGTGTGGCAATTTTAATTGCCAGTAGTGTATTTACATTGTTTCTACTTTACTATCGACTGTTTATACTGTTTTGTGGCAAAATAAATGCATTCGTGAAAAATTTCTGTTTGTTGCTTTTATTTTGCACAGCAGTGTACTACCTTCCGTCGCTTCTTGGTAGAACAAGATAATAATAGATGAAAAACACTATGTAGCTTATGTTCTACAGGATTATTTACTCTGTTGCCTCATATGTATAGCTGAACACAGTACCAGTACTTTCTTGGCCGTCTGAAGGCTGTAACTGCTCTAATTGGTTCCCTGTATCCAAGCTATCTGTTTGCTCATAGGATTTCTTGTCCCACTGAACGTAAGCTGACGTGAAACCGTTTATGAAAAGACTTGCCATATCCATTGTGAAAATACGTTCCTACTGTAACAGCACCTCATTCCGAGCAACGGTAGTAAACAGTAGTGACACAACATCAAAACTGATTATAATATCTCTTGGCTCCAGCCAGACAGATTTTAATTTTTCGATCAAATGAGGAGGACCTTCAACAAATTGGCTATAGGAGAGAGTTTGAGTGTTGACGATCAATAGTGCTAATAATAGGACATGACAGAAACCAGTATTTGTCGATTTTGGGAAAATAATAGAGACTTTGTAAACTGTACTGTGTTCGGGAAAACGAAGCAGCTTTTAACGTGGCATGAAGAGAAGTTTCGTATTATCTTCAAATTCATTTCTAATGCCACTTTTCTGAAAAGATGTAAGGGAAAAATAAGTCGTTACTTCCGGCGAAATTTTGGCGGGAACCTATACCCCAGGATATTTGCAACAGTGAAAGATTGATACTGAAACTTGCCAAAGGATTTTATTTCTATGTCTCAATTATTATCTGAGAAACAGGAAAACAATTCATGGCACATAGTATACCATCTATTAGCTCCTAACTCTATATAAAGCGGAGGATTGCACTTTTTCACCTCAATTAACTCTTGGGCCATCAAAGATATTGATGACCTATTTACACATCGGTGGATACTTGACAGGATTCTCTGTATTGAAATTTTTCATTTTTCTCGGACCATTAAGACAGTGAAAAAAAATCCTTTGGCCAGTTTCAATCCCAATAATTCATTAGTGACCTTAAGATTGCACTTGAGCCAGGATTCCATCGAAATTTCAAAAGATGTAGATTTCTTATTCCATTCTTATCTTCATAGAATCATTGTAAGTGATGACTTTTGAGTAATACGTAACTTCCCTTGTTATCATTCTTATTAAGGTCCAACATAGTGTAGAAGCGAAGACCACCAACTCTGATTACTAAATTTTATATTTTCAGTTTTGTGATGACTAGCTTGGGACCACATTGTCCATTCTCATTCGACAGCCCTCGTTGTAAGTATTAACATACATTGCCACCAGTGCAAATGGTTCAAATGGCTCTGAGCACTATGGGACTTAACTTCTGAGGTCATCAGTCCCCTAGAACTTAGAACTACTTAAACCTAACTAACTTAAGGACATCACACAACACCCAGTCATCACGAGGCAGAGAAAATCCCTGACCCCGACGGGAATGACAATCTTTGTAAGGCTTAAAAGAATTTGAATAAAAAGGGGGATTACCAGCTGCCTCATTATGCCTTCCTCAACACCTTTATGCCTTCCTCAACACCTTTAATTTTTCTCAAAAATTTTGGCTTGCGAATATATCCGCATGCTCTTTAGCATGCTACTTACCTCCCATTCCAACAAGTTCTCTTAGCTGGATCTGGCTCATGTCGATTAGTCCGTAGCTAAAAGTCGCTAATAATCATCCACTCCTATTTCCCTTCTCGCTCTCTCATTTAGTCCAATTCATTGTCAGTGTCTCTTTGTATCTCTCGGTTTCCTGTCTCACAGCTGCAGTCTCCTTCGTTCTGTCCTATTACAGCGGTTGAAACATCCCCTTAGAAAAATTAAGAATGACTGTGCTGGAAAAACTCTTACGTTATTTGATTTTCAAACAGCTGAGCAAAACTGAACGTACTCAGACTTACTTATCCTGATCAACAATAAACTGACACTTTTTTTTTTTGCAACGCAATCTGACTTTCAATAATCAATACAAAAGAATCGCCATGAATAACAATAACCTATAGCTTACAAGAATCACTTACATCACAAAAATCTTCGTTAGTCGAACTACTGCAATACAGCGTGCGCCTATACTGCCATCTAAATAAAAGATTCTAACTGCTGAAGGCACTAACTGCTGATAGGCATAGTTAGCAAATGAAAGCTTTTGATGGAGAACAAACAATGTATTTACCTTAATAATGTTCAAAAGTCATAATATATATACAGGATGTTACAAAAAGGTGCGGCCAAACTTTCAGGAAACATTCCTTGCCAACAAGGAAAGAAAATATGTTATGTGGACATGTGTCCGGAAACAGCAACAGAACGTACCAGCGTGACTTCAAACACTTTGTTACAGAAAATGTTCAAAATGTCCTCCGTTAGCGAGGATACATGCATCCACCCTCCGTCGCATGGAATCCCGGGTGCGCTGATGCTCGAAGAATCTCTACATTTGGTACCGGGGTTGTGTAGACAAGAGATTTCAAATGCCCCCATAAATGCATGCTAATAAATTTAATAACCGACCCACGCCATGAATTGCCAGGGACAGATAAAACATACCTTCTAGCTAGAGACCGCCACCAATCCTAAGATGCTTCTAGACAAATTATCATCATCAAATGGCTGGCTTTGCTGATGCATTGTGGTGGTGTATTGCATAAAAATAGGCAACTTCTGACATTGGTCATGCTCATGTGTAATTCTCTTAAAATTTATCTTTATTCAGCACACAGTTTGAATATTACAGTTGCCTCCGACTTTAACGATAACAACACCTTGGCGAGAGACTACCAGAGCCATAAAATACAGCCATGCCTCCCATTATTGGCTTGTCACAATGCTGAGAACGTGCCACTGTACTGGCTAGAATTAAACTCTCCTGTATATTCCAGAATGATAGCTGATCCGTACAAATGCACCTCATTGCGTTGACAGGGCATCCCCAATGCATGCCCACACTCGCTTGAGTGAAGAATACCCTCGACATCTCAAAAACTGACATTCACAGACGCCGCCCTTTACTTGACACACACATTCTCAGACGCCGCCCTTTACTTGACACACACACTACGAGGCGCGTGTACCAGCATGCATAGCAAATGTGAAGCCTTAAACGCTCAGCTGAACTCTGTCGTCACACCAAGCACGTGTCTAAATAGCACAACTCTGTGCCCTCGCTACCCTCTGTAGGGAATACTAAAGACCATAGTCGATCAGTTCAAACAGGCAGCAAGATACGGAAAGATCGACAAGTAAGAGTGAAGGAAAAGATTTGCTGCGATTTGCATGAAAATGCTTTGAGATGAAGCGACCATTTGGATGCACTTTTAATAAGTTTTCTTATGTCTTGATTACACTTTTATTATTTCAAAAACACCTTACGTGTTTCGATATTCCGTCAGTTTCGAAGACTATAAAACACAAAAATTGCTATCAGAAGATATGAAAGTATGTTACATTACACCATTGATACGAGAAAAAGTATGACGAGTAGCATATAGATTTCTAGTTTACCAACGTCATGTAAATAATATAAAATTGTTCATTAGGTACATTGTATCTCTTCAGCATTTTCAATCACGCGACAAGTGTCAACTGCTACAAAGGGACAAATTGTAAGCCAAGGGGACTAAACCCCTACGTGACACTGGATACGTGGCACATATGGCATATATTTGATTACAACTACATTTGCATCGTTACATCGAATAAAACAACGTCATCTGTAAGCAGTTTACGGACGTCACTTTACAATGCTTTACAAAAAGGTATTTCCTTCCAAAGAATGTATAACAGATCTTTCGAGTGGTCGAATATAGCACGTTGGAAGAAGACGCTGAGGCGCGCTAGAGTACATGAGGGTAACAGTCTACACTCCTGGAAATGGAAAAAAGAACACATTGACACCGGTGTGTCAGACCCACCATACTTGCTCCGGACACTGCGAGAGGGCTGTACAAGCAATGATCACACGCACGGCACAGCAGACACACCAGGAACCGCGGTGTTGGCCGTCGAATGGCGCTACCTGCGCAGCATTTGTGCACCGCCGCCGTCAGTGTCAGCCAGTTTGCCGTGGCATACGGAGCTCCATCGCAGTCTTTAACACTGGTAGCATGCCGCGACAGCGTGGACGTGAAACGTATGTGCAGTTGACGGACTTTGAGCGAGGGCGTATAGTGGGCATGCGGGAGGCCGGGTGGACGTACCGCCGAATTGCTCAACACGTGGGGCGTGAGGTCTCCACAGTACATCGATGTTGTCGCCAGTGGTCGGCGGAAGGTGCACGTGCCCGTCGACCTGGGACCGGACCGCAGCGACGCACGGATGCACGCCAAGACCGTAGGATCCTACGCAGTGCCGTAGGGGACCGCACCGCCACTTCTCAGCAAATTAGGGACACTGTTGCTCCTGGGGTATCGGCGAGGACCATTCGCAACCGTCTCCATGAAGCTGGGCTACGGTCCCGCACACCGTTAGGCCGTCTTCCGCTCACGCACCAACATCGTGCAGTCCGCCTCCAGTGGTGTCGCGACAGGCGTGAATGGAGGGACGAATGGAGACGTGTCGTCTTCAGCGATGAGAGTCGCTTCTGCCTTGGTGCCAATGATGGTCGTATGCGTGTTTGGCGCCGTGCAGGTGAGCGCCACAATCAGGACTGCATACGACCGAGGCACACAGGGCCAACACCCGGCATCACGGTGTGGGGAGCGATCTCCTACACTGGCCGTACACCTCTGGTGATCGTCGAGGGGACACTGAATAGTGCACGGTACATCCAAACCGTCATCGAACCCATCTTTCTACCATTCCTAGACCGGCAAGGGAACTTGCTGTTAAAACAGGACAATGCACGTCCGCATGTATCCCGTGCCACCCAACGTGCTCTAGAAGGTGTAAGTCAACTACCCTGGCCAGCAAGATCTCCGGATCTGTCCCCCATTGAGCATGTTTGGGACTGGATGAAGCGTCGTCTCACGCGGTCTGCACGTCCAGCACGAACGCTGGTCCAACTGAGGCGCCAGGTGGAAATGGCATGGCAAGCCGTTCCACAGGACTACATCCAGCATCTCTACGATCGTCTCCATGGGAGAATAGTAGCCTGCATTGCTGCGAAAGGTGGATATACACTGTACTAGTGCCGACATTGTGCATGCTCTGTTGCCTGTGTCTATGTGCCTGTGGTTCTGTCAGTGTGATCATGTGATGTATCTGACCCCAGGAATGTGTCAATAAAGTTTTCCCTTCCTGGGACAATGAATTCACGGTGTTCTTATTTCAATTTCCAGGAGTGTATTTTCCACCACACAAATGATCTGTCACACAATGTTTTGTAAAGAGATAGTTTTTGTGAAACACTGCAAAATGATTTCCGTGAATTCTTTATTGACGAAATTATTTTATACGATTTAACGATGAACTGTAGTTGCAATCAAGTATATGCAGCGTTTACCACGCATCCGGTGCCACCTAGCGATTTACACCACTTGGCATCGTCTGTCCCCTCGGAATTGAAAATGTTAACGAGATACAACGTATCTGATGACCAATTTTATGTGATTGACAGAACACTGGTAAGCTATAAAGCACTACGATGCTCGCCATACTATGTCTCTAATCAATGGTGAAATCTAGCATACTTTCATATCTTCTGATACTTGTCGTTGGTGGGGAGGCTTGCGTGCCTCAGCGATATAGTGGTCTATATACTAAGATGGTATCTGTTCTTTCGGACATGTCTGAAAGAACAGATACCATCTTAGTACATATATATAGTTAAGGCTCACCGGCCACTTGACTATCTTCTTCTGTGCGAATGCACAAACAGTGCCCGAACTATTACGGGAATCGGCAACGCGCCGCGAGTAATGAGTATAATGGGCGGGAGCACTACGAATGTAGTGCGGGACAATACGTTGAGAATGTGGGTTTCGCGGGAGGCGTGCCAGAGGTAAATCCCTGCAGTCGCGCTATCCTCTGTGTACTCGGTAGCTCTGCCATGTAAGCAAGAGATCCCGGGTTCGAGTCCCGGTCGGGGCACACATTTCCATCTGTCCCCGTTGACGTACGTCAAGGCCTGTAAGCAGCTAAGGGTGTTCATTTCATTGTAATTACAGACAGTCGTACCGTAGGTGCAACCACAATGGAGGTTTATCTGTTGAGAGGCCAGACAAACGTATGGTTCCTGAAGAGGGGGAGCAGCCTTTCCAGTAGTGCAGGGCAATAGTCTGGACGATTGATCTGGCTTTGCAACATCAACGAAAACGGTCTTGCTGTGCCGGCACTGCGAATGGCTGAAAGCAATGGGAAACTTCAGCTGTAATTTCTCCCGATGGCGTGCAGCTTCATTGTACTGTTAAATGATGATGCCATCCTCTTGGGTAAAATATTCCGGAGGTAAAATAGTCCCCCATTCTAATCTCCAGGCAGGTCCTACTCAGGAGGACGGCGTTATCAGCAGAAAGGAAACTGGCGTTGTATGGATAGGAGCGTGGAATGTCAGATCCCTTAATCGCGCAGGTAGGTTAGAAAATTTAAAAAGGGAAATGGATAGGTTAAAGTTAGATATAGTGAGAATTAGTGAAGTTTGGTGGCGAGACGAACAAGACTTCTGACCAGGTGAATATATCGATATAACTACAAAATCAACTAGGGGTAATGCAGGAGTAGGTTTAATAATGAATAAAAGAATACGAGTGCGGGTAAGCTACTACGATCAGATAGTGAATATTATTGCAGCCAAGATAGACACGAAGCCCACACCTACCACAGTAGTACAAGTTTATATGCCAACTAGCTCCGCAGAAGACGAAGAGAGTGAAGAAATGTATCGTGAAATAAAAGAAATTATTCTGATAGTAAAGGGAGATGAAAATGTAATACTCATGGTGGACTGGAATTCGATAGTAGGAAATGGAAGAGAAGGAAAAGTAGTAGGTGAACATGGAAAGGGGGTTAGGAATGAAAGAGGCAGCCGTCTGGTATAATTTTGCACAGAGCGTAACTTAATCATCGACAACATATGGTTTAAGAATCATGAAAGAAAGTTGTATACGAGGAAGACGCCTGGAGACACTGGAAGGTTTCAGATACATTATATAATGGTAAGACAGAGATTTAGGAACCAGGTTTTAAATTCCAGGGGCATATGTGGACTCTGATCACAATCTATTGTTTATGAACTGTAGATTAAAATTGAAGAAACTGCAAAAAGAAAGGAATTTTGAGAGATGGGACCTGGATAAGTTGAAAGAACCAGAGGTTGTAGAGAGTTTCAGAGGGAACATTAGGGAACAATTGACAAGAATGGGGGAAAGAAATACAGTAGAAGAAGAATGGGTAGCTATGAAATAGTGAAGGCAGCAGAGTATCAAGTAGGTAAAAAGACAAGGGCTACTAGAACTCCTCGGGTAACAGAAAAGATATTGAATTTAACTGGTGAAAGGAGAAAATATAAAAATGCAGTAAATGAAACAGGCAAAAAGGAAAACAATCGTCTTAAAAATGAGATTGACAGGAAGTGCAAAATGGTTAAGCAAGGATGGCTAGACAACAAATGTAAGGTTGTAGAGGCATATATCACTAGGGGCAAGGTAGATACTGCTTACACAAAATTAAAGGGACCTTTAGAGAAAAGAGATCAACTTGTATGAATATCAAGAGCTCAGACGGAAAAGTCAGTTCTAAGCAGAGAAGGGAAAGCAGAAAGGTGGAAAGAAGTACATAGAGGATCTATACAAGTGCGATATACTTGAGGACAATATTACAGAAATGGAAGAGGATATAGATGGAGATGAAATGTGAGATATGATACTGCGTGAAGAGTTTGACCGAGCTCTGAGAGACCTAAGTCGAAACAAGGCCCTGGGATAGACAACATTCCATTAGAACTACTGATAGCCTTGGGAGAGCCAGTCATGACAAAATTCTTCCATCTGGTGAGCAAGATGTATGAGATACTCTCAGACTTTAAGAAGAATATAATAATTCCAATCCCAAAGAACGCAGGTGTTGACAGGTGTGACAATTACCGAAGTATCAGTTTCATAAGTCACGGCTGCAAAATACTAACACGAATTCTTTATAGACGATTGGAAAAAACTGGTAGAAGCCGACCTCGGGGAAGATCAGTTTGGATTCCGTAGAAATGCTGAAACACGAGAGGGAATACTGATCCTACGGCTTATCTTAGAAGACAGATTAAGGAAAGGCAAACCTACGTTTCTAGCATTTGTAGACTTAGGTAAAGATTTTGGCAATGTTGACTGGAATACTTTCTTTCAGATTCTGAAGGTGGCAGGGGACTAAAACATGGAACGAAGGGCTATTTACAATTTGTAAATAAACCAGGCAGCAGTTGTAAGAGCCGAGGGGCATGAAGGGGAAGCAGTGGTTGGGAAGGAAGTGAGACAGGGTTGTAGCCTATCCTCAATGTTACTCAACCTTTATGTTGAGCAAGCAGTAAAGAAAACAAAGGGAAAAACTGGAGTAGGAACAAAATCCATGGAGAAGAAATAAAAAAATTGAGGTTTGCTGATGACATTGTGATTCTGTCAGAGACAGCGAAGGACTTGGAAGTGCAGTTGAACGGAATGGACAGTGTCTTGACAGGAGGATATAACATGAACATCAACAAAAGCAAAACAACGATCATGGAATGTAGCCGAATAAAATCAGGTGATGGTGAGGGAATTAGATTAGCAAATGAGACACCTAGAGTAGTAGATGAATTTTGGTATTTGGGGAGTAAAATAACTGATGATGGTCGAAGTAGAGAGGATATAAAATGGGTAGACTGGATATGGCAAGGAAAGCGTTTCTGAATAAGAGAAATTTGTTAGCATCGAGTATAGATTTAAGTGTCACGAAGTCTTGTCCGAAAGTATTTGTATTGAGTGTAGCCATGTATGGAAGTGAAATATGGACGATAAACAGTGTAAACAAGAAGAGAATAGAAGCTTTCGAAATGTGGTGCTACAGAAGAATGCTGAAGGTTAAATGGGTAGATCACGTAACTAATGAGGAGGTACTGAATGGAATTGGGGAGAAGAGGAATTTGTGGCAGAACTTGGAGGAGGGATCCGCTGGTAGGATACGTTCTGAGGCATCAAGGGATCACCCGTTTAGTATTGGAGGGCAACGTGGAGGGTAAAAATCGTAGAGGAAGATGAAGAGATGAATACACTAAGCAGATTCAGAAGGATGTAAGGTGCAGTAGCTACATGGAGATGAAGAAGCTTGCACGGGAGCATGGGATAGACTAGCACGGAGAGCTGCATCAAAACAGTCTCGAGACTTAAGGCCACAACAACAACAGCCTTCGCAACTGACGGAATGTCGAAATGTGTAAGATGTTTTTGGGAATAATAAAAGTACAAGAGAATAAAAATGTAAGAGAAGTTATTAAACGCAACGATAGCTAGCGCACAGCACAGTCCTCCTCTTCTTAAACAGAAACAGAAGTGGAGGACGGGGAACCACGCTCTGACTTTTCCTAAGGATCAGTTTCTTTACCAATTTCAGTTGGCTGACATGTGTTCTGACAATCTTGCACTTAATGCATTGTGGACTAGGAATGTGGCTGGGTAAAGTACCTTGGTCATCTCATACAGACACAAGTAATGAGGCATCATTTCAGATGTAATCCTTTCGGTGCCCTTACTCAGCACCCAATTTTTTTTTAGATAAACCAAATTACCAACTCGCAGACTGATGGGACGCCTACCCCTGTTATATCCAGCAGCCTCCTTCCTATGCGCTCCCAAAATGTTGTCTCCAGCTGCTCCCCAGTTTCACTTAATCATCCCTCGGATTGCCCCAACACAAAATTCGTTCATCTAATCAGACGAAAATTCCCGCGGCTCTTCTTCTTGTTCAAATGTACAGCTTAAGATATCGACAGCGTGGTTGTCACTCGCCCTAAAATGACAGACCTCAGAATAGAACGCAGATATGTGAACTGCTCACCTCGCTAATATACCCACTTTTTATGCACGTACCGAAACTCAAGACAACACATGATTATTTGTGTCGAATAAGAAAGAACTAGCCTCCAAATAAATCTTAATTCTCTCGACGCCAAACAAGACTGTCAGCCCTTCCAGTTCATTAACTGAATACGTTATTTCCGCCTCAGATGAGACTTGAAGCATGCCTCTGGGCTTTCTCTCGCTTTGAAACTCCTGAAGCAGAACTGCTGCAATATCAGAACTTAATGCATCAGTTTGTAATATAAATTTGTGTTCAATGTTAGCGACTCCCAAGACCAGGCATTAGCTAGAGCTGTTTTCGGAGTAATCGAATGAAGTATGATGTGATCCTCCCCAAATAAACGGTTATACTTTCCATTTTAGGTGATATGGTGGTGCGAGCAGTTGTGCAAAATTCAGCACAAATTTACCAAAAAAATTCGCCATCCTGAGGAACCTAGCTATATCTTTCTTACTTCCAGGAACGGAAACCCACTGTACTGTAAGAGTTCACTGCTGGTCAATCTGCACCTCATCTTCTGAAACTACAATAGAATGCTGATTTGTGGTATATCAATAAAAAAATAAAATAAATAAAAAAGAACGCAGCTACATCCCTTGGGCATATATAACTATAAAGCGTACTGCTAACTCTACCTTGGTATCTGTGATGCTGTATCTGTAATTTTATGTAAAGTAAGCAGGTATCTAAAGTGTCTATCTTCTACATCTCTCACGTCCGAAGTATCATGTAAACTGATGTGTGTTACTACATGTCTCAGTAGTAGGAGGTACTATTTACTGAACCACTTAGCACATATAACAAATGTGCTAAAGAGACTCCATACACCACGTCTGCCACTAACTGAGATCATGTAGTTATTTTTATTTGCTGAATGTTTTAAGCATATTCTATTGGGAATGGAGGTTTATGAATGTATCTTTTTCACATAATCTTTAATGCAGTGTATACCCATGAACCGTTCATTTTCGTCAAGAACACAAACATGTGATCACTGCCCATTAGTATTTGCGTTCCCTATTCGTGTCTAGATTTTTCCACATATTTGTTTTTAAATTACGTGTAAACTTCGCTTGTCCATTGGTAGCTGTTTCTCGTGTAGTTGTTCATAATTTTGCTTTGTGGCAACTTTTTCAACAAATACCCCAGTTTTCGTATTTTATTTCGATCTCTTCCATTTTCTGTTTTTCACGTTAACTGCACTTAAGAAGGCAATTTCTTTTATAAGTACCTGCTTAATCTATTTTGTGCCTTGCTTATGTCCTTTAAGGTTGGGGTTGGGTTGGGTTGTTTGGGGAAGGAGACCAGAGAGCGAGGTCATCGGTCTCATTGGATTAGGCAAAGAAGGAGAAGGAAGTCGGCCGTGCCCTTTCAAAGGAATTATCCCGGCATTTGCCTGGAGTGATTTAAGGAAATCACGGAAAACCTAAATCATGATGGCTGGACGCGGGATTGAATCGACGTCCTCCCGAATGCGAGTCCAGTGTCTAACCACTGCGCCACCTCGCTCGGTGTGTCTCTTAAGGCATGCAGAATAACATTATTTGTGAGAGCAATAACAGTTACAGACATATTTCTTAAGGCTTGTGGGGCAGCAATATGAACAATGTCCAGTCCACCACATGTTGATACAATATATCCACACTCTCGTAAGAATATCAGAACAGGAATAATAATCTATAAACAGATTTTTCGTATACCGCCTAATGTACACATGCTTGAATCCATTGTTTTCTGCAACGACAACAACATGTCACTTTTTTCCATCAGTGTTTACATTAGTGCCGATATCTTGCATTCTCCTTTCATATGCTGATTTTTCATATTCTGTGTGTAAATGGATGTGCAAATTAATAAAGATATTCGCTTTCTTATTGGTTACCCTATCAGGTGTGGGTTGGTTTCTGTAGCATCCAGCCATGATACAAATTTCCTACTCCACCAGAGTATCTTAAAAGTGCTTGCAGAAAAACACCTCCTCCTCCTTCTTCTTCTTCCAGATATCTAATCAGATGAACATCCCTATGTATACAATGCTAGTTGCCAAAGCCAGTCCTTATATACACTAAAAGACATGGATTGCAGTAGAGGTGGACTGCATTACATTGTTTGTTAGTACATAGTAGGTGCGTGTGTTAGTTTGAACTATTTTAAAAAGAGCTTTGTGCGTCTCGATTCTTACAAAATCGCGCTCCACGGCCATCTAATCAAGTTGACATGCATTTTTTTACTTTCTCCTGTTTTGATAACATAGTATACAGTATACCATATTTTAAAACTCTGAATGCTCTCAGTTACTGGTAGGCGTAGTGTAAACAGTCTCTTTTGTGCATCTGTTACCATCCTAAGTGTCCCAGTAACAAAATGCGAAACTACTGAGACATTTAGTACTACACATAAATGTTATTTAGGTATTGTTCTGTTACTTCTTGGTAAAACAATTCCGTATTTAAGATCGAATAACAAATACACTGTTTTTGTTCCACTGATTTTCGTTTATTTCATATTAGGTTAAGGCTTATTGGACGATCTTCCGAAAAGAACTGACTTGTGTCTGAAAGGGACCTAGTTTTAGGTAACCAAACATTATAAGCAAAGACAGAATCCACTTGCATGGAGTGATATACGTCAAACTTTTTTTTTAATGTCGAAATTATACTGTACACAATAGATAATATGAAAGACAATAAATAATTAAACTTCAGAATATTACAGGTCAAATGATTATAAAATTAAAGTTTGTTGGGTCTCTACATTGGCTGAGAAGCACAATATTAAAATACACTATCTTAGAGTATTACAGGTTATATGGCGATGATTTCATAGTTTGTGAGGTCGTGAAACTGGTTGAGAATTGTCTGAACACTAATAACTTATGTTGAGCAACAGACATGTTCTACATTGTAAATTACATTTTTTTAGTGGGCGAAATTACACACAGTATATCGTTAAAGTACATAATATTACATTATTAAAAGTTACATTGTTGAATTTTTTGAGGTAAGGAAGGTAAGGAAGAGGAAATTCTATTGTTCTTTTATTTTATATAGCAGTATGTACCATTCTGGTGGGTTGTGGGTATGTGGCTGGTTGATTGTATCATGTGAAGCTGGAAAATGGGGATGTGCTCAGCTATAATTTTTCATTTAGAACCACATGGGTATTTTGAGCTGAAGGTCTGTTTACATCAGAACCTTCTAACAGGCTTAGCTTCCTTCCTGTGTTTGCTACATGTATTACTTTGTGTGTACTTTGTATCTGTATCCTTCCTTCAGCACTTGTTCAGCAAAGTGGAGTCTGATTTATGTAATCTCCAGCTGCATTCATGTTCAGTCAGTCTAGTTGTTACAGCCCACTAGTCTGAGCAATATACAGTTTGTTGCAACATATTTTGCAGACACCACTTTTACTTAATAAATCTGGCAAACAATCCAAAATTCATAAAATCAAGCAATTACAAAACTTCATTATATGTATGAGGCACCACAGCTCTAACTTATTCAACAGCAAGGACAAAATAGAGCCGGCCACTGTGGCCGGGCGGTTCTAGGCGCTTCAGTCTGGAACCGCGCTGATGCTACGGCCGCACGTTCGAATCCTGCCTCAGGCATGGATGTGTGTGATGTCCTTAGGTTAGTTAGGTTCAAGTAGTTCTACGTCTAGGGGACTGATGACCTCAGATGTTAAGTCCCATAGTGCTTAGAGCCATTTGAACCATTTTTTGACAAAAAAGATTTATTTAGCTCAAAATCCCTAGGTGATTCTAAATGTTAAATTATGGATGAGCACATCCCACTTTACAGCTTCACATGACGCAACCATCCAGCCACATACCTACAACCCACCGGAATGGCACATACTGCTATATAAAAAAAGAAACAATAGAATTTCCTCTTCCTTACCTCCCTTACCTCAAAAACTTTAACAATGTAATTTGTAGTATTATAATATAGTTTATTTAAACGATGTGCTGTTTTAAATATTGCCCACTTCATAAATGTAATTTACAATGTAAAACATGTTTGCTGCTCAACTTAAGTTACTAGTGTTCAGACAGCTCTCAACCAATGTCACGACCTCACACATTATGGAGTCATAACCTTATAACCTTTAATACTGTAAGGTTGTGTACATTACTGTCAGTTGGCTACAGTTTAATGTATAATATTAAAATACATGCTTGTTGCACGTCATAAATGAAGGATGCTCAGTTTAACTGTATCTCAGCTAATGTCTAGACCTCACAAACTTTAGCGTTATAACCATTTGACTTGTAATATTGTGTAGTTTAATTATTTATTGTACTTAACATTTTCTATTGTGTAAAATGTAATTTCAATGATAAGAAACAAGTTTTACGCACAACACTCTGTGCAAGTGGTCTATATAATGCTTGGTTACCTAGGAACTAGGTCCCTTTCAGACACTACCCAGTTCTTTTCTAAAGATCGCCCAATAATCCGAAAACCAGTATGAAATAAACGAAAATCAGTAGAACAAAGACAGTGTACTTCTTGCTAAACCTTAAGAAAAACTAACAAACATTAGTTTACAAAGTAGATCAGACATTAGAGACATAGAAGATAAGTAAACATTTTGAATGAGTTAGCAAAATGCTGCACAGTTATGTATGTACAAAAGACTTTTTCGTTAAAGAGATACACCACCATAAAACAGCATTCTGTACCAGGACAGAGACTGCCACTGATATTGCCACTATGGATAAACTGTTAATATTATGGACACGATTACACCGTGATCTTAACACTTCCTTAAAAAAAATTGACTAACAGTAATGATTCGTGATTTCAGTGTGAAGCCATACAAATGTAAAACAAACCTTTGTGAAATAACATTTTTTATCAACAGAGACGGTCTTCCACAGTGTTAAGAAACACCGTCTTATTCCCCAAAGAATACTAGTATGAAGGCACTTTGGCCTGGTCGGCCCCCAGTAGCTGAGTGGTCAGAGCGACAGAATGTAAATCCTAAGGGCCCGGGTTCGATTCCCAGCTGGGTCGGAGATTTTCACCGCTCAGGGACTAGGTGTTGTGTTGTCCTAATCATCATCATTTCATCCCCAGCGACGCGCAAGTCGCCGAAGTGGCGTCAAATCGAAAGACTTGCACCCGGCGAATAGCCTACACGATGGGAGGCCCTAGTCACATCACTTTGGCCTGTACTGAACTATCTCATATCAACAATAAATATTCTCGCTAACGAAATGGTTTTGGAGTATGGAGTAACACTATGCAGAAAAACCATATGTATGTTGCTTGTCTTACAGATCTAATAGAATGCACAGAAATACATCTCCCTCACTAAAGAAGATGGTATTAAGGTGCTTTTTAGAACTCCATGGTGGTTACAGAAATTTTTTCACTATAACTAACAGTAGATTTTTACATTGTATTTCATTCTAGACACTTTTTTCATTCTTAAACTTCCGAATAGTGCCCTGCAGTGTATTGCTTTTATCATTTACTCGTTTTCTAAAGTGATGGCAACTAGAGTTCTATACACCACATTATGGGAGTAAATAATAGGTAACATGCACATAAGAAAAAATTGTGTTCTATCTGTATATAGTTTTAAGTACTGATCATGTAAGTCATACACATAGACTACAACACTATTTATTGTTCGGTAGACACATTACTAGTTTTATATAGTGCCCTGACTGAGTAACGAAGTGTTAGCAGGCTTCGCAATATCACAGTGTTTGACGTAGGTAGTATATCACAGGTTTATTATTCACTGCAAAATACTATTGTTAAGACATTTAGACCTTTACTACACACTTGCGTATCATCTGTTAACAAATATTTTGCAATGTAGAAATAGCAAGTTAGAAGCAAGTTGTAAACTGCCGTAACCTTGTAATACACACATCAAAAAAACTTTTGCGTCACCCCAGTTGCCAAAACTCTTGAAGATAGACGTTGACTGTGAATAATGTATCACAGACGCAGTCGCTTTGACCGTTCAGAGATGTCACTAAACCAGCCCAAAGATGTAAACAACCATAAACGAGCAACGCCTATTACACGGTGGGAGTCCGACAGCCGATCAGTTCCAGTCATTCTACGAGAAAGGAGGTACACGGCTCGTTTTGTCTGTAGTTCCAACCATGGCTACACGGTCAGTACCGCAGTTCGATCGCATCCGTGTTGTTACTTTGTGTGAGGAAGGGCTCACAAGAAGCGTCCAGGCTTCTTTCAGTGAACCAAAGTGATGTTGTTCGGACATGGAGTAGATACAGAGAGATAGGAATTGTCGATGACATGCCTCGCTCAGGACGCCCCAAGGGCTACTACTGCAGTGGATGACCGCTACCCAGGGATTATGGCACGAAGGAACCCTGACAGCAGCGCCACCAAGTTGAATAATTCTATTCGTGCAACCAAAGGACGTCGTGTTGCGATTCAAACTGTGCAAAATAGGCTGCATGACGCTCAACTTCACTCCCGACGTCTATGGCGAAGTCCATCTTTGCCACCACGACATCATGCAGCGCGATAAAGATGGGTACAGCAACGTGCCGAATGGACCGCTCAGGATAGGCATCACGTTCTCTTCACCGATGAGTGTCGCACATGTCTTCAACCAGACAATCGTCGGAGACGTGTTTTGAGGCAACACGGTCAGGCTGAACTCCTTAGACACACTATCCAGCGAGTGCAGCAAGGTGGAGGTTCTCTGCTGTTTTGGGGTGGCATTATATGGGGCCGACGTACGCTGCTGGTGGTCATGGAAGGCGCCGTAATGGCTGTACCATACGTGAACGCCATTCTCCGACCGATAGTGCAAGCAATCGGCAGCATATTGGCGAGGTATTCGTCTTCGTGGACGACAATTCGCGCCCCCATAGTTCACATCTTGTCAATGACTTCCTTCAGGAGAACGACATCGCTCGACTAGAGCGGCCTGCATATTCTCCATACATGAACACTATCGAACATGCGTGGGATAGATTGAAAAGGGCTGTTTATGGGCTACGGTCGCAGGTTCGACTCCTGCATCTGGCATGGATTTGTGTGATGTCCTTAGGTTAGTTAGGTTGAAGTGGTTCTAAGTCTAGGAGACTGATGACCTCAGATGTTAAGTCCCATAGTGCTCAGAGCCATTTGAACCATTTGTCACTTCATTAAGTGCAGCATCCGCATCTTTGTCCCGAGACGCCCTTGTTGGTGAACGACCAGTGTCACGCTGTACACCCTCCATTGCTGAAGCAATCGTTCGTCCCTCCCGTGTTGTAGCTGTAGTCCACACTTGGCCCTGCGGCGGTGGAGGAGAGTAGGGGGGGGGGGGGGGGCGTTTTGAGAGCGAGGCCAGTAATGCCAGACATTACAAGTTTTTACACCGTCCGGAACAGTTGGAGGTTCCGTCTGTGGTTGTGCAGGACGTCTTGAGAGCTTTCTGAAATTCGCTGCAGCCTTCCCAAAAAGCAGCATGTGGGCCCTGGCAACCAGGAGGTGAGTCTGGAGGTAGTGTGCATTCAGTAATGGGGTGCGTGGAGCCACATTTAATACAATGAGCGGGAAGGCAACAATAATTAGATGTGTGTGTTCAACATTGAGAACGTCTACACTGGAACGGTTCGTTGCAGAACCTCCACCCACACTTTCGCCGACTGCACATAGCGGACTCCATATATGGTATCAATTTATCTCCTTTTGGTAGTGTCACAGCGTACACTGGTAGTGGGATGGGCTTTCCCTGCGTCTTACGCTTGAACTGGTCTACAATATTTTGGCAAAGTCTTGCTTTTATAGGTCTTTGTGCACTTCCTCCACAGTAATCGATGGTGGCAAATCTTTGACTACAACCTTCATATCCCTGCTGGTGACATCTTGGCACGTGTGAAATGGTAACTGTCGATTCTTGCAAAAGTCGAACACCTCCACCAGAAATCTGTTCCTTAAGGTCGCGGCACAGCTTAATATGGTTGGCACATTTGTAAATCGCTATAGGTGGATATTTGGCGCCTTTGGGACCGAAGGAGGTCGGCGGTCAAAAATAACGTCGAGAAGAAAATCGAAAAGAGGCATAAAAAAATTGGCTACATTAATCAAACCTCAGAATGTACACACTGTTAAAAGTAAATCTCTTCAATGACAGGGTAGCTCCTGCGCCGACGCTCCAGCTGGGGTGTCACTTCCGCTTGTAGTAACAAGTATCGGTTGCGCAGCTCGTTACAGTGCCTGAGCAGCACCGTGGTGAAGGGTCTCCCTGCGCTAAACTGGTTGAAGAGCCTCGTTAGCAATGGTGTCATCAATAGGCAGGCATTCCATAGAGTCACAATCCGTATTTACTGTTCCACGAGGACCTGTTGCTGTCGCTCGGTGGTTTAGTCAGATGGTGATACTTCCTCAGAACCATCGTCTGTATCCTCCTGAAGCAGCTGTTTGATACGACGTATTTCTTCTAAGGCTTGTTTGCGATGACGTCAGCGGTCTTCGTACTTCTCCTTCCGGTGTTTGGCCTCTGTGTCTGGTGCAGACCTGTTCTTCGGGCTTTGCTTCGCGGAGTCATGCTGTACTTGCGGTACAGTGTCACACAGTATACTGTCCAGCGCGATGTCCGTGACGTGAGCCATGTCGTCATCAGATGAGGATCCAAATACACACTCTCCGAAATTTCTTCTTCAAATTAAGGCCGATGTTTGATACCAGTATATTCCTTATGGCCAGGTATATATTAAAGCCGTCTTTGGCTGTGTTAATCTGCTTTAACTATCCTCCTCGCTTCGTCTCTCTTGTTTTATTTTGCTTCCAAGGTAGCAGACTCCCTTAAATTACTATCAATCCACATTCTGTATTCTGTATACTATTCATTCCCTTGAACAGGTTCTGTAATTCTTCCTTCCTTTCACTGAGGACGCCTGTCATAAGCGAATCTTATAATTTTTATATTTTCACTCTGAATTTCGATCCCACTCTTAAACCTTCCTTTTCATTGCTTCTTGACCGGGCCAATTATCTCACGAAATAAGCATTAAACGAAAAAACTACGAAGAACGAAGCTCGTCTAGCTTGAAGGGGGAAACCAGATGGCGCTATGGTTGGCCCTCTAGATGGCGCTGCCATAGGTCAAACGGATAACAACTGGTTTTTTAACAATAGTAACCCGCTATTTATTACATATTCGTGTAGTGCGTAAAGAAATATAAATGTTTTAGTTGGACCACTTTTTTCGCTTTGTCATATATGGCGCTGTAATAGTCACAAACGTATAAGTACGTGGTATCACGTAACATTCCGCCAGTGCGAACGGTATTTGTTTCGTGTTAAAATGGACCGTTTACCAATTGCGTAAAAGGTCGATATCGTGTTGATGTATGGCTATTGTGATCAAAATGCCCAACGGGCGTGTGCCATGTATGCTGCTCAGTATCCCGGACGACATCATAAAAGTGTCCCGACCGTTCACCGGATAATTACGTTATTAAAGGAAACAGGAAGTGTTCAGCCACATGTGAAACGTCAACCAGGACCTGCAACAAATGATTATGTCCAAGTAGGTGTTTTAGCTGCTGTCACGGCTAATCCGCACATCAGTAGCAGACAAATTTCACGACAATCGGGAATCTCAAAAACTTCGGTGTTGAGAATGCTAGATCAACATCGATTGCACCCGTTCCATATTTCTATGCACCAGGAATTCTATGGCGACGACTTTGAACGTCGTGTACAGCTCTGCCACTGGGCACAAAAGAAATTACGGGACGATGACAGATGTTTTGCACGTGTTCTATTTAGCGACGAAGCGTCATTCACAAACGTGAACCAGCATAATATACAATATCGGGCAACGGAAAATCCACGATGGCTGCGACAAGTGGAACATTAGCGACCTTGGCAGGTTAATGTATGGTGCGGCATTATGGGAGGGCGGTACTGAATAGCATATTTCATGACAGGTGGATTGATCGTCGAAGCACTTTCGCCATATCTGATGTCCTCGGATTTCTTTCTGTGGGGAAAGGTGTAGGATATTTGCTATCGCGATCCACCGACAACGCCTGACAACATGCGTCAGCGCATTGTCAATGCATGTGCGGACATTACGGAAGGCGAACTACTCGCTGTTGAGGGGAATGTCGTTACACGTACTGCCAAATTCATTGAGGTTGACGGACATCATTTTGAGTATTTATTGCATTAATGTGGTATTTACTGGTAATCACGCTGTAACAGCATGCGTTCTCTGAAATGATAAGTTCACATAGGTACATGTATCACATTGGAACAATGGAAATAAAATGTCCAAACGTACCTAAGTTCTTTATTTTAATTTAAAAAACCTACCTGTTACCAACTGTTCGTCTAAAATTGCGAGCCATATGTTTGTGACTATTACAGCGCCATCTACCACAAAGCGAAAAAAGTGGTCCAACTAAAACATTCATATTTCTTTACGTACTACACGAATATGTAATAAAAATGGGGGTTCCTATTTAAAAAAAAACTGAGTTCATAACCGTTGGACCTATGACAGCCCCATCTAGCGGGCCAACCACAGCGCTATCTGGTTTCCCCAATGAAGCTAGACAAGTTTCGTTCTTTGTAGCTTTTTAGTTAGGCGCTTATTTTGTGAGATATTTGGCCCAGTCACGATCAATGGACCACCCTGTAGTTTTAACATTAGGGGCGAAAGACTAGATATCTTTATTACAACCTACTTAATCAAGTGCTGCGGTCTTGCTGTTATAAACTGATTGTTACGTTTAGATTTTTATGAGGTACTATTCAATACACGCAGCAGGTCTGATATTCCGTACACTCACTTACTGTTCATTATGTGACAGTGCGGAACGCTAGCGAATCCCTCTCGGAAGTCTAGGAACACATCAGCCTAGGCGGTCGTTACTACTGCTTCCTGGGTCTCGTGGACCAACAGAGTGAGCGTGGTTTCACGGGATCGTTGATTCCTACACCGGAGATTTTCAGTTTACGGCAATGTCTTAATACCTAGCGACAACACACTTAGTTGCCTTGCGCTTCTTTCCACACTCTGAGATTGCTTCGCTCCTCCAACGACCTACGGAAGAAGTTCCAGTTTTTTTACCACAGAACGTCTGTGAGATCACAAGAGTGTAGGATGTGTTTCAAGTCACGTCTCCTAAATAACAGGCAACAACTACACTACTGGCCATTAAAATTACTACACCACGAAGATGACGTGGTACAGACGCGAAATTTAACTGACAGGAAGACGATGCTGTGATATGCAAATAATCAGCTTTTCACAGCATTCACACAAGATTGGCGCCGGTGGAGACACCTACAACGTTCTGACATGAGGAAAGTTTCCAACCGATTTCTCATACACACACAGCAGTTGAACGGCCTTGCCTGGTGAAACGTTGTTGTGATGCCTCGTGTAAGGAGAAAAAATGTGTACCATCACGTTTCCGACTTTGATAAAGGTCGGATTGTAGCCTATCGCGATTGTGGTTTATCGTATCGCAACATTGCTGATCGCGTTGGTCGAGATCCAATGACTGTTAGCAGAAAATGGAATCGGTGGTTCAGGAGGGTAATACGGAACGCCGTGCTGGGTCCCAACGGCCTCGCATCACTAGAAGTCGAGATGACAGGCATCTTATCCGCATGGCTGTAACGGATCGTGCAGCCACGTCTCGATCCCTGAGTCAACAGATGGGGACGTTTACAAGGCAACAACCATCTGCACGAACAGTTCGACGACGTTTGCAGCAGCATGGACTATCAGCTCGGAGACCATGGCTGCGGTTACCCTTGACGCAGCAACACAGACAGGAGCGTCTGTAATGGTGTACTCAACGACGAACGTGGGTGCACGAATGGCAAAACGTCATTTTTTCGGATGAATCCAGGGTCTGTTTACAGCATCATGATGGTCACAACCCTGTTTGGCGACATCGCGGTGAACGCACATTGGAAGCGTGTATTCGTCATCGCCATACTGGCGTATCACCCGGAGTGATGGTATGCGGTGCCATTGGGTTACACGTCTCGGTCACCTCTTGTTCGCATTGACGGAACTTTGAACAGTGGACGTTACATTTCAGATGTGTTACGAACCGTGGCTCTACCCTTCATTCGATCCCTGCAAAACCCTACATTTCAGCAGGATAATGCACGACTGCATGTAGCAGGTCCCGGACAGGCCTTTCTGGATACAGAAAATGTTCGACTGCTGCCCTAGCCAGCAAATATTCCAGATCTCTCACCAATCGAAAACGTCAGGTCAATGGTGGCCGAGCAACTGGCTCGTCACAATACGCCAGTCACTACTCTTGATGAACTGTGGTATCATGTTGAAGCTGCATGGGCAGCTGTACATTGTACCTGTACTTGTACACAAGCTCTGTTTGACTCAATGCCCAGGTGTATGAAGGCCGTTATTACGGCCAGGGGTGGGTGTTCTGGGTACTGATATCTCAGGATCTAATCACCCAAATTGCCTGAAAATGTAATCACAAGTCAATTCTGGTATAATATATTTGTCCAATGAATACGCGTTTATCATCTGCACTTTTTCTTGGTGTAGCAATTTTAATGGCCAGTAGTGTATTTGTACTGCTTCAGGACGATTTCAAACAAGTTATCAGCGGAGCTATCCATTAACATACCGTCCTAAACTGAAAATTTTGGTTGCCTCGAAGGACTTTTTTAGACGTAATTATTGACAGCTGTAACTTCGTGACTGAATTTTTACTCTCTAATGGACTGTACAATGATCTGGAACTTACCTGCAGATTAAAACTTTGTTACAGACCAGGATTCGAACCTGGAATGTTAGTCTTTCAAGTGCAAACTCTATACCTACTGAGCTGTCAAAGCACGACTTATGACTTGGCCTCACAGCTTTAAGTCCCATAGTACCTCTTCTGTTACCTCTCAAACTTCACAGAAGTTCTCCTGCACACCTTGAGAGAGAACTCCAAAGAAATGGCTCAGCTCCAGCTTAGGGGATGTGGACCAAACTGCACCAGTGTTCGGAATACTTGAACTACAACAAAGTATACGCCTGAAAAACCAAAACTCTACAAAAAAAGTGGAGCAGTAGTGAGTACTACAACTTCCAAAGCACCGTGGGAGGATGTCATCGAGACATTGCAGAAACAAACTACAACCGTCACGATAAAGCCTAAATAATCATAGGATATAAGGAAAGTAAAGGAAACATTTGTAAAAACAGTACGACCCAAAAAGGATTAAATTCACATTACTAACATAAGACTGACTATGAATGCATTTATAATGGACTAATTTATTCGGAACAGTGAGAATTTTTTCAGATACAAAAACTGAAGCAGACAGACAGCTGTGAAGGAAATGACGCCATTACTAGTTTTATATGACGTGGCGTCAGACGTCACAGAAGGTGAACTGTTAGACAGTATACATCACCAGACAATATATCAGAAGAACAGTTCCAAATGCACTTTAAGTTCAAATTCAACTAGGTCACAGAGATAAAAGACTCTCTCATGTGCATTATTTTCACTAAAATATGTTCTGTATACTCGATAATAAATTCGTGTTAGGTGGTGGTGTGACAGTGGTTTATATTTTACTTACCCTTTCTGGAAAGTTTTACTGATTATACAGTGAAGAGCCTAAGATACTGGTACACCTACTAATATCGTGCAGAGCCGTGCGAGCAAGTAGAGTAACGCAACACTACGTAGCATGGACTTCAATAATATCTGAAATAATGGTAGAGGGAAAGGGCATCGTGAATCCTGCAGGGCTGTTCATGAATCCGTAAAAGTACAAGGGGGTGGAGATCTCTTCTGAACATCGCGTTGCAAGGCACCCACTTATGCTCAATCATGCTCTTGTCTGGGGAGTTTGGTGCCCAGCGGAAGTGTTTAAACTCAGAAGTGTGTTCCTGGAACCACTCTGTATCAATTCTGGACGTGTGGGGTGTCGCATTGTCCGACTGGAATTGCCCAAGTGCGTCGGAATTCGCAATGGACATGAATGGATGCATGTGATCAGGCAGGATGCCTACGTACGTGCCATCTGTGAGTCTGAGCTAGACGTATCAGAGGTACCATACCGCTCTAACTGCACACACCCCACACCATTATTGAGCCTCCACCAGCTTGAATAGTCCCCTTTTCTGACATGCAGGGTCCATGGATTCATGAGGTTGTCTCCATACCAGTACACGTCCATTCGCTCGATGAAATTTGAAACGAGACTTGTACGACCAATCAACATGTTTCCAGTTATCACAGTCCAATGTCGGTGCTGACCCAGGTTTTGTGTCATAGGCATCAAGAGTACACGAGTTGGCCTTCGGCTCCGAAACCCCATATCGGCAATGTTTCGTCGAATGGTTCGCATGCTGACACTTCTTGATGGCCCAGCACTGAACTCCACAGCAATCTGTGGCAGGGTTGCACTTCTGTCACGCTGAACGCTTCTCTTCAGTCGTCGTTCGTCCTGTTCTTGCAGGATCTTTTTCTGGCCGCAGCGATGTCGGAGATTTGATGTCTTAGCGGATTCCTGATATTCACGGTATACTAGTGAAATGGCCGTACAGGAAAATACCCACTTCATCGCTTTCTCGGAGATATTGTGTCCCATTGCACACGTGCCGACTGTAACACCATATTCAAACTCACTTAAATCTTGATAACCTGGCTTTGTAGCAGCAGTAACTGACAACTGCGCTAGACACTGGTTGTCTTATATAGGCATTGCCGACCGCAGCGCCGTTTTCTGCCTGTTTATGTATCCCTGTATTTGAATACGCATGCCTATAGCAGTTGCTTTGGCGCTTCAGTGTTGTAACCAATGTAGCTGTTAGCAGCAAGTGCGTTGCTTGTGTGGTATTTTTCACACCCATAACAGTAGCTCCATGACTATTTGTTGGCTTTACTTATATTTATGAGCAACCATACGTGTTACGACGAACATCGATACTGAAGACTATCGAATGTAAGATAGCATAATGCTAGTGCTATTAATTTAGTCTATGAACTGTAATTCTAAGGTTTATGAGATAAATGCATGACGTTGGAAATACACCTCAGTTTCTGTTGTTTTGTTGAAATGTTATTACAATAGCAGTCAAAATTGCCCTCTTACTGACTTTTCTCACAAACTTTTAACGTTGTTCGAGATACAGCAGCGGAGAATATACTGTCTTAAAAGAAGGGGTTACAAGTTCACTATGATTCGCGGACATCGGCTCTATTTGTATAGCAAATGCTATTTAGAAGAGCTACTGGTTGCTATTATATGAGAGTGTGAAATTTTAATTAATTCAGAAGAGATCCAGGCATTCTCTGTCCACAAGGCAGCATAGGTGTAAGAATGTGACAAGTGAACGTCCAACCACTTGATACTCAGAAATTCCACGGCTTCTACCTAGGACAATATGACACGCTAAGGAAGAAAACATAGGAGACATAGACTGAATTGGCGTTGTAAGTAATAGTGCAGGAACACATACACGTCTTTCTCTTCAGGTATTCTGGCTTATATATCGTATTGTAAAGGCAAATGATGACATCCTGAAAAAAAAATTCAAGTTCCAATCGTTAGTGTTTGCACAGTTCGTCATTAGCGACATCTGCTTTTCCTAGCGAGTACTGTGTACCATTTGAAGCTCCTAGTGATGTTTTGTATTTGTGACGTTTCCGCTTTGAGTCAATCAGAAAACATTAGCGATGTGGTAGTAAAATAAAAGAACCAAACGAAGAGTTTTTCAATCTTAATTTAATGAGACATAACTAATCAACATATGTTGTTGTTGTTGTTTGTGCACAACAACAACAACATAACGTATCAAAAGTAACAATAAAAATCCTTATCAATAAATTAAAAAGACTTTAGTGGCCAAGAGGAAGGAAGAGCTGTAGTCATGCTTCAGTGAGACTCTAGTGCTGTTTCATTAGAAGATACCAAACCAAATGCGCCCAGGTCTCCCAGAAGCTGGCCCTGGTTGTCCAGTAGGTTGAGGTCCTCCGGTAGGTTGTGGCTCACCAGTTGGTTGTGGCCCTCCAGTTGGTTCAGGACCTCCAGTTGGTTGAGGACCTCCAGTAGGTTGACCTGTTGGTTCAGGACCTCCAGTTGGTGGGCCAGGTGGTCCAGTTGGTTCAGGACCTCCCGTTGGTGTGCCTGGTGGTCCAGTTGGTTCAGGACCTCCAGTAGGTTGACCTGTTGGATCAGGACCTCCAGTTGGTGGGCCTGGTGGTCCAGTTGGTTGTGGCCCCTCAGTTGGTCCAGGAGGGCCAGGTGGAGTTTCCTGGCACCTGCATGCTGTCACCTGCAACAGAATTGTGTGATGTATCTCATAGTCTGTAGATAAAATGCTCTGTGAAATGTTAGCATGTTATGGTGCTTTAGTCCAGTCAATCAGACAATGAGATGCAAATTAGACAAAAACATCCTGGTAGATTTAAGATGTGTACCACAACGGGATTCGATCCCAGAACATTTGCCTTTTGTGGGCAACTGCATGCCCGACTGTGCTATCCAGACATGTTGTAAGACCCACTGTCACAGCTCATAGAAATTTTAGTATACTGAGCTTTGGCAGAGATTTAAAACAAGTAATTTCTATGTTTCATACGCTGTGTTATATTATTTATCTGTGTTGAATGTCATTCGATGTTTTAGTTAGACACGTCTTTTGTCTTATCAATTGCCAATGGATAACGAAGCCGTTAATGATCCTCAACTTGGTATTGTGGAAAGCGCTGTTTAAGTATATTTTATGTCGCATTTTAGATATTTACTCTACGAATATAATTTTCAATCGTTTGGGGGATACCTAGAAGAATTTCTTATTACTATAAAGGAATAGAGGAATAAACTGACGCTGAAACGTGATTCACTACTATTGGAAATGGGCGTTTAATTTGAGCAAACAATATTTCCTGTTATGAGATTTAAATTACCCTTTGCGTGTATTTTACACTTTTAAACAAGAATTAAAAATTTCTTACACTTCTCTGTAAAGATATGAGCGATGCAGTGCATCAACGTTTTACTCCCTAAAAGCCAAATTTTGTATCATAGATCCAAACTTCTATTCGTCAATAGAGCAGAACAGTGATTAAAAAGTAACACAACTGATATACATAATTGTGTGTATTGCGATTGCCCCACACACTATAATGTGAATGTTCTGTATGATCACAGATGATAAGACTCTTTCATGAACTTATATTTTCACCATTTCTGAACTTATAAGACATTTGCAACTTTTCAACGAGAAATTGAAATTACTTAACTCTGCGAATGAAGTGTAGATACCTTCCACATGGAAATGAGTTGTTTATTGTGTAAGACAATGATCACCTTAATATGTATTGTAGCTCGTGTTTGCTTTGATGTGCTCGAAGGAACTAGTTAGTTAGCTTGTTTCATGATTCACAGATCATTTCAACATTTTTTTTTATCCAAACGATGTCGAACGAGTGAGTTTACGAGATATCTATACGAGATTAGTTTTAACATTAATGAACGTTTCAGCCGGCCGTTGTGGCCGAGTGGTTCTAGGCGCTTCAGTCTGGAACCGCGCTGCTGCTACGATCGTAAGTTCGAATCCTGCCTCGGCCATGGACGTGTGTGATGTCCTTAGGTTAGTTAGGTTTAAGTAGTTCTAAGTTCTAGGGGACTGATGACCACAGCAGTTAAGTCCCATAGTGCTCAGAACCATTTGACCCATTTTGAATGAACGTTTTGTTTTTCACTTTTACTCTTGCAATAACGCTTAAAATTACTAACTAAACTTGTCTTTTAACTGGAATTCTGAAAATCCTGTCCTACTGAAAGAACTGGATGTTTCCTTATGGAAGTTGAAAAGTCAGTTCGGGGCCTTAGCGTTAGTAACATCGGCAAGCAGATGATTCTATTGAAGCGATTAAAATGTAATCCGTACAAATTACAACGGTAACAGACTGTAGTCAAATTAACTACTGACTGGCAGAAGTTTTATGAGAATTTATGACCACTAGCTAATAGAATATACGATGGTCTATTTTATTTTACCTTTAATATGGATTTTCGATGTGTTCGTACTACGCTTTCACCATGTACCGTATGAAATGTCTTATCAGTTTATACGTCCCCCATTCATATTTTGATAACCCACTGACGGTGCTTAGAGACGAGCTAAGGTATTAATTGCACATAACAAATTCCAACGACGAAGTACCAAGTAGGCGATAGGCTTCAGAACATATAATTTATTTAATAGTTTCCACGTAGGCTATGAAGTGTGCTGAAAATAGCTACATAATTCACACTACTGTAGCAATAATTTGCAAATGTTTTATGTTATTCGGGGTAAGCTACAGGGAAAGATGGGTAATGTAAATATATAATGTGTACAATAACCAAGAAGGAAAAGTAATAAAGGAATACCACGAACGAAGTGATCTGATTAGAAACGTTGTTAGACAGGGATGCAGACTTTCGTCCTTATTGTTCATCCATACATCGAGAAACTGCAATGAAAAAAGGAAGTTCAGGAGTGTGATCAAAGTTCAAGTTGAGAGCATATCAACGATAATCTGATGATATTGATACCTCAGCGAAAGTCTGAAAGGTTTGTTGAATTTGATGAAGAGTGTTATGAGTACTCACCGTGGGCTGAGAGTAGACGGAAGAAAACAAAAGTAAGGAGAAATGGTATAAATTTAACATAGAAATTGAGGCCGCTAAAGTGCTACATTGGGAGCATAGTAACTCTTGACGGACGATAGAAGGACGTATAAAGCACTGACCGAAAGGGTATTCCTGGAAAAGAGAAGTTTACTAGTATCAAACATAGGCCTTAATACGAGAAAGAGATTTCTGAGGATGTACGTTTGGAACACAGCATTGTGTCGAAGAGAATCATGGATTGAGGGAAAGCCGGAAAAGAAGAGAATCGAAGAGTCAGGGAGTAGAAATAAAAACTAGAGGTTTGCTGAGATACTGTACTTCTGCCAGAGACGGCAAATGAGTCGGATGAGATGTTGAACAGAACCGATAGTGTGTTAGATAAAGATCAACAAAGGTGGAACCTACTAATTGGATGTAGTCGAATTAAATCAGGCGCTAGTGGCGAGTTACGTAAGGAGCCGGTACACTAAAAGTAGTGAACGAGTTTTGTTATTTAGGAAGAACTTTAACTGGAAATGGGAGGAACAGAGAGGATATTAAATGCAGACTAGCAACAGTAAGAAAATTATTTGAGAGTAAGTGGAATTTGTGAACATCTAATACATATATGTGTGTTAGGAAACCTTTCTTGAAGGTATTTGACTGGAGGGTAGCCTTGTGCGGAAGGGAAACGTGGACGACAGGTAGTTGATACTAGAAGAGAATAGAAGCATCTGAAATCTGGTGCTGCAGAAGAATGGTGAAGGTTAGATGGATAGATGGAACAACTACTGAGGCGATACTTAATCAAATCTGAGGAAAAGAGTTTATGGCACAACTTAACTGAAAGAAGGGATCAGATAATAAGATACATTATGAGGCATCATGGATTTGTGTAACTGAGAGTGCGGGAAATAGGGGAAGGGGGAGGAGGATACAAAGTATAGAGGGAGACTAGTCCTAACTACTGTGAACAGGTTCAAACGGATTAAATTTGGAGCAGTTATTCGGAAACGAAGACGCTTACAGAGGATAGAATCATGACAACAATAAGAACACGTACGATTAACAGTATTATTTCAATAGTTAAAAGTCGCCCATGTCCAATCGTAATGGTACGAGGACGTGCTGAAAAGTTATGCCTCCGAATTTTTTATGTGAACAAAACTAACGTTATTAACATTCTACATCTTTATTCTTTATGTACACATATTTTTTCTCAGCTCAGACACCCTTGTAACGAACACAAAGTTTGACGGAGTCACAGCCTCACCTCTGCTTGGACAGCTTCATAACTCAAAGGCGTTGTTTAAGTTTTGGAACCAGATGAAAATAGAATGGGGCCAAGTCAGGACGGCATGGAGGATGATCGATGACAGTGTGAATCCAAGACGTCGGATTGTTGCAGATGTCGCAGCACTCGTGTATGGTCTGTCATTTGGCGAATTCTCGGAATTCGAAAATCGATTACAGTAAGCTGTTTCCCACGGTCCGACATAGTTACGTTACATATCGCCATGTTACACATTACAATTCGGAGCCCTCTAGCGGCAGACGGCTGCAAACATGTAGACATGAAGAGTAAAGATGTACAATGTTAATAACGTTTGTTTTATTTTTCAGCACGACTTCGTACAACCGCCGAAATCTCTAGGCTGTGTGACAGAGCAAAGTCACACGTGTGGCGCCGTGTGGTTCCGATTTGAAAAGGTGAGTTGTTTGTTGCAGCGTGCAGTACGTCTCTTCTATCTGCTGCTACAATCCACGGTAGGTAAAAACATATTATTGCTCAAATCACTTGACTCTAGTAATGGAGGTTTTTCTTCGAATCAATGTACTGGTAGTCAAGGGCTGATTTTACATACGTACATTTCAAATTTTCACTCCAAGTTTGGGAAAATATATTAGTATGAGAGATAAGAATCTTGAAAATAGCTTGTTACTATCGGACTAAGTAACGTTTGGTGTCTTCGCTACATCGATCCAGCAGCTGGCACCAAGTTAAGTAATTCAAGTCCTACCAACGATTAGTGAAATATAAGGATGATTGCTCTTGAGGCATCAAAGCGCTGCAAGGACTGTGATGTGATATTTCATGCCTCTTATTGTGTGCTTCGCTCCTTGATAGTATTGTTCTTACTTCAGCTGGCCCACATAAGGTGCCCCATTTGATGCTTGGGATTTAATGAGCCAGTTCCATTTGCATCATTCGTGTACGTGGTTCTGCTTAAAGGAATGAAATCAGTTTTATTATTGTCAATTTTATCGAAGTAGTTTTCTGTATAAGTTTGAGTATTAAGGTGAAGGAAGGGTTGTTTGGTTCCCTGTTGTCCCTTCTGATTTATGTTTCAGAGATCGGAAGCAGTGGGCCACCGAAGTGCAGAGCCTCCCCTTTTAAATTACTAGCGGGCGTACGGGAGGTGTACTTCGCCTGAGCTCGCGTGTGCTGTTTGGTTCCGATTTCGGTGTTATGAACGGGGTGGAAGTACAAACGGAGTCGACATCTTAATTCGAAGATAAGTACTCAGTCGCCTCCACCTTTCGTGGCCAAGTCGCGGCCTCGCAGTCTCGGTCCTCAGTTATTGTACAAACTGCAGTTTTCTAAAACTTGTGGTGGCTCTGCAAGGTTGCCCGGGTTAAATATTTTAAATATTTGAGGAAAATCTAGAAGAATGTGTCTTAATTGAAACAGTTTTCTAAAATTGCGGTGCAATTCAGCCTTAGTGGCGTACGTCAATTTTGATGGGGAAATAACTGGGTTATTATTGATTAAACTGTCTATAACTTTGTAAAGTTGTTTGGTAATATCTCGCCCGGGAGGGGCGGTTTTCAATCTACGTGGAAATAGCCCGAATGGCGGTTTTTCGAAACGTTTTTAAAGAGATTAATTCATTTGTGGTATTATATAACAATTAGTTTATAAAGTTTGCCTGAATGGCGTTTCTTAAAGAAATTATTATATGATTTATGATTGTAATTCTCTTAATGATTTATCTATGATGCAAATACATATGTTGAAATGAAATGGTCACTGTATGGGCCAAGTCCTTCATCTCCATTTGTATTAAAGGTTAAGGAAATTGCAGTTCAAAATAGAACCAACGTACCAGGACCAATAAGTGTATATTTATCGTACTGCACTTGGGACTCTTGTTCCCTTACGATCATTATAAAACTTGGCGAGTCCCTACTTAAGACGCCAAAAAGAATATTAAATCTTGTTCAAAAATAATGAAAATATGTCCTTAGAATTGGCCGACAATTCCTAATCACGATATATACCTAAAGGTGTGATTAAAAAATACTATAGCTACAACACTCACTGGGTATGCTACAGTAAGGACTACTCACCACAAGGCACAGGAGCAGAGCTGCCACTGTCGCCCTCATGTTGCTGAAAGGTGGCCGAGACCAGGGAACTCAGTCCTTTTATCTATCTCAGCACTGCGTGATGTACTCCTGGCGTGACCGTACAACAAAGCTACCGAAAATAGATCTTTATATTACTCATATAATGCAACATCTGGGTGCCTGCAAACAGTACAGAACATAGCTATGACGGTTTTAACATTTCTCGCCCTCTCTTTGTTACGAAGTGGAAACGTAAGCACCTCCGTGGCCGAGATCGCTAACGCACGGTTGTGTGCTTTCGCTCAACCCGCTACTAAGCTAGTTCGAATCCTGGTTGTGCCAACCTCTTCATCTGCGATCAGCTCTTTAAACCTGTTTCGTCGATTACCTGTGAAATGTGTTCAATTCTGTCTTGTTCTACAAGTTTTACCCTCTAAACCTCCAGATAGTATCACGGAAGTCATTTCCTGATGTCTTAACATTCAGTCCAGATATTTTCCTATTTCCATCGATTCTACGGAGACCTTCTCATTCATTATCTGACCATTCCATATAATTTTCAGCATCTTTGTACAGCAACATATCTCAAACGCCTCGATTGTATTCTTTTCCGGTTTTCCCGCAGTCCTTGATGCACATCTATATGATGCTGTGCTCCAAACGCACAGTCTCACAAATTTGTTCCTTGTATTCGTTCAAATGGCTCTGAGCACCATGGAACTTAGCTTCTGAGGTCATCAGTCCCCTAGATCTTAGAACTACTTAAACCTAACTAACCTGAGACCGTAGCGGTCACGCGCTTCCAAACTGAAGCGCCTAGAACCGCATGGCCACACCGACCTATTCCTTGTATTGAGACCGATGTTGGATACGAGTAGAGTCTTTTAGCAAGGAAAGCCATCTACTTTAGTGTTACTCTGATTTTTACATACTCCTTGCTTCGTCCGTCACATTTTATGAAGCTTTCTCCGTAGTAGAATTTATTGACTTCGTTTACTTCATTGGCAACAATTCTGAACTTGCATTTATCGCTTATCTCATTTCTGTTGCTACTAATTAATTTCGTATTTTTTCGGTTAAACCTTAATGTATAGTCTGTACTCATTAGACGTACATTCCGTTTAACAGGGCCTGTAACTATTCTTAACATGTACTGAGAACAACAATTTCATCTGCGATTCTTATCAACGGTATTCTTTCACCTTGAATTTTAAGCCCACTGCTAAACTTTCACTTCCGTCACGGCTTCTACGATGTACAGACCGAACAGTAGCGGCGAGATACTACATCCTTGTGTTACCCCCCTTTAAACCTGAGCACTTGGTTTTGGTATTCCATTCTTATTCTTCCGTCTTGGTCTTTGTACATATTGTACAGTACCTATATTCCCCTATAGCTCATTCCTACATCTCTCAGAATTTCGAACACATTGCACCATTTCACGTTGTCGAACGCTTTCTCTAGGTCAATAAATCCTACGAACGCTGTTGATTCTTCTTAAGCCTTGCTCCATTAGCCTTTCTTCTATGTATGACTCTCGGCAGCAGCTTTGGTTCATGAGCTGTTAAGCTGACGATACTATTACGAAATCTTCTCGGGGTCCATCCAGATGGTTGCACTGAAATTTCGCAGCGTTTCGATGAGTACCACTCTCATCATCGTTTGGCCAAGATAGTAGCTGAATTATTTCCAATTTTTATCTTCTTTATTTGGTGGCTGATATTTTCCCGGAAGTCTGATGGTATATCTCGAGAATCATAGACCATGCAAACCAACTTGCGTAGTCGTTTGGTTGTCACTTCTCCCCACATGTTAGAAATTCCAAGGTAACGTTTTGTATTTCTTCCGCCTTATTTGATCTCAAGTCTTCCAAAGTACTGCTGAACTTTTTTCATCAGTCAATTGAAGTATCTCTCCAGTTAACGAAGTTTTCTTCCATATCCATTCTTTATGTGTCCATCCTCTCAGATTGCCCTTTTTAGAGACGTACATTCTTCTTCATTTAAGTGCCTACTGCAGTATTCAATATGACAGTATTTACAGTCCTCCTCATACGGCATGAGGCGGCTAACGTTGAGGTGGACGCTCGCAAAACAATGGAGTGTCTTTATGAAAAGGGCCGCGTGCCAAACAGTTGCGTTAACACTGTTAGCGATTGTCGAAGAAGAGCCGAGGAAATCGCGAAGAAGATAATCGACCCTTTGATGGCCTGAATAGAGAACTGCTACTAGAGGAAACTACATAATGCTGTACAGAGACCTGAGATACATACTGCTAGAAGTTATTAGTTAACTGTCGCCAACAGCCTCGTCACAGTGGTAACACCGGTTCTCGCCAAGTCACCGAAGTTAAGCGCTGTCGGGCTTGGCTGTCACTTAAGTGGGTCACCGTTCGGTCTGCCAAGCGGGATGGACTCAGCCCTTATGAGGGCAACTGAGGAGCTACTTTACTAAGAAGTAGCGGCACCGTCACGAATACTGACAACAGCTGGTAGAGCGGAGAGCTGACCACATGCCCGTCCGTATCCCCGCCCGGTGACGTCTACGGACTGCGGGTAACACGGAGGCCGGTAGGTACCGTTGGGCCTCCGAGGCTGTTTGGTCGGTGTTTGTTGTAGTGTCTAATATCAGTTTACGCATGCGTTACATCCATATTCTCGATGTCGCATTGGCTTCAAACATCATGAAATAACGTACTTCATCACATAGGTTTCAAAATCGAGATTCGTTTCGTAGGAAATTCGTTCGGAAAAGCAGATCTCTTCGAAGCTGCTCACCATAATTGAAACAGAAATAATTACCCCAAGATACAAACATGAGCCAGTTCATCCCTAGACATGCACTATGTGATCAAAAGTATCCAGACCCCCCCCCCCCCCCCCCGCAAAGAAACCATATGGTTTTCATTTTTCATGTGCGTTGTGCTGCCACCTACTGCCAAGTATTCCATATCAGCGACCTCAGTAGTCATTAGACATCGTGAGAGAGCAGAATGGGGCGCTCCGTGGAACTCAAGGACTTTGAACGTGGTCAGGTGATTGGATGTCACTTGTGTCATATGTCTGTTCGCGAGATTTCCACATCGCTAAACATCCCTAGGTCCACTGTTTCCGACGTAATAGTGAAGTGGAAACGTGAAGGGACACGTACAACACGAAGGCGTACAGGCCGACTTCGTCTGTTGGCTGACGGAGACCGCCGACAGTTGAAGCGGGTCGTAATGTGTAACAGGCAGACATCTGTCCAGACCATCACACAAGAATTCCAAACTCCATCATCATCCACTACAAGCACAGTGACAGTTAGGCGGGAAGTGAGACAACTTGGATTTCATGCTCGAGCGGCTGCTCATAAGCCACACATCACGCCAATAAATGCCAAACGACGCCCCGCTTCATGTAAGGAGCGTAAACATTGGACGATTGAATAGTAGAAAAACGTTCTGTAGAGTGACGAATCACGGTACACAATACGGCAGGGTGTGGGTTTGGCGAATGCCCGGTGAACGCCATCTGCCAGCGTGCATAGTGCCAACAGTACAATTCTAAGGCGATGGTACTATAGTGTGGTCGTGTTTTTCATGGAGAGGGCTTGTACCCCTTGTTGCTTTGCGTGGCACTATCACAGCACAGACCTAAGTTGATGTTTTAAGCACCTTCTTGCTTCCCACTGTTGAAGAGCAATTCCATGATGCAGATTGCATCTTTCAACACTATCGAGCACCTGTTCATAATGCACGGCTTGTGGTGGAGTGGTGCACGACAGTAACATTTCTATAATGGACTGGCAAGAACAGAGTCCTGACCTGAATCCTATAGAATACTTCTGGGATGTTTTGGAAAGTCGACTTCGTACCAGGCCTCACCGACAGACATCGATACCTCCGTGAAGAAGGGGCTTCCATTACCCAAGTAACCTTCCAGCGCATGATTGAACATATGCCTGCGAGAGTGGAAGCTGTCATCAACGCTAAGGGGGGGCAACACCATATTGAATTCCAGCATTACCGTTGGAGGGCGCAGTTATCCGGATATTCTTGAACACATAGTGTATAATTTAGAGAAAGTTTCATAATAGCAAAAACATACACTATGCAATTTTTGATTGCTTCAGGCATAGACTGGCAGTTATGTTAAGATTTCTGATCACTGGGGAAACATTCCAGCCCGTTCGTTGGCCTTTGCAGAAAGAATACATTATTTATTATAACGACATTGAGACAAAATTTCTCTTCAATTAATAATAAAGTCCCAGAATCCTTTAAAAAACCAAAGGTGAAAAAAATTTGGAATAAGTTGGGCGCAAATGTAGTAACCTTATCTTCTTAATTCCAGAACACAGAACCCTGGCAACTGTGCTATAGCTTCGACATAGCAAGCGATTTTCCGTAGATGACACACAGTTTCTAAGGAATGTATTTACAAATGTTATTTGACATTTAATGTGCAGATTTTACCTGAAAGATAGATCATCATTGTGACGTAGCGTTGAAATGGCATACTTTCGTAGCACGCTAGTTATACACTAAAACCATCAACTACAGAAAGCCTTTACCTATCGTTATGTAATTTCCTGTCAGTTTATAATAAAAAATTGCAGCTAAAACGACCGTTTTTCGAGAGATCCTTCGTTTGCTGATGCTGTGAAATTGCTTATATTCTTACCAAGTACTCTATGAGAAAGTTCAAATGGTTCAAACGGCTCTAAGCACTATGGGACTTAACTTCTGAGGTCATGTCCCCTATAACTTAGAACTACTTCAACCTAAATAACCTAAGGACATCACACACATCCTTGCCCGAGGCAGGATTCGAACCTGCGACCGTAGCAGTCGCGCGGTTCCAGACTGTAGCGCCTAGAACCGCTCGGCCCCTCCGGCCAGCACTCTATGAGAAAGAAAACCAACCAAATACGACTTTAACGCCAATCAGTATTGTGGCCCCTACGTTTTGCTTGTGACTTAAAATGATGTCGTATCTCATTCGCCACGTTCCTCTAGCACAGGAAAAACATCTGACATGCCAGATTCCTTATCTGACGCTTCCCAGTGTCCTGGAACGAGGGCAACGAGATATATTGACACCGCAACGAACTTGTGACGTCACACTAGTCGGCTTGTCCGCCAAACTTCGCGAACGCTCAGCTCTATGCAGGGCGCACGGCAAATTAATATGTAATTTGAAAGGTACCTACTTTGTCGTGTGCTATTGAGGGCTTGTATGCCCTTCAACGATGAGTCAAAAAATATTAAACGCATGTGAAACAACTTATCGATCCCTGTCGGAGACGAGTGCTCGCACTCGTAGGACCTGCACTGACACGTACTGTGATGTAAGTACCACGGCCTGTCTTTCTCGTGGGCCGCGAATTCCACGCTGTGACGTCACGAGCTCTTCGTCCCCTGAGGGGACGGCTTTAGAAAACTGCAAACATAGCTCACAGTTACTCATTAGCTCAGGATCCCAATTTTTCCCCATTGATTCTTTTCAGATTTCTGTGTTTAGCTAAGTTTTACGATAGCATAATGCTTGTTAATGTCATGGGCTAGTGTATGTAACCATACTATTACAAAATTGTATTTAAGTTTGTATTTTTTGCTTGTTTATTTATTTCTACGTTTAAACTGTCTACATCCCTTCTGATTGGATGATGGGCGCACTTCTTTCGTGTAAGTCGATGGATGTAAGTTTGTGTGTGCTTATTTTTAAATATGATGACAATAAGATAGTTTCTTCTGGTATTAAGCAGGTTATTCCACAGTTGAATTCTTGCGTCTTAGAAGGACATTCAGCAAATACTTGAAGTGTCAGGCCTGATTGCAGAAGCTTAAAATAAAATGATCGCGTCCATCTGATGCGGTAATGCTATGCCTTAGAATCGGTATGTGAGATTCTGTTCAGCAAGTAGACGACACTGAGGCAGCAGGGAGAGGCAGCAGAGTAGTAATGTGCTGTGTTAACTAAACTGCATTTATACATAAACAGAACTTTGTTTAACAACAATAGAATACTTTACAGTTAGTAAAATACACAATTTAATAATGGGAGCACTGATCACTAATAAATAAGACAACCAAACCCAAGGCTCACCATACCAGTAAATACAGTTGTTAATATGCGTGGCTGGAAAACGATAATTTAAAATGTTGCTGAACCTCAAATAAAATCTCCTTCCTTTTCTTATCAAAATAATTTAAAGTATTAAGCAGTTGCAACAAGAGTTATTAATTGGCATACGTCGTTGATATTACAGACAATTATAGGTCAAGGACGATAACTAAGCTGAGCAACTGCACAAACGGCTTACGGCACAATGAACTATGGCGAAGCCCTTCCCAGTAATTAAATTTAATTAAGAAGTAAGATGCCTCGCCCCTGAAGACCATCTCATGGCAACACTGATCAACCTTAAGTGAATAAATGTTTTCCATCCAAAAAACTACAGTAACAATTACGACCGACACAGGCTAACGGAATCAACTGCCGATGGTCATGCAAACAACTTTCACACTGGCCAAAGATGCTATAGTATTTACACGGAATTTGGTCAAGAATACTAGATACTCGTTAGTAATCATTTTAAGGGACCTTAATCGTACGTTCAAACACTGCCTCGGCAGGAAGAGGACGACGAAAACATCGGGTACAAGTCGTGAAACACGTGAGGCCTTCACGACAAAACGTCTGGAACATACAGGAGGCCACCTTATACTAGAAGTCGCATCTAGATGTATTGCTTAAATTTACTTAAGCGGGTTTTACAAGGAATCGGCTGTAGACATCATAAGGAAAACTAGATGTAGGTCCCCTGGATACCATAATGTACAACTGAAATACAGATAGCCAAAGTGAGTCAAACACTTAATATCTGGGGCTACCGGCAAGCAAACAACTGCAGTAACCGAGCAAATATACGTAAATATACAATAAATTATTTACACAGGTGAGCAGTTCGACAAACAGCTAAAACAGGTAATGTGGATTCACTAGAATCAGATGGTTAGCTGTCTTGCATAAACAGGTATATTTTACACAGATGTATGAGGAATTTACATTACTAATACATAAAATCAATCAAAACATATAGTGAGGCCTCTTTATTGAATTCAGTAAACAATGTATTAAATAATGTCTAACCTGTCCCGTAAAACACACACACACACACACACACACACACACACACACACACACACAAACGCGCTCACTCACAAATATAAGCAAGAATTAAACACTGTTGTAATTAAGGCAAAACAGGAATGAAGAAAACATGGCTGACAAGCACTGAATAATACCATACCACATAAGAAGATTACACAAAAATTTTAATAGTACGTGAAGGCTTGTGTACACATTCATCCAAGCAACACTGCCCAGAAACTTGGTTGGTAGGAATCAACATATAGTTTACAATCCACATTTGCAGAATTCGTGATTACATGTCCAGAAAGTCAGCTAAACATAGAAAAATACAGGTGAATGCCTCCACACACCACAGAATATTGAACAAATGACCACAAATACCAGCTACATCCGAAGGGAACAAGGAAGCAATGGACCACAGGCTAGTTGAGAACAAAATTACTGTCCGTTAAAGAAAAGGACTCACTATAAAGTTGCCGCAATAGCCACGCAACGATTCCCCGAGCAAGCTCGCTTCTTCCAACGGTCAAGTAGCTGACAGTTAACTCCAACACGTCTGATGGCGCCAGTAACACTCCACTGGCCAGGCCAGTGCCTTCCACCTGTGTTCTGTCCAGCAGTGCACTCACACATCTTCCATGAACCCAGACCTCCAATTGTCCACACCACTGCCAGAAAATTTCACAATTGCTTGCAGAATACCGCCCTATATCGCCGTCCACCGCTGCTGACAAGCCCTGTTGTGAGAAAACATCGCCTAGTACCCCAGCAACTGGGCAGAGTCATACGCAGATCACAGGACAGATACAGACGGTTACTGAGGGCCAAGGCACACGACAACATAGGATTTGTGGACCTCGAAAATGCATATGACAATGTAAAACGTTACAAGATCTTCAAAATTCTGAGAAAAACATACAGGGTGGTCTATTGGACGTCAGCGCGCCAAATATCTCACGAAATAAGCGTAAAACGGAAAAAAACTACAAAAAACTAAACTTGTCTAGCTTGAAGGGGGAAACCAGATGACACTATGGTTGGCCCGCTAGATGGCGCTGCCATAGGTCAAACGGATATCAACTACGCTCTTTTAATTAGGAACCCCCATTTTTTATTACATATTCGTGTAGTACGTAAAGAAAATTGAATGTTTTAGTTGGATCACTGTTTTCGCTTTGTGATAGATTGCGCTGTAATAGTCACAAACATATGGGTCACAATTTTAGACGAACAGTTGGTAACAGCTAGGATTTTTAAATTAAAATACAGAACGTAGGTACGTTTGAACATTTTATTTCGGTTGTTCCAATGTGATACATGTACCTTTGTGAACTTATCATTTCTGAGAACGCATGTTGTTACAGCGTGATTGCCTGTAAATACCACGTTAATGCAATGAATGCTCAAAATGATGTCCATCAACCTCAATGCATTCGGCAATACGTGTAACGACATTCCTCTCAACAGTGAGTAGTTGGCCTTCCGTAATGTTCGCATATGTATTGACAATGCGCTGACGCATGTTGTCTGGCGTTGTCGGTGGATCACGATGGCAAATATCCTTCAACTTTACCCACAGAAAGAAATCCGGGGACGTCAGATCCGGTGAACGTGCGGGCCATGGTATGATGCTTCGTCGACCAATCCACCTGTCATGAAATATGCTATTCAATACTGCTTCAACCGGACGCGAGCTATGTGCTGGACATCCATTCTGTCATGCAGTGAAATACCTTGTAAAACATCGATAGAACATTACGTAGGAAATCAGAATACATTGCACCATTTAGATTGCCATCGATAAAATGGGGGCCAATTATCCTTCCTCCCATAATGCAGCACCAAACATTAACCCGCCAAGGTCGCTGATGTTCCACTTGTCGCAGCCATCGCGGATTTTCCGTTGCCCAGTAGTGCATATTACGCCGGTTTACGTTACCGCTGTTGGTGAATGACACTTCGTCACTAAATAGAATGCGTACAAAAAATCTGTCATCGTCCCGTAATTTCTCTTGTGCTCAGGGGCAGAACTGTACACGACGTTCAATATCGTCGCCATGCAATTCCGGGTGCATAGAAATATGGTACGGATGCAATAGATGTTGATGTAGCATTCTCAACATCGACGTTTTTGAGATTCCCGATTCTCGCGCAGTTTGTCTGCAACGGATGTGCGGATTAGCCGCGACAACAGCTAAAACACCTACTTGGGCATCATCATTTGTTGCAGGTCGTGGTTGACGTTTCACATGTGGCTGAACACTTCCTATTTCCTTAAATAGCGTAACTATACGGCGAACGGTCCGGACACTTGGATGATGTCATCCAGGATACCGAGCAGCATACCTAGCACACGCCCGTTGGGCATTTTAAACACAATAGCCATACATCAACACGAATCGACCTTTTCTGCAATTGGTAAACGGTCCATATTAACACGGGTAATGTATCACGAAGCAAATACCTTCCGCACTGGGGGAGAGTTACGTGATACCACGTACTTATACGTTTGTGACTATTACAGCGCCATCTATCACAAAGAGAAAAAAGTGGTCCAACTAAAACATTCATGTTTCTTTACGTACTACACGAATAAGTAATAAAAAATGGGGGTTCCTATTTTGAAAAACGCAGTTGATATCCGTTTGGCATATGGCTGCGCCATCTAGCGGGCCAACCATAGCGCCATTCGATTTCCCCCTTCAAGCTAGACGAGTTTCGTTCTTTGTAGTTTTTTCGTTTGATGCTTATTTCGTGAGATATTTTGCCTGGTCACTATCAGTGGATCACCCTGTATATAGGGAAAGATGGGTAATATACGGGGTGAGTCACTAACTATACACTTAATTTTTCCACATATGTCCACTTAAAAAAAATTATTAATATTAGTGCTGATATCATTTCAATGAAGTCTAGCAGTAATGAAACTTTCGTTTTGGGGTCTTCTTATCTACCAGTTCATTGTAGAAATACAAGCAGGCATAGCCATCGGATACTTGATTAATACCAAACATGTGCAGCTGCAACTGGTGGCAATAAGTAACTTCAGTTATTAGAACTGGTGCTTTCATTAGTACAATGCTTAGAAAAATGTTCTTGCATTACTAACTTATCCCGTTTTTTTTTAATAGAAAAACTTCACAGATCTCTATTTGTGAATCTTAAGTTCAGTTTGAAGTTCCTTTCTTTAGACACTTCTATTAACACAGCGTGCCTGCATTTTGAGTTACTCAACGTTAGGGCATGCATTTGTTCTAGGTCGACCGAATACACATTAAAATACATTTTTGTAATAATGAGCGAATTAACGATATTTCGTTTCAGTACTAATACTGTACACAAAAACTGTGCGCTTTTTCCATTTACTCACTCTTCAAAATCAACCATTGTCTAGGAACTGCACATTTTTTTCAATGTGGTGCTACAGAAGAATGCTGAAGATTCGATGGGTAGATCACATTACTAATGAGGAAGTATTGGATAGAATAGCGGAGAAGAGAAATTTGTGGCACAACTTGACTAGAAGGAGGGATCGGTTGATAGGACATGTTCTAAGGCATTAAGGGATCACCAATTTAGTATCGGAGGGCAGCGTGGAGGGTAAAAATCATAGAGGGAGACCAAGAGATGAATACACTAAGCTGATTCAGAAGGATGTGGGTTGCAGTGGGTTCTGGGAGATGAAGAAGCTTGCACAGGATAGAGTAGCATGGGGAGCTGCATCAAACCAGTCTCAGGACTGAAGACCACAACAACAACAACAACAATCATATTTTCATTCAATTACAGTGGTTCTCGAATATAAATTTGTACCTTCTTACACAACTCATTTTGTGTAAGGCAGTGCAAAGAAATCGATGCCAGACTCAATTATTCCCAGAAAAACAGTGCATTTATGCCGTTTTACGTCTCAGGGCTTCAACTGAACAAATATTTTTGAACTGTGTAAAGGAGTTCTGTGCCGCTCATCGCTGATTTAATGATGCCTGCTGACGTCAGATAGAGTCTAGGTTTGTCACAGTCGCCATTCCTGCTCTAAATATTCTGTTATATTTTCCTTGTCACGCTGTACAAAGCCGAAGCTGCAAACAAAAGGAAATTATCACCAGTTAATGAAGAACTCTGGCATCCAGCGGAGGACACTGAATTTATCCACATATGTCCACTTAAAAAAATTTCTGCTTTATCCGTAAGGTCAATTTGTGTTTATCAAGTTCGAGTTCATCGAAACCTTCAGAAAAAACTGAGTTGGTACTCAGTTTTTGAGAGCCCTCCGTCTTCTCAAGACGTAGTGAAACTAAAAGAAGTGTTTTCCACTACCGCAAAATTAAGTTTATGCAGACTTTTATAATTCACAGAACACATTTTTCACTATCGGCGGATGTTTGTGTTTTTGCGGTAAGCAAATAGCAATAATTCTTGTTCCAACAGACTTTCATTCATTCTGAGAAGGCTTGTTTACGTTCTTCCGACCACTTTGGTCTGTACTTTTCTTGTTTTGATTGCTCTGGTGTAACTTCCAACTTGTCTGCTTAGCGTCATCATGATATCACTTTCTAAAACGTCGGTTGGTCTTATGTTTGCGTCGTTGAGGTCGTACTTATTTCAGCCAAGGTGTTCAGTTCTTAAGTGATGTTACGTAGTCTAGTATCCTTTTTGTCAGTCGGTTTTCTGGAGTCTGTTGCGAGGAGCAAATAATTTCATTCACCTTTCTTAAAACAATTTCGGCATTTGAAAAAATTTTCTGCTGTTTTGAATGACTATAGCCTGTAACCGAACTGGGTATGTCTTGCTCCTAAAATTTTCATAATGATCTTTGTCTCCCCTTTTTTGGTTTCTTCAAGTTCACGTTTTCTGTTAAGCTTCAGTGTTTCTCTTGCGTAGAAGGCTATTGGTTTTATGACTATGTTTGAAGACCAAATTTTGGTCTGTCTTTATATGGATTTTTTGTGGTAGAAATTTTGGACTAAGTCAAGTGCTTCTTTTTTTTTTTACTCTTTGGAGGCGATTTTACATCCAAAACCCACTTTTTTTGAGTTTTATTCCATCCTTCCATAGCCTTCTCTAGGACGGCGTTGAAGAAGAGAATCCATCTCCTTGTCTCACACCTGTTTGAATGTGAAAATGTTCTGAGATTTCCCCATAAATTTGACTTGAGATTTCGTGACAGTTAGTGTCGGTTTCATGAGTTCTCGTGTGTTTTGGGATCTAGTCCCCCTCTGTTCTAAAATGTGGAGTTGTGAGGGCCTGTCTACTGAATCGTACGCCTTTTTGAAATCTGCAAATGTGCATACTAGAGGTTTTTGTCAATGGGCTCGCATTTTGAGGTTGAACATTTATTCTGGGCATGACCTGTTCAGTATGGATTCTCGTTGATCTTCTGTTAATTTGGACTCTGATTGCTTTTATGCTCTATTCAAGAGACAAGCTGACAGGATTTTTTAGGCGACCGGTAAGTAAGAGATCCCTCTATAGTCTTTTACATCTGATTTGCTGCCTTTTGTTATCTAGTAAATGGATTAAAGCAGTCTTCCAGTCACCGGGATTTTTTCGATTTGCCGAATGCTTCTTACTGTTGTGTAATTTCTTTGAGTGAGTTTAGGTCTAAATTATTCAACACTTCAGCTACAGCTCTGTCCTGTCCTGATGCTTTGTCATTTTTAAGTTTCTTGATATGTGTAAAACTTTCTTCTTGTGTTGGTGGTGACGAATTTTCTGTTGTCATTTCTGGATTTATTGTCGAGAATTTATCTCGAAAAGCAGAGAAAAATATGTGGTTAGTTCTTGGCAATTGTCTTTAGTTGCCAATGGAAATTTATCATCTTGTTTTCGAAACAGACGTTCTGTGATGCGTACCCTTTCAGAAAGTTCAGAAAGTTCTTGTAAACATCTTGTGTGTCGTAATTTTTGAAGTTGTCTTCAATTGACTCCAGTTAGTCATGACATATTTTCGTTTACTTTCTCTTAAACACTTGGATGTTTGTTTGCGAACTTTGAGGAATTTCTTCTGTATTTCTTCTGAATTTTGAAATGCCCCTTCTAGTGTATTTCCACATTATTGATTCCGTCAAGGGTGTTTTGGCTCCTTGTAAAGAGCGATCAGGTCTTTCGATGTTTTGATGTTTTTGGTTTGAAATCGTTGTAGTCTATAGTTTCTGTACCTATGAAACGTGTTTCCTGTAGGATTAGAATTTGAATTTTCTGCTTCGGAGTTCTGTTGTGAGATTATGTATTTTTCCTGCTCGAATAATTGTCTGAACGTTGAAAGTGTCAATGTAGGCGTGTGCTTTACGTGAAAGTTTACCAGAGCACTCCAACTTGTTCTCTTCTATAAAAGTCCAAGCTCACCAGAATCTGTGCGGTTGGTAGCCACTTTGGAGTGGGTGCATGGTACAACTGCGATAATTTTGTCTTTGTTTGTATGAGTCATGGTTGTTTGTCATCAATTTTCTAGCTTTTGTCAGTGGTGTACAATCAACGATTATGAGTTACAGGAGCACGTTTACAGCTGCACCTCCTGGTGAAAAGACGCTGAGCGTATTAGCAGCAGCAGAAACAGTAGTAGTATTAGCCACAGTATTGTTAGTATTAATGTTATCAGTTCTTAGTCAGTACTGTTAACACATTATCATTAGATACATCCATTTTTTTTAAAATTCTTTTATTACTGTTCATCATTATTTATCGCAATAATTTTATTTCACTTGTTACGTAACTAAGATATAAAAAGAAAATACTGTAGCTGTGAAGTCTTAGGCCGATCTAAGAAAGGATCTGAAGGCTGTAATCTGACCAGTTTAAACAAATAAATGGAGAGGCGTACAGAAAAGTAATGCCTCTGAATTTATATGTGGAAACTCTTAAATGAAACAAATGTTATTAACATTCTGCATCTTTATTCTCCACGTCGAGGTATTTATTACTCAACGTAATCACCATGGCGACAAACAGTTTTTCCCAATTAGAGACTATTTTGTTGATACCGTCACTGTAGAATGTCTGACTTTGTTGACGGAGCCATAACCTCATTTCTGCTTGCACCACGTAATTACTATAAAAATGAAATTCTCGGAGGCGTTCTTTAAGTTTTTAAATCAAATGGACGGGGCATATAGGGACTGAATGGAGGATGATCGATGACAGTGAAACCCGGAAGCCGGAGGAGGATGCTCAGTGTGTGAAGAACCTTCGGAATTCGAAACTCAGTTACAGCAAGCTGTTTCTCACGCACCGACATAGTTATGTTACACACTTCCATGTTACACGCTACAATTCGGAGCCTTCTGGCAGCAGAGAGCTCCAAACACGTAGACATGAAGGATCAAGTCTTCGAATGATAATAACGTTTGTTTTGTTTAAAAAGCTGTGAGAGTTTTCACATAAAAAATAGAAGGCATTGCTTTTGGGCATACCCTCATAAGTAGATAAATTAGAGGCATAGCACAAACTTTGACAGACAAAGACGTGGAACAAAACTGTCAGTGTTTTAGGATAACCGCAGTGCAGTGGCACGTATGAAATTTCAAGTGCGGTCCTCCTATTTTGGAGTCGCGTGTCTTAACCTCCGTGACATCGTCTTCAGTTCTGCTCATACTGCATCATTGCTTTAAAGACAGATAACGCCTATCCACAAGACCTGTGTGTAATTCAAAAAGTATCATGATGATTTATCCATTGACAAAAAACTACTCCCCCCCCCCCCCGAGATCTCCTGGAGGTGACCGTGAGAAATGATTGATTAATCAACGAAGGGGTAACGTTCTACAAGTAGGGTCGTGGAGTTTGAACGTGGTAGGGAGGCTAGAAAATCTGAAAAGGGAACTACAAAGGCTTCATCCAGATATAGTGGTTATCAGTGAACTGAAGTGGAAAGAAGACAGACGAGTATAGGGTAATATCATCAGCACAAGAAAGTTGTGTTACCAAAGTATGATTCGTTATGAATAGGAGGGTAGGACAGACAGTGAGCTGCTATGATAGTTCAGCGATAGGGCTGTCTTCACCAGAATTGACAGCAAACCGACACCGACAATAATAGTTCAAGGGTACATGCCAACATCGCAATCAAAAGATGAAGAGGTAGAGAAAGTGTATGAGAATACTGAACGGGTAATTTAGTACGTAAAGAAAGAAGAAAATCTAATAGTCATGGAGGACTGGAATACGATTGTAGAGGAAAGAGTAGAAGAAAAGATTACGGGACAATATGGAATTGGTAATATCAGTGAGAGGGGAGAAAGACTAATTGAGTTCTGCAATGAATTGCAGCTAGTAAAAGTGAACTCACTATTCAAGAATCACAAGACAAGGGGGTATATTTGGAAAAGGCTGGGAGAGACGGGGAGATCTCAGTTACATTGCATCATAGTCAGGCAGAGATTTTGAAGTCAGATATTGGATTGTAAGACTTACGAAGGAGCAAATATAAACTCAAATCACAAATTAGTAATGATGATGAGAAGGAGGATAAAAATTTAAAAGAGTAGTGGGGAAGAATCAATGAGCAAAAAGTGGGATACAGATATACTAATGAACAAAGAGATACGCTTACTGAATAGCACAGTAGACAGTTAAGTGAAAGAAAAACATAAGTACAAGGAAGGTAACTGTGAAGAAACCATGGGTATCAAAAAATACTTCTGTTGATCGACGAAAGAAAAATGTTCTGGGAGTACATAAATATAAGACACTTAGGAATGAAATAAGTAGGAAGTACAGGGAAGCTAAATCGAAATGTCTTCGTGAAAATGTGAAGAAATCCAAAAAGAAACGATTGTCGGGGAGACTGATTCAGCACACAGTAAAGTCAAAGCAACATTCAGTGAAATTAAAAGCAAGGGAGATAACATTAAGAGTGCAGTGGGAGATTCGCGGTTAAGTGCCGAAGAGAGAGCAGATAGGTGAAAAGAGGACATTGATGGCCTGTACGAGGTGCGCGACTTGTCTGATGCCCGTGACAGAAAAAGAAACGTGAGTCGACAAGCAAGAGAGAGGGGATCCAGTATTAGAATCAGAATTTAAAAGAGTTTTGGACGACTCGAGATCGAATAAGTCAGAAGGGCTAAATAAAGCTCAGTTGGAATTTCTAAAATCATTGGGGGTAGGGGCAACAAAACAAGTATTCACTTTGGTGTGTAGAAGGTATGACACTGCTGAGATACCAACAGACTTTGGGGAAATCATTATCCACACAATTTAGAACATAGCAAGAGCCGACAAGCAAGAGGATTATAGCACAATCAGCTTAACAGCTCGTACAAGCCAGTTGCTTACAATAATAATATAGAAAATAATTTAAATGTAAATTGTTAGTCTGTTAGTTGACGATTAATTTGACTTTAGGTAAACGCACCCCACAGACTGTTCTGACGTTGCGATTGATAGCAGAAGCAAGACTGAAGAAAAATCAAAACATGTTTATAGGATCTGTCGACCTGGAGGAAGCGATCGACAATCTTAGCTGCTGCAAGATATTCGGAATTCTGAGAAAAATAAGGCTAAGCTGTAGGAAAAGAGGGTTAATACACAATATGTACAACAATAAGGACGGAACGATAAGATTGGAAGACCAAGAAAGAAATGCTCGTATTAAAAAGGCTGTAATACAGGGAAGCAGGCTATCACCCCTTCTGCTCAATCTGTACATTCAAGAAGTAATAATGGAAATAAAAGACAGGTTCAAAAGTGGAATTAAAATTCAGGGTAAAAAGATATCAGTAATAACTTTCGCTGATGACTTTCCGATCCTCAGTGAAAGTGAAAATGAATTATAAATCTACAGATCTTGCTAAATTAGTTAAGGCAATTCTGGCACTTTTAAATCGTTCTCGACGAATTTCCTTCAAAAATCGAAATTTTCTGACTTCTTTCCTTAGTTTATATATGTGTCCATTGACAAAAACTTACACAGGTTGTCTGCACAACTGTAGGTAAATTTATCAGATCAAGTTGACAACAGTTTCAGCAAACGTTTATGGACTGTTGTCGTACACTTAAGCAAGTAAAAATATCTCATGGTAATTGAAATGGTTTCCAAAGCTTTTGGCATAAAATATATCGTAAATAATTACCTAATATTTAAAATGGAGTTGTCTGCAAATGATAACATTACTAGGTGGGAATAACGAAGCTTTTATGTTCGTGGCTTCTCTGATTATCTCGAAATAGGCAAAATTCAGTATGAATAGACGAGAGCAGTGATTATCATCAGCCGTTCGTCTGAAAAGACAGACAGGTATCACCATGCCGCAGCCAGGAGACTCTACCTGGACCTCCTAGACCAACTGGAGGCCACTGCACCTGTTGGTCCACGTGGCTCACCAACTGGAGGTCCTGAGCCAACAAGCCATTCTTCTGGCGGTTCTGAACCAGCTGGACAACCAGGCTCTCCAACGGGATGTCCTGAGCTAACAAGTGAACCTGCTTGAAGTTATGAACCGACTGGATGGCCCCAGCCAATTAATGTACCTCAACCCACCGGAGGACCTCAGCCAACTAGGCCCCCTGGCCACCTTCTGGGCTACCTGGTGGTTTTTGCGTTGTATATGTGTATTGTACTTTATCAGGGCTCTCGAACAACAAGAAATTTTATCCATGCAATTTGTGTTACGTCCTAACAGAAATTACTAATGAAAGTCATCGTAAATTATTGAAAATTTCATTGCAAATTTCTTTCTCATTAAAACAGAAACGAAAATTCTCCATCTTTATTTCCGCTATTGCGAACTGTATGAAAACTTCTTTTGGAAAACAACGAAAGTTATAACTCAATGTAAAAGTATAAATGATGAACAATTAAGATCTATTAATAGTAAATTAAGTTTCCCAGTTCATCTAATACTTTTTGGAAAATTAATGGTTCCAATACGTGTTCTATGTAATCCAATGAAACGTTCACCATCGAGTGCACTCTGCGCACACCACGATTTGTATGTGGTTATGTATTATTCACTGATTAATGTGTGAAGAATATTGAATGAGTCTACAAACAGTATTACGTGAGTTCAATTGGAGTATTATTCCTGTACGATTTTACAGATATTATCTCTTTAATAGCTCGTTGATGACACGACGTGCGTGGAGTCAAAAGGCTACAGCACAGCATCAAAAGGCGTTTCACATCCCGCATTTCAACATATGCAACCCAGTTACAATAGTATAAGGGTGCGGCGCTGGACCTGCTACAGCTCAAAAAAGCATTCGCCGTTGGCACCAGCTGTTTCAAAACAATAGTCTATCTTTTTGGAATCATCTGTCCACTATCTGGTTTGATACAGCCCGCCGTCTATCTTGTGACAATCTCTTCATCTGAGAATAGCACTTTCACTCCACATCCTCAATTATTTGTTGGGTATACTCCAACCTCTGTCATCTACCACGCTTTTTACCCTCTGCAGCACGCCTAGTAACATGGAAGTTACTCCACAAATGTCCTATCATTCTATCCCTTCTTCTTGTCAATTTTTCCAGTTGTTCTTTGGAGAACTTCCTCATCCTTATCTTATCAGGTCACCCATATTTTAACATCATTCTATGGTTCCACCTCATAGAGCAGTTCCTGGGATGAGGAGATGCACTGGACCCAGATCGAATTCGCTTGGTGAATTAAGGTCGAAGGTCGATGTGACAGCCAGCCAGAGTGTGTTTCATTAGGCGGTTTTCAGCATCGCACGAGATGAATACCGGACTGGTACCCAAGTCCCGCTTAGTTACACGATTAGAAAACATTTGGAAAAGTTTCGCTGACTTTCACATGAACAACGCTACATGCAGATGGTCGGGGTTACACATATTCATGCTCACGGGTAATGAGATATCGACAGGAAGGGCTTCTGGACGTCGCTTAAATTAAGAATGTCAAATCCGTTAATAACTATTCCGACACTGCGCCGGTGCTGACATAGGTACAAGGAAGTACAATGAAGAGAACAATCTATGGCTCTCTCACTATAATTCGCTTCTGGCGTATGAAAAAGCTATGATTCATTAGGATGCATGTACATTCTCAGAAATTTCTTTCTAAAATTAAGGGCTGTTTTTGATGCTAGTAAACTTCTTTTGTATAGGAATGCCCTCTTAGCTTGTGAATCTTCTTTTTATACCCTCATTGCATTGTGTGTCGTTTGATATTTTTTCTCCAAATGTAAAGAAAATTGCTGAACTTCGTCTACATCGTTCTTCATTCCATTCATTAGTATATGTAATTCTTCCTCCCTTTCACTGATAACAGTCTCATCAGCAAATTTTACCACTGCTATCCTCTTAGATTGAATTTTAACCCCGCTCATGAAGCTTCCTTTTTGTATCTGTCATTCCCTTTTCATTGTATAGACTGAACAGTAGGGGCCAAAATCTACGTCCTTATTTTACACCCTTTTTAAGGGGGGGGGATGTGACAGAAAATGTAATCCTTTATTTAAAAAACCATTATAAATACCATTTATTAATGTACAAATCTAAAATTCTGCATGTGTAAAGCAAAAGAGCTGTGTTTTAAAGGAAAAATATTATAAAATATGCACGATTAATATTTTGCCAGAAATTTTAAAATTTTAATTTTTATTGTCTTTTTTATAAAAAGTCATAACTCAAATTCTAATCATATAATTAATCTGAAAATTTTATTGTAGTGTTATGAGAAAGTTATAAGACCATTGAACTAAGGTTATTAACTTATGGTACAAATTGTATCCTTAACAGTTTTAAATTTTGCAAATCCAAAATAACTTTTTTCTACATACAGTCATCCTAAGATCAGTATGTAATTGCAGGATCTCGTATTTTTTAGTTCCAGGGAGACAGCAACAGGTTGTGAACAGTTTCTGAAAATTTCGTAGCATAAGCACATATACTTTTTGAGAAAAGGCTTGTAATAACGTAAAAATGGTAAAACAAAGAAAATGTGGTTCAAAGATTTTCTTCTAATACTTATACATGTAATAAGCTTCCCTCAATTTTAAAATCCTTCATACTGATACTCCTCATCCTCCAGGTTTCTCCTCTCTCTTCTTTGAATCTGCCTGGCCTGTATTTGCAGGTAAGACACTGATCTGTTAGCTTTCTTGGCCCTGCTCTCGTAAAATGCTTTTGTTGGAAACACACCAGGATCTATACCAACTCTCTTCAGCACTTCAGTTCTGCCATTATTTCCGTTATTGTAACATAAAGCTGCATCATGGACACCTATTTTGAATACTTGAAGTCCACAGAATGTCCCTTCTGAGCATCTAATCCAAATTAAATTATTGAGGCTTTCACCAGCATTTTGTGTCTTTCTGTGAAGACACTTCCTCAATAAATCATGGTTTGCAAGAAACCTGTATGTTGGCTTAACTGTATTCATAACAGGTTCTGGTAATGAGTGTTTATATGAATACATCTCATTTCTGTTGCTGAACTTACATCAATCGTCTTCCAGATACAGATTGTGCACTGGTGTTTGGTCAGTGGATAGTTTGTGAAAAAAATTGTCCACACAGCACTCCTCATTGCCTCTAAGCTATGTGTGTTTTTCCTGTTAGCTCTCCCATCTAATAACTGAAGAGAATCAATTTCTTTCAGAGTAAACCTGCCTTTACCTCCTAGTTTTTTCCATCCTCAAGTACTTCACCTATTTTCTCTTTCAGCAAGCGACGAAGCCTACCGCCAAGCCTCTTTTGGATGTGGTCAAGACATTCCAGCTTTTCTATTGTTGCATTTTACGGATTTTTATCAGTTAAAGCTTTGAATGAAGAGGAGTCCCCATCGCCAAGGTATTTAGTATACCTAACACCATAATGGTCCTCAGATCCGGAGAACATCCTCACAACTGCAGCATTCTCCATGCCTCCACTTGAACCACTAAAATTTTTAGAGCATGCTACTGCATGCTTTTCTTGCCCCTCTTTCTCACTGTCTTCATTGGTGGACATTTTCCTTGTTGTACGCTGGTGGCAGTATTTAGACAAAATTTCTACATCTAAAACTTTACCCGAGTCAATACCAATAACAGATGCAACTCCATACGGAGATGTGTGATCCCATTTCATCCAGGTCCTATCTATAGACAAATGCAGGTCAGTAACATTTGTAGGAGGTTGATTGTCGTGATTATCTACCCCAGGATTTGTTTCTTTTTGGTTTATTTCCGCCAATTCCAGCACTTCGTTCTTCATAGAAACTTTTTCAGTATCGCATACAGCATCAGACATTTTTTATTTACGTTTTCAAACCTTGCATGAGGTGGAGGCATGTTCAGAAAACCACACAATAAATTATCTCCTTCCCTGCCCTGTCCAAGGCATCTCAGAACATATGATAACCTAAAATTGCTTTCATAGGTACCAGCGTCAGTTATTTTTTGGAAGAGGAAAATGAAAATTCATAACGACACGAATTACAAATTAATTTAAAGTCACGATCTCTTCCCACTCTTCTTTCTTCAACAACAGTCATGCACTCCGTATTTTTACAGGTAACACGTGAACGTGTAAACTTTGTAGCCTAGCAGAGAATCTCTAAATCAATAAGTCTGTTTTATAGGTTTCAGAGAGCGCATGTTTAACTCGGCCTTATGCAGACATGCAAAGTATATCCTTGATGCAGGATACTCTGTGATTGGATCTTTCGCTTTTTATGGTACTAAAATACTGGGCTGTGACTGAGAGAGTAAAATGAGTCCGTGCTCTGCGAAACTTTCTTTCTCCTCTCTCAGTTCTGGTACAATTTTCTTCCATAACACTTTCTTTAGTTTCTTCCTCTACTACCATTTTCCAGTCCCTCATGATTTCATAATTATGAATCTCCTTTTAGATAATTATGTTCATTTATTTTCTCTGTCATCTTGTGCGTATCATGTAGGGATGTATACTTAGACTGTTGCTGCAGGTGCTGCTCTGCTGTCTATTCTGATGAGAACAACCCTGTCACTAAACTGTTCACAGTAACTCGCTCTCAAGTTTACCTTCCTATTCATTACGATTATTCCCCTGTAACACCTTGTTCCATTGCAAATCGGTATTACCATACATTGTTCTGGCCAACAACAGTTATCTTCCTTGCTGTTTGAATTGCTCGCTGAGTTTCTTTCTATGTATATGGCTCGTTTGCCATTGTAGTTATATTCTATAAACAAACTAGCGGCACTGTAATCGCCTGTCTTAAGTATACATATCTCGCAGCTGTGTGTTTATGAGGAGAGCAAGAATGGTGCAGTCAGAGTGACAGAACAAAGCCATCAGTGTCTATGCAGCAAAATGGTGTCGAACCCTGAAGTGTCAGCCGAGGTGCAGTGGAAGGTGATTGGAAGAATATAGGCAAGTAAAAGTCATTAATTGCAGTTCGGATGCTTTAATGTTTGTAGACTGCTTTATCAGTTTACAGCCACCAGCTCGTAATCTAGATGATGTATTTAGGAGTGCCTAAGGAGTGCAATGTATGCCTATGGCCGAGAATTGCCGTCAACGATGGAATAGAAACGCTGTTTGCCTCATACAGTATGTGCACAGAAAGATTCATTACCTTGCTGTATAAATAGGTGCAAACAGTTCATCTATTATCAAAGGAGTGACGTTTTTGATTTGATTACGTTAACATGACCAGTGGACTAAACGAAGGAAACGTTGTTGTCTTCGTAGATAATCTCCAGTGTAGCCTCAAATTGACTTGGCAAAAAGCCATCTTCCACGAGAAACAGCGAATATGCAGAATCATAGGGAAGAAAACTTTGAGTCTCGTTTGCCAGTGCGACAGTTAACGATGTTATTACAGAAAAGGGACATTCTACCACAAACCCGCAGGTCCTTATTTTGCAAGCGAAAAAACGTTGTTCACTTGCTATGCAAGCGATAGTAATTATCAGCACATGCTGAAAGTTCTTTTCTCAGTCAGTAACAGCAAAAACATAAAATACAAATTAATCAGCTGATTGGATTTTCTGGCTGTATTTGACTGTCAAACACAAAGAGGAAAATATTACCTTCCAATCAAATAGTCATAAACAAAAAAAAGTTTTTAGTGAACACTAGTAGGAAATAGCAGTGCACCTATAGTTAACTTGACCTATAAATTGTTATTCTAAATTCTAACAAAAACTTTTTGGTAGAAATGCCTGAAGATAAAAGCGAATCTGAGTGTTTCTTTCTTGTGTGGAACGTTTATGCAATATTAGTCCACAATTTACTGTTACTATTCTCAGAGGTTTGAGATACAGAAACACAGAATATGTTAAAAGAAGAGGTTAAAGGCACAGTGACTCTGCCAGTGTAGCAATTACTGCTCAGAAAATATGCAGTTAGTATTACCCAAGAGTTTGCCAGCTAAATTAAGTTAGAAGCGATTCATAGATACTCTATACATAGCACAGCATAGGCGCACAGATCTAACAGCCAACTGTTTGACTGTTTTCTACATTTTCTTCCTTGGAGAACAGGAAACATGAATGACAAATACCCAGTGGACTTAAATGAGTTACCCTTGTAGTCTTATAGCCCCTAAGAGGCCCTAGCAGCAGCGCATACACTTCTCCCTGTTGTAAAATTCTGGTACAAACCTGTTCCTCTCCATCACATGATAAGATAAAAATGATCGAATTTGTAATCTTTTGTGTTTGCACATTTTATAGCCCAGCGCTTCTCCCAAAGAATACTTTCTGCCATTTCCTGCTGCCAGTGACTTAAATCTGTGACATTTTTATTTCAATCAATCTCATAACTTCATCAGTTTCACAGCAGAATAAAACAACCTAATTAAGGCTTTCAGTTGCTGATTTAATGAGACATACAAAACTAAAAGTGACAATAAAAATCCAAAACAATAAATTAAGGTGTATTTAGTGGCCAAGGAGGAAGGAAGATCTGTAGTTATGCTTCATGTGAGATTCTTGTGCTGTTTCGTTAGAAGACACCGAGCAAAATGTTGCTAGGTGGTGCTGGTGCTCCAGTAGGCTGAGGTCCTCCAGTAGGCTATGGCTCACCAGTTGGTTGTGGCCCTCCAGTTGGTTCAGGTCCTCCAGCAGGCTGACCTGTTGGGTCAGCGCCTCCAGTTGGTGGTCCAGGAGGACCATTGGTTCAGGACCTCCTGTAGGTTGACCTGTTGGGTCAGGACCTCCGGTTGGTGGACCAGGTGGGCCAGTTGGTTGTGGCCCTTCAGTGGGTCCAGGAGGGCCAGGAGGAGTCTCCTGGCACCTGCATGCTGTCAGCTGCATCAGAATTATATGATATTGTCTGGAATGAGCTATGAAGGCATAGCTTACAACTCACCCTCACAGCTCACGGAAATTATAGCTTCTTGGTCGAGCTCTGGCAGATGTTTGAAAATAAATCATTTGATTAATTTCATACGCTGGGTTATATTAATTATCTGTGTGCCATGTCATTCAATTTTTGTAGTATCGACTGCCATTGAATAATGAAGCTGTTGATGATCCTCAACATGTTATGGGGAAGGGTGTCCTGAGAAGTCTTAGGTCGCATTTTAGTTATGTATTGTAGACTGGATTATTAAACAGACTTGGTAAATACTGAGAATAACTTTGTATTTCTGTATAAGAACAGAGGAATGAACTGGAACTGAAACGTGTTTTACCCTCTCAGTAATGACCATTTGACACTGAGTCAACAGTATTACATGTAATGAAATTATAGCTACGTTTCCTAAGTCGTTTATGCTTTTAAACAAGAGTTAAAACTCTCTTACACTCTACCCTCCAAGGTATGAACATAAATTCGGTTTTTTCTTCCTCAGGGCAATTTTTCCATCACAGGTAAACAACTTCCACACATCATTTAAGTGCAATGGACTTCAAAAATCTAGGCCTGCACACAGACACTATCGGATCAAAGATATTTGGAGGTATTAGTAGACAATAATATGAATGGGATTTGGCCACCTTTCCCTTTATCACGGCTTGATCTCCGCTGGGGACATTTTCAGTGAGGTGTTTAACGATTGTGGAATAACAGGACCATTCTTCATACAATGTAGGCCCATTCTTCCTCAAGAGACCATTTCAGAGAAGGTAGAACACTGGGATCTAGAGCGAAGTCGACCTAACTCATCAAGTAATTGTTCCATTAGGTTCAGGTAAGGACTCTTGGCAGGCCAGCCCATTTCAGGAATGTTATTCTACACATACCGCTGGCACACAAGTACTCGTTTATGACAATGTGCACGCTGACACAATCAATCATCGTCACCGACAGTTGCTCTACTGCACATAGTACACAGTGCTATAAAGTGTGTTCATATCCTTCCGAATTTGTCGTATTCTTCAGTGCGACAAGTGATGCACATCATAACCACGAAAATGCCCCCATAATAATTCATCAACTCCTTCGTGCTCCACTTTTGGCATTACATATGATGGCGAGTAATGTTCTACAGGTATTCGTCGAATCCGAAGCCGTCATCGGATTGCCACAGGATATAGCGTGACTCATAACTCCAAATCCTCGTTTCCAGCCATCCATTGTCCACCCGACTCGCTCTTTACGCCAGTTAAATTTACATCTTCACTCTCACTTCCCCGCTTTGCTGTTCCAGTGTCGCACATTATCTCCGCGTGGCCTCGAATCTCTGATTTTATCTTCGTTGTCTTCTCACGAGATGTACGTGAGAGGAAGCGATATATTTGTTGAGTCTTCTAGCAACGTACATTGTCGAATCTTCAACAATAAAGTGCAATGTGATGCATAACGCCTGTCTTGTAGCTTCTGCCACTGCAGTTGGCTGACTAGCTCTGTGAAGCTTTCCTGCCTTCTAATTGAACCTGTAACGAAATGCGCTGCTCTTCTATCAACCCTATCTGCTACGAACCGCATGCTTACCAGCAGCGGTTAGGTAATGGTCGAATGTTTTGAAACTTACTTTCTTTGTTTGATGCAATACACTTCTTGAGGATTTTCCCAACGAATCTCAGGCAGGCTTGTGTCTTACTTACAATTAATTTTGTATGCTCGTTCGATTTCATGTCGCTCAGTACGCGTACTCCTAGATGTTTTATGGAAGAAACTGTTTACAGTGGTTCTTCTGCGAATGTGTAATAATACGAGTACAATAAAGGGTCTCCCTGTCAATGAATGAGCAGTACGTTACGTCTGTTGATGAGTGTCAACTGCCACGGCCTGCACCAAGGGCCGATCCTCTACAGGTCTTCCTGCAATTCGCTACAATTTAATAGCTTCGCGATTTTTCTGTACAAAAAGAATTGGCATGCAAAGCCTATGGAACTTCCGACGTTATCTGTTACGTAGTTATGTATATATTGCGAAAAGTAATGGCCCTATAGCATTATGTGGCTCTTTTACGTCTGAAGACTTCTTTGCATTCAGACTGAATGCTGTGTTCCGTTTTCTAGAAACTCTTTAGTCCAATCACACAGTTGGTATGATACTCCGTATACTCATATTTATTTCATTAGGTGGCAGTGGGGAATTGTATCGAATCCCTTTCGGAACTCATGGAAGACGGCATCTACGTGCGCACCTGTATCTGCTGCTTTCTGGGTCCCGTGAACGAATACAGAGAATTGGATCTCAAAGATAGTTGATCTCGGAACCCTTGTTGGTTCCTACAGTGGAGATTTTACACCTTCAGAGATATCATAATACGTGGACATAAAACATGTTCCAAAATCTTACAACTGACTGAAGTCAGAGATGCAGGCCTATAGTTATGTGCGTTTATTTGATACCAATGTTGAAAATAGGAATTATCTGTGCTTTTTTTCCAGTTATCAGGAACAGTTCGCTCCTCCAAAGACCTACGGCACACAGCTGGTGGAAGAGGGTCAAGTTCTTTCGCATACTCTATGTAGAATCGAATTTTTATTCCATCAGATTCAGTGGTATTCCTTCCACTGAGCGATATCAATTTCTTTTCTATCCCATGGTCACTTATTTCGATATTAGCCATTCTGCCGTTCGTGCCACGATTTACAGTAGACGATCTTCCTGTGTGGAACAGTTTTGGAAAAAAGATGCTTAATATTTCGGTCTTCTCATTGTTCTCCTCCGTTTCACTGCCATTATGGTCACACAGTGTCGGGACAGATGGCTTTGATCCGTTTAATGACATAACGTAAGACCAAAACTTCCACTACGTTAAATGTGTTTGCAGTTGAGAACACAGGCAACAATTAGCTATAGAAGAGAATGACTATACTTAAAGTTGGTGCCTGACCGCGACTCGAACCCTGATTTCCCGCTAATCGCGTGTGGTCACTTTACCGTTTGGCTATCCGTGTACTACCCACAACCATACCCAAACTTCCATATGTCGTCAACCATGTGTCTACGACCTGTACTCGTAGATCTATTATGTGTATTCCAGTAAGGGTGAGATATTTTACTTGAAAGACGCTCGCCCGGTGTCGGCGGATAAATACGATATTTCAGTGCCTGTGTTATTACGAATTACGTTGTAATATAGCTGCTTTGGATATGCACTCCACATTTACTCTCTGACATAGCTATAGGCTTCAGACCGGTGTGCGCAGGCGTTGTGCTAAATGACTTGGTGAGAACGATGGCTTCCCTGTAAGATTTTATATTGCGTAAATTATGTAATTATCAGTGTTATGAAAGTTTGTTCCTATTATTGTTCTCAGATCAATTGCACAACCCACATAGTTCTCACATTTTCTGGTGAATGCTTTTGAAATGCTGTATTTCTCTGAACGGAAATTTATTGGGGGGGGGGGGGGGTTGCTAAAGTGATGTTCCAAGAACTGCAACAAATTATTATAAATACTATTATCACTAGAGTTTTCTATATATTTCATCGTTATTATTGGTAAAATCATAGACGTCTAAACCAATTGCAAATGAACGTATATCCAAAGGTACCAGGTCGATTAATTTTATGCAGACAACACTCATCGTATCTGTCAGTATGTGATTTCTTACTTCCGTGTTCTAAAAGGAGAATCTTTAATTCCTCCTATTTCTAATGCCATAACCGAGAATAAGTAAACTACTGTCATCAAGAAACTGAAACGAGTGCTTCAGCTGAAAGAGGCCACTGAGTGTAACGTAAGTGTAAGCTAAGAAGGCGATAGGAACATTAAATAGTGAATAATAATGTCGGAAATATGTTCTTCTGAATACGTCCAACAACTTCTAATTATTATGTATACCTAATGGTGTAATTAAAAAATACAAGAACGTTCATCCTTGTTGAGCACGCCTCAGTAGCGACTGCACACCACAAGGCACAGGAGAAAAGTTGCCACGGTCGCTCTAATGGTGCTGAAGGACGGCCGAGATCATGGAATGCAGGTCTGTTATGTGTAACAACGTTGCGTGACGTTCTCCTTTCGTGACTGTACAACAATGCTACCGAAAATAGACCTGAATCTTACTGATATAATGCAACATCTGGATGCGCCCATAGGCTACAGAATACAACCGTGGAGGTGTTAAGAGTTTAAGTACTCTCTTCGTTACAATTTGGAAACGTACGTTGATACTCGCATGGCACCGAAATATTTATTGATTTCAACATACGAACTTTCAATGTATGACTTAAAACGGTGTGATGGAGATGAGTTCTTTGCAGGTATGGGTATTCTTATTGTGAAGAAAGTTCTCGAATGAGTTGTGTTTGACAGCAGGATCTGCCGTACAACCCATGCGATACAGTGCCAAGTCAGATTCCTATTCTGAATTACTCTTCCTCAAGGAACATGAATTAATTACTTATTCCAATACATGCTCCCTTAATTTCACGACAGTAACAGTGGGTATATGAACACAGTCTGATGATTGTACGTAAATTAATTTTAAAAAGGAGTACAGGCTATTGCATTTTAGATTCAAATACATCAACAGATACAACTTCGTCTAGATATTCATCTACACTCCTGGAAATTGAAATAAGAACACCGTGAATTCATTGTCCCAGGAAGGGGAAACTTTATTGACACATTCCTGGGGTCAGATACTTCACATGATCACACTGACAGAACCACAGGCTCATAGACACAGGCAACAGAGCATGCACAATGTCGGCACTAGTACAGTGTATGTCCACCTTTCGCAGCAATGCAGGCTGCTATTCTCCCATGGAGACGATCGTAGAGATGCTGGATGTAGTCCTGTGGAACGGCTTGCCATGCCATTTCCACCTGGCGCCTCAGTTGGACCAGCGTTCGTGCTGGACGTGCAGACCGCGTGAGACGACGCTTCATCCAGTCCCAAACATGCTCAATGGGGGACAGATCCGGAGATCTTGGTGGCCAGGGTAGTTGACTTACACCTTGTAGAGCACGCTGGGTGGCACGGGATACATGCGGACGTACATTGTCCTGTTGGAACAGCAAGTTCCCTTGCCGGTCTAGGAATGGTAGAACGATGGGTTCGATGACGGTTTGGATGTACCGTGCACTATTCAGTGTCCCCTCGACGATCACCAGAGGTGTACGGCCAGTGTAGGAGATCGCTCCCCACACCATGATGCCGGGTGTTGGCCCTGTGTGCCTCGGTCATGTGCAGTCCTGATTGTGGCGCTCACCTGCACGGCGCCAAACACGCATACGACCATCATTGGCACCAAGGCAGAAGCGACTCTCATCGCTGAAGACGACACATCTCCATTCGTCCTTCCATTCACGCCTGTCACGACACCACTGGAGGCGGGCTGCACGATGTTGGGGCGTGAGCGGAAGACGGCCTAACGGTGTGCGGGACCGTAGCCCAGCTTCATGGAGACGGTTGCGAATGGTCCTCGCCCATACCCCAGGAGCAACAGTGTCCCTAATTTGCTGGGAAGTGGCGGTGCGGTCCGCTACGGCACTGCGTAGGATCCTACGGTCTTGGCGTGCATCCGTGCGTCGCTGCGGTCCGGTCCCAGGTCGACGGGCACGTGCACCTGCCGCCGACCACTGGCGACAACATCGATGTACTGTGGAGACCTCACGCCCCACGTGTTGAGCATTTCGGCGGTACGTCCACCCGGCCTCCCGCATGCCCACTATACGCCCCCGCTCAAAATCCGTCAACTGCACATAGGGTTCACGTCCACGCTGTCGCGGCATGCTACCAGTGTTAAAGACTGCGATGGAGCTCCGTATGCCACGGCAAACTGGCTGACACTGACGGCGGCGGTGCACAAATGCTGCGTAGCTAGCGCCATTCGACGGCCAACACCGCGGTTCCTGGTGTATTCGCTGTGCCGTGCGTGTGATCATTGCTTGTACAGCCTTCTCGCAGTGTCCGGAGCAAGTATGGTGGGTCTGACACACCGGAGTCATTGTGTTCTTTTTTCTATTTCCAGGAGTGTATATCTAAACTATGCTAATCCCTGCGAAGTGCCTGGCAGAGGTTAGTTCTCACTCTACGACGAAATTAGACGCCGTCCCATTACCGCATGGAGCATATGATTTCATGAATGGTTTTGTTCACGATGTACTCTTGTCCTCACCGTCCCTACGACTGCGAAACAGAGGGATTGTAGTATATTCCTACATTCATGACTGAAGAGCGTTTCTTGAAATTTTCTACTTTCGAGGAATAGTAGGCGTCTATCTTCTAGAGTGCAGTTCTAGCTTTTTGGTGTGACGCTCTGCGATCTGTCCCAGAAACCATTGAGAATTCGTGATTCCATTCTTTGTTTAGGTTCATCAGTCCCTGTCACTCCTATTGGGTATCGGTACCACATACTTTAGCACTATTCTAGGATAAGTCGTACGAATGCTTTGTAAGCAATGTGATTTGCATATTCATTGCGTTTTTCTAGTATCCTACCAATTAACGATAGGCTACAGTCTGATTTAATTACGGTTGAGTCTACGGCATCATTCCATTTCATATCATAACAAATCGTTGCATCAAGGTACGAGGGTTGCACAGAAATATGGAAACATCGCGAGAAACCCATGTTTGAACATAAATGCAAATGCTGACCAAGCCTGCTAGTTGCGCAGTTGTACTTGATCATGAACATCATCTATGGTATGTCCTCAATGCTTTGCAAGTGTCAGTCGTGGGTACAACAATGTTCTGCGTAGTTGTGAGTGTATTATGTCGGAGCTAAGTGAATTCAAACGTGGCCAAGTTATTGATGCCCATTGGGCGAGTACCTTAGTAACAAAAGAAGCCGAAGTGTTTGGTACTTCGAAAGGCGCCGTATCTAAGAGTTACACTGCATACGGGGAAAACATAAAAACATCATCTGCTAAGTCACGACATGGAAGAAAGTGTTTGTAATCATGACGGATGGTCATTGAAGAGGAATGTGACGAAAAATAAGGGGGCAATAGCTTTAAATGTCACTGCAGAGCCAAATGTCTGTCCCACGAAGCCGTTAACACAAAAAACATGGAAGGGAATCCATAAGCAGAGAACTGCTCAGTGACTGGAATTCCAAAACCACGCGTCACTGATGCGTGGTGCCGAAGTGCTGGTGGTTCTGTGATGTTTTGGGCAGTCATATCGTGGTATTCCGTGGGCCACATGGTTACTCTGCAAGATGACATACAGCCAAGGATTATGTGACTACTTTCGCTCACCCGTGATGACAAGGTGACATGGCCCATGTTCACACATCTTGCATTATCCAGGACTGGGTTTATGAACACGAGGATGAACTGAGCATTTCCCCTGCCCACCACTGTCACGTGATCTGAATATTATTGCACCCTTGAAGTCTGTTTTGAAAAGAAGCGTGCGTGATCCATCTCCGTCATCGTCACTTGAACGTACAACTATATTGCAGGAAGAACAGAATAATATTCTTTTGAAAACCACACAGGACCTGTATTTATCCGTTCTGTCCAAGAAGACTGGAAACTGTTTTGTATGTCAACGTGTTTGTACCATCGTTTTAGGCATGGCAATGCTTGATTTTTTTACTTCAGTCATCAGACTTCCGAGTGATTTAATATGGTCCGCCACGAGTCCCTCTCATGTATTATCCTCTTCATTTCAGAGTGCCACTTGCACCCTAGTTTCTTAATTACTTCTGTGATGTATAATTCTTGCGCTCTATACCTCACTTTTATAACATGGAAGCTGTTCCCTGTTGTCTTAACCCTTGTCTTAATTTGCTTCCAAGATAATACTTCGTCTACTTCTTTGTCCTTAATTGTGTTTTATGTTGATTGTTAACTTCATTCTCTCTACTCTTCATTACTTTCGTCTATCTTGAGCTTAATTTCAGTGCATTGTGAGTGCTCCTTTGACTTTTCATCCACTCTGTGGGCCGAGCAATTCTTCTTCACCCTCACTGATGATAGCAAAACCGAATATAAAGCACTCTAGATATAAAATTTACTGTGGAAATGGAAATGTCGTGTGGCTAGGGCCTCCCGTCGGGTAGACCGTTCGCCTGGTGCAGGTCTTTCGATTTGACGCCACTTCGGTGACCTGAGCGTCGATGGGGATGAAATGATGATGATTAGGACAACACAACACCCAGTCCCTGAGCGGAGAAAATCTCCTACCCAGCCTGGAATCGAACCCGGGTCCTTAGGATTGACAGTCTGTCACGCTGACGATTCAGCTACCGGGACTATAAAAAGCTTACATTCCAAAGACAATTAATGAAAGACTTGGTTGATTGCGTACGTATACGCACATTATTTAGCGTAGCCTGTCACACATATTCTACCTACTACTGGGGACATTCGGAGCTTGAGTTGTACATCGTTTTTATATTTAATATTTTTACAGATTTTTGAACCGTTACTAAACGGATACAACTATTGACCTCAGAGAGGTCTTGCAACTAGTGGTGGGATCTACAAGCAGCCTCTTTGACGAGTGGCTAAGTCAAGCATGCGTTCTGAGATGGTCAGTTAGGGATTGCCAACAAGGAAGCAAGAGGGTGGAGAGGGAACATAGATATTCATGATGTGTCGGTCATGCAACACTGGATGTCCTCCCTCTCTACCACTGGGATGTGTACCAATCGCGGCTTATTGCCATGGGCTACATCGGTGACTTGCGATACGACTCCACGTGGAAGTGACGGTTGCAGCTAACTGGTTCAAGAAGACATAGCCGCTAGCAGAGGCCAACGTGAACCGTCTTGCGAGTGGACGGCTCTGTGGATTCGAAAACTCTGTAGAGGCGATTCAAGATGGTTCCTTTTCCTTGTGCTGAAATAGTATTCGAACAGAGTCTTTCTGAAGAAATTTTGTTGTGTTCACAAAATTGAGTATCTTAGTGGTGGTTCTCATCTGTGTTACTCTCGATTCATGTGGTATGAGGTTGTGTCCTAGAGAAGTATATCACGCTACATCTTTTTAAACTGCATTTGTGTTTTATATAAGAGCATTGATTCTCTGGTTGGCTAACAAAAAAAGGTTCTGCCCTGTTCTGAGTATCGCAAAGTAACATTAAGATTTGATTAATAGGTTCTATACGTATTTTAGAGTAATATTTACTCTATTACATGATTTATGAAAAGTGGTCAAATATAGCTGTAAAGTGCTGTTGGTGCCATATATTACTTCAATTCAAAATCTATATTTTATTCATGTTGCTTTAAGCAAAACAAGTTTCCTTCCTGTGAGAATAACTAAATACATAAATACAAAGATGCAGATCCCTCGAGTCTTGACTATGAATAATTCCATAGTAATTTTATGAGCTTCATTTCAGTAGCTGTTAATTTGTGCTATTTAAATACTGTAAAGGACCTCTTGGAGCTAAGTGTAAAACTTTAGACTGGTTTCCTGGCACTTTCTGTATTGTTAAACTTCTAACTCGTCCAGAATAACGCCAGCAATTTCCACATCCTATATCATGCTCATAGAATATCCATTTTCATACATAGCCAGTAACAAAAATTAAATGTTTTACATTTTTCCCCACATACACAATACAATAATACTCTAGATATAAAAATGATTACTTTCCAAGGGAAATTAGACGCTCACTTGATTAACTGCATACAAATAAACCAATCCTGATCGAGGATATTCACATACATCATTTGACATAGGAAATTACATAAATTCCAGATACAAAAAGGAATATTTAGAGTTGAAATCGTACAATGTTTTCACATTCAATTTATTTGCATTGGTTGCACATAAATACAGAATCACATTTAATGTTTTTGCATTTCACCACTCATACACAGTCGTCAGTATCATGTTTATAGGTTGCCATACACACACATTAAAATCGACCACCTCCACAGCTGTACAACTGGCATCACTGCCTTTGGAGTGGAACGACACAGGTTTAGTTCCAGTGCCTCCTCAGATCAATCTGAATTTGGAAAATTCTCTCAGACTCAGAATAAAAACAATCATAGGCTTGGAGGAGGCAGTGAGCCCAAGCTACAATTACAGTTTACAACTACAATTTACTGATTTCATTTTTCATTCACAATAAAATCAGTCACCATCATTTTTCAGAGGGTATTGATTGGAAGTCAATATATTCACAATTTATTTACTTTTTTCGATCTGTCTCATTTCTAGTTGACTGCCTCTTACACCTTGAGATGAGACTAACTCTTCTGGCTGTCCACATCTCATCCATGTAAGTAGGACTGGACTGCAGTAACACACTAACGACATGTATAATGGGACAATTGTACTTAGAACGGCAAGGACGAATATGACAATGATGGCAGATGTAGTACTATCTTTCTGTGCTTTTTCTTTTCTTTTGGAATTTCATGCATGAGTGGACGCTGTGGCATTCAGGATAGGAGAGCGCTATGGAGCAAGAGACTGTTACAGAGGTTGTTCCCTTGAGGCGCAGATGGCAGATTCCTTTAATAAGCTTCGCAGTTAACTCATGGCAGGGAGAAAATGGGAGAATGGGCTTCGTGCGGGCAGATGGGCAGTTCCTAGGCGCTGGATCGCAGATCACCAGGGCTCTTGTCTCTGAGAACTATGGGACTTACCTGCTGTGCTCATCAGTCGATCACCAGGGTCTAGGACAATATCTCAGGACGCAGTTGTGATGTCAGATCAGATCCCTACGATTCCCCCTAGTCCAACCTCTGGCCCACATATCTCTCTCTCTCAGGAGGAGGAGAAAAACTTGCCAGTGGTGTGAAGGACTTCTGAGAAACGCTATTTTGTTGGGAATGCAAAAGCATAATTTCCGGCCGCTGATAGCATCTTTAGAAAGCGCACCAAAAAACACCATCGACTGTGACTGTATTACACGGCTTGTTGACCGCTAAGTTGACACTAAAGAGTAGAACTTTTTTTTCCTTTTTGCTTTCTGATGATGACAAAAACCCGCCAGTGGGAAAAGCACAATTTGTTATTGGTAGCAGCCTGTGATGTTAGTCTTGAGTTCATCTTGTTGGACAGAGGAGGGCGGTAGAGAAGTTGACTAGGAGAGTACCTTTTACAGAGTCGCTGGAGGAGGATACAATACATCAAAAACTTATGCCGTTGGCCTCTAGCCATCCATGTCAGATTATTTTTTGATGTGCATACAGTCCATTAGAGTTATTATTATTGTAAAAACTTTGCTACTGGGGATGGTGAAATTACATTCTAAATGGACACAGTCGATCAGAATTATTGTAAAAATCTATGCTACTGGGACTCTGGAATTTAGCTGTAGTAGTTTTGGGTCTTTGGTGGGACGTCATGTGTGCTGGACTGCCGTTGAAATTATTCGCCAACGTTGTATAAAGTTTGTCTTCAGTTACTTATTTTAAAGTTATTTGTGTTAATATTTGCTGTAAAAGTAACTTATTAGTGGATTTTCATTAATCTCAGTCTTTCTTCCTGTGTTATTGCCTCGAGTGGTCTATTATTCGTGGGTGTACATACGTCGTTCGTCTAAGCCTCACGCCACGTGTTTATATTTTGCGGCGTTCACGACAGCTGTAGCGGCTATAAAACTAAGTACTGACAAACTTATTTGTGCATGTTACACAGTTACTAAATTTAGTAGTTTCGTGTCGTGTATGGCGAAATAATCATTTAATAAGCTTTTGGAAACGTTCGCTTACTGTGTTTTTTAGAGTTTTCTGTGCGTTGAAGTCGTTTAGTAAATTTCGTGCTTTAGTTTTCAACTGACGTTTCTTATTGTTTATAGTAAAATATTTCTGTAAAATTTTCATTCAGTGTTTTAACTTCGTTTAGTGTTCCAGTGACCGTTTGAATTTTTTGGTTTGGGCTAGTAATTTTTTGGATAGGAAATTGTAGGTGCACGAAATACTCTGGCCACGTGCAGGAGAGCACTTTTTAGGCATTCGGATTTTGGCATTAAAGGAAGAGGGAGTTCTGGCTTTCGAGAGAAAAGATTCACATTACTACATTCTTGCTGAACGCTTTCGGGATTGGAGGTCGGACCTGGAGGCGAGAAAGACACTCTGTAAGTAGGCTGTTTAGGATTTTATGTTGGTAACGCCACGTAGCGCTCTGTATGAAAATCATCGACTGTGCTGTGTGAAGTCTGTGGCTGGTTTCCATTGTTGGAATTTATGCTATTGTAGTGTTGCGCTGTTGGATTTTAACAGTGCGTAGCGTTGCGCAGTTGGAGGTATATACACTCCTGGAAATTGAAATAAGAACACCGTGAATTCATTGTCCCAGGAAGGGGAAACTTTATTGACACATTCCTGGGGTCAGATACATCACATGATCACACTGACAGAACCACAGGCACATAGACACAGGCAACAGAGCATGCACAATGTCGGCACTAGTACAGTGTATATCCACCTTTCGCAACAATGCAGGCTGCTATTCTCCCATGGAGACGATCGTAGAGAAGCTGGATGTAGTCCTGTGGAACGGCTTGCCATGCCATTTCCACCTGGTGTCTCAGTTGGACCAGCGTTCGTGCTGGACGTGCAGACCGCGTGAGACGACGCTTCATCCAGTCCCAAACATGCTCAATGGGGGACAGATCCGGAGATCTTGGTGGCCAGGGCAGTTGACTTACACCTTCTAGAGCACGTTGGGTGGCACGGGATACACGCGGACGTGCATTGTCCTGTTGGAACAGCAAGTTCCCCTGCCGGTCTAGGAATGGTAGAACGATGGGTTCGATGACGGTTTGGATGTACCGTGCTCTATTCAGTGTCCCCTCGACGATCACCAGAGGTGTACGGCCAGTGTAAGAGATCGCTCCCCACACCATGATGCCGGGTGTTGGCCCTGTGTGCCTCGGTCGTATGCAGTCCTGATTGTGGCGCTCACGTGCACGGCGCCAAACACGCATACGACCATCATTGGTACCAAGGCAGAAGCGACTCTCATCGCTGAAGACGACACGTCTCCATTCGTCCCTTCATTCACGCCTGTCGCGACACCACTGGAGGAGGGCTGCACGATGTTGGGGCGTGAGCGGAAGACGGCCTAACGGTGTGCGGGACCGTAGCCCAGCTTCATGGAGACGGTTGCGAATGCTCCTTGCCGATACCCCAGGAGCAACAGTGTCCCTAATCTGCTGGGAAGTGGCGGTGCGGTCCCCTACGGCACTGTGTAGGATCCTACGGTCTTGGCGTGCATCCGTGCGTCGCTGCGGTCCGGACGTGTAGAACTGTGAAACCATAATAAGTGATTTAAATGGCAGAGAGATGGCGTGAACTTAGGCCCAACAGCTCAGTCGGTGCGGAGTCCTCGTTCGAAGTGGATACATGTAACCAAGTGCATCGCCGATATCACAGGCTGGAATATCGGCATGTGAGCGCATTAGCAGGAAGCAGAACGAATGGTCTCTTGGGAGAGGAGGGGGGCGGGAAGGCCCCAGGGAGGGGGCGAGTCTGTCGTTCCGTGAGACTGCTGCTCGCTCAGGGCACGGTGCTTCAGCAGTGAGGTGTATGTGGAACGAATGAAGAGAAGAGCGCCGACAGGGTACTGTGAGATGACTACCATCTTGTCCACTTGACCGTGACAAACAGAACAGATTCGTCCACAGTGTTCGTACGACGTTGGGATACTGTAACGGGAGTGGATGTGTCTGCTTCGACGCCGTCTTCTGAGGGCTTGATTGGTGGGACGCCCTACCAGCTTTCATTGACCAGAGCCTACCAACGCTGCAGACTGCAATGGGCACGTGAACGCCGACACTAGCGGGCTGTATGGTCAATGTAGTGCTATCGGACAAGTCCCGCTTCAACTTGCCGTACAGTGGTGGCCACACAGGCTGGCACGCACGCCGTCGTGGTGAACGCAGTCAGGCAGACTGTAGTGAGGAGAAGCATACTGGACAACCTCGAAGAGTGATGGTTTGGGGCGCCATTGCCTGTAAGACACGATCTCGCCTCCTGTTTCTTGAGGCCAGTCTGAAGAGCTACCGCTACATGAGGAAAGCCTTATAGCCCGAGGCACTGACCCTCCTCCTGGCCGTTCCACATGTCGTATTTTAGCAGAACAACGCCCGGCCGCATCTGACGAGGCATGTACAAACCTTCTTCGAAAGACGACGGCTACCCCTGCTTTCCTGGCCTGCCCGTTTTCCTCACATATCATCCGTCGATAATGTTTGAGATGGGTCGGTCGGCAGCTAGTTCGTTCAGGGCCTCCTGAAGCAACATTGGATGTTTTGTGGACGCGCCTACAAAACACGTGCAAGAGTAGGTGTTCATTGAGACCTATTCAGGATACAGTGCTTAGGGCTCTATATAACAGATCGGGTTTTTATTAAATTCCATAGCGTGACATTGTTAATGAGCACTTGCCTCTGAGGAGTGATCTCATGTCGTAATTATACCGGTCAGTTCATTCAGGTGAGAAGCCTGGAAGTGGGAGAGTTTTATGCCATCTGAAAGCAGTAATGAATGGTACTCGACCAATGTTACTGATAACGGTTCAAAGAAACTTGAGACTCTCCGTGAGAGAGATTCTGTCTCGACATGGCGGAAATAGTTCAACTGCGTATCACTGTAAACGAGAATAAATTATTTAACGCAGAACTATACACGAAACTGCCAAAAATGGTAGCAGAGAGACATGCAATAATAGACGTCCAGTCAAAAGACGATGCTTGATTTAAGTGGTCAATTTTACATGCATTGAGACCTATAAATAAGCATGCACAATGTCTTTCTACATATTCTATATGTAAAAAAACTAAACTTTTCCAACATTCTGTTCCACACAAAGCTGAAACTTCACATTTTCAAAAAACAAAACAAAGGCGTCTCTGTAAATGTCTACCAAATCCATTATTCAGATTATGAGAGGATCACTGTGGAAGACAAGAGAAATGATTAAGAATTTTGAGTTGAAGCATTGTATGTCACAAGCTACAGTCATGGGAATCATGTAACTGTTTTGATGTTGCAGAGTGCTAATGCGTCTACAGAATTCAATTAAATACGCAGGTATTAAAATTACGAATAACTTAAATTGGAACGATCACGTAGATGATATTGTGTCGAAAGAAAACCGATAAGCTAGTTGTGGTGGCAATCAGTGAAAGAAATACGTTTTTCTTTTCAGCAGGATCATTTCTCAAAATTTGTCAGCAATTCCTCCTCCAGTGGGAAAATATTTTATTGTTGCCCATCTACACAGGGAAAAATGATCGTCAAAATAAAATAGGACGACTGAAAGCTTTCACGGACGGGTTTAAGTGTTCTTAACGCATGTCGTTCAAGAGTGGAATGGTACAGAAACATTTGGAGTGCGGTTCGATGAACTCTCTGCCAGGCTCTTCATTGTGAATTGCAAAGCAGTAATGTAATTGTAGAGGTACACCACAAGTGTCTGCTCAGGCAAGATTACTAAAATAAATGGTAATTTGATCTTAAATAGAAACTGAAATTAATCACTTGAAATAAAAACTTAAAAATAACTGGAGCAGATGGCCATTGTTGATGTTGTGTACATCTTTGTTAGTGGTGAAATTGACTTCTAGAAAAATTTTACAAAATTTAGAAAAGATTACATCTTTTAACTCCACCACCAGTCTTGCGGGGCTGGTATCTGTTATTTACGGGCGGAATGGAACCATAGCTTGGGGACTGTTGCAGGATTATTTAAGATTCCTAACTTGCATTACACTTTGCAAAACGCTTCGTGATGATCAGGAATTAATCTCAGTGACGCTGTAGCAAGTTTACAAATGAATGAGTGTCAGAATACTGATTGTATCCGGCCATTGTGTCTCCACGCCACAATTTGTTAAGCTGCTACAAGTCGCTGACTGTAACACTAAAATATTTAAAACATTTCATGTATCATACATCTATTAGGAGCACTGTTAAAAAGATAAATCATGAAACTTAACTAATTTACATTAATTTAATTGCAAATGGTGCTACGTGACACATCACATTTGTCTTCACAAATGATACCTCAGGGACGCAACTATAGTGCGTCCTATTAGACTAAAGGCTAACAGACAAGAGCGAGAGATTCGAGCAGGAACGCTCTTCACTTACTTTCTAAAGCAAGAAAACGTATTACAATAGCTCACCATTCATCCGCAGGCTGACTGCCGCTATACCTCTGAAATACTATTTGTGAAAAATTGCTACATGTCATAAAAGTAATTTACTTACGATATTTAGATTTGACGATATTTTCGATGAATAAATAGATAAATGTACATTTTTGTGCTTTCCGTCGTTTTTGCGATGTTAAATTAACAAGAAATTTCTTGAATCTATCCATGTAATGCTTCGAAGTTATTTGATTAATAAATTGCCTTCAATGATTCGGCAGATAGCTTGAAAAATGTTTATGTTCTTGTTGCTACAGTTAAAAAGGACTCATTTTTGCCTGTACCGTTGTTCATACAACACGTTTCAGCATTTGAAATTGTTTGTACAGACAACCATTCATATAACTGTCAATTACAAAAACTAATTATATGTGCAAAGATATAGGTAAACAAAACATTATATTAGTTATACAAATCGGAGTTCAGTAAATCAGAGTACATACAATATATGGTAGAATGATAAAGGTTTTACATAAATTGGTACGTTTGGTAGATTTTTGTTATTTGATAGTCTATTTTTTGTTGCTGATTTCTGTTGATTTCGATGGTTTTGATTTTATACACTGTTAGCCTCGTTGTCCTAATGGGATGGATTTAAAAATTTTGGTGATGTCTTTAAGATTGATGGTTATAAATGAGGAGCCGGAGAATTTCGATGACACGAATGAGACAATGCTATGTAGATTCGTTGTTCTGCTGTTAGATGGAATTACAAAGGTTTGCTTTTGTCTTGATGTTCGGCGGTTGAAGGTGTGGAGCGGTAGAATTTCGACAATATGATGAGTATAAAGCTAAGTACCCTCGTTGTTCTGTTGCTAGATGGAATTGCAAAGGTTTGTTGTATTTTGCCGTTCCGCGGCTCCAGACGTGTGCTGGTGCTAACGTATGAGAGGCGCTCCATCCGTTCCTGATGGAATGTTTGCATCTGCACCTCGAAAGCACATGACGGGCTCAGCTGTCAGATTGCCATGACATCTGACTCTCGTGGCAGGTTTGTCAAGAAACGAGCAGCTGCAGTGTCGCCATCTCGTTCACCAGCAGCTGAGACTATTTATGGAAAACATAGAAACAGCAGTATCAATTGTTTGATAGTTGCTGCAAAACGTTAAGCTGGACTGTACAGTAATTATTGATTGACTGTTAATCTGCACAAAGGGCACTCAATGTTAGGTATTTATAAGTTTGCTTAAACTTGTGTTATTCATTTTTCTAAAGTTGGTAAGGCATGTGTCCGTGGCTAGATGGCACGAATCGAAGTGTGTTCACTGCCGTTGGAGTTCGGTTTTCACGGTACACACATTGCGCTAACATAATATTTACAGTGCGCAGCACGAGTGTCTTTTTATGTGTGTATTTAGCCAGTCACTCACGTTAACGGTTGTAAATTTAAAACATGCTCTCAACATCGCACACTAACAATTAGTATCGGGTACATCCCTCACTCAACAGTGCTGTCGGCTGCAAAATAGATCAGCGAACGTGTATGGAAACACTACGTTTGCATACGTATGAGTGTTTTATGAATTGTGTCTGTGTTTTCTAGCATCCCGTCGATACCAGATTACTGTGTTTGCTGTTTCACCATTAGTCTCTTCGTGAACTGCTTGCCGAAGGTGAGTACTGCGCTGTTGACATTAGTCTCGCTTGTTCACTTCGGTAGTAGGTCGTGATACTTATGTCTTAGAAAGCTTTTCCTGATCTTCGAAGTTGCGTTTTTCTCTGTTATTTACTCTGTGCAATTTCACTTACACAATTGTTTGCAGAGAATTTAGTCTCATCCTTGCATTATTTCGCTTTGTGAAATGTTGATATTTACAGTTTACAAAACTGACAATTTGTTTGCTCTGATTTTAATATATTCATGTTCTTTGTTTATGATCCTACGTTCAGATACCTTTTCTTGCCTCGCTATGTTAAACATTTAACTGGTTCAAGAGTGAAAGATTGGGATCCACACTTGTGAAGCAGCGTCTGTTACGTGACACGAGGCTTCTAACTTTACAAGACGGAAATTTAAGTGACAAAGCGTCAGCAAAACGCGAATGATTCAAACGATCATGGCAAAGAATCAAATCCTAACCGAGATTTCAACCTTTACGTAAAAAAGGTATGGCTCATCCCTACTTAAATACCATCTCATACATACACATATGAGAAAAATGCAATAAATATGCAAAGAAAAATACAATGACATCTTATCTCTTACAAAAAACGCAAAAATGGGAAGCAAGCAATACATTTTCTGTCCTAAAGACATTTGTTCGATAGCTAATTTTTGCTAGCTTTCAAAGCTAACCACGAAATTCTGTGCATACTGTGCACTGTCATGTAAATACTCTTACTTGGAAACTGCATAATACAGATGTGTTTGGTTTTCTTTCATGCATAGCACGCCTTTTTTGTATATTGAAAGAATTGTCACTGTTTGACGTTTACTGAGTTTCTGTCAGTGGTCTCAGGTTTGTTTTAAATTCTTTCATCTGATAACAATAAAATACCTACATCTAGGTTAATGTTCATGACATGAATGAACTCCTTTATTATGACGCTTCATACTTAAGATATTGAGCTTACTGCTAAACACTTCGTCAGCAAGGCATAGCCATGCAGTCATTTTCACATTACAAATAATAGTGTCTTGTCAATTTTTGACAACACAAAATAGTATAGGATAAAAGCAACAGTAAAATACACACTCACGCATTCATCACACAATAGTTTTGCAGGTACAGACTATTAACAAGTTTTTCAAAATGCTTAAATATATATCTTTACTAGATAGATCTTTTCAGATCGTGGTAGCGGTGCAATCCTTTAGTCTTGTTTACCTTTGAACATCCGAGAATGTGATAAGGGTGTTTGTATAGAATTCCAGGCAAGCATCTTTTGTGCTTCCCGTTTACCTACCTCCCTTTTTGACAACGGAATGGAAAGTTTGACATGAAAATGTTTCGTGAGGAACCACATTCATCTTTTAAACGTATCCTTTTATGACTCCATGTTTACAAGAAAACACGTTTCCTCAAGATAATAACAAATCGGACAACTTAGCTTTCTGATGTTCGCTAAGGTATTCTGTTCCTCGTGCCTTGCTTGCGATTTTCATAATCAACAAGATGACTATCTGCCGGCAACACCTTGCTGCCTCTAACCTTTAATTTAAAGTTCTGGCAATATTTGCTCTGCCGTGCCTCAGTGCGCGACAAATTCAAAATAAACTCTTTACCTCCAACATTTATTTGGTAGGCTCCACTCCGGAGGTCGACCTTTGCATCCCGCCTGCCTAGAAATTCCCTACCTAACAGGCGAGACTCAACGGTGAAAAATGTGCATTCCATAGCTCTGTTTTCAGATAACACTTCAATCTGAGGCTGCTTTTCAATCCTTTGTGTCCGTGCACCAATGGCCCCCGATAAAACACAATTCTGCACAGGCAAAGTCGGAGCTTTTCTCATCTCACATGTCTTATTAAAAAATTTAAACCAAATACATTAAATTTCTCCCCCGTGTTTGTAATGACGGTTGTTGGTATTCCATCTACTACAGGGTTTACTCCTGCCTGAATTTGTTCGTAACATTCTGTACTAGACGTTGTATCGTTATATAACTCATCCCTTATGCCAGCTCCTTCGTTAAAGCGAATCTTGTTCGTCATAGCATTACTCATTATTCATTATACATTCCATTCCGTGGCCGATTTCCAGGAGCAGGATAGAATCGCTTTTAGTTTGACGCCAGATTTTGTTGTTGATGGTGTTCGCCGGTAGCTTCAAATATTTGAAATGGTTGGTTATTACATCTGGCTTGACGCTGCCAGTCTTCTAGTCTTGCCAGCCGGGAGGCGGCTGTGAAACATTTGCCAGCGGTGGGCCCCGAAAATTAGGCTGCCATTGACTCCCGTTTTGGTTTTGGTTTTGCTGCCAGTATCCCTGATTTTGCGAGTGTCTGTTTTTCTGATACATGGGTTGATACCCGTGGTTATTGTTTTTATTTCGACGCACAAATCCGGAACCGTTCTGGCTTTGTGCATGCGCGCCGTCATTCCTGTGCTAGTAGGTGTGGCACTGTTGCTGTTTCCTGCCATTGTTGTGGTTCGTGTGATGTTGCGGGAAGTAACCCGTTTTGGTTTTGGTTTTGCTGCCAGTATCCCTGATTTTGCGTGTGTCTGTTTTTCTGATACATGGGTTGATACCCGTGGTTATTGTTTTTATTTCGACGCACAAATCCGGAACCGTTCTGGCTTTGTGCATGCGCGCCGTCATTTCTGTGCTAGTAGGTGTGGCACTGTTGCTGTTTCCTGCCATTGTTGTGGTTCGTGTGATGTTGCGGGAAGTAACCGCACTTGCCATTCATACTTCCCATGTCTTTCTGAATTACGTCAAGCGAATCCACCACAGATAAAAAGTTCTGCAAAGTGCCTTCGGGTGTGTTTGTTAGCTATTCCCGAATTCTGATTGGCAATTAGCCTTTTAAAATTCCTATCACTTTTTTGTCTGACATGGGATTGTCCCAACACCGTGTCTTTCCAATGTACTTTTCAAAATATTTCCGAATACTTTCTTGTTTGGCATTGTAAGTCTCCGGGTTGAATATTTCACGTGTTAGACGTGCTTGAATGTATGGTGACAAATATCTGTTTAAGAATGCGTGATAGAACTGTTTATGCGTTGAACAGGTTTCTGCCGTTACCTCAGCCCTGCATGTACGAGGCGGCAAACTGAATTTTCTATCGTTCGTTCCATGTCTTTGGCAATACGATCTTAAAACTAATTATCATGCATATAAATTTCACCGGACGTGGAAACTTTTTCCTGGAATAAACACTGAAGCTGCTTGTGCTTAAGAAGGCTTTCTTCCGAAAGCACGGCTGGTAATGTCAGTGCTGCGCCCGCAGAATCGTAACTGCATCCTGTACGTCTACCATAAGATTCTGTTTCATTTTGTACTTGTGGGTTGTACATTGGTACATTCCCGCATGTTTGCGGCATGTGCATGGTCGTCTGTATTGTGTCCCGCGGTATGTTAACAACTCTTTCGACCTGTTGTTGGAGATAGGTTACATAAGAATTAACATTGTTGTGCCATTGGGGAAATCTTCTTCTAAAATTATCTGCATCTCATGAAGTTCCGTGCGAATAATTTCGCCTGCAGTTCTTGGCTCGAACACAACTTCCGCGCTTATAACTTGCTCCGCCACACGTACTTCTTCTTCGGGTTTTCCGTTTTTCCAGTATCTCTTTTCGAAGCCCATTTCTTTAATGATGTATATTATTTTCCTCCCTGAGCAGTCAGATTTTGTGCCACCTTCTGACCCTGCTGAAAAGACACCTTATTTATCTCGCTAGCGAGGTTCCAGACTTTAGTCCTTATTTTATATTGCTTGTGTTTTGTGTCCGTGACATCATCTGATAATTTATTTACGAGACGAGGTATTTCGCGGTACGTCTTTGTCAAATTTGAAATTGCTGTTTTGATTTCGTCCAGCGTGGTAGTTATCCGTGTATTGTATCTTTCACTACTGGATCGAAGTTTGTGTCCAATCTTATGCGCTGATGTTTCGCGATTGCGATATTTAGTTATTTTAAATTTTCAGATAGTTGTTTTTTCGATTCTGTCCTCTAGTTCTTTCGCAATAGCTAAACTTCGTTGCAGAAAATTTTCAGATTGTTTTCTGGCAATATCTAAACCTTGTTCTTCAACAATTTGCGTGAAACTCGCAGTAATTCTAGCAATCAAATCGTCAAATGGGGAAGATAACTATACTGGCGACATGAAAGTTTCGCAAATTTGCGATTGCACATCCGCTCCCTCAAAAAAGGCATTTACATTTTCTATTCCAGATTCTGATATTTCAGTTCGCTCGGCTGCATAGTTACCATTGATTAGAGTCTGGTTTTGTTTTTCCTGTTTTGCATCTGTGCTTTCAAGCTTTCCGACTTTTGTCATAATCACACAGTAGACAACAGAAGTTAAAATTATTTGCACTTATCGAAATAATCTCACTTTATGAAATCAACAAACAAATACATAAACACTGTACAAAAATAATTTACAACTGCGAAAGACAAGATGGATGCCTAATTATAGAGACACCAGATTTGTTGACTGTTCATCTTGCTGACACGCTGTGAAAAACAACCATTTTGGAAGCTTCTTATACAACAGTGCTTTATAAGGAAATCTTGTACATGAACATCAATGAAAATAATTCTTTACAGATCCTGTACGTAATTAGTCATACATTAAATACCTGAATTATGGAAGAAGTTGTCGAAATGCAAAGGCAGGCTTGCAGTACTGGGGTCCCTTACCTTTTTTACAGCCCAGGGTGTAAGGATTGGAATGATTTTCTGATTTCTTGGATATGTGCCGCTTAACATGCAATTTCCTTCTGTATGCAGTAACATCAGATTTGTAGGGTAGTTAGTCCTCCTACAGATTGGATACATGAGAAAGAGAACAAACATATGTAGTTCATGTATAATTACTTCTTCGAGGCCCACGCTGGGCTCCAAAGTGACGCGTCTGCTCACTCAAGATTACTAAAATGAATGATAATTTGACCTGAAATACAAACAATAATCACTGGAAAGTAAACCGTCAATTTCAACTGGACCAGACAGCCATTGTTGATGGTAGATGCATCTTTGTAAGTGGCCAAACTGACTTCTAGACAAACACTATAAAATTTAGAAAAGATTACATCTTTTAATACCACCACCAGTATTGTTGGTCCGGTATCTGTTATTTACGGGCGAAATGGAATCATTTCTTGGAGACTGGCCAAATCACTTAAGGTTCATTGCACTTGCATTGAAGTTTGAAAAACGCTTCGTGATGATCTGGAAGGGGAGCTGTAACAAGTTGTAAATGAATAAGTGTCAGAATATTGATTGTATTCGGCCATTGCGTCTCCACTGCACGATCCGTTAAGCGTCTATTAACAATAAAACACTAAAAACAGTTCATGTACCATGCATTAGGAGTGCTGTTAAAGTGAGAACTTATGAGACTTAACTACTTTACATTAATTGCAAACGGTGTTAATGCTAACATATGACACTTACATCACATTTATCTACATAAAAGATAGATTAATAAGTGATACGCAAGGAACGGTTCTATAGTAGTCCTATCAGTCTACATGTTAATAGACAAGAGAGAGAGAGATCCGAGCAGGAACGGTCTCCACTTACTTTCTAAAGAAAAAAAAGGTATTACAATCGATCGCAATCACCCGCAGGCTGACTGCCGCTATATCTCTGAAATAGTATTTATGAAACAATAATTACGTTTTCCAAAATGAATTTACATACGTTATTTAGATTTGAAGAAATTTACAGGAAATAAGTAGATAATGCACATCTTTGTGCTTTGCGTCGTTTTTGCGACGTTAGATTATGTGGGTCTGTTCGTGTAATGCTTCAGAATGAGATGGTAAAAGGCATGGGACAGGGAAATCCAGTTACACAGATGGCGATAGTATCGTGTACACATTGTACAAAAGGGCAGTGCTGTCATTTGCACCTAGGTGGTTCATGTGCATAGTTTCCACCGTGAGTATAGCCGCACGACGGGAATTAACAGAATTTGAATGCAGAATTTTAGTTGGAACAAGACATATACCCTTCATTGATTGGAAATGGTTATCTTCGGCTACTTGGAGACCATTTGCAGCCATTCATGGACTTCAGAAACCATCCCGGAAGATTGGAGGAAGGGAATTATTCCTTATTGATTTACTCAAGAAAGGAGACGTGACAGAGTGCAACAACTGGCGTGGCGTCACACTCTTGTCAATACCCAGTAAAATATTTTCAACGATTGTTTTAAACCGTCTCAGAGTGCCCATGGATTATAAGCTCAGGAAAAAAACAGTGTGTGTGTGTGTGTGTGTGTGCGCGTTTGAGGTTTACGGGCGCTAAACAGCGTGGTCATCAGCGCTCATACGCATAGAAACAGGAACACATTCGGTGAAGGGACGAAGACAGGAAAAAAACAGGCTGGTTTTAGAGAAAGCCAATCATGCAGAGACCAAATCAACACCTTGAGGATCATTATTGAGCAATCCATGGTTGAAAAAGCCTTTGATGGGGTGCAGCGTGAAGCCATCTGGAAAACAATACTGAGTTACGGAGTACTTCGAAGGATCATCAGTATCGTGAAGATGATGTACAGAGAATATACTTGTCAGGTGAAACATGATGGAAATCTCTCAGAACCATCCATTTTAAATTCTGGAGTAAGGCAGGGGTGTTTGCTTTCACCACCGCTGTTTTAGCTAACATTGGATGGTGTCTTGAAGAAGGTAACCCGAGAGAAAAGGAGAGATATACAGTGGACTTTATATGATCGCCTGGAGGACCTGGACTTTGCGGACGATATCTGACTTCTGTCCAACACTTTCAAGGACATAAGTGAGAAGCTTAAGGAATTGGAAACAAAAGCTCACAGAGTTGCATTAAAAATAAACACGGCAAAGACTAAAGAGCTTAGGATGAACAGTAAGAACAAGAACGCACTAGCCGTGAAAGAAGAGGAGATTGAGCAGGTGGAGGGCTTTTGTATCGGGGAAGTATTGTTTCCAAAAACTGAGGGGCGACGGAAAACGTCGAAAATAGGATCAAGAAGGCAGAAGGAGCCTTTACACTGTTGTGACCAGTTTGGACATCTCGCGAAATATTGTTAAAGGTAAAGCTTAAAATCCTTGACTCAAATGTAAAATCTGTTCTCTTTTACGGGTGTGAGACATGTAAGGTGACAACACAAATTAAAACAAGAGTACAAACGTCCATTAATAAATGATTGAGGACTATACTGGGAGTGCGCCGGCCAAATGTTATCTGAAACCAAGATCTATGGCAACGCCCCCCAACAACGAAAACCAGAGATAACCGTAAAAGAAACTAAATGGAGATGGATTGGACATACCCTGAGAACAGGCTCGCAACATATTCCAAAGCAGGCTTTAGAATGGAACCCACAAGGAGCAAGGAGAAGAGGCAGACCATGGTCGACCTGGCGCAGGACTGTTGAACCTGAGGTGGCAGCCGTTGACCACTACTGAAGTAACATCAAGAAGATGGCAACGAAAAGGGTCAGATGGAGAGCTCTAATATGTGCCCTGTGCTCCACATCGGAATAAAAGGAATTAAGTAAGTAAGTAAGGACTTCATACCCCCAAACAATTATGGAATTTTTATGCATGACAATGCGCTATGTTACCAGGCCACAATTGTTCACGACTGTTTTGAAGAAGATTCTGGACAATTCAAGTGAATGATTCGACCACCCGTATCAAACGACATGAATCCCATCGAACCTTGATGGGACATAATCGAAAGATCAGTTCTTACACAAAATCCTGCACTGGCAATACTTTCGCAATTAGGAGCGGCTATAGAGGCAGCATTGCTCAGTATTTTCTTGCAGGGGACTCCCAACGACGTATTGAGACCATGCCACTTCGAGTTGCTGTGCTACGCTGGGCAAAATGAGGTCCCGCACGATATTAGGAGGTATTCCATGACTTCTGTCACCTCATTGTAGATGTAGATACATAGCATTGCTCGTACTACATAAAGGACCTTGTCCTGATGGCAATTAGTAGCAATAGTTCATCAGAATTCAGCTATATTATGAGAATTGTCTGTGCTATTTTCATTCTAGCGAAAAGGAAGATGCACACTTGGTTGACTGCACACAGTTTAAGTCAGTCAGAAGGATCATACCAAAGCCAGAGAAACAGTTCATATAATTTGACTCATCAAACAAGTAATTAATGTCACCATTTGTCATTATTGCAGACATCGAATTCTAGCTGCAACTACCTCTTAGTAACTAAATTCATGGGCACAAATTGCACAAAAATACACTTTACGTACATTGCATTCAAAGTGACGAAAATTCATAGTTGCAGCTCTACCGAAGAGCTGACTGCACTTGTTTAGCATTACAGGGACAGCAGATTGCTGAGAGTAAAAAAATTATTTATTGCAAAACAAGCAGGTGATTATTGGTATGGAAGAGGCGTTTTGAGCAGCAGAAATATGGCATATCTATGAAACTTTCATGTAAATACACTCCTGGAAATTAAAATAAGAACACCGTGAATTCATTGTCCCAGGAAGGGGAAACTATTGACACATTCCTGGGGTCAGATACATCACATGATCACACTGACAGAACCACAGGCACATAGACACAGGCAACAGAGCATGCACAATGTCGGCACTAGTACAGTGTATATCCACCTTTCGCAGCAATGCAGGCTGCTATTCTCCCATGGAGACGATCGTAGAGAAGCTGGATGTAGTCCTGTGGAACGGCTTGCCATGCCATTTCCACCTGGCGCCTCAGTTGGACCAGCGTTCGTGCTGGACGTGCAGACCGCGTGAGACGACGCTTCATCCAGTCCCAAACATGCTCAATGGGGGACAGATCCGGAGATCTTGGTGGCCAGGGTAGTTGACTTACACCTTCTAGAGCACGTTGGGTGGCACGAGATACATGCGGACGTGCATTGTCCTGTTGGAACAGCAAGTTCCCTTGCCGGTCTAGGAATGGTAGAACGATGGGTTCGATGACGGTTTGGATGTACCGTGCACTATTCAGTGTCCCCTCGACGATCACCAGAGGTGTACGGCCAGTGTAGGAGATCGCTCCCCACACCATGATGCCGGGTGTTGGCCCTGTGTGCCTCGGTCATATGCAGTCCTGATTGTGGCGCTCACCTGCACGGCGCCAAACACGCATACGACCATCATTGGCACCAAGGCAGAAGCGAATCTCATCGCTGAAGACGACACGTCTCCATTCGTCCCTCCATTCACGCCTGTCGCGACACCACTGGAGGCGGGCTGCACGATGTTGGGGCGTGAGCGGAAGACTGACTAACGGTGTGCGGGACCATAGCCGAGCTTCATGGAGACGGTTGCGAATGGTCCTCGCCGATACCCCAGGAGCAACAGTGTCCCTAATTTGCTGGGAAGTGGCGGTGCGGTCCCCTACGGCACTGCGTAAGATGCTATGGTCTTGGCGTGCATCCGTGCGTCGCTGCGGTCCGGTCCCAGGTCGACGGGCACGTGCACCTTCCGCCGACCACTGGCGAAAACATCGATGTACTGTGGAGACCTCACGCCCCACGTGTTGAGCAATTCGGCGGTACGTCCACCCGGCCTCCCGCATGCCCACTATACGCTCTCGCTCAAATACCGTCAGTTGCACATACGGTTCACGTCCACGCTGTCGCGGCATGCTACCAGTGTTAAAGACTGCGATGGAGCTCCGTATGCGACGGCAAACTGGCTGACACTGACGGCGGCGGTGCACAAATGCTGCGCAGCTAGCGCCATTCGACGGCCAACACCGCGGTTCCTGGTGTGTCCGCTGTGCCGTGGGTGTGATCATTGCTTGTACAGCCCTCTCGCAGTGTCCGGAGCAAGTATGGTGGGTCTGACACACCGGTGTCACTGTGTTCTTTTTTCCATTTCCAGGAGTGTAGATGTGAAATACAGAGATCTCTGTCATTTTAAAGGCAGAATCCTTGAAGCTACAGGTGACGGTTGCAATTTAAATTACAAAAATAGTTGTGTTTCACATTCTAACGAATTATAATGAAACGACTAAAAAACTAGCGATTATATTTCTGTGATTGCAGCAAATATGGAAAAAGTGAAACTTTCGCTAAATCTATATGAACAAAATTTCAGCTTGTAGATTCAATGAACTTTCTGGTACGCCCTCCAGAAAAAGGTAACTGTTATTTGAAATCTGAAAAATTGATAGTAGCAATAGAGTTTTTACCTGGAGACAGGTTATTTAAATTGTTCAATAAGGAAACACCATTCCTTATTAGCATGTAACTGATGAATCTATTTGGTTAGTGGAACAGTTACAGCCAATGATGATGATGTTTGGTTTATGGGTCGCTGAACTTCGCTGCCAGTGGCTGCACAAAGTCCCAATTTTTACACAGTCCAATTGTTTTACTCATTCCAATCTAGCCACTGTCACGAATGATGATGATGAAATGATGAGAACAACACAAACACCCAGTCCACAGGTAGAGAAAATCTCCAACCTGGCGGGGAATCGAACCTGGGACCCCATGACCTAGAGGCAAAAACGCTCGCCACTTGAGCACGAGCTACGAACGTTACTGCCAATCGAAGTATTCAGAAACTTGATAACTGGTGAAAAAAGCGAAGAATTAGATTACTAAAAAAGCATAGAAAATGTTGAGGTTATTTCGATGCAATACATTAGAAGATTATTCTAACTTATGTTTGAAAACCGACGTTTTCCTTTTCGCTGATGAGTTTGAAAATCTCCACGTACTCTGCCTTAAAACATATGAGCTAGATCTGGGTTATTATGTGTCCTAACCTGGACTGGTATGATTGCTGAATTCTACTAATATAAAATTGCAACTTCTTGTAGACGTAGAAGAATTACGATTCGTTGAGGATGGCAGCATAGGTGGTATTGTTCACTACTCACATAGACATGCAGTTACAAAGAACAGGATCAGGACTGATTACAGTGATAGTAAGGATAAATCTTCTATTATAAATCTTGATGTTAACAATCTGTATGGGTGAGCAATGTTGCAATACCTACCACCCTTTGATTTTGGATGGATGACTGTGGAGGGTTTTGGTGAAACGAATATAGCAGATGATTCAGACACAGGATGCTGTTTATAAGTGGATCTTGAGTACCAAGAAAATCTCCATGAACTTTCCCCTTATTAAACATCATGTCCAGAGAAATATGTACCACTATCTAGCACCAAGAAGCTGTGGGTTCCAAAGCAACTCATTTCCATATGACCTTATAAGAAATATCATGTTCTTGTCTAAAGGAATTTAAAGGAATGTCTAGTTAATAAGCTTATACTATGCCAAATTCGCCACAGCTCGTCATTCTGCCAAGCTCCCAGGATGAAACCGTATATCGATATTATTGATGAGAACTGCATGAATGCGATGAAGGATAAAAAAGTTGTTCAAATACTTGAAAAATTGTGTTTTAGGTATAACTATGCTAATGAGCAAAAATGAATAATGTGAAGTTAGTAAGGAGTAAAGGTAGATACTGTTTTGACTGAAAGACCGAATGTCAAGAGCAGTGTTGATTCTAATGAAAAGTAGCTTGCAAATGAATTAAGTAGATTTAATGTTGTTACTGATAAATCAATAGCTGCTGGAATGGCTATTTCATGTTTGTATAACACTTTGTTTGTAGGTTTCCATTACAACTTCTAGATCGCGAAATCTGAAGCAGGCAATGTTTAAAAGTGTTAAACGAACATGGATAGCTTATTGTATCATGTAACAACCTAAAAGACCTATGATGCTATTAAAAGTTTTTTGCATAAGTGGTTTAAAACTCCGTCTAATCCTGACAAATATAATTATAACATCCCATATGTCAATATAAAAAGTGGGTCTATTGAAAGTCAAATTAGATTATTACATAGTTTGGAGGACCCAATCCAAAAATGTACATCCTTGAAAATGAAGCATAATGCACAATACGTAGAGCGAAATGTATGAACGCTCATGAACGAAGTATTTATAAATTGACTATCAGTAATTCGATCCAAGCTGCGTACAGTTTAGACTACAAAGCAATATAAATTGGCACTTTTGGCCAAATAGCCTAGTCAACGAAGACCAAACAAAGTCGAAAAAATTATTTAGTCGCAAATTTCTGTACACTGGTAGGAGGGAGTGTGATGAACAACATACTAAAAATCCCTACCGATTGGGTGTAAGCGTTCAGCTGTAGGCGCGCTTAATGCTCATTTTTTATGTCTTTTCTGAATAATTCGAAGCGGCATCTTTTAAGAAAAATGTTTGCCAGTATGAAATTAAACTGTTGTGGCCAGACAAAACAACAATCGTGTAACCATAACTGTCGGTTCTCTGATTGCTCTGGGTGATGGTTCAAATGCCCTACAGCATATCAAATATATGTTCACTTTATTACGTGAATGATAAAAAGATATACTTAACTTGATATAATCCTTTGCCACAGGAGAGCTTGATAATTTAAAACGTGATGCACTAATTAATGAACTGTTCTTTTGAAGTAGAGTGTTCAACATTACGATACTTTCCATCGGAGACTTGAATAACTCTTTAGTCTTACTTGATGCTGTTGACTCCTTCATCTCAGCTCACGTTGTGGGCAGACAGCTTCCGTGCTCGCCTCTATATTGACTTCTGTGAGAGGACGCTGCTGTGCTGAGAGAGTGTTGAGAGAGAGGGTGTGTCTTCTTTAGCATTTCCCATTCGTAATTGTGGATTGCAGCGAGACATCACTAATGCATTTGATACTGATGCTTATTGCTTACTGTGGTGTGCACAATGATCTTTGGACAATATCATATAAATTACATTACATTTCCTAAGAAAAAGTCCTGTTAATTTTTTTATCTAGGACTAATAGTTTCCAAGTTGCAGGAGATGGAAAACTTGTAGATTGTGAAATAAAGTCTTTTTATAGTGTAAAGTTATAATTTACTGTTAAATAAAGTGGATTAAGAATGATTATTAAGTGTGTGTACCGTGTCTAAGTGCAGCACAGTTGTACTAGGGGATAAACTGCGTTCTGAGATGTAACAGGGTGAGTGGGGTGGTTATGGAGGTTAGAAGTGTGAGGGAAGGTAGGTCGCCAGATTGTGATCATTCACTTTCTTTCTTCATAGCTCTGGAAACTGTCTACCCCACTACATCACAGGAACCAACTAAAGGATGTTGCACATAGTTATACCGGAATTCTACAGCTGTGATACATATTGTGTAAATAGAAGGTGGAGGGGGAAGGAAGGGAAGGAAAGCGAAGGGACTACTAATGTCAAATGCAGACCACACCAAACATCCATATGAGTGATTCACCTGGTCAGGCAATGAGTCCACCATCTTAAGGAATTTCAAAGTAGCAAGCATGGAGGACATGGATGGGGGTTGTGGATAGATGGTGCGAGGTGGGAATGTGGGTTGGGTTAGAGGTGTGCTGAGATAGTCCAGGCAATTACAATAAACAGTGTTTAAAGCAACTGCTTAGCAAGCAGGAGATCCCAGATTTGAATCCCGTTCTGGCCCACATTTTCACTCATTGCACTGGTCCCACATAAAGACTCGATGCAGCTGACATCAGTAGTCCCTTCTTTCTTCTCCTTTCTCCCCCTCTCTCTTCAATTTGTATAGCATGTGTCACAGCTGCGGATTCTGAGTGGTGTGTGTTCTTTTGGACATTTCTGAAAAAACAGACACCACAAATTCATATAATGTATCATACAAGATTGCAATATAGTACTGAAATTGTAACCTGTATGTTATAGACATAAAAAGATAAATTGAAAATCTAACCTAAATGTTGTAGTCGTATTATGAAACTGATTGCGTAATGTATATGTTCTAGATGTATCATGTTGTAATCAGTGTGCTGTAGCTGTATTATGAAAATGTGACTTTCTTGTTATAAGTGTGTAACAAAGGTGAAATTGTAGCCTAAATGTAATAGGTGTGTTATGTAAATGTTATTGTGCACTATTATTTGGGGTTGGATTACGACAGTATAACATTCCATATAAATTGGGCTACATATATATGTTTTTCTTGTGATCTACTGTATACCTATAACGTCTGTTTTAATTTCCATGGCAGACAGGCTATTCCATGTCCTTCACGCACGTATACAGTCGTATAGATTGTATCATGTGATAGGTTTCAGAGACTACATCTTTAAGGACTTGACTGCATGCAGATAAGCAAAGTATATGCATTGAATAACACGGTTGTCATCATCTCTGGACAAGAGTGATATCACGACCCCCCCCCCCCCTCCCCCCAAATGAATGCTTGATGTAGGAAACTCTCTTATCGGCTGTTTAATTTATTTATAGAAGAAAAATACTAGGCTACGCTTGCTGGCGATTCTGTGTGGGTTTTGCTGAGGATGCACTCTCCTCACACTCGCATTGCCTCTGGCGAAGGAATGGCCGGCGTGCATTTTTGAGCCAGAATTTCCATTGTGTTCCTACTGATGGCTAATCTCATTTCGATTTCTTCACATTTTTCCTGCAGCCATTTCTCCATGGTTCCATGCAGTTCGATTTCATTTCTAAGTGATTTATACCGATTTATTCCTGCTAGTTTCTGAACATATTTGTATATCGTCTTATGTCGATCTCTCTCTTCTGTTACCCACAGTCTGTTCGCAGTTTCCTCCTTGTGCCTATTTTTGTCCGTCTGGCTTCTGTGACTGACCATTTTAGAGATGATCGTACCTCTTCAACTGAAATACCTACTGTTGTATTCATTGTTGCAGTATCTACAGCAGTGGTTGCCAAACGCTTTTGCTCAAGAGAAGATAATAACATTGAGGAATGGCGACTTGGGCCAGATATGCACTGTTATTGTCGTTTATTCGGAATCTACATAAACTGGAATGTTATGATCCGCTAGTAGGTTAGCTATAGTAAGGGTGTGATACGTTCGCTGCTGTCCCGAGGTGCTAATCGTTAAAAGTCGTCACCATTCAGAATTATGTCGATTGTTCTCTGTTTCAGATTGCTACCACGCTCAGCGACCCGTAATTTGTGGCATGTAGCTGCCTAATGTGTTAGTGAACCATTAATTGATTGTGTGTGTGTGTGTGTGTGTGTGTGTGTGTATGTGTGTGTGTGTGAAATCTTATGGGACTTAACTGTTAAGGCCATCAGTTCCTAAGCTTACACACTACTTAACCTAAATTATCCTAAGGACAAACACACACACCCATGCCCGAGGGAGGACTCGAACCTCTGCCGGGACCAGCCGCACAGTCCATGACTGCAGCGCTTTAGACCGCTCGGCTAACCCTGCGTGGCTAATTAATTAATAATAGTAATTATATACACATTTAAGTGCTTTATCCAATACGAGACACGATCATAGATGTTTTGAATGACGTTTTTCTTGAATTTAATGTTCTTTTGTACAAATAAATACCACATTTGAAGATGACCATATATGTAATGCACGTTCACAAATCCATGTTACTTCCGTGTCCAAATTTATTCCACAGTAGGTGATTGGTACGAGTCGCTCATGCCCGTGAATTGTCGGTACTAGAAGAATAACAATAAAACATTCGTCCTCTCACAATCTCTAATTCTGCAGTGGCGGTGTTAGCCTATTTATTCCTCTGCCCCCTGAGGTAAGCGATCAACTGTTCTTAGCTCACGGCAGATTTCAAGAATGTCAATTAAAATTAAGCACACCTTGAAATACTACTATTTCTGTAAGTATGTTTTTGTTTCTGAGCGGGAAAAGAAGATCGTAACGTTAGTTCTCGTTTTTGGCTGCGGCTGTTTGTTACTAGATGCATAGTATTATAACATAGGGGTGAGAACTGTGGGACGGACAAATATTTGATTGTGGCCACAAGTGATCAATCACTATGATGACAGCTAATCTAAAGCCTTCGTGAACTTCAAACGGATCTCATCACTTCTCAGAGCACGAGTTACCCATCCCGGAAGATTCTCTTAAACTTGAGTCTTCTTTCCATCATCACTACATTGTGATCTGTGTTTATACAGACCAGGAGCATGACTCGCAGTCCACTTTCTAAGATTCAGTCTGACGAAGATGCAATCCAGCTAGAAACTCCCACATCTCCAGACCTTTTTCATATATTCCGCCTGCTGCTGCGACTTTTTAACAGTGCATTGCAAAAATCAATTAGCCGTTCTCCTCACTCATTTCTACTGCCAAGTCCATTTTCTCTCTAACTCTTTAGTTTCACGTTCCAGTCGCTGATGATTATGAGATTGTCATCTCCTTTTACATAGTGAATTACGCGTTCAATATCCTTGTATACTTTCTCAGTCTCTTCATCTTCTGCTTGTGACATAGTGTTGTGTACCTGAATTTTTGTTGCCGTTGTCGGTCTGCTGTTGATTCTTGTGAGAACAGCCGCCTTTGTGTTATAGAATTTCATGCTGGTCTTTTGTTGCACTTTATAGCCTAAGCCTAGTATGGTCTTCGAATTCTAAAACAGTCAGGCCCCTACTGTCACCTGGTACACAGCTGGTAAGGGAAAGTTGCATACCTAGCTTCTTTTGTGTTTTCTTAGTAGTTCAAATGGCTCTAAGCACTATGGGACTTAACATCTGAGGTCATCAGTTCGTAGACTTAGAACTACTTAAACTTAACTACCCTAAGGATATCACACACATCCATGCCCGCGGCAGGATTTTAACCTGCGACCGCAGCAACAGCGTGGTTCCGGACTGAAGCGCCTAGAACATCTCGGCCACAGCGGCCGGCTTTCTTAGTAGTATTTTCTTAAATTTCGTGCCTGTATTCTCTCTATTTAAGAGGTTAATTCTCGCGTTCTGATAATTGCTAAGTCTTGTCAGGCAGTTGTCACTTCTTCTGAACAAGCAGCATCTCAGCTCATAAGGGGTCAGCCTCCATTGGTGACACGTCAGGAGGTTAGCAAGTTGCATATCCAGGTTTCACTCACGGGACCTGTTGCCGAGCCGGCCGCGGTGGTCTCGCGGTTCTAGGCGCGCAGTCCGGAACCGTGCGACTGCTACGGTCGCAGGTTCGAATCCTGCCTCGGGCATGGATGTGTGTGATGTCCTTAGGTTAGTTAGGTTTAAGTAGTTCTAAGTTCTAGGGGACTAATGACCACAGCAGTTGAGTCCCATAGTGCTCAGAGCCATTTGAACCATTTGAACCTGTTGCCGAGGCACCTAGCAGTGTACCCGACGCTGTTCATCCGTTCTCACAGGAGGGTGACTGTCAGGTGTTAAACTGTTCGCGTCGCTCGAGGAAGAGGACCAATGTGGAGGTAGACTGCTGGTCTCACCCATTCGCCCTGTGAGTGGACAGGTGGCCGCTCCTTGGGCATGGTTTGAGCACACGAATGGAGGGTTTACTAGATATCAGGAGCTCCACTATTAGGCGTGTTATGGAGTAACTTTGGCAAAAAACTTTCAGGGCAGGAACGAAAGCCAATACGCATTCGGTATGTCTGCTAGGGTGCCTCATCCGAGACGTGGATGCGGTGTATATTGCGGCTACCGTGAGTGCACAGTGCAATCGTCTGCAGGTTGTGGCTCACGTTGCCACAAACGACACGTGTAGCTTGGACTCTGGCGTTTGGTATAGGTGCTGAAGGCTGCTGGCCTCGTACGTGGGGTGCAAGTGGAGCTCGACGTTTGCAGTATTGTTGCCGGAGTCGATCGGCGTTCTTTGATTTGAAACCAAGTGTGGATCTCAACAAACAAAGGTTTTGGCTGCTCTGTGACACTCTTGACTGCAAATTTCTGGAGCTGTTTTATCGAGCCGGAAATTTTAGGGCTCTTCGTGATAGGTCAGGGGTGCACTACACAAAGGAAGCAGCTACTCGGGTAGCAGAGTACTTGTACATGAGGCTTGTTTAGGCTAGGTGAGAGGCTGAGGGGGTTCTCTGATGTGCACACGCGAGAACACTCGGAGACAGCGATCAGATCATGTTCATAGTAGAGATTTTAGAAGGTCTAAGATTAGTAATGCAGAAATACACAAACCATGCAGTATTATTTGGAGATGACTTTAACTTAACGAGGATAGTCATGGACGTCTGTGGATTCATTACAGGGGTTACATAAAAACAGTCCTTGCGACGTTCTTTTGAACACGTTTATCGAAAAATGTCTTGAGCAGGTGGTTCGACAGTCTACATGTAGTGGAAATATTTTAGACGTCGTAGCTGCACGCAGGCCTGCCAAATCTACGGCGTCAGAATAGATTGGTTCAAATGGCTCTGAGCACTATGGGACTTAACATCTATGGTAATCAGTCCCCTAGAACTTAGAACTACTTAAACCTAACTAACGTAAGGACATCACACAACACCCTGTCATAACGAGGCAGAGAAAATCACTGACCTCGCCGGGAATCGAACCCGGGAACCCGCGGTCAGAGTAGTGACAGGGATTAGTGACCAAGATGCCATCATAGCGACTTTGGCTCCTTAAGTTATTAAACCAATCAAGAAGGCTACAAGAGTATTGCTGTTAGAAATAGGAGACGGACAGTTGTTAACATCCCAGTTGGACGGAGAAGACCCACCCTTGTTTGACGACCAAATTCGAAAAATGCTGAGGAAGCAAAGGTTGTTCTACTCTCGTTTTTAAAAAGGCGCAAATGACGACAGGCAAAACTTAATGGAAATTCGGCGCTTATAAAAAGAGCGATGAGCGATACTTTTCAACTACCACCGTCATAGATGCTGCCGAGAACCGGAGAAAATTCTGGTCCTACGTAAAATCGCAAACTGGCTCTAAGGTTTCTATCCAATCGCTCGTTGACCAGTCTGCTACGGTAGTAGAAGATAGGAGTTTTAAATTTCGCATTTAAGAAGTCGTTCACGCAGGAGAATCGGACATGCATGCCGTCGCTTGAAAACCGCACAGACTCCCGTATGGAAGATATAGTAATAGCCATCGCTGGTGTAGAGAAACAATCGAAAGCAAATAAGTCGTGAGCTCCTGATGAAATCTCAGTTCGGTTTCATAATGAGTGTTCTACAACCATGATCCCTTAGGTACCTTGCATTTATCGTGAATATCTCCCAGCGCAAAGACCCAAGAGACTAGAAAAAAGCGCAGGTTCTCCCTGTAAATAAAAAGGGTAAAATTAAGACCAATATCTTTAACATCAGTTTCCTGCAGTATCCGCCGCGGGGGTCGGTTCTCGGCCCCTCGCTGTACTCCCTGTACACTGCCGACGCGCCGAAAGTGGCAGGAGTCGAACTGGCGCTGTACGCTGATGATACAGCCCTGTTCACTCGCAGCATGAACGCCCAAGTGCTGAGAAACCGCCTCCAACGCTGGTGCGACGCCGTGGGCTCATGGGCAACAAAGTGGTGGCTGAAATTTAACTGCACAAAGGGCCAGGCAGTCGTCTTCATCCGAAGACTTTTGCCACCAGGGCTTACGCCGGTCGAAATCATGGGAGAATCTATCGCATGGAGTGAAACGGCGAAATACCTAGGGGCTACCCAAGACCGCAGGCTGGAAGCATCACATCCTCGATGTGAAAGGGAGAGCAATAGGACGCCTTCGCGCTCTGTATCCGTTGCTAAACCCGCAGTCGTCATTGCCACCGCAACACGGCATCACCATTTACCTAACATTGGTTCGTCCACTGTTAGAGTATGCGGCCGTGGTCGGGGGGGAAAGCGGCAGATGCTCACATTGTGACTCTGCAGCGCATGCAGAAACTCGCCCTGACGACTGTTGTGCATCTTCCGAGGCGCTTCTCGACGCGCCAACTCCACGAGGACACCGGGATCCTGCCTCTCCGAGACAGGTTTCGCGCCATCGCCAGGAAGTTCTACGAGAAGACGGGACGCTCCCGCAACCGGCTCATCCGTGGACTGGGCCAACAACCTCATCACAGGCCAACTACGCGTTCGCCTGACCTGCTGAGGGATTAAATTTTACTAATCCCTCAACAGAGTGTGTCTTTCTCTTTTTCAGGTTACACCAGCTAGGACCAATCAACAAGACTGGTAATATATCTTTCTCTCTTTTACAGAAACCGCAGGAATGGCAAATTTTGTCTAAACTGCACCACCTCGAGTCGAGGATAGGCTCGTCTTTTCAGCTTCAGCGTCAGCGTGCAGTATCCTTGAACGTATTCTCATTTCGAATATATTATGTCGGTGCATAAGTTCGTACCGTTTTTCCGTAAGTTTGATAAATACAACAGATACTCATGACAGATACGTTAGGCATCAAGAACACATTCTCCTTCAGTATTTACATCATTCTGCTGGCGCTTGGGTGGCTTCTCGATTTCACGTCTGAAGATATCCCGTGGTTTTCAGACGAAGAACTGGTCACGTTAGAGTGCATTTCGATCCAGAAAGGGAATTTCTTGAAGATTTTTCAATGAAGAGCGGAACATGAGAACACCTGAGGTCACGAGATAAGGTGAATAAGATGGGTGCAGAATGACTTCCCAACCCAGAATAGCGTTTTTTATTGGTCTCGTAGAATGCAGGCGAGCGTAATTATGGAGTAGCTTTACTTCATGCAGTCTTCCTGGGCGTTCACCTTGGACTGCGTCTGCGTGGCGTCTCACTTGCTGATAATAAATGTCAGCAATGATGGTTACATCTTGGGGAAGCAACTCATGGTCCACTATACCGTCGCTGTTCCATTACATACATAACATTGTATTTTGTGGGCGTGACCAGGATTTTGCGCAGGAAGTTGCAGTTTTGTTTGGACTCAACCATTCCGATCAGAGTTCATCATACTTGCCAGTTCTTGAGTACACTGACGTGCATCATTGTGAATTAATGCGTTTAAACGATCTTCGTCTTACCGCGATGGTCATCCTGAACGTGGAGAGTCAATAATGTCAAAACGGTCCTCCCTAAAACGAGAAAACCATTTTCAGGCCGTTCTCTGTCCAATTGTATTATTCCCAAACATAGCGCAAATGTTTCTGGTTATCTTTGCTGCTGTCTCGCCTCTAGTGAACTCAGAAGAATATATCGAAAATGTTCCGATTTCTCCACTTGGCAGTCCAGTTTCTAAGGTCCATAGCTCCATTCACTATCTACAAGTGACAAAGTTACAATATATAAACTCAAACACAAGAGGGAACTGTAGCTCCTTCCTCACATGAGAGGCAGTGAACCATAGATGAAGAGCAACAGTCGAATTCCATATCTCCTGATTTTCGTAGAGCACTTGACACGGTGCCACACTGCCAAATGTTAACGAATGAACAAGGAATAGTTTCCCAGGTATGTGAGTGACTCGACGACTTCTTAAGTAATAGAATCCAGGAGTTTCATCAGAGATAAGGGTATCGTTAGGAGTGACCAAGGACAGTGTGATAGAACCGCTGTTATTTTCTGTATGGGTAAATGACCTGGAAGACACAGTAAGCAGCATTCTGGAACTGTTTGTTGATGATGATGTGGTGTGTGGGAACGTGTCGTCTTTGAGTGACTGTGGGAGAATACAAGATGACCTAGACAAAATTTATAGTTGGTGTGATGAATGGCAGCTAACTCTAAATGTAGAAAAGGCAAGTTAAAGCACATGAATAGGACATACGAATCCATAATAATCGGATACAGCATTAGTGGTGTCCTGCTTGACAGAATCACGTCGATCAAATAATATCTGGGCGTAACGTTACAAAGCAGTATAAAATGTGACGAACATGTAAGGACTGTAGTAGGGAAGGCGGATGGACGATTTCACTTCATTGGCAGAATTTTAGGAAAGCGTGGTTAATCTGTAAAGGGACGAACATGTAACACGCTAGTGCGACCAGTTGTTGAGTACTGTTAGACTATTTTCCATCCTCAGATGGTCGAATTAAGGGAAGTCATAGAACCGGCCCTGAGGCAGGCTGCTAATCTGTCACCTGTAGTTTTTAACAACATGCAAGTATTATGGAGATGGTTCGAAAAGTAAAATGGGAATCAGCGGGAGATAAGGCTATGTTCTTTTGGAGCTGCATAATTGAGAAAATTTAGAAAACCGGGAATTGTGGCTCATTGTAGGAAGCCTCTACAGCCACCAACATACATTTCGTGTTAGGACGACGAAGACACGATTAGAGAGATTACGCCTCTCTCGGACGCATGTAGACGGTTGTTTTTCCTTCGCTCTGATTGGGAGTAACACCGGAAATGACTAGTAGTGGTACGAGTACTCTCCACCGCGCACCATATGGTTGATTGCGAAATTTGTATGTAGATGTAGATGTAGACGTAGAAACACAGTAAAGAAACAATCCAAGGAAAAGTGAATCGATTCTCTCTATCATGGAGTACGTTGTTTTTCATAGTGCTTCTGTGCAACGTGCAAACTAGTGACACTGCAGTCGGTTGTGCAAGTATACGTGGCTCACAGATGTGCGTTTGTGAGGACCAGTAAGATTGAAAGAACACAGCTATCATTGCCTGTTCGGTCAAATGCCAGCCGAGCAGCACGGAAATGTGACTGGTAAAATGGAGGCCGATGAAGGTCAATGTGTTATGTCCAGTTGCTTTAATGTTCGTAGACTAATCAGTTTCCAAGCACAAATTATTAATCCAGATGATCCAATAACGAGTGACTAAGGACTGAAATGTGTGCCTATGACCAAGAATTGCCGTCCTCGAAGGATCGCTACCTTGCCTCAGCTATGGTCCATCTTGCAGTGAGCTGTCGAAGTGTGATATTACACAGTATTGTGTGTAGGAGTTAGGAGTATCCCGTGTAAACGCGGAAGATCTTGAGGCGCATGCAGTTCACCCGTTACAAGGATGGCTTTTTTTTGATATGATAATGCCAACATGGCCTGTGTACTAAATGAAAGAAAGGCTGACTATTCATAGATAATCCCCAGTATATCCTGAAATGGGCTTGTCAGATGCCATATATCACTAGCAACAGTACGTTGACTTATGGGGACGAATTACCTGGTCCTCGTTATGCCAGTGCAACAGACAACGATTTTATCCAAAAAAAGGAGGACGTTACAGTATATTACGCCAGGTTAATGCTTTGCAACCATACGAATTATTATTTGTTATGGAGGTGATAACCATTATTAACAGCTGAAAACAGTACTCTTGTCAGCCGGTGATGAGAATAAACTATGGTATCACATATAGATACTATTCCGTGGGCATCAAAGTTGACAGTGGAATCGGAAGTTTCCATTGGACCTGATAGATATCATGCAGGATTCGGCACGTCCACTGGGCCACGCTTCCAGCGGCTCCGTACCATGAGCGCTCCCTACTGCCACGTTATGTGACGGTTGGCGGAACCCATATGCCTTCGCTCTTGAAGCTTCTTCTGTACTTGATGCTGTGCAGACGCTGCCTAGTCACAGCTCTGGCTCCATCGTTCATGTTTTAGTTTAGAAAGACTCATGCTTGTTACTGTAGTAAAAGTTGGACTCTGTTTCTTCCTACATTATTTATAATGAGTCTTCGTATGCTTGGACAAATACAAGTTAAGGAAATCTTCTGTTTACTGTGTTAACTTGTTCGCTCTCAGAGGTTTTTAAATATTGTTTGAAATACAGTAGCACAGAACATTTTAGAAGGAGGGATTATAAGAGAGATAGGATTCGAGCAAATCAGCTCTGTCAGTTTAGCAGTTGCTGTTCAGAACACTTGCGCTTAACCTTAGATTTTAGCGACTAAATTAAGTTGGAAGAGACTGAGGCATACTCTATACAAACCACAGAATAGGCATAAGAATAGCTAAACAACTCATTACTTGCAACTCATAACTACAACACCTTCTTCCTAGGACAACAGGGAACAGTAAGGACGAATACACATTGGAATTAGATTGAATTAGCCTTGTAGGTAGTAAGGTAGGAATGCAGGCGCTTCTTCATCTAGACGTTCTGGTGTCCAGACTGTTTTTATGACAACATAAAGAATTTGAAATGCTGGTAGTTAGTGTTTCCCCATTTCTTAGTGCATGATATCCATTCTTCCAGCGAACATTTTATGCCAATAGCTGCTCCCAGTGATTTGATCTGAGACATTCCTGATATGAATCAATCAGTGTCACAGTAATACAAAACAACTAAACAAAAACGTTTTCATTGCTAATTTAATGAGAAATAACAGAAACAGTAAAAATCCAAATCAATAAATTAAGTGGCCAAAGAGGAAGGAAGGAAGATCTGTAGTTATGCTTCAGGTGAGATTCTGGTGCTGTTTAATTAGAAGATACCGAGGAAACCGTTGCTGGGTCCCCCATAAGGCCGCTCTGGTTGTCCAGTGGGCTGCGGTCCTCCAGTAGGCTGTGGTTCACCAGTTGGTTGTGGCCCTCCTGTTGGTTCAGGTCCTCCAGTAGGCTGACCTGTTGGTTCAGGACCTCCAGTTGGTGGTCCTGGTGGTCCAGTTGGTTCAGGACCTCCAGTAGGTTGACCTGTAGGGTCAGGACCTCCGGTTGGTGGACCAGGTGGGCCAGTTGGTTGTGGCCCTTCGGTGGGTCCAGGAGGGCCAGGTGGAATCTCTTGGCACCTGCATGCTGTCACCTGCAGCAGAATATAATGATGTAGTCTGTTGACATGAGCCCTGTGGTCTACAATATGCCCTCTGAAATTTTAGTTTGTTAATGTTCTTGGCATCAGATAATCAAGAGTTAGATCATGTTTCAGTTAGATAACAAGCATAATAATCCTCAACAGTACCTGACAGATTTAAATTTTCTGTCAGAATGGGACTCAATGCCTTCATCTTTGCGTTTCATGGGCAAGTGCTAGTCAAAATGAGCTATGCACGTACAACGTAGAGCTCACAGAAAGTTTACTGTCTGGATCCAGCCCAGACGGATGTTCAAAGAAAGTAATATTTTGCTTTCATAAGCAATGTTCCTCCCCCCATGAACCATGGACGTTGCCGTTGGTGGGGAGGCTTGCGTGCCTCAGCGATACAGATGGCTGTACCGTAGGTGCAACCACAACGGAGGGGTATCTGTTGAGAGGCCAGGCAAACGTGTGGTTCCTGAAGAGGGGCAGCAGCATTTTCAGTAGTTGCAGGGGCAACAGTCTGGATGATTGACTGATCTGGCCTTGCAACATTAACCAAAACGGCCTTGCTGTGCTGGTACTGCGAACGGCTGAAAGCAAGGGGAAACTACAGCCGTAATTTTTCCCGTGGACATGCAGCTTTACTGTATGATTAAATGATGATGGCATCCTCTTGGGTAAAATATTCCGGAGGTAAAATAGTCCCCCATTCGGATCTCCGGGCGGGGACTACTCAGGAGGATGTCGTTATCAGGAGAAAGAAAACTGGCGTTCTACGGATCGGAGCGTGGAATGTCAGATCCCTTAATCGGGCAGGTAGGTTAGAAAATTTAAAAAGGGAAATGGATAGGTTAAAGTTAGATATAGTGGGAATTAGTGAAGTTCGGTGGCAGGAGGAACAAGACTTCTGGTTAGGTGACTACAGGGTTATAAACACAAAATCAAATAGGGGTAATGCAGGAGTAGGTTTAATAATGAATAGGAAAATAGGAATGCGGGTAAGCTACTACAAACAGCATAGTGAACGCATTATTGTGGCCAAGATAGATACGAAACCCACACCTACTACAGTTGTACAAGTTTATATGCCAAATAGCTCTGCAGATGACGAAGAAATTGAAGAAATGTATGATGAAATAAAAGATATTATTCAGATAGTGAAGGGAGACGAAAATTTAAGAGTAATGGGTGACTGGAATTCGAGTGTAGGAAAAGGGAGAGAAGGAAACATAGTAGGTGAATATGGATTGGGGCTAAGAAATGAAAGAGGAAGCCGCCTAGTAGAATTTTGCACAGAGCACAACTTAATCATAGCTAACACTTGGTTTAAGAATCATGAAAGAAGGTTGTATACGTGGAAGAACCCTGGAGATACTAAAAGGTATCAGATAGATTATATAATGGTAAGACAGCGATTTAGGAACCAGGTTTTAAGTTGTAAGACATTTCCAGGGGCAGATGTGGACTCTGACCACAATCTATTGGTTATGACCTGTAGATTAAAACTGAAGAAACTGCAAAAATGAGGGAAATTAAGGAGATGGGACCTGGATAAACTGAAAGAACCAGAGGTTGTACAGAGTTTGAGAGAGAGCATAAGGGAACAATTGACAGGAATAGGGGAAAGAAATACAGTAGAAGAAGAATGGGTAGCTCTGAGGGATGTAGTAGTGAAGGCAGCAGAGGATAAAGTAGGTACAAAGACGAGGGTTGCTAGAAATCCTTGGGTAACAGAAGAAATATTGAATTTAATTGATGAAAGGAGAAAATATAAAAATGCAGTAAATGAAGCAGGCAAAAAGGAATACAAACGTCTCAAAAATGAGATCGACAGGAGTGCAAAATGGCTAAGCAGGGATGGCTAGAGGACAAATGTAAGGATGTAGAAGCTTCTCACTAGGGGTAAGATAGATACTGCCTACAGGAAAATTAAAGAGACCTTTGGAGAGAAGAGAACCACGTGTATGAATATCAAGAGCTCAGATGGCAGCCCAGTTCTAAGCAAAGAAGAGAAGGCAGAAAGGTGGAAGGAGTATATAGAAGGTTTATACAAGTGCGATGTACTTGAGGACAATATTATGGAAATAGAAGAGGATGTAGATGAAGACGAAATGGGAGATACGATACTGCGTGAAGAGTTTGACAGAGCACTGAAAGACCTGAGTCGAAACAAGGCCCCCGGAGTAGACAACATTCCATTAGAACTACTGACGGCCTTGGGAGAGCCAGTCATGACAAAACTCTACCAGCTGGTGAGCAAGATGTATGAGACAGGCGAAATACCCTCAGACTTCAAGAAGAATATAATAATTCCAATCCCAAAGAAAGCAGGTGCTGACAGATGTGAAAATTACCGAACTATCAGTTTAATAAGCCACGGCTGCAAAATACTAACGCGAATTCTTTACAGACGAATGGAAAAACTGGTAGATGCAGACCTCGGGGAGGATCAGTTTGGATTCCGTCGAAATGTTGGAACACGTGAGGCAATACTGACCTTACGACTTATCTTAGAAGAAAGATTAAGAAAAGGCAAACCTACGTTTCTAGCATTTGTAGACTTAGAGAAAGCTTTTGACAATGTTGACTGGAATACTCTTTTTCAAATTCTAAAGGTGGCAGGGGTAAAATACAGGGAGCGAAAGGCTATTTATAATTTGTACAGAAACCAGATGGCAGTAATAAGAGTCGAGGGGCATGAAAGGGAAGCAGTGGTTGGGAAAGGAGTGAGACAGGGTTGTAGCCTCTCCCCGATGTTATTAAATCTGTATATTGAGCAAGCAGTAAAGGAAACAAAAGAAAAATTTGGAGTAGGTATTAAAATTCATGGAGACGAAGTAAAAACTTTGAGGTTCGCCATTGACATTGTAATTCTGTCAGAGACGGCAAAGGACTTGGAAGAGCAGTTGAACGGAATGGACAGTGTCTTGAAAGGAGGATATAAGATGAACATTAACAAAAGCAAAACGAGGATAATGGAATGTAGTCAAATTAAATCGGGTGATGCTGAGGGAATTAGATTAGGAAATGAGACACTTAAAGTAGTAAAGGAGTTTTGCTATTTAGGAAGTAAAATAACTGATGATGGTCGAAGTAGAGAGGATATAAAATGTAGACTGGCAATGGCAAGGAAAGCGTTTCTGAAGAAGAGAAATTTGTTAACATCGAATATAGATTTATGTATCAGGAAGTCGTTTCTGAAAGTATTTGTTTGGAGTGTAGCCATGTATGGAAGTGAAACATGGACGATAACTAGTTTGGACAAGAAGAGAATAGAAGCTTTCGAAATGTGGTGCTACAGAAGAATACTGAAGGTAAGGTGGATAGATCACGTAACTAATGAGGAGGTATTGAATAGGATTGGGGAGAAGAGAAGTTTGTGGCACAACTTGACTAGAAGAAGGGATCGGTTGGTAGGACATGTTTTGAGGCATCAAGGGATCACAAATTTAGCATTGGAGGGCAGCGTGGAGGGTAAAAATCGTAGAGGGAGACCGAGAGATGAGTACACTAAGCAGGTTCAGAAGGATGTAGGTTGCAGTAGGTACTGGGAGATGAAGCAGCTTGCACAGGATAGAGTAGCATGGAGAGCTGCATCAAACCAGTCTCAGGACTGAAGACAACAACAACAACAACAACAACAACAAGCAATGTTATATTAATTATATGTGTGTGATACCATAAAATATTTGTGGTATCAACTACCATTTGATAATGAAGCTGTTAATGATCGTCAACATGACGTTATTTGAATGAACATCCTGAGACGTTTTAGGTTGCATTTTAGTTATGTGCTGTTGAATGAATGTTTGACATTGAGCCATGAATGTTATAGCCTCGTTTGCCAAATAGTTTACGTTCTTAAAAAAGAACTACAACTCTCATAAATTTCCCCATGTAAGGTCTGAACATAGCGTTCTATCAACGTTGACTCCCTCAAAGCAAAATTTTTCGTCATAGGTAACATGTTCCGTCCATAAATAAAGTGGAATGGTCTTTAAAAAATCTGGCTCTACAGAAACACAATCAGAACAAACGTATCTAGACAGGCATGAGTGGAGAACAGTATGAGATGCGACCATTTTTTGCCTTTATCATGGTTTGAACTCTGCTAGGGACATTTTGAATGAGGTATCTGAATGTTTGTGGAATGGTAGGCTGAGTCTTCCTCAAGAGCCCATTTCACAGAAGGTGGTGCTGTAGGACGATGGTGTGTAGTGAGAAGTCGATCTAACATTAAAAATATATTCCATTGGGTTCAGGTCCTGACTTTGAGCAGACGAGTCCATTTCATCAGTGTTATTGTGCACAAACCATTGCCTCACAAATGCTTGTTCATGACGGGGTGCATCGTCATACTGATCAATCGAGGCCTCCGAACTGTTCCTCTGCTGTACACAGTACACATTGCCATAAAATATATTCATGTCCTTACGCATTTAGCGTATTGCAAAGCACAATATCTGGAGAACATATAACCACGGAAAGTAGTCCCATACCAAAATGTCACTTGTAACTTACTTCACTGCTGGCACCACACATGATGAGAGGTATGTTCTCAAAGCATTCGTCGAACCCAAATTGCTTACATCGGACTGCCACAGGTAATAGCGTGATTCGTCAGTATGAATCACTCCTTCCGAGTCATCAAATGTCCAGTAGCGTAGCTCTTTACACAGGCTACAGAAATGTGTGGCTTATATGGCGTCTCGCCCCGGTGAGCCACTCGAAAGTCCTGGAGCTCGCGGACTTATCATGAAGTTAGCCACGCCGCGGCTCTGCATTCAGTTATGTCTTCGCTCTATTCTCGTATTGTTCTCATTATATACCATTGCTTTGCTCTCTCATTTCGCTAAATCTTCGGTTTTTTTGTTCGAATATTCTTTGGACTTTGACACTGTACCGTGATGTCCCTGTTGTCTCTTGAGCTTATGAGGTGGTGCTCAACCATTTAACGCATTTCTTTTAACGCCATACACACCGTAATTGTGCTATCTTGACAGCTGGTAGGACTTTGTAACTCACCCTGATTTCACATCGCTGTGTACACCCACCGTGCGCAATGGCTGACGGTCCCAGCCCATAACCACGCGAGGTCCGCCCGCTCTGCTGTGGTTGCTCCTGCACGTTTGCACGTCACAGTCTCCTCACCAACACTCCACCTGGACGGCTTTAAGTGGGTTCAAGTGCCCCTGATGGATTTGTTACTCAAGTGATATGCAATGACTACTTCATATTCGAAGTCAGTGAGCTGTCGTGACCTCCCAGTCTGCTATTACTGCTTCTCTGCTGACAACGTAATATTCTTCGCCTCCTTTTATACTGTCGCGGCCGCCTCTCATGACCCCTAGTGGTCAATTTCGTATTACTTTGGAGTGTCCAGATGCTGTTGGTCAGGTAGTGTACGTAACTGTGGCCGTCCGGTTCCAGGCGCTTCAGTCCGGAACCTCGCGACTACTACGGTCGCAGGTTGGAATTCTGCCTCGGGTGTGGATGTGTGTGATGTCCTTAGGTTAGTTAGGTTTAAGTAGTTCAAAGTTCTAGGGGACTGATGACCTCACATGTTAAGTCCCATATTGCTCAGAGCCATTTGTACGTAACTGTGTTTGTTGCGACTGCGTCAAACAATATAGTGTGAATGCCGAACAGGATCACAGAAGATATTAATATTTCATAAGACTCTGATAATCTACATTTATGTTTTAATAAACAGATTTCACCTATCGACAAAGAGAACTGAAATGTTTTTAATCTGGGGGCTAAATACGTCTCAACGGAAAAGTCTAGGATAGGGCTCTTACTAAAATACTCAGTACGAAGGTGGTGCATGCAATTTCACTGCATGACATGTATCTCTCATCACGCACTGGAAGGTCGAAGTTAAATTATTATACAGTTGACAAACTGTGTTCTCACACTTGCTGGCTGACGGAGAGAGTTCTCTGGATCGTGACTAAATCATGACGTATTGCTTTTAGCAGCAATTCTGAAAATGGTTCAAATGGCTCTGAGCACTATGGGACTCAACTTCTGAGGTCATTAGTCCTCTAGAACTTAGAACTAGTTAAACCTAACTAACCTAAGAACATCACACACATCCATACCCGAGGCAGGATTCGAACCTGCGACCGTAGCGGTCTCGCGGTTCCAGACTGCAGCGCCTAGAACCGCACCGCCGGAATTCTGAATAAACTGTTCTGTTGACAGTAGTGGATGTTTTGTCACGGAAGCTACAGCATGAGTTCTCTGCTGCACTGATTGTAACACTTAGGAGAGGTTGATTCAGTAGAAGCCATTCCAGTGTACACTGTACAAATTCGTAGTGGTTTATAGACATCCTGCCAGTAGGCATGCCAGAACTGAGATGTGTCACTTTGTTGCCTATCTGCAGGTGTCTAGGACTCTCCTCACGGGTTTTCTCTGTTCAGGTACATTTGTAAAGTGTGGGTGGCACTGAGGATGTTACCGAACTGGGGCTCTTACGGGGACCGTTCGCCGTTTATTCACGCAAACGTCAGAGTCACACCCGTGCAAGATCACGCCACAGGATCGCGGAAAATAGGAGGACTGAAAACGCATATGCTTCCTTTGCTGCTTCGAATCGCGTTCAAATTTCGTTGAATGCTTTTGAACGGTCTATTGTAGTTCCAGGCTACACACCACAGCAAAAGGTAGGACTGCACTGCACTCCAAAGGGCTGTTGCTGGTCCACGATGTTTTTAGAGAAGGTTTCAAGCGTCTGTGGGGTATCAGAAGTATCAAATATTGTCAAGAACGTCGTTACTCGTTGCACCACGAACAGTCGTTGCGCGACCACAAAATGAATGAGAATAAACACCTTACATTAAGCGGTGATTGCAGTAACGCCCTTTAAGCCACGCCCAGAGGCCTTTTGATGTCGTTTCTGTGCGGCGGGTTGTCTGAAATGTTTTCTTCGGCGAAACATAAGAAAGCCACGTGATTTCAGCGCTGGGCGTCGCCGTTCTAACCTCCAAAAGAAGGTGTGAAGTGTGAGTGAGAGGGGCTATGACGACCTTCCCATAGTGTGACACGTCCACGGTGGCGTTGGGAAGATTTGTGATAAAATTTGGTACTAATCTGACATCAATAACCCAACTTACACCTCATGAAGTTATATCTCGCATGGGTCCACGTGTTGCTGTTTGATGCGTCTGCGAGCCAGAGGTTGACGTCACAGGGCTTCGCACTCCTGTATCGTTACAGAGGAGGGTTGCAGTTACCTTTCAGCCAAATTTAAATCTTATACGTCGCGATGGAAGGAATTGGAGTCGTTTCGAAAAAAGTGATCCTTTAATTCTATCGGACTCTGTAGTGTCAGACATTCATCTTAATTTGAGGCAGAAATTTCTTAGTGTGTACCATACATTTCGGGGGCACAGCATGGTATGAACGTGAAACACAGATTACGAGAAAACTGGAACAGAGAATGTAACACTGCAAGTAGCGAACCTCCCTCACGTATGATGCTTTGCATGTAATGTTACTATAGTTTTTGTTTGTGTGGTCTTATACTTGTATCTTTGTAGTTGATACGTTTTGAGAGTAACTTTGGCTTCGCTCTCCTGCGCGCTTAAGTATCATTGCCAGTCATTTCTGAAATCTAACAGACAAATGGTTCAAATGGCTCTTAGCTCCATTGGACTTAATATCTGAGGTAATCAGTCCGCTTGACTTACAACTAATTAAACCTAACTAACCTAAGGACATCACACACTTCCATGCCCGAGACAGGATTCGAACCTGCGGCCGTAGCAGCAGCGTGGTTCCGGACTGAAGCGCCTAGAACCGCTCGGCCGTAGCGGATGGCTCTAACAGACAGAGATCGAGTCGTGAACATAGCATGGACAGTCAGAAACGAATATTTTTGTAAACTTCGTATTATTGTCGCTGTTTGTGGGGTGAATTTGTATTTACGTAAGGAGAACAATAAAAAAGTGGCCTTGAAATGTGAATTTGTGGTTCTTCGTTTCATTTTATGGCATATGCAGCGTGTTTGAAGAACTGGAATAATATTACGATGAGCAACATGGTACCGGCAGTATTAATTTTCTAGTTTATAAGGACAATCGATGCGTCTGAGATGTGACGCTGTGGAAGTATGTTGAAAATAGTATGTACTGGGATGGCTCTGAACACTATGGGACTTAACATCTATGGTCATCAGTCCCCAAGAACTTAGAACTACTTAAACCTAACTAACCTAAGGCCATCACACAACACCCAGCCATCACGAGGCAGAGAAAATCCCTGACCCCGCCGGGAATCGAACCCGGGAACCCGGGCGTGGGAAGCGAGAACGCTACCGCACGACCACGAGATGCGGGCTGCTGGGATGGTAAGTAATTTGGAGCTTCTCCGCAGAATCGGCAGCGAGGGGAACATATGGAAATTGTGGAGAACAAACAGCATGCCAGAATGTGTTAAGACGCCTGAGAACAGCTTCGATGGTACTGAGGGAACTGTAGAAGATATAAACTGCATGGGAAGACAGAAATTGGAATATATCCGAGAAGTAACTGGGGACGTTGGTTCCAAGTCTTAGTTTCAAATGAAGACGTTGGTACAGCAGAATGATTCGTGGTGGACTGCTCCAAACCAGTTGAAAGACAGACGTCGAAAGTAAAGTTAATGAATTTTAATTTTTACTCATTGAAGAGGCTAAGCAATGGTATCATATTGTTTCAATAAATAGTGTTCACATTTAAAAACAGATTCCCTTCTACACGCAAAACCAGAAGTAAAGCTACTCTAATTGACTTGGTTAGAGTAAGTCATTTTTGAATAATACGGAAGTACGTAACTACTCAGAAGAGTGCACGACAGATTCGTACCTTGAAACTTCTCTCGGATCCCGCGAGAGAGCGGAGAAACGTATATGTACTTGGCAGTTCTCAGTCCCTGCCAGCTACTGGCGGAGAAATGAATACGTTCCAGCCGCGATGCAACGGACTGCTTCTTCCATAGGAGTGAATACGTTGCCGACTCCCGCATAACACCATGATGTCAAGGCATCAGGGAGTGATCTGTACCTATGAAAGCTACAATGCGTCACTCTAAGGCTGTCTATTGCATTGACAACGTATGGATGCTATTGAGCTGTTTCCAGTTACTGAAAATCTGACGACAAGAAGAAAAGCATTGTAATAAATAGTGAATAGTTTTCTAATATCTAAAAAAAAGAAAGAAAATGGTTAACCACAGCGAGCTTTTCTCTTAGTGCGTCCTGTTCTGTTTATATAATAGGGTACAGTGTGAGAAATAGTATTTGTTTCATACGTACGAAATTCCCCTAAAATTATTGAGATACTTGGGAGAGTGAACCATGACAAAACTAATCCATTTGATGTGCAAAACGTATGAGGTAAACAAAATATCGCCTGACTTCCAGAGGAATGTACACTCGTGTCCAGAAAAAGCAGAACACCTTGAACGACTAGAGGGAGGACATTCATATTCACAGGACACGCATAAAGTATGTAATGCAGACACTATTAGCATGTCAGTCACCTCGGTTCAGCATATGTCGTGTTGCTTAGTACGCACAGGGTCCGCCATGGGCCCTCATAAATTGTTCCATGCGTGATGACATTCGCGCGTATGAGGTGCGAATGGCATCCTGTGGTATAGTCATCTATGCTTCATTCACCTGGTTCCAAAGTTCATTTGTGGTGGTTGGCATTGGTTCACAGCGCTGCGTATGTCGTTTCCCCATGTCCCACACAGTTTCGATTGGTGACGAGTCTGGTGATCTGGCGGGTCAGGGAAAACGGCTGAATTCCGTGACACCAAGAAGGTACGTTTTACGTGTTCATGCAGAAACATGTGGTCGTGCATTGGCTAGCTGAAAAGTGGTGTCCGCTGTGTTGTACAGAAAGGGTATTGCTAAAGGTAGCAGGATGTCATTCACGTAGGGCACACTATTCACAGTGGACATGCACCAGCTATGATTTGTGGTGATACCCAATAGCATCCCACACCATAAGACCTTGAATTGGCGCTATATGTCTTGTGCAAATGCAGTCACTGTGATGATGCTCCCCCTGTCTGGGGCGAATCAAAATGCGATCGTAATTTTAAAAGAAACAGAACCTTGATTCGTCCGCAGTGACATCGTGCCATACACCAGTTGGTGTCTAGCATGTTTCTCCATATTCCTCAAAGGTAGGTGGAGAAGTAATAAAAAGCGAACTGTCACCCCTGATAGTGTACGATGTGTTCCACTGTTTCAGAGTTGCGCCAGAGCCGAGGATTACGCAGATCTGTCCTGCAACGCCGTTAGGATAAGGGTGTTGACCTTTCCGGGCGAGGGGGTGAGGGGCTTGGTGGCGATCATGGTGGTGGTCTGGGTGGTGCGGCCTAACCATATCATCGTGTTCTACGGCCATTTTTGAACCATTCTCTACACACCCGTTGCACTGGCGAAACACTGATTCCTACACGACCATCTGTTTCGCGGATGGATACATCACATTCTCCCATACCAATAACGCGTCCTCTTTCAAACTCATTGATTTGACGACACGATTCGGGCATTTGTTTGTGATGCAATCTGCACGTCTGCTCAAGTCACGCTGATATCCTTACCTTCTGTTTTACAGCGACAATGGGAGCGACAGACACATTTTAGCGGTTGGTTGTGTTGCGCCGCGCTGTCGATGTTAACCTTAAACCAGCAGGCCGACATGCTTCAAATGCTAATCCTTTCTGCAGAACGTACTAATGCTAATGTATACGTCCAGTGAAAATGAACGTCATGCTCTCTAGTCGTCCAAGGCGTTCTTCTTTTTCTGAATATGAGTGCAATAATTGGAATTCCAAAAAAAAAAGACAGGTATTGACAGGTGCGAATATTTCCAATCACTTTAATAAGTTATAATTGTAAGATAGTGACTCAAATTATTTACAGAAGAACAGAAGAATTGCCAAAAGACGTCCTCAGGAAAAATCAGGTTATGAAGATTTCCAGAATGAGATTTTCACTCTGCAGCGGAGTGTGCCCTGATAGGAAACTTCCTGGCAGATTAAAACAGCGTGCCCAACCGAGACTCGAACTCGGGACCTTTGCTTTCCGCGGCCGAGTGCTCTACCAACTGAGCTACCGAAGCACGACTCGCGCCTGCTCCTCACAGCTCTACTTCTGCCAGTACCTCGTCTCCTACCTTCCAAAATTTACAGAAGCTCTCCTGCGAACCTTGCAGAACTAGTAGTCCTGAAAGAAAGGATACTGCGGAGACATAGCTTAGCCACAGCCTGGGGGATGTTTCCAGAATGAGATTTTCACTCTGCAGCGGAATGTGCGCTGATATGAAACTTTCTGGCAGATTAAGACTGTGTGCCCGACCGAGACCCGAACACGGGACCGGTCCCGAGTTCGAGTCTCGGTTGGGCACACAATTTTAATCTGCCAGGAAGTTTCAGGTTCTGAAGATATTTCGGAACATATGATGCTATACTGACCAAACGACTTATGACACAGGTTAAAAGAAGTTCAAATGCGTGTGAATTAATAGGGACCAAGCTGCTGAGGTCATCGGTCCCTAGAGTTACAGACTACATAAACTAACTTATGCTAAGAACAACAGCAGACACACCCATGCCCGAGGGTGGACTCGAACTTCCGGCGGGAGGGGCTGCGCAGTCCGTGACATGGTACCTCTAACCGTGCGGCCACTCCACGTGGCTAAAATAAGTAAACCAACCTTTAAAGCCTTTGTAGACTTGGCTAAAGCTTTTGGTATGTATAGACTTAGCTAAAGCTTTGATATTAACGAGTGGAAGACATTTCTCGAAACACTGAAAGTAGCAGTGATAAAATACAGGGAGTGAACGTTTATTTACAACTAGTACAGAAATCAGATCGCACTTGTAAGGGTCGAAGAACATGAAAACCAAACAGTGGTTAATAAGGGAGTTTGATAATATTGTAGTCTATTGCCTGTATTAACGAAACCGTGGACTGAGCGAGCGGTAAAGGAAACCAAGAAGAAATGCTAAAAAAGGAATTAAATATCACGGAGAAGAAATAAAAATCTTTGACGCTTGGTGATAATGTGCAAATTCTGCTAATTCTGCCAGAGACTGCAAGAGGCATGGAACAGATGTTGAACGGAATGTATTGTGTCTTGAAAAGTGATTGTAAGATGATCGTCAACAAAAGTAAAAGAAGATAATGGAATGTAGCCGAATTAAATCATACGATAATACGGGAACAAGAGACACAAAAGTAGTAGACAAGTCTCACTATTTTGGCCACAACTTAACTGATGGTGAGCGGAGGTGAGAGAATATAAAAAGCACACCGGCAAAAACAAGAGAAGCATTCCCGAAAAACAGGAATTTGTTAACATCTAACATAAATCGAAGTGCCAGGAAGCCTTTTCTGAAGGTATTTGTCTGGAGTGTAGCCTTGTGTGGAAATGAAATGTGGACGATAAGCAGTTTAGATAAAAAAAGAACGGAACTCTTGAAATGTGACCCTACAGGAGTACGCTGAAAATTATATAGGTAGATGGGGTAACTAATTAGGAGGCATTGATTCGAATTGGAAAAAGAAAAGAAATTTATGGTATATCTCGACTAAAAGAAGCGAATGGCTGAAGTACACATCATGAAACTTTAAGGAATCGTGAATTTGTTGCTGAAGTGAAGTGTGTGTGAAGGGGCGGGTGAAGGGGGCCAGGGGTTAAAAATTGTAGAGCGTGATCTAGGTATGAGTGCTGAGAAGAGGTTCATACGTATATAGGTTGCAGCAGTTTTTCAGAGATGATGAGGTTTAGGCAGGATAGATTAGCGCAGAGCTTCTCAGCCCCCAACCTCCGTGACGCGACAAACTGGTGTGTCGCAAGTACGGTCGGGTGTGTAGCAATTCTAGTATTCCGACGATAAAATGTTCATATGTTCCTATTAAAAACTCTCACGTAATAAATTTGTAAAATTAGTATCTCACAGTCGTTTCATAATTTCAGGAATATATTGTATTTACATTACGTGTTTGCTTTTTTTGTACCTAGGAAAAAATCGCATGTAGGAGTGTCGCTTGGATCTGAAACGTTCTTGTGTGACACAAAGGAAAAGAAAACATGTTGAGAAACGGGGCACTAGCGTACACAGTTGCATCAGACCAGTCTTCGAACTGAAAGGCACAATGACAACAAGTACGAATAATTAGCAGTGTCATCGCAATAGTTAAAAACATATCACCTCCTGTGGTGTTGCTAGGTCCATCGTATTCAAATAAAATGGCTCTGAACACTATGGGACTTAAATCTGAGGTCATCAGTCCCCTAGAACTTAGAACTACTTAAACCTAACTAACCTAAGGGCATCACACACTTCCATGCCCGAGGCAGGATTCGAACCTGCGACCGTAGCGGTCGCCCGGTTCCAGACTGAAGCGCCTAGAACCGCTCGGTCACAACGGCCGGCTCCATCGCATTCTCGTAGGCTTTGACATACACTGAGCAAAGGTAGACGTGTTGGGTGTAGAGAGGCAGGACGGTAAAAGTGCTCCACAGATTTTGCTGTTCACCTTTAAACAGACAAGATATTTGCTGTGCTATGCACGGCGTGTCGTCAGTCTGCTGTTAAAATTCCCGCTAGTTAGAAACAAACTATAGCTCTCGGCAGAAGGGTTGGAGGTTTTCTCGGATTCCGTACGCCCCAACCGTAATACTTTATAATTATTACTGGAAAAATTGTAAGCCTCTAAGACAACTGTTCATGAGTGCACATGAAAATGCACCAGATCGATTGCTTGATGGTTCGTTTTACGCAGATAACTAGTGCACATAACTATACCACTCGCTAGATCTCTTAGCGTGTGATTCTTACTGCCGGATTCTTTAAGAAGAATGTTTCATTCCTTCCGTTTCTGATGGCATAACCGAGCGCCCGTAAAACCTCTATCAAGAAAGTCAAACGAGTACTTCAGCTGAAAGGGACCACTAAGTTTAAAAGTGTCGCATATACAGGTTGTTTCAAAAATGACCGGTATATTTGAAACGGCAATACAAACTAAACGAGCAGCGTTTGTTGCAATATTCTTGGGACAACAGTACATTTTCAGGCAGACAAACTTTCGAAATTACAGTAGTTACAATTGTCAACAACAGATGGCGCTGCGGTCTGGGACACACTATAGTACGATATTTTCCACATATCCACCATGCGTAGCAATAATATGGCGTAGTCTTTGAATGAAATTACCCGAAACCTTTGACAACGTGTCTGGCGGAATGGCTTCACATGCAGATGAGATGTACTGTTTCAGCTGTTCATTTGTTTCTGGATTCTGGCGGTACACCTGGTCTTTCAAGTGTCCCCACAGAAATAAGTCACAGGGGTTCATGTCTGGCGAATAGGGAGGCCAATCCACGCCGCCTCCTGTATGTTTCGGATTGCCCAAAGCAACCACACGATCATCGAAATATTCATTCAGGAAATTAAAGACGTCGGCTGTGCGATGTGGCCGGGCACCATCTTGCATAAACTACTAGGTGTTCGCAGTGTCGTCTAAGGCAGTTTGTACCGCCACAAATTCACGAAGAATGTCCAGATAGCGTGATGCAGTAATCGTTTCGGATCTGAAAAATGGGCCAATGATTCCTTTGGAAGAAATGGCGGCCCAGACCAGTACTTTTTGAGGATGCAGGGACGATGGGACTGCAACATGGGGCTTTTCGGTTCCCCATATGCGCCAGTTCTGTTTATTGACGAAGCTGTCCAGGTAAAAATAAGCTTCGTCAGTAAACCAAATGCTGCGCACATGCATATCGCCGTCATCTATCCTGTGCACTATATCGTTCTCTCGTGCAGCAATGGTAGCGGCGCTGAGGGGTTGCCGCATTTGAATTTTGTATGGATAGAGATGTAAACTCTGGCGCATGAGACGATACGTGGACGTTGGCGTCATTTGGACCGCAGCTGCAACACGGCGAACGGAAACCCGAGGCCGCTGATGGATCACCTGCTGCACTAGCTGCACGTTGCCCTCTGTGGTTGCCGTACGTGGTCGCCCTACCTTTCCAGCACGTTCATCCGTCACGTTCCCAGTCCGTTGAAATTTTTCAAACAGATCCTTTATTGTATCGCTTTTCGGTCCTTTGGTTACATTAAACCTCCGTTGAAAACTTCGTCTTGTTGCAACAACACTGTGTTCTAGGCGGTGGAATTCCAACACCAGAAAAATCCTCTGTTCTAAGGAATAAACCATGTTGTCCACAGCACACTTGCACGTTGTGAACAGCAAACGCTTACAGCAGAAAGACGACATACAAAATGGCGCACCCACAGACTGCGTTGTCTTCTATATCTTTCACATCACTTGCAGCGCCATCTGTTGTTGAAAATTGTAACTACTGTAATTTCGAAAGTTTGTCCGCCTGAAAATGTACTGTTGTCCCAAGCATATTGCAACAAACGGTGTATTTCTATCGCTGCTCGTTTAGTTTTTATTGCCGTTTCAAATATACCGGTCATTTTTGAAACACCCTGTACACACAGAAGTCGTATCTAGTTCGTAAGTGAACAGTATGAAATTTCGTAGAATTCATCTTTGCATGGTGATAAGGACATGAAATTGTGATCGATAATAGTGACAATAAGGCCTAAACGACAATATCTACTCGTTGATATACCTAATGGTTTGATTAAAAGAAGCAAGAGTGGCAATACTTGTTGAGCACGCCTCAGTAGCGACTACTCACCACAAGACACAGGAGAAGAGCTGCCACTGTCGCCCTCATGATGCTGAAGGATGGCTGAGATCAGGGAATGCATGTCTTTTATGTGTCACAGCGTTGCGTGACGTTCTCCTGTCGTGACTGTACAACAAAGATTTCGAAAATAGACCTGAATATTGCTGATATAACGCAACATCAGGTTGCTTCCAGAGGCTACAGAACACAACTGTGAAGGTGTTAACAGCTTTCGTACTCTCTTTACTACAGTGTGGAAACGTACAGTTATGCTCGCATGGCACCCGAGCTTTTATTTTTTACAGCAAATGCGCTTTTAATGTATGACATAAAAGGGTGTGATGGCGCAGAGACCTTTACGGGTGTGCGTATTCTTATTGTGAAGAAATTTCTGGAATGAGAAGGAGAGAAGATGTTCTTTCACAGCAAGTTTTGCTATGTAACTATGCTCTCTCAGGGTCCAGTCCGACTCCTTTCCTGCATCACTCTAGCTCTATGAGCATTTTATTATACGAGATAATTATTTATCTCGATACATGCTCCCTGAACTTCATAACAGTCAAAGTGGATGTTTCAACAGAATCTAATCAATGCCCAAGTTCTTTTTAAAAAATAGAGGCACTTTCATTTTATATTAAACCACTTCTATAGGTACATTTTCGCCTACATGTTCATCTACATTTATACTCTGCAAATCACTTTGAAGTACTTGGCAGAGGTTACTTCTCATAGTAAGATACATTGAAGTTGGTTTCCGATGCACTCCTGTATAGAAAGTTGATTTCATCAACGCCTCTCTACACTCTGTAAACATGTTTTCACGGTCCCTGTCAGAGGAAGGGTGGGGTTGTAGTGTATTCCTACATTCGTGACTTAAGAGTGTTTCTTGAAATTTTGTATATCTTTGTGGATCTGCTGGCTTCTATTTTACAGAGTCTGCACCTTTAGTTTTTTTGGCGCGACGCTCTACCATCTGGCGCACGAACCTATGCCGTACTGTTTTTAAGTTCAACATCCCCTGTTACTCCTAACTGGTATTGGTCAAGCGTACCTGAGCAATATTAATCGATACGTCTCACCAGTGCTTGTAAGAAATCTGTTTAGCTGATTCATTGCATTTACCTAGTATTCCAACGTCCTCAATTATTCGCTGCATGTATTCCAATCTCTGTCCTCCCCTACAGTTTTTGTCCTCTACAGCTCCCTCTAGTACCATGGAAGTTAGTCCCTGATGTCTTAATAGATGTCCTATCGGCTTGTCCCTTCTTTTTATCACTGTTTCCCATATATTCCTTCGCTCCCTGATTCTGCGTTGAACCTTCTCATTGCATACGTTATCAGCCCACCTAATTTCCTCTGTAACACCATATCTTACATGTTTCCATTCTCTTTTGTTCCGGTTTTCCCACAGTCCAGGTTTCACTACCACACAATGCTCTGCACCAACCGTACATTCTCGGAAATTTATTCCTCAAATTAAGGCATGTGTTTGATATCAGTATAATTCTCTCGGCCAGAAATACCTGTTTACTTGTACCAATCTGCTTTTTAGTCCGCCTGGCTTCGTTCGTCATGGGTTATTTTGCTGCGTAGGTAGCTGAACCCTTGAACCTGATCTGCTTCGTGATTCCCCATTACGATGTTAAGTTTCGCGCTGTTCTCATTTCTGCTCCTTCTCATTACTTTCATCTTTCTTCCATTTACTGTCAATCCATATTCTGCACTCATTAGTCTTTTGATTCCATGCAAGAGGTCCTGTAATTATTCTTCATTTTCAAACGGTATAGCAATGTCATCCGAGAATCTTATCATTGATATCCTTTCATCATGAATTTTAATTCCGCTCTTGAATCTTTCTTTTATTTCCATCATTGCTGCTTCGATGTATAGAATGAGGAGTAGGGACGAAAGACTACATTCCTGTCTTACACCATTTTTTATCGTTCTTGGTCATCCAGGGGTATTATTCTCTCTCGGTTCTTGTATACAGGGTGGTCCACTGATCGTGACCGGGCCAAATATCTCACGAAATAAGCGTCAGACGAAAAAACTACAAAGAACGAAACTCGTCTAACATGAAGTGGGAAACCAGATGGCGCTATGGTTGGCCCGCTAGATGGCGCTGCCATAGGTCAAACGTATATCAACTGCAATTTTTTTTAAATATGAACCCCTATTTTTTATTAAATATTCGTGTAGTGCGTAAAGAAATATGAATGTTTTAGTTGGACCACTTTTTTCGCTTTGTAATAGATGGCGCTGTAATAGTCACAAACATATGGCTCACAATTTTAGACGAACAGTTGGTGACAGGTACGTTTTTTTAAAATTAAAATACAGAACGTAGATACGTTTGAAGACTTTATTTTGGTTGTTCCAATGTGATACATGTACCTTCGTGAATTTACCATTTCTGTGAACGCATGCTGTTACAGCGTGATTACCTGTAAATACCACATTAATACAATAAATGCTGAAAATGATGTCCGTCAACCTCAATACATTTGGCAATAAGTGTAAAGACATTCCTCTCAACAGCGAGTGGTTCGCCTTCCGTAATGTTCGCACATGCATTGACAATGCGCTGACGCATGTTGTCAGGCGTTGTCGGTGGATCACGATAGCAAATATTCTTCAACTATCACCACAGAAAGAAATCCGAGGACGTGAGATCCGGTGAACGCGCGGGCCATGGTATGGTGCTTCGACGACCAATCCACCTGTTATGAAATATGCTACTCAATACCGCTTCAACCGCAGGCGAGCTATCTCCCGGACATCCATCATGTTGGAAGCACATCGCCATTCTGTCATGTAGTGAAACATCTTATAGTAACATCGGTAGAACAGAGCGTAGGAAAACAGCGTACACTGCACCATTTAGATTTCCATCGATAAAATGGGGGCCAATTATCCTTCCTCCCATAATGCAGCACCAAACATTAACCCGCCAAGGTCGCTGATGTTCCACTTGTCGCAGCCATCGCGGATTTTCCGTTGCCCAGTAGTGCATATTATGCCGGTTTACGTTACCGCTGCTGGTGAATGACACTTCGTCGCTAAATAGAACGCGTACAAATAATCTGTCATCGTCTCGTAATTTCTCTTGTGCCCAGTGGCAGAACTGTACACAACGTTCAAAGTCGTCGCCATGCAATTCCTGGTGCATATAAATGTGGTACGGGTGCAGTCGATGTTGATGTAGCGTTCTCAACACCGACGTTTTTGAGATTCCCGATTCTCGCGCTATTTGTCTGTTACTGATGTGCGGATTAGCCCCGACAGCAGCTAAAACACCTACTTGGGCATCATCATTTGTTGCAGGTCGTGGTTGACATTTCACATGTGGCTGAACACTTCTTGTTTCCTTAAATAACGTAACTATCCGGCGAACGGACTGGACACTTGGATGATGTCGTCCAGGATACCGAGCAGCATACATAACACACGCCCGTTGGGCATTTGATCACAATAGCCATACATCAACACGATATCGACATTTTCTGCAGTTGGTAAACGGTCCATTTTAATACGGGTAGTGTATCACGAAGCAAATACCGTCCGTACTGGCGGAGTGTTACGTGATACCATGGGCGTTTGTGACTATTACAGCGCCATCTATCCCAATGCGAAAAAACTGGTCCAACTAAAACATTCATTCTTCTTTACGTACTACACAAATATGTACAAAAAATGGGGGTTCCTATTTTTAAAAAAAACAGTCGATATCCGTTTGACCTATGGCAGCGCCGGCAGAAGTGGTCGTGCGGTTCTAGGCGCTGCAGTGTGGAACCGCGAGACCGCTACGGTCGCAGGTTCGATTCCTGCCTCGGGCATGGATGTGTGTGATATTCTTAGGTTAGTTAGGTTTAACTAGTTCTAAGTTCTAGGGGACTAATGACCTCAGAAGATGAGTCCCATAGTGCTCAGAGCCATTTGAACCATTTGAACCTATGGCAGCGCCATTTAGCGGGCCAACCATAGCGCCATCTGGTTTCCCCCTTCAAGCTAGACGAGTTTCGTTCTTTGTAGTTTTTTCGTTTGATGCTTATTTCGTGAGATAGTTGGCCCGGTCACTATCAATGGACCACGCTGTATATTGTGTAATGTACGTCTTTTCCATTAGCTTACCCCTTTTTTTCTCAAAATTTACAACGTCGTTCAACATTTCAGATTGTCGTATGCCTTTTCCAGATCGACAAGTCTTATGAACGTCTCTTGGTTTTTCTTTATTGTTGCTTCCATTACCAACCGCAGTGTCAAAATTACCTCTCTGTTGCCTTTGCTTTTCTTAAAGCAAATTTAGTCGTCATCCAACATATCCCCAATTTCCTTTTCCATTATTGTGCACATCATTGTAGTCAGCAGTTTGAATGCATGAGGTGTTATGTGGGTTGTGGGATAATTCTCGCACCTATCTGCTCTTGTCATGTTCGGAATTATGTGGAAGATGCTTTTCCCGAGAATCTGATGGTATATTGCGAGTCTCGCACATTCTTTACACACCAACATCAATAGTTTTTTTGTTGCTACTTCCCCAAAAGACTTAGGAAATTCTGATGGAATGCTATCTATCCCTTCTCGCTTATTTGGTCTTAAGTCGTCCAAAGATCTTTTAAATTTTGATTCTAATACTTGATATCCTATCCCGTCTATATCGACTCCTGTTTCTTCTTTTATCACATCAGACAATCTTCCCCCCCATAGATGCCTTAAATGTGCTCTTTCGACCTATCCACTCTCTCCTCTGAGTCTAAAAGAGGAATTCCCGTTGCACTCTTAATGTTACCAAACTCGTTTTTAATTTCTCCGAAGGTTCTTTTTTTGTATGCTGAGGCAGTTCTTCCGACAGTCCTTTCCTTCTCGAGTTCTTCATATTTTCCTGCAGTCGTTTCGCCTTAACCTTTTACAATCTTCTGTTTTCTTCTGCATGAATAGTAGTTATATGTCTCCAAGAGTTGCATTTATTTGACAGTTTACTGTGTTTTCAGACCTTGGAATATCTAAGAACGCAACTATGATGTCTTTTCCAAACTTACTTACTTGCTATAACACGGGGATGTTTATCACTCAGTGCTGCAGAATTTGCTAACTGTACACGTCTAGTACCTGATCAGACCAGCAGTTGAAGGACTACAGAGACTTTTTTCTAGATGTACAAGTCTCTCGGTAGGCTGAACATCATGAAAAGCGTTGCTGACTTTGAGACGAACCAAATAAAATGTATTGGTGTCATGTTAGTAGTAATGGGTCAACCAGCACAAAAATTCACTAAATTAGATGCAGCCTATGATCTCGGTGGGTTACTGTTGAGTCTGCATTTAGAAATCGAATATGTACAGGTGTGATAGCTAACAGGGTTGTGTTTACAGAACCTAGACATTTCTTGGATGGCGATCCTCACATTTTTCATAACATAGTTCATCCAACTAAACATCTTAAAATCAACTTCCCACTAGACTGCCACTTTATCTTGCCTAAGTCTGGTGAAATAAAGAAAATGTACTTCAACACAAGGAATTCTGTTTTAACACAGTCCGAAATCAGTGACGAGTTGTGCTTGAGTAATGCTATTGATAAGCTGTTACAGAAGCTTGAGACTTATCAGAGAGAGATTCTGGCTGGTTGTTAAAGGACATAGTTCAGCTATGTGTTAATGAAAATACAGTGTTTATGCAGAACTATACGCAATTCTGCCAAAAGTGATAGCAGATAAATGTGCAATAACTAATTCGAAGGACAATGTCTGTCATAAGTGGTTAGATTCAGCCGGATTCTGTCTTGTAAATAAGGAAGCACAACATGTTTCTAAGTGTTCTGTATGCAAACAAATTAAACTTTGGCAACATACCGTTCCATAACAGCTGAGACGTCTTCATATTTTCGAAAAAGAAAATGAAGATGTCTCTGTAAATATCCACGGCATTCTCATTATGAATGGATGAATGTGGAAGACAGGAGAGATGAGTAAGAATTTCTAGTTGTACCACCCTGTCACGAAGTACCATCGTGAGAAAGATATAAGTCTACTGACGTATCGGATCGCTAGTATAAATAAATACCATTGCTATTACATAAACTCATTCCTTGGTAGCCAGTGTCATAACTGTTCATCAGCATTCAGTTGCTGTATGTGAATGTGCTAGTTTTATTCTAATGGAAAGTTAGATGCACACTCACTTGTGCGCACAGTGTTCAGGCAGTTAAAAGAATCATCCACAAAGCAGAGAAACAGTTCAAAAAAATTAGTCTTATACAACAAAGAAGCAGGACCCGTGGTGTAGGGGTAGCGTCTTTGATTCACAATCAAAACGGATTCGATCCCCGCCACTGCCTTAATTTTGATAAATAATCAGCATTGGCGGCCGAAGACTTCCGGCATAAGAAGTCAGCCTCATTCTGCCAACGGCCTTGTCAAAGAGGGCGGAGGAGCGGATAGAGGTTCAGGGCACTCTCTTGTCCTAGGGGTGGGAAATTGCCCCTAAAGGCGGAAGAATCAGCAATGATCAACGACATGAGGATGCAGAAGGCAATGGAAACCACTGCATTAAAGACACGTAACGTGTATCCACAGGACATGTGGCCTGTAGCTGAAGAAGTGTCATGATGATCTCTCCATTGGCAAAAGATTCCGGAATAGTCCCCCATTCGGATCTCCGGGAGGGGACTGCCAAGGGGGAGGTTACCATGAGAAAAAGATTGAATAATCAACGAAAGGATAATGTTCTACGAGTCGGGGCGTGGAATGTCAGAAGCTTGAACGTGGTAGGGAAACTAGAAAATCTGAAAAGGGAAATGCAAAGGCTCAACTAGATATAGTAGGGGTCAGTGAAGTGAAGTGGAAGGATGACAAGGATTTCTGGTCAGATGAGTATCGGGTAATACCACCAGCAGCAGAAAATGGTATAACAGGTGTAGGATTCGTTATGAATAGGAAGGTAGGGCAGAGGGTGTGTTACTGTGAACAGTTCAGTGACCGGGTTGTTCTAATCAGAATCGACAGCACACCAACACCGACAACGATAGTTCAGGTATACATGCCGACGTCGCAAGCTGAAGATGAACAGATAGAGAAAGTGTATGAGGATATTGAAAGGGTAATGCAGTAAGTAAAGGGGGACGAAAATCTAATAGTCATGGGCGACTGGAATGCAGTTGTAGGGGATGGAGTAGAAGAAAAGGTTACAGGAGAATATGGGCTTGGGACAAGGAATGAAAGAGGAGAAAGACTAAATGAGTTCTGTAACAAGTTTCAGCTAGTAATAGCGAATACCCTGTTCAAGAATCACAAGAGGAGGATGTATACTTGGAAAAGGCCGGGAGGTACGGGAAGATTTCAATTAGATTACATCATGGTCAGACAGAGATTCCGAAATCAGATACTGGATTGTAAGGCGTACCCAGGAGCAGATATAGACTCAGATCACAATATAGTAGTGATGAAGAGTAGGCTGAAGTTCAAGACATTAGTCAGGAAGAATCAATACGCAAAGAAGTGGGATACGGAAGTTCTAAGGAATGACGAGATACGTTTGAAGTTCTCTAACGCTATAGATACACCAATTGGGAAAAGCGCAGTAGGCAGTACAGTTGAAGAGGTATGAACATCTCTAAAAAGGCCCATCACAGAAGTTGGGAAGGAAAACATAGGTACAAAGAAGGTAGCTGCGAAGAAACCATGGATAACAGAAGAAATACTTCAGTTGATTGATGAAAGGAGGAAGTACAAACATGTTCCGGGAAAATCAGGAATACAGAAATACAAGTCGCTGAGGAATGAAATAAATAGAAAGTGCAGGGAAGCTAAGACGAAATGGCTGCAGGAAAACTGTGAAGACATCGAAAAAGATATGATTGTCAGAAGGACAGACTCAGCATACAGGAAAGTCAAAACAGCCTTTGGTGATATTAAAGGCAACGGTGGTAACATTAAGAGTGCAACGGGAATGCCACTGTTAAATGCAGAGGAGAGAGCAGATAGGTGGAAAGAATACATTGAAAGCCTATATGAGGGAGAAGATTTGACTGATGTGATAGAAGAAGAAACAGGAGTCGATTTAAAAGAGATAGGGGATCCACATTAGAATCGGAATTAAAAGAGCTTTGGAGGACTTACGGTCAAATAAGGCAGAAGGGATAGATAACATTCCATCAAAATTTCTAAAATTATTAGGGGAAGTGGCAACAAAACGACTATTCACGTTGGTGTGTAGAATATATGAGTCTGTCGACATACCATCTGACTTTCGGAAAAGCATCATCCACACAATTCCGAAGACGGCAAGAGCTGACAAGTGCGAGAACTATCGCACAATCAGCTTAACAGCTCATGCATCGAAGCTGCTTACAAGAATAATATACAGAAGAATGGAAAAGAAAATTGAGAATGAGCTAGGTGACGATCAGTTTGGCTTTAGGAAAAGTAAAGGCACGAGAGAGGCAATTCTGACGTTACGGCTAATAATGGAAGCAAGGATGAAGAAAAATCAAGGCACGTTCAGAGGATTTGTCGATCTGGAAAATAGTGTTCGACAATATAAAATGGTGCAAGCTGTTCGAGATTCTGAAAAAGTAGGGGTAAGCTATAGGAAGAGACGGGCCATATACAATATGTACAAGAACCAAGAGGGAATAATAAGAGTGGACGATCAAGAACGAAGTGCTCGTATTAAGAAGGGTGTAAGACAAGGCTGTAGCCTTTCGCCCCTACTCTTCATTCTTTACATCGAGGAAGCAATAATGGAAATAAAAGAAAGGTTCAGGAGTGGAATTAAAATACAAGGTGAAAGGATATCAATGAAACGATTCGCTGATGACATTGCTATCCCGAGTGAAAGTGAAGAAGAATTAAATGATCTGCTGAACGGAATGAACAATCTAATGAGTACACAGTATGGTTTGAGAGTAAATCGGAGAAAGACGAAGGTAATGAGATGTAGTAGAAATGAGAACAGTTAGAAACTTAACATCAGGATTGCTGGTCACGAAGTCAATGAAATTAAGGAATTCTGCTACCTAGACAGTAAAATAACCAATGACGGACGGAGCAAGGAGGACATCAAAAGCAGACTCGCTATGGCAAAAAAGACATTTCTGGCCAAGAGAAGTCTACTAATATCAAATACCGGCCTTAATTTGAGGAAGAAATTTCTGAGGATGTACGTCTGGAGTACAGCATGGTATGGTAGTGAAACATGGACTGTGGGAAAACCGGAACAGAAGAGAATCGAAGCATTTGAGATGTGGTGCTATAGACGAATGTTGAAAACTAGGTGGACTGATAAGGTAAGGAATGAGGAGGTTTTACGCAGAATCGGAGAGGAAAGGAATATGTGGAAAACACTGGTAAGGAGGAGGGACAGGATGATAGGACATCTGCTAAGACATGAGGGAATGACTTCCATGGTACTAGAGAGAGCTGTAGAGGAAGACAGAGATTGGAATACGTCAAGCAAATAATTGAGGACGTAGGTTGCAAGTGCTACTTTGAGATGAAGAGGTTAGCACAGGGGAGGAATTCGTGGCGGGCCCCATCAAACCAGTCAGTAGACTCATGACCCCCCCAAAAAAACAACAAACAATTAAATTTATCATTTTGCATTTACGCACACGTCGAATGTTTGCTGTAGTCCTGTATTTCTTATGAAATTGGTGTGTCCAAACCGCACGGTATTGCATTCAATGTGCACTGAAGTTACAGCAACGAATGAAAGATTTTGAGCTGTACCAGTATTTTCCACATATGCAAAGACCGTTTCAGGCAAACAGAAGTGACAGAAAGAGATAATTTTCATTTGTGTGTAATACTGAACAACAGAAAATAATGATAATGAGAAGTGAGCAGTTTAATTTGATAGAAAGTCAGATTTCTTTCCTTGCTAGCATGCAATTGATGAAATTTTTCTGTTAGAGAAACAGTTACCTCCTATTGAAGCCTTCAAAAGCTTGCTGACCGGTGAAAAAGCAATTCGGGACTTAATTAACCACCGCTGTCCAGGGAGTCTCCAGACACGTCTTTGGTCTGCAATCGCTCTGACTGGAGTAGAATTGTCGTCAGTGATGCGTTCCGCTTCGATATGAGCACCGCTGACAAGCAAATACGTGTCTAGAGATGCCCCATTCAGCGGTGAGATACCAACTTGACTGTCGCCCGCGATACCCGCCATACCGACCGACAACCAGGAGTCCTTCATACAGTCCTCAAGTTATATTTCAGCAAGACATTACCCGCTCGCACACGGAGAGATTTTCTGCTGCTTGTCTTCGAGTTTGTCAAATCCCACTCTGGCCAGCAAAGTCGACAGATCTCTCTCCACTTGAGAACTTTGGAGGTTATGGGCAGCGCCCTCCAACCAGCTTGGGACTTTGAGGATAGAACTCGCCAACTGGACGGAATTTGGCACTACATCCATCAGTAAGACCTCCAACAACTCAGTCAAACAGTGCCAAGCCAAATAAATGATTTCGTAAGGACCAGAAGTGGACCAAAGCGTTATTGACGTGCTTAGCTTGTGGAGCTGTTTCTGTTGATCACATAGTCAAATTATGTGAAATTGTAATCATTTGATCGTCTGTAGATGAATATCACATCAAGGGATTTCCGTCCCATTTGGATAATTCCTTCGTGGTGCGTCGTTGTTTTAGTTTTAGAGTGTATACATCCTCACACATTACGTTTAAAAACTTTAAGCTACTTCAGGCCCCAATGCAGCGAAGGTCTGGAGTATTCCAGTCGTTAGTGTACGTTACTGAGGAGTTGAAACTTTAAGCCTAAATAACATTTTCAAAACGAAAAACTGCTGGTATACATTTCTACAACGTCTGCCAAGTTTGGCTGTGTGGTGGCTGCCTTGTGAGGAGGTCATTGACATGCAGAAATAAGATTCCGTTTCTCAGCTTTCCTCGACGTTAGGAGACAAGTTATTGCTACAGTTATTGTCGAAAAGGTCAACAAAGTACTTTGCTGTGATGGTTTTACTATGTTGTGAGTCATGAATGTTCGAAATGTTCAAATGTGTGTGAAATCATATGGGACTTAACTGCTAAGGTCATCAGTCCCTGAGCTTACACACCACTTAACCTAAATTATTTTATGGACAAACACACACACCCGTGCCCGAGGGAGGACTCGAACCTCCTCCGGGACCAGCCGCACAGTCCATGACTGCAGCGCCTTAGACGCTCGGCTAATCCCACGCGGCAAGTAGTGAATAAACAGGATTCCATCTTTATTCCAAAAGTCGGATGCGAGCGATATTTCTGCTGATATTTGTGTCCAGAGCTTCAGTGGACATGGGGAACCACGGTGACTCCTTACTTTGGACTGTTCTTTGGTCACTAGATCATAAGTGTATTTGCATTCCTCGTTTTTGGTGACGAGACGACCCAAGAATCCCCTAGTATCCCGGTGAATTTGTATCAGAATGGACTGTGAAACAACTACTAGTTCATTATTTGGTCTCCAATGAGAGAATTGGGAACCTATTTGGCTTTGAGGTTTCTGATGTCCAAAATCTCCAGAATAAAAAGGTCAACACGTGCTCTGTATACACCCACGGTCTCTGCTATCTTTTCAGTGGTTATATTTCATTTACCCATGATTATGGAATGATGGCCATCCACGTTTGCAGAACTGTGACTTGAGTTGGCCTTCGCGGACGCCCTGTTTTAAATGCAGAACTCCATTCTTGATAGTTGAATAGGAAGGTCAGTTACCACTCAATACACCAGACGTATCATCAGAAACTTGTTCGGCTGTGTACTCTTTTGTAAAAAGATGCTTTATCACAGCACGATTCTCTTTCACTGTGATACCTCTATTTTTTCGCACCATGTTCGCTTCAAATTGCATAGAAAAATAAAAACCAGTACTGCTGCTTCACAATTACTATCACAGATAATGTACAGGACAAGCAAGGTTTAATGGAAAAAAAACATCATAATTGATCTACATCAATTTTAACTATGAAAAGCCAAGGACTTACCAGTAACCCGTCGTAGTGCTTGAGTTTCATCATATTTGAAAGGGCTAGTTAATCTATGAAGTCTTTAGCAAGCCCAGTAAAAAATTAGTTTTTACTTAACAACTCGAAAATTAAAAGAGATAATTCCACAGAAACTTCACAGTATGTTTTTATTTAAAACTGAACCTAATTCCAATAGTAAAACTTTCTATCACAACTACTGCGCATATTTTTCTAAAAACTGGATTTTTGTGGAAACTAGTCAGCGGATCATGCTGAAATTCAATATATGTAACACTGGAATATTGTTCCATCATATATCTAAGTAGTGTGACATTAATTCAACAGTTAATTTTAGTTTAGTAAAGCGCACAATGATTTGTTTGAGTGCCTATTCACACTTAAGATGCGGCTAAATTATGTTTGGGCAGAGCAATGGGAAATTACCGATCTCACTCGCTCGCCACCACTGCTACGTTGCCACACATTACGCCCTATTTAAATTCATAATAAAATTTTAACATAACGTTAAAACCTGAAGCAAGTGCTGCATAATCCTACTAATATCATTAGGCATTCTCTTATTCACTACTGTATACTCAAAACGCTATTGTATAATGAAATAAAAATCACCATAAACATACAGTTGTATAGATACATAAATATGGTAGAATCAGATTTTTATTTCCAATTTTTTGATTGTTGTTTATTTTGTTTCAGTCGATATTCCAGAAAAAAGCACGAACCCTTCACGCAAACAAAGTATAGTATTCCATTGTTGCTTTACCAAACGTAGGTAGTTTGGAGAGCATCATAATGACCTTCCATGCGCTACTTACGTTGGACTGAGGAGTAAGTCATGCTCTTGTGCATCCTTCTCCTCACTATATTAATTTAGAAAAGGAAGGGGAGAATTCACTTTGTCCAGTGTTCTCCTCGCAGTTTTTCTTCACATAGCTCACAGGCTGCAGGTGCTTGAGGCCTCCATGTCTCTGATAAAGAGATAGCACAGATTCAGCTTCTGTTCTCTGAATACTCAACGGGAGGAAAAAATAAATTTAAAATATACGTTCTCTGTCTTCTTATCTGTATAATTCTTTTAGACGTTAACGGAAAGAAGGGTTCTGTTCCCGATTACGTATTTTCTCAAGGCTGCTATTGATAATACATCGTTCTCAAAATTCAGAATGCTGTCATTTTATAAATTTATATTTTTACTTTGTTACTGAGCCTGAGTCACGAATTCTCTTCATTACAGAATTTTTACTTACCTTTAATATGACCTTATCGACCTTCTTACTCTGTCACATATCAGTAGTTTGCACTGTATTATTAAATCAGTAGTTTCTTTATTTCGTAAAGTTAAAACAGCAGTGAGCTCGCATCTTTGTATGACTCAATTAGAATATGGATTTGTTTACTATGGAAATAATTTCTTTGTCTGCAGCTTCTTTGCATTGCCATTATCTTTATCGAAAGCTGTGTTTATTACATTCGCCTTTCTCAATAATGTCCATTTCTTTAACGCATTTTATCAAATGGTTCAAATGGCTGAGCACTATGAGACTTAACATCTGAGGTCATCAGTCCCCTAAACCTTAAAACTACTTAAACCTAACTAACCTAAGGACATCACACACATCCATGCCCGATGCAGGATTCGAACCTGCGCAGTTCCGGACTGAAGCGCCTATAACCGCTCGGTCACAACCGCCCGCTCGCATTTTATCTGCCCATTTGTTAATTCTTACTTCTTAGCTGCCCTTTCACCTTACAGCGAATGTACGAGTTTTTAAAACACTTTATTCAGACATGAGGGAAATAAATATAAACATAAATCTCCTAAAATATTCTCCATTTCTATTTTTTTCTTATAATACATTGCCTGTTCCTTTCGTCTGTCTACTGACCCACTTACACACATTTCTGGCATGTGCATCATGCCACTTCCTCATACATCCTTCAGATAATAATAGTTCAATTTCGTATGCCTCTATTCGGATAGATTTTATGGTCTCTCATAATAACAAACTACCAATTTTTAAAATAAAACTTCATGGAAACATCATTTCATAGGTTCTAGAAAACTTAAATTATTATAACTTTTCAAGCACAGTATTTACAAACTTCCCAACCAATCCTACTTTCAACTTTTATTCCCATGTTTATCATTCTCTTTTCTTCTCCTTTCTAGAAATCATAGAATTTCAATGAAAATTGTAAATCCACTAACGCAAACTCTCCTCTTGGGGTTGCTATGTCACAAATAAAGTACATCAAAATTCCCCTCTATATCCGCATGCAGTGACTCCTGTGGGGTTAGGATGACACAGCGACCGGTCGGTGGCGTTGAGCCTTCATGGCCTGTTCGGAAGGAGTTTAGTTTTGTTTGAAACGGTGAATAAATCTCACATTGTAAGTCCCTACGTAGTAATAGCCGACATACATACATAAAGAAATACGAATCTTATTAACAATGGTTAAAAAGACGAAGGAATGAAACCAAAAAGTGGAAAAAAGGTTTCATTCAGCCGGGAAAGCACAATATATCAAAATGACTATCTGCCAAAGAGTTCCCTACATACTCTACTCCACTGGTAAGAAAAATAAGAAGAAATTATCCTGAAAATGAAAATAAAGTTTCACTCAGCTGAGACTGCACCATAAGCCACATTGTGTGTCCGCCAAAGACTGGCAAATTCCCTACCGTCTGTTAATTGCTATTATCTATAAATTTTTTCGATTCCCCTATGTTTTTGAGTCCCAATTCTTTCTTATTAAAGTCTGTACGCACTTGCATGTGATTTACCTATTATTCTAAGTGGTTTAATATCTTTCTTCAAGTACCCCCTATTTTTCATGACTGTAATGGATGCTTCCCATGATTCAATTTCATTGTGCTTTCCAATGAAATGCTTCTTAATTACATCAGAGTTTGACGAATTTAACACTACTTGTCTGTGATCAAAGTCAATATTTCGTTCTACTTTGAGAAGAAATCAGTGACAGTTAACATATCCACACTTAAACTTGACACAATTGAATAAGGGTGATCTACAGGGTGAAAAGTAGTTAAACCGACAAACTCTGGGATGTTGTAGGGGACATCAAAACGAATAATTTTCCCTAATGTCATTTTTTCCTATGAGGATTATTTAAACTGGTGGAGGCCGTGTTACGCTCTTCAGTTGTTAGAGGCCGTATTACGCTCTTCAGTTGTAGGCAGCTGCAGTCCACCAGTGAAGTAGTGCATTGTCTCTGTTTACTAATGGATCTATACACCTGGAGTGAGTACACTGACATGGTTGGTGCGTACTACGTAGCGCACCACAACGGACGAGCTGCACAGCTGGTTTATCAACAACAATATCCTAATCGCCGTTTCCCGCATCATACGACCTTTGCTGCTGTGTAACAACGTCTGCGTGAGACCGGGTCATTTAGCAGGTTACCTGGACAGTGACGCCGTCGCACGGTAAGAACGCTCCAATTTGAAGAATCTGTCTTGCAGCATGTGGAGCGGGGTCCTTCAATCAGCACTCGTGCAATCGCACATAACATGGGGATGAATCAGACGAATCTAAGAACAGGCCTTTCGAGAACAATTGTTACGTCCATTTCACTTACAGTGTGGCCACAACCTGGAACCAGTTGATTATCCACCCAGAGCAAAGTTTTTGCAGTGGTACCTGTAACAGTGTGAAATGCATCCTACATTTCTATCCTCTGTGTTGCTTACCGATGAAGCAACGTTCGAGAGTGATGGAGCCTTCAACATGCACAATTCGCATGTTTGGAGTGAGGATAACCCACAAGTCACAGTTACTAGCGCTCATCAACTGCGGTTCTTCGTAAATGTGTGGGTCAGTGTTCTTGGGGACTGTTTAATTGGGCCGTATCTGCTACCTAGGCCATTAAATGGCATGCACTATTACAATTTTATCGCCAGAGCATTGCCAGAATTGCTGGAAGACGCCCCGCTCCCTACAAGAAAACGCATGTGGTTCCAACATGACGGGACGCCGGCACATTTCAGTCATCGTGTGAGTCGATTCCTGGACCGACGGTTCCCAGAAACGTGGATTGCCAGAGGTGGTCCTGTACCATGGCCTGCTCAATCCCCACATATGTTCCCTCTGGACTTTTTTTGTGTGGGGAGAAATGGTCAACCTTGTTTACGCAACTCCAGTTGCATCAGAAGAAGATCTGGATGCCCGGATAGTAGCAGCAGCAGGAACAATTCAGGATACTCCTGGGGTTTTTGCCCGTGTCAGACAGACGGTGTAACCTTTGTTTACGTGTCAATGGAGGCATTTTTGAAAATCTACTGTAATTGAAATTTGGTTGTGTTAATGTGTTGCCTGTTGGTCATAAAAAAATTAATTTGTCGCCAGAGGAATCTTCCTCTACCGGTTTAAATACTCCTCATAGAAAAAAAAAAATTAAGGAAAAATATTTGTTTTGATGTCCCCTACAACCTCCCAGAATTTGTCATTTAAATAGTTTTCACCCTGTATAATCTTTTCCTTCATATGAAAGTTTCTTTCTTTACTGCTTTAGGTATTTTTCCAGTAACTCATACAATTCTTAAACCAGTTACCCTTGGTTCACCTAACTGTTGGTAATAGGATCAAAGAATGCTTGGGACAGTGTACTGTCTCACTCCCATTATCAACTAGACATTTCGCTATTATATAAAAAAATTTTAACTCTGTAATACGGTTTATTATTTTACTTAGGACAGGAAACTTATTAAATTTATCGTGCAAACGTTTCTCAATCTGTTTACAGCTAAAAAGATCTCTTTCTGTTACAAATATATTTACACTGACGTTCACAGGGTCATCATAATTCTGTTTCCAGCTGCATTTTCTAACCTATATACCAATTTCAAATAGAACAATTCTAGCCCATTGTTGTCATTTTCGGTTTCATCTTTTCTGTAGAATTCGACAGACACGAAACCCGCCTCCTACTGAATTCTTTAATAGATTAATGGCCAGGTTTATACTTTCTACCCCAGAATGCCTCAGTACGTCATTTTGCTTATTGTGGGACTAGTATTCACTCACAAAATCAGACTCGAGCTCAAGTAAAGTTTGATTACGTAGTGAAACATCAACTGACCAACACAAAGCATATCCAGACAAACGACTTCGAATGAAGGAAATTTTCTTGGTCTCAGGCCACACATACGGCAACACAACATCAAATGTGTGTGTTAGCTTGTCTTGATCAAAACCGAAAAATTACCCACATCCAATGAAAGCGCCATCAACAGAAACCACGTGTTGCACAGTTGTGTCCGACAGACTACCAGAGATTGCTCCACATTCTGTGTTAACAATGCTAGTGCTCAAATCGTCTTCTTGGCGTTCTTTTGTTTCTACCTTTCAGGATTTACTTCGTCAAATTGAATAAAGCAGAGTTCGGATTCCTTCCCAATTCTTCTTGAAAAATTCTCTACTAACAGATCAGTATTTTTCTTGAATTCATTGTAAACATCATGGATTTCGGTTCTAAAAATGTTGTGCAATTCAGATAAATGTTGCGCTACTTTGATTTTCAAATCATGACGATTAGACTCAGTTTTATAATTCAAACTGTCTATGTCGGATTTCGTTTCATCCCTCAGTGCATTATGAATAGACTCAGTTTTCAAACTTAACTCTGAATTCAATTTATCTCTCAATTCTTCGTTATTACAGTCCATTTTATTATACTGTTCGTTATTACCAGATCGTAATTCATGCTTTAAACTACTCCTTAATTAATTACTATCTGATTCTGTGTGGCCTGAGCTCCCAGTTGGTGCACATCAACAGCGCAGAAAGATACGTGTATAACTTCTTTTCTGTGTTTACTTCGTAGATTCTTACTTAAATTGCTTGTGAGTTTCGTATAGGAGGTGTAATTTCGAGTTTTAGTTACTATAATCGTAAATTCAGGCAGATTGTAGCGCAGTCGTTAGGCATTTGTACGGGTTAGTTCATACATTCTTTGCGTGTTTCCCTTGCGTTATCTAGGCACGGACTCGTGTTTCAGTAACTGTTGTTCAACATCGATTAGAATGGACAGGGACTGTGATTGCTGTGTTCGGATGAGGGCTGAGTTGGCATCCCTTTACTCACAGCTTCAGGCAGCGCTGACTTAGGTCGCGCAGCTTCAGGCTGTTGCCAATGGGCACCATTGTGGGGAGCCGGACTTGGGTATCACGGGGATGTCAACACCGTCCCGTCTGTCCCCAGATCGGTCTGCCACTGTGGTTGCCCCGCTTGCTGCTCGCAGTGGGGCTGAGCCCTTGCCTGTGGACGATTGGGAGGTCATTCCGAGGCGTGGCAGGCTGATCAGAAAGCCTCCCAGGTGCGTCTGACAAACAGGTTTGAGGTACTGTCTCTGGCTGAGCCAGATGCAGCTGCCTGCCCTATTTCAGAGGATGATACTCAGCCTTAAAGGTCCAGGCAATCGTAGAGGGTGGACTTACTGGTAGTTGGGAGCGCCAATGCTAGGCGCGTAATGGGGCCCCTTAGGGATATGGCGGCTAAGGAGGGGAAGAAATCCAGTGTGCACTAAGTGTGCATTCCGGATGGAGTAATTCCTGATGTGGAAAGGGTCCTTCCGGATGCCATGAAGAGCACAGGGTATAGCCAGCTGCAGGTGGTGGAACATGTCGGCACTAATGACGTGTGTCGCTTTGGGTCTGAGGAAATTCTCTCAGGATTCCAACGGCTATCTGATTTGGTGTAGGCTGCCGGTCTTGCTTACGAGATGAAGGCAGAGCTCACCATCTGCAGCATCGTTGACAGAACCAACTGCGGACCTTCGGTGCAGAGCCGGTTGGAGGGTCTGAATCAGAGGCTCAGACGGTTTTACAACCGTGTGGGCTGCAGATTCCTCGACTTGCACCATAGGGTGGTGGGGTTTCGGGTTCCGCTGAATAGGTCAGGAGTTCGCTACACTCAGTTGCCGGCTACACGGGTAGCGGAGGCTGTGTGGAGTGGACTGGGCGGTTTTTTAGGTCTGAAGGCCTCGGGAAAGTACGGGGTTTGCTGCAATCTCAAAGGGTGCATGGTCAATACAGTACATGCTTGGATCAAGGAACAGTCGGAATTGTAGTTGTAAATTGTTGTAGTTGTGCTGGGAAAGTCCCTGAGCTTCAAGCGCTAATAGAAAGCACAGAAGCTGAAATCATTATAGATACAGAAAGCTGGCTAAAGCCTGAAATAAGTTCTGCAGAAATTTTTACGAAGTCTCAGACGGTGTTCAGGAAAGATAGATTAGGCAGAATTGGTGGTGGAGTGTTTGTGTCTCTCAGTAGTGATTTATCTTGCAGTGAAGTCGAAGTAGATACTCCGTGCGAATAGGTATGGGTGGAGGTTATACTTAACAGCCGAACTAAGTTAATAATTGGCTCCTTCTACCGACCCCCAGACTCCGATGATATAGTTGCTGTACAGTTCAGAGAAAATTTGAGTCTCGTAACAACTAAATACCCCAGTCATAAGGTTATGGTTGGTGGGGACTTCAACCTTCCCTCGATATGTTGGCAAAAATACCGGTGGTAGGCAGAAAACATCTTCCGAGATTGTCCTAAATGCTTTCTCCGAAAATTATTTCGAGCAGTTAGTCCACGAACCCACGCGAATTGTAAATGGTTGCGAAAACACACTTGACCTCTCAGCCACAAATAATCCAGAGCTAATAGAGAGCATCATGACTGATACGGGGATTAGTGATCACAAGGTCGTTGTAGCTAGGCTCAATACCGTTCCTTCCAAATCCATCAGGAACAAACGCAAAATAATTTTATTTAAAAAAGTGGACAAAGTGTCACTAGAAGCCTTCCTAAGAGACAATTTCCATTCCTTCCGAACTGACTATGCAAATGTAGACGACGTGTGACTCAAATTCAAAGACATAGTAACAACAGAAATTGAGAGATTCATACCTCATAAATTGGTAAGAGATGGAACTGATCCCCCATCGTACACAAAACCGGTCCCAGCGCTGTTGCAGAGGCAACGGAAAAACCATGCGAAGTTCAGAAGAACGCGAAATCCCAAGATTGGCTAAAATTTACAGACGCGCTAAATTTGGCACGGACTTCAATGCGAGATTCCTTTAATAGGTTCCACAACGACACATTGTCTCGAAATGTGGTAGAAAGTCCAAAGAAATGCTGGTCGTATGTAAAGTACACAAGCGGCAAGACGCAGTCAATACCTTCGCTGCACAGTGCCGATGGTACTGTTACCGACGATTGTGCCGCTAAAGCGGAGTTATTGAACGCAGTTTTCCGAAATTCCTTCACCAGGGAAGACGAATGGAATATTCCAGAATTTGAAACACGAACATCGGCTAGCATGAGTTTCTTAGAAGTAGATACCTTAGGGGTTGCGAAGCAACTCAAATCGCTTGATACGGGCAAGTCTTCAGGTCCAGATTGTATACCGATTAGGTTCCTTTCAGATTACGCTGATACAATAGCACCCTACTTAGCAATCATATACAACTACTCGCTCACCGATATATGTGTACGTACAGATTGGAAAATAGCGCAGGTCTCACCAGTGTTTAAGAAGGGTCGTAGGAGTAATCCATTGAACTACAGACCTATATCATTGACGTCGGTTTGCAGTAGGGTTTTGGAGCATATACTGTATTCAAACATTATGAATCACCTCGAAGGGAACGATCTATTGATACGTAATCAGCATGGTTTCAGAAAACATCGTTCCTGTGCAACGAAGCTAGCTCTTTATTTGCACGAAGTAATGGCCGCTATCGACAGGGGATCTCAAGTTGATTCCGTATTTCTAGATTTCCGGAAAGCTTTTGACACCGTCCTTCACAAGCGACTTCTAATCAAGCTGCGGGCCTATCGGGTATTGTCTCAGTTGTGCGACTGGATTCGTGATTTCCTGTCAGGAAGGTCGCAGTTCGTAGAAATAGACAGCAAACCATCGAGTAAAATTGAAGTGATATTAGATGTTCCCCAGGGAAGCGTCCTGGGACCTCTGCTGTTCCTGATCTATATAAATGACCTGGGTGACAATCTGAGCAGTTCTCTTAGATTGTTCGTAGATGATGCTGTAATTTACCGTCTAGTAAGGTCATCCGAAGACCAGTATCAGTTGCAAAGCGATTTAGAAAAGATTGCTGTATGGTGTGGCAGGTGGCAGTTGACGCTAAATAACGAAAAGTGTGAGGTGATCCACATGAGTTTAAAAAGAAATACGTTGGAATTCGATTACTCGATCAATAGTCCAATTCTCAAGGCTGTCAATTCAACTAATTACCTGGGTGTTAAAATTACGAACAACTTCAGTTGGAAGGACCACATAGATAATATTATGGGGAAGGCGAGCCAAAGGTTGCGTTTCATTGGCAGGACACTTAGAAGATGCAACAAGTCCACGAAAGAGAGAGCTTACACTACACTCGTTCGTCCTCTGTTAGAATATTGCTGCGCGGTGTGGAATCCTTACCATGTGGGATTGACAGAGAACATCGAAAGGGTGCAAAAAAGGGCAGCCTGTTTTGTATTATCATGTAATAGGGGAGAGAGTGTGGCAGATATGATACGCGAGTTGGGATGGAAATCATTAAAGCAAAGACGTTTGTCGTCGCGGCGAGATCTCTTTACGAAATTTCAGTCACCAACTTTGTCTTCCGTATGTGAAAATATTTTGTTGAGCCCAACCAACATATGTAGGAATGATCGTCAAAATAAAATACGAGAAATCAGAGCTCGAACAGAAAGGTTTAGTTGTTCGTTTTTCCCGATCACTGTTCGGGAGTGGAATGGTAGAGAGATAGTTAGTATGATTGTGGTTCGATGAACCCTCTGCCAAGCACTTAAATGTGAATTGCAGAGTAATCATGTAGATGTAGATGTATATTCAATGTAAGGAAATGGCACTTGAATTCAATCTGACATCCCTACAATCCCACTTTGCATTTCAACTGGTTTCAGTGGAGTTTCTTGTGTTATGTGACTCATTTGAATCCCTAAAGAGGCAAATCTAGTTTCACCATCTGACACATCGAACTGTTATCTTTTTACTTCATAAAAACCACGTCCGTTTCAAAGACTGGTTCGAGATTAATTTTCACATCGCCCTCTGCAGTAGATTATGTAGTGTATCGTAGCAAGTCTAGATTACTTCAGGAGGAGGTCGAGCACATACTGCAAAACACACACACACACACACACAAATTATTATCAGTAATGTCTTAAAACGTAGGAATGACAAATAGTTAACGTTGGTAACAATTATTGTCCTCACACATGACATATATTTGCTGCTGTTGTGGACACTTATAACATTTAGTTCTTCGTTCATTGCAGAATGATAGTTTGATATCAAAGTTCAATTGGCTATAGCTTGACGTAAAGTTCTGAATAACTTTTCTATTAGCACACTGCCGGGCATTTAGTAATACGGTACCGTCGTCACAAGCGATGGTTTCATGTGGTCACTGATTACAGATTTAAATGTTGAGTTAACCGGGGGTACCTTTTAATAAACTTTGGTACAGTCGATTAAATGTGGACTTTATCTACCAACAGTATGGTGCAACTGAGAAACCGATGGATCGATCGTGGTGGGGTTGATGATCGGCAATTCATTTGACGGTCTCTATACCCTCCTGACTAACCACATATGATTTTTTTTGTGGGGTTATGTGAAATTTCAGTTTTTTCACCTACTCTACCAAAACAGCTACCAGAACTACGAGCTCATATTAACAGTGCTTTTGAATAGATTGATAGGGATTTTCAGCATCTAACGTGGAAAGAACATGATTATCAACTTGATACCTGCATATTCAGTAAGGGAGCCCTTGTAACACGTAAAAAAAACTTCTTGAGTATGCCCTGTAAAAATATGTAAAATAGTACAGCTACAGAAAATCTGTGAAATCATTTCAGTTATTCCTGATAACCGTGTATTTATAATCAGTCATACAGGGACTGAACGAATAATGGGAAAACACATTACCATCCTGATACGGCGCAGGTCCGGTATGATTGTCAAGGGAATTTTATACAATTCTTACTGGAAAACTGTGGCAACTTCAGGCGAACGACGATAGAGGTCGGTAGTGATCACGCATCCTTCTCTCCACAGTGGACCACAAAGACTCCATAATACTGAGATCTGGAGACTATGGTAACCAGGAGAAGTGTGACAATTCGTCCAGTGCTGGATGATGCGAGTTGTGTGAACAGGAATCCTGAATCACAGGTTCAGCATCACCGCCGGGCAACAAACGTTCCATGGTTACAGAAGCGCCCACCATACGAACACCAGTCCCTTGCCCACCTTCGAATTCACTTTGCTCCGACACAATGCGCTCACTACTACACGGAACTCTGTTCAGACTACGACTGACACAACGTATGATGGATATTGCACATGTGGCGTTCGTGGTCAAATATACCAGCTCAGCTGCATTTGTGTTCAAACATGCGTTTCTCATGGTGTTTTCATATTTTTGCCCAACTCGTATATTTTTTGGAGATCGTTAATTATGAAAACTAAATGGATTTTAGGAATATAGTGCTTTTAGTTTCTCTTTGTATTGACGCTGTAAGATACAGGATTATGAAAAAATAGGACTTCCCCTAATCATGTTGTATAAATTTCAGTTATCGTCTGGGTTTTGCTTTTAGGGAATTTGTTGTTATTGTTGTTGTGATCTGCAATCCGATGACTGTTTTGAAACAGCTCTCGAAGCTTATCTATCCTGTGCAAGTCTCTCCTTCTCTGAGTACTCACTGCATTCTATAGTTGAGCTGTGGTCTCCCTCTACAATTTTTACCCCTATTGTTCCCTCCTTACCATTTAGAATATTTCTTAATGCACCAAGACATGCATCTGATTCCTTCTTTCAGCCACCTTGTGCGATAAATATCTCCCCTTTTTGGTTTTATTCAGTACCTCCTCGTTACTTATTCGATGTATCCATCAATATGTAGCATTGTTCTGTAACACCTCTTTTCAAAATCATCTATACTACTTCTGTTTGAACTATTTACCATCCACATTTCATTTCTATACAAGGTTACTCTCCAGACAAACACTTATAATAGACTTTCTAATAATTACACTAACATTTGATGCTAACAGGTTCCTCTTTTTCAGAAATCTATTTCTCAATATTGCCCGTCTGATTTTGATACTCTCTCTATTTATTTTACTGCTCACATAATAAAACTCATCTACTACTTCTAGTGTTTTATTTCCTAATTTAATTCCCCACCCCTCCAGCATCACTCAATTTTAATTCCACTAATTCCCTTACCTTTTTTTTAATTTTTGATGATTTTCACCTCACAAACTATTTCGAGAGTTCTGTTCTTATAAATCCTCTGCCATGTCTGAGAGATCTACACGTTTTGACTGCTTCCCCGTGAACTGAAACTGACGTTTCAGGTTTCTCCTTGGTGCCATTACAAACTGCTCAATTTACAGTTAGAATAACGTTGGTGAGAGGCCACAAAATTTATTCACAACCTTCTCAACTTCTGTTCTCTTTCCATGATCTGCGACTATTATAAAAGCGGTCTGGTTTCTGTACAAGCTACGACAAACCTTTCGCTCCTTGTATTTTATCCATGCCACCATTAGAATTTCAGAGTGTTGGCCAATCATGAATGTGCGAAGCTTTCCCCGCATCTATAGTTTTAGAGTCAGTTTTGACTCGCATATTTGCAGATTTCTCCAGAACCCAAACTGATTTCTCCAAGGTCTTCTGTAAATAATTCGTAGCAATATTTGCCAACTATGACTTAAAAAATTAATAGTACAGTAATATTTACAACTGTCAGCACCTGACTTTTTTAATAGGAGGTATTAAAGTCTTCTTGAAGTCAGAAGGTATTCTCACTGCCTTATATGTCACAGTCATTCTCCGAAGTCTCCCAATAATTCTGAGCGAATGTCGTTTACTCCAGGGGCCTTGGTTCGAATTAGATTTTTAAGTGTTCTCTCAAATTATTATGACAGTATCACATCTTCTATTTCATATTTATTTACGTCTGCCCATTTGTTTAACATTGTCTTCAAGTTCATCTCCTTTGCACAATCCTTCTACATATTGCTTTCACTTTTCAGCTTTCCCTTCATTGCTTAGTACTGGCTTATCATCTGAGCTCTTAATTTCCTTCAACAGCTCCTCTTTTCTCCATGGGTCTCTTTATTTTCCTATAGGCGACATCTCCCTCCATTGCTGCTTAGCTATATTACACTTCATTTCAATCTGTGTTTCAGACGTCCTTATTCCCTTTCATCTGCTTCCAGTGTTGCGTTTTTGTATATCCACGTTTCGTCAGTTAAATGTAGTATCTCCTGTGTTATTCAAGTCTTTCTACTGGGCTTTGTCGTTTTGCTTCTTTGGCACTGCTGCTTTCACTATTTGATCTCATTCTGCGACAAAAGCACTTCAATAGCCCTTTCCGTTTCTTCAATGTTTGCTGTGCAAGCTCTAGGTGATTCACTCTGTGCAATAAGAAAAACTCCACAGAGGTAGTAACAGCTACTCTGGACACTTGCAGTTATTAATATTTTAGATTGGGTCGATGTTATCATAAATCAAAATCAGTATTGCTACACGCCTTCAATCTCCTTGGTACTTTCAGAGAAAAGTAATCATCTAGTGATAATGTTTCCATTATAAGAAGAAATTAAGACTAATTTTCAACCAGTCCATATTCTAGTAAAGTGTATTAATTTTTCAGAATTTATTTCAGGATGTAATCTCGATAAACTACCTGTGAAACGTTTCGAGCATCCTAAAACCTTAGACGAAACAATTCTAGTGTATAAGCTTCCTAGGCTGAAAATCTGAAAAAAGTACTTATATTTTTCTGTTACTCTGCCAAGAGAATTTTTATCTTAATGACACGATAATATGTAAAAATTACTGACATTTAATAAAATTTCTACATGTAATCATTTGTGTCATGTGCTTCCACCAATAAATTAATTTTAATGTGTTTCTTGCAGTGAATTTTCCCAGATCTACAGATTTGCTTAAGCCTCTGCACTTCAACAAATCTAAGGTTGAGTAAAAAGTTAACAAAGACTTTTTTTATTGTAATTTAATGAGACATGAATGAAAACAGTAACATTACAATACTTTATAAATAAGCTGAAGAGAGTTTAGTGAGCACTAGGTAAGCAAAATTTAAGACTTGTTTCAATAAGATATTTGTGATGTTTCATTAGAAAACACAGCTCCAAAGGCGGCCAGGACCTCCTGCAGGTGGCCCTGGGGGTCCAGTAGGCTGAGGTCCTCCAGTAGGCTGAGGTTCACCGGTGGGCTGGGGCCCTCCTGTTGGTTCAGGACCTCCAGTGGGTTGGCCAATTGGCTCAGGGCCTCCAGTAGGTGTTCCTGGAGGTCCAGTTGGTTCAGGACCTCCAGTAGGTTGACCTGTTGGATCAGGACCTCCAGTTGATGGGCCAGGTGGTCCAGTTGGTTGTGGCCCCTCAGTTGGCACAGGAGGACCTGGTGGCGTTTCTTGGCACCTGCATGCTGACACCTGTGACAGAATTGTGTAACGCATCTCAGTGTCTGTAATTAAGATTTATGTACTTACATAAAAAGATCTGTGAACAATTAGTTTGTTACACTCTGTCGGATCTACCATTCATTAAATATGTATACTTTTCAGATACATATCTATCTGTGTGTAACTACTTGTTGCTAACATCTGAAATAACTGTTGAAGAGTGAAGAGGTCTAAGAACCAAGATTTTTTAAAATGTATACCCTATTTTTTGTTATTATATGAACTGGATGAATGATAGTGAAAATATGACTCAATCATCTTGGACGGTGATCTGTTATAACGAAATCGTGAAAATTACCTAAGTTACGATACTTATTGGAGACTCGTCAGTAAACGCTACTCACCGCAAGGCAGAGGAGAACAGCTGCCACTGTCGCCCTCATGGTGCTGAAGGATGACAGAGAGTAGGAATGTCGACCTTTTATAAGTTGCAGTATTGCGTGATGTACTCGTGTCGTGACCGAGCGACAAAAGGAAGAAAAATAGAGTTGAAACCTACTCATCTGATGCAACATCTGTTTGACTTTCAACGTTACAGAATATAACTTCGACGGTCTTCACAGTTTACGTTTCTTGCAATTTTTCTTTCTATTTGGGTTACCAAACAGGAAATTTCTGGCAGCCAAATAATTCATAATTCTAACGTGTGCATTTTAGTTTTTATTCTTATTGACGGTGATAGAAATGAAACATTCACTTCTAAGCATATTCTTATTATGAAGAAAGTTCTCTAGAGTGTCGTTCTGTCTTTATGAGTGCAGTTCATAATTCATCTATGACCTCTCACTACAATATCCAACAGTATTTCTTTTCTATATTCTTCCTACTTTTTACTATGTCTTAGTTCTATCCCACCGTGCAGTAACTAATTATTTCGTTGGATGCTCCATTACTCTAGTGATTGTCAATAGCACTGATATAATTCCGAAACGTTTATTTTTAAATATTTAATACAGGTTATATCTTTCTTTTCACACAACTTGCATTGGTTTTTTCGGAGAACATATGAACAAGATCAGTAGGATCTGCCTTTGATTGCAAGTATGTAACAACAATCACACTTCTATTGCAGGATCACGTCAACTGAACCATTGCCTAATAAAATGTCCTTTCGCGCAAACATTTTTCAATGTGGAATGCAACACAGAATTTTCTGACAGTCTAATAGGACTCTGGTAGCCATGAACTGTTTTTGTTTTACTTTTTTCTTACGTCATCAGTCTTCTGACTGGTTTGATGCCGTCCGCCACGAATTCTTCTCCTTTGCCAACCTCTTCACCTCAGAGTAGCACTTACAACCTACATCCTCAATTATCTACTCGATGTATGCCAATCTGTGTCTTCCACTACTGTTTTTACCCTGTACAGCTCCCTCTAGTACTATGGAACTTATTCTGTGATGTCTTAACAGGTGTCCTGCCGTTCTGTCCCTTCTTCTTGTCAATGTTTCCCATATCTTCCTTTCCTCTCTTATTCTGCGTTGAACCTCCTCGTTGCATACCTTACAGCCCACCTAATTTATAACGATCTTCTGTAGCACCACATCTGAGGTGCTTCGATTCTCTTCTATTCCGGTTTTCCCACAGCTAGTGTTTCACTAACATAAAGTGCTCTGCACCAAAGATACATTTTCAGAAATACCTTCCTCACATCAGGGCGTATGTTCTTTTCCAGTATAATTCCCTTGGCCAGAAAAGCGCGTTCCAACAGTGCTAGTCTTCTTTTTATGTTCTCCTCTATACGTACGTCACGGATTTTTTGCTGCCTAGGCAGCAGAAATCTTGAACTTGTGCCATTTCGTGATCCCCGATTACGAAGTTATGTTTCGCCCTGTTCTCATTTCTGCTACTTCTCACTGCTTTCGTCTTTCATCGACTTACTCTCAATCTATATTCTGCACTCATTAGACTGTTCCTTCCATTCAACAGATGTTGTAATTCTTCTTCACTTTCACTATGGATAGCAGTATCATTAGCGAATAGCGTCACTGATATCCTTTCACCTTGAATTTCAGTTTCACTCATGGAACTTTCTATTTCCATCATTGCTTCTTCGATTTATAAATTATACAGTGAGGGCGAAAGACTAAATTCTTCTCTTACATCCTTTTTAATCCGTGTGCTTCGTTATTCGTCATACACTCTTATTGTTCTCTCCTACTTCTTGTGCATGTTGTCTATTACCGGGCATTCGGTATAGCTCGCTCAGATTTTTTTCAGAATTTTGTATACCTTGCACCATTTTACATCGTCAAACTCTTTTTCAAGGTCGACAAATCCTATGAATGTGTCTTGATTTTTCTTTAGTCTTCCTTCCATTATCAACCGCATCGTCAGAATTTGCTAAAGCCAAACTGATCGCCACCCTCAATTATCTTTTCCATTCTTCTGTATATTATCTGTGTCAGCAAGTTATTTGCATGAGCTGTTAGGTTGATTGTGCAATAATTCTCGCACTTGTCAGTTCTTGCAATCTTCGTAAATGTGTGGATGATGTTTCTTGGAAAATCCGATGGCACATCTCCAGACTCATACATTCTACACACCAAAGTAAGTGGTCGTTATCTTGCCACCTATCCAAGTAATCTTAGACATTGTGATGGAATGTTGTCTGTCCGTAAGGTCTTATTCGATCTTACGTCTTCCAAAGCTCTTCTAAATTCTGATTGAAATACTGTATCCGCATTCTTTTCTATATCGATTCCTCTTTATTCTTCTAGCGCGTCATAAAAAAAGTCCTCCCCCTCATAGAGGCCTTCAATTACTTTAGCCACCTATCCACTCTCTCCTTTGCATTTAACTGTGAAATTCCCGTTGCTTTCTTAATGTAACCACCCCACCTTTTAGTTTGACTGAAGGTTGTTTTCACTTTTCTGTATGGTGAATAAGTCCTTCCAACAATAATTTCTTTTTTGATTTCTTCACATTTATCATGCAGCCATTTCGCGTTAGCTCCGTGTTTATTTCGTTCCTAGGTGGCTTGTAGTTCTGTATTCCTGCATTTCTGTGAACATATTTGTACTTTCTTCTTTGATCAGTCTCTTCTGTTACCCATGGTGTCTTCGCAGTTACCTTCTTTGTTTCTATGTTTTTCTTTCTAGTTTCTGTGATTGACTTTTTAGACACGTCCATTCCTCTTCAATGGAATTGAATATTGAGCTAACCCAGTATCTGTAGCCCAATAGAACTTCAAGTATGCTTCTTCATTCCGTATTACTTCCGTATCCCACTGGTTTGTTCGTTTATTCCTCCTGGGTAGTCTCTTGAACATAAACCAACTCTTCATCACCACTAAATTATCTGAGTCTATATCTGCTCCAGGGTACGTCTTACAATCAATTACCTGATTTATAAACCACTGCCTGACCCTGATGTAATCTAACTGAACTCTTCCATATCTCCCTATCTTTTCTATGTGATTGTTGAATAGAGTATTCACTATTACTAGCTAAAATTTGTTGCAGAAAATTAGTATTTCTCCACGCCCATCCCTAGTACTTAGACTGTATTCTCCCTGAACACTTTCTTCTACTCCTTCCCCTGCAGTCGCAATACAGTCCCTCAGGACTATTAGATTCTTGTCTCCCTTTACGTCGGCGTTGGTTTGCTGTCGATTCCAATTCCCTGTTAGCTGTCTCAAATACACTGCCTTTTTGGCTGCACAATTTAAAGTTGCATATTCAGCTTCAGTACTTGATGTGACAATATCCATCAGTTTCGTGTTCTCCCAGGAAATTATATTTTTCCCCTGTAGAAAAGCACTGCCATATTGTGACAACCAACTAGTTAAAACGTCTTCAAAATGTGAGCAACAAAGCCAGTTACATGCCTATCTTTGTAGTCCCCATTGTTAAACATAAATCCATAATTCATAGTATCATTCAGTAACGGAGGACTCGTTTTGCTGACCTGCAATACACAATATTATACTTACAATTATAGTAGATTAAGATAATTGCTGCATACCAAGTGTCAGGTCTTGTATTGACTAGTAAACACTACACCCCCAATACATTAACGGATCAAACTCTCATCTATAAAGTGTCATATCTCTCGAACTATGTGTCGTATAATAAACCAATTTTGCAGCCACATTCAGTGATATATGTACAACGGATAAAATTGGCTGTAAACAAGTAATAAATTAAAATATCATGCGTGGCGCTACACATTTAGTGCACAAAAAGCTAAAATGTAGTAAGCGATAATCTTTCTCCTTTCAACATTTTGTGTGGAAGGTGGGGGTGTTGTCGAGGAGAAAAAATTTCATAAAGGCTTGAAATCATGCATAAAGTTTGTTGGTTGAATACACAGTAAGTTCGTGAGAGTTGGACCACTTTTTTTTCAGCATAACATTTGTGTGGTCCTCAGCTTTTTTGTCTCCTGGAAGTGTGAATATAGAACGTTATTTAACTACAATATATTATTGACACACAATCGCTTAAAATAAGTATGGTAAAATGAAAATATACATGAGTTGTCCATCTCACTCATAGGTGTATGAGATGGACCAGTGTACTGGGAGAGATGGACCATATAAAAATAGGTACAGAAAAGCACAGAATTAATCAAAATTACATACTTTTATTTAGAATATCTTGTAATGAACACAAGATTACATTACTAAATATTTTAGTTTAAGCAATATTATGATTTTATTATAAATCTTGACTGAACATTGGCTTCTCTAATGAATTGTTGGTTTTGTGCAAGCACTAACCTATCTTTCTCTCACCACAATTAATTTATTTCCAAATATTGAACAACATTCATGCAACCACTGTGGACGAGAAACACATTGAATCCAGTTGGCATGCTTATTAATTTCGTAATAGATTTCAAAAGACCCAACACATTCACCTTTACCTCATTCATCAAAGATATTTTCGTGATCATCTATATTGTCTGCATCTGATGGATACAGTAAGTTCTATGCAATATTTTTCTATTTTAGCTTCTTCTTTCCCTTTTCTCATCACTAGCATGTACCTTTAGTGATATTTCTGCACATTTTTTCTGTTTCCTTTCTTTTCTTATTCCTCTTTTTATTTAGAGCTTCAGTATTTTCAGCAGAGTTTGTCCATTAGAATACAGTTGTTGCCTTTCTCTTCCAACTCATGGTTTTATCAATAGAATGAACAGGTGATATTTCTTCCAAAAGTTATGTCTGTGGTGGCTTAGCAGTAGTCAGTTTTGAAGATTTAGTTTGAGTAGGAGTGGTATCTGAAGTTGTGTAAGTGAAGGAATTTAACTTCTGCAGGTAACTCTGCTCTACTGATGGGCTTGGGATCACTAGGTCTTTTGATGGACTTCGATGTGGTTGGTTGGCCTATAAGTGAGTGCTGCTCTACCATTTCTTAGCACAGACGTATCTTCCGACAATTAAGCACCAGTCAGGGACTGTATCATCTTCAGTGGGATTATTCCACATGCCTTTAAGCTAAATTTAATTGCGCTTCATCTCTCCCACATTAACAAAAGCGGTCCATTTCTTCCAAATAACACTGGTCAACCTCTCCTGAGTGCACAAAAAAGATGGACCACCATGACTTCAGTCTACAGGTTACGAACTCGGTGGCCATTTTAAGTTTAATTTCATACTTAGAAATCAAGCCCGCAGTAAAAAAAAAAAAAAAACTGAATTAATATTGTGCAAACTAAGCCTAAACACTAAAATAATGTTACTAAATAACACTTGTCGGCTTACCAGAGCTGAGAATGTGATTTTTCTCCAGAGCTAACACGAAAACAACATCAACACTTTTGCAGGGCTTCCTCCCAAATAGAGAGAGAGAGAGCTGTTCTCTAGCAGCGCATTTGTGAAATACGCCGCTGGTCAGTGTAACCTAGTGGTTCAACTCTCCAGGGCTTAACCTGGTCTATTTTGCACTTCATGAGTTACGCTGCCTCAGTCCTTATACACAATTTCTAAATGTAGTACTTAGCTTATTGTATTAAATCTTTGATGTGGTAATAGATCTGAATGAGTGGAATAGCACAGCATTTAAAATTTTTAAATTCGGTCAATAAATGTATGAAATATTGATAATCTAATTTTTGGTACCTTGGAAACCATAAGAGGGGTAAGCTACAACTGGGACCATAGCCCCTATTAGCCATCTATTGATACAGATATACAGCAAACCCACAGGTTCATGACATAGCACTTGAACCTTAACACCCTGCACACCCCAAACCTATAATCCAGCCTCCATTGGTGTTTTTGCAGGAGTGTAATCAAACATACTAAAGAGTTTCAGAACATATTCAATATAAGTCTTCTGCTCAAATGTTAAATTACGCTCCTCCCAGTTTTATGCACATGACCTGACAATTTTTTTTCTCTTAGATTTTTAACTTCAAATGACATGTGGTACAGCCTCTCTTTAATCACTCTATTATTACAAAGACGTAAAAATCACCAGCATACAAAGTAACAACTGCAAAACTTTTACCTGATTTCTTAACCTTCATTAGTGTTTACAGCTTAACCTAGAATTTTTGCCTTTTTCGTTCCGATGTGTAAATCACTTTTTCAAAATCATAAATGTTTTGATTAGTTTATCAGATTTTGATATAATACTCTCTGATTGTTTCATAGAATGTTTTTCACCAAGTCCCAATATAGAAAATAACTTAGACATCAAAGTTATTAATCTTAAGATAAATACTTACAGTTTCACTAATGAGAGCTCTAAGCCCACTTTGTCTGTACCAAACTTTTGACCAAATCTTTTACTAATACGGCTAGCATGATTGAGTGCCGCCCTTTAGTATATTCCTTTTCGTCTTAAATTCACACTCGTATCCTACTATACTTTTACTCTTAGGTGGGTCCACAAATTCCCAAAAACATTTCTTCTGCAAAGACGTTATTTCCTCTTTCATGGCTTTTATCCAGTTCCCTCTTTCACTCCTCAACATGCCGTCCTCCAGATTCACAGGATCTTCAATCAAACTGGAAAACACTTACCAAAAATATGTGACCCACTGTGTTTGGGTACATGGGCTGACCTTAGAAATAGATGGTCACTTTCTGAAACATCAGGTTCCATCGGCAGCATCTGAGTCTCTCTGCATCTGCCACTGACCGAACATTCTACTTTGTTCAATTTTGTGGTGGAATATGGAGAGGGACGTAATAACTGAACACTTATAAATGCATGTTGTATAGGCTAATTTCAGTCTTATGCTACTGTAATGAAAGTGTTATTAAGACCAATGTGTTTCGCTTTATTCTAAAGCTCTTCAGTTGTCACTGTAACTATATGAGTTTTTCCTTTACGGTAGTAAGTAAAGCATTCAAACTGTGCATGATCACAGCAAACCAAACTGTACGAGAAAAAAAAATGTTATTGCAGTGACCACTGAAGATGCTTTAGAATAAAGCGAAACGTATCTGATCTTAGCAAAAGACGGAAATCAATCTGTGCAACTTGCATATGCGCAAACTGCGCAAAAAAGAAACCGAAAAACAAACAAATTTTAAATTATTTAAAAAGAAGACACTTTACCCTTCCATAACTCCTGTGAGGAACACTATTCCCTATGTAAACAGCGGTATTGCACACATCTATGTCCAATAATCAAATAACATGCGTTGTGCCATCTTACAAATTAATCTGTCAGTTCTTTCTACAACATTGTTCTGTCCAGGACTGTAGGGCACTCAGTCCGATTCCGTCTGAGAAATTAATCAAATTAAGAGTTCAAAAATTCAGTTTCCATTGTCTGCTCGAATAGATTTGTTGTTTGCACCAGTCCTGTTTACTGTCCAAGTTTTAAATTCACAGAAAAAATCATATATTTGTTCCTTATCCTTGATAAAGTAAAAGAACGTCCTCCTGGAATAATTATTCACAATATATAAAGCTACTTAGCCAGAATGTGTGACATTTGCTAAGTGGTATGCCTTTAATCCATCTTCACCAAACCAAGCACCTCAAATGTATGTAGTTACCAGCGAAATTTAGACATTTACACTTGTTAACACTTTCGGAATCGCAACACTCCAGCTTTATGCCTCCACGCTGTGAACATCGTCACCTCTAATCTGAGAAAATCCACGACGCTATAAGGCTTCCATGTTACTAGTTTCACTGCCAGCTACTGAGTGCTCAGTTTACACAGATTCAAAATTTTGTAGTTTGTAAATAACATTTGGCTCTGATCCAGAACGAAGAAGCTCATTGCTTTTCAACATCTTACATCCATATATATCAAAGACAGTATTTACACCTTTGTTAACCAAAACTGTCAGCAACTCGTGGACTTGTGGTTAGCGCTATAGATTTCCAGTCATGGTCACCGGTTTCGATTACCGGCTCCGTGGCGGATTTTCTCTGCTTGGGACAGAGTATGTAAGTTATCCTCATCATCACTTTACCATCGGTCCGAAAACCGACGAAGTAGTATCAAGTAAAGAGACTTGCACCCGGTTGTCAAACTCCCAGAAGGGAACTCCCAGGAAAATATGACATATTCACAATTCGTTTCATTAACCAAAACATAAACTGGCAAAAAATTAGCTGCTAAGGCGTCCGCAAGAATAACATCTCTGGGGATATAGCCAACCACTTCACTAATTAATCAAGTATTAACACCACACTTCGCAGTTATGTGTTTGCAGTTTTCTGGTTCAAAATCTTGAAGCAATCCCTTCCTCGAAATCATGTTTCCTGACGCCCTGGTATCAATGATCTAATCATTCTGGTAAGAATCTGTAAGTCCAAATGCATGAAACAATGACCTAACTACCCTCCCGGAGTCCTCCTTTGATTACTCTTGCCTTTAGAGACAGCCCAGCGTCATATGTACATACTTCCAGGAAATGAAACATCCTTTTTTGTCATTTCCCCTGTGTATTTTAAAATCTATGTGTGATATTTTACAAAGCTTTGTGAAGAAAACATTATCACTGCCACCTTTGTCTAAGTTGTGGTAGTCTTCCATATTTCCATCTAGCATCTTTGTTTTGATATTTTCCTGAAATTTTCATCCATTGTACTTGAGTATGTACGCCTTCGGCAAGACAGACAAACTTTTGGTAACAATAACTGAAGAAGACTTCACACGATCGGTTAAAACGCATTTTACTCGGTGAACGATTCCGAAAGATCTACGCTATCATCATCGGATCTTACACTTTAAATCTTTTACAATATATTGGCCATTATTGTTGCAAGTTGCTTCACGTTGCACGAGGATAATATATTTAAAAAATGTTAAGGAATAAGAAACGATGATGACAAGATAGCTCTGTGAAACTGGTCATCCAATAGGATGCTTTTTTTTAGCAATCCTGCCTTGTGAAGTATTCTTCAGTTACAATACACTGCAAATCGTCCTCAGTCTGACAATGTCAGGAATATGTAACTTTTAGTAAGCCACTAAGCATAATGAATACAATTAATCCATCATCAACTGGTTTCCCCATGCTCTACAGTTTTCTGGCTACACCCAGTATGTCAGTTACGTAATTGTGATTTTTTCCTTACAATTTTGATAACATAGTATTCAGCCGAGCATCCCAGAGTTGTCCATCATGTTTTATTCTTGCCAGCAACGAGTTTTCCAGCGTTTCCCAAGCTTCCTTTGCTTTCGTTGTGTTTTCCATATGTGCATACAAAGATTTATCCACATGAAAAAGCTGAAGGGTCCATGAATCTGTATCCTTTTCTGCTTTCATAGCTGTACTTGCACCCACGCCCCATTGCAGAGATCAGTAATTTTCACGCATAAGAATTTCATCGCAAATTTCCATTGTTCTAATCATCCTTGCCTTTTAGTTTTTCTACCGATGGAGTGGCGGATTCCATCAACTTAAATTTCAGGACATTTTTGGAAATCAGAGTTTACAGCCACTAAATGACTTAACTGCTTTTTCTTCCAAAAAATAAAAGCAAAAAACAAATAAAAGAAAATAAAATGAAAAGACGTGGGAGTGCTGTCACCGATGAGTTTGACGAAGCACTAAACCACAGCAAGTATGACGAAAAACGCGCTCTCGTAATTAAATACAGCTGTTCATTTATTTATTCCTACCAGCACACACATATGCAGTTAACGGCACAGATTTTTGTTCATGATGATTTGAATGGATAAAGTTATACCGTTCATAAGATCTGTATTCACTTATCAGAACTATATCGTATATAGAGCAGAAAAAAGAAACATGCGTACAAAAATAATCTATCACCTACGAGATGGTTACAGAAAAGATAAAATGAGGGTCCAGATACCCAACATACAACATAACTCAGTCACAAAAAATATTTCAGTGACCGTTCACCACAAATACCACCTGCTTTCGTTGTTGGAGACATTATGAAGACAGCGTTCTCTCCTAATTAACAGAGACTGCGATCAGAAAGCACCAATACAGTTCACTGTGTTTCTGTTTATGTCGGTTCAGCTACTCCCATCAACGTCTTCGGGGACAGTCCTGTAGCTTGCACGAATAGTAGAGTGACAAAGGCTTAGATGTCCTTAACCTGGTCCAACGCTAAAATCTTGGAGCGGAATTACAAAAAAATGGTCTACTATACACGCCTCTACAATATAAAATAACAGCCACATTTTCTCAAGGATTCTGTAGTATCTTGTAGCGAAATTGAAGTAGATAGTGCATGTGTGTTGCTGTGGGTAGAGGTCATTCTTGGCAATCGGAATATAATAATCAGTGGATCTTCTTGCTCACCTTCCAACTCAAATGAAAGAATAGCTGAAAGGTTCAAAGAAAACTTGAGTCTAATTTCAGACACGTACCCGACTCATACAACTTACTCTGGATATGTTGGTGGAAATATATGTTTAAATCCAGAGGTACGCATAAACCATTTTCCGAACTTACGTTATACGCATTCTCTGAAAACTATTTCACGCAGTTAGTGTATGATCCCATTCCAATAGGAAAATGTTGTGAAGACGCTCTTGACCTCTTGGCAACAAATAACCCTGAGCTAACAACGAGCATCAAAATGTATACAGCGATTAGTGAATACAAGGTTGTCGTATCGAGACTGAATACCGCAAATCCAAAAACCTCCAAAAATAATCGAAAAATACACCCATTAAAAAAAAAGCAGATAAAAATTCACTTGACGCTTTCCTAAGAGATAATCTACACTAGTTCGAAATTAAGTGTAGAATAGATGTGGCTTGAATTGAAAGAAATGGTATCGACAGAAATTGCGAAATTTATAGCAAATAAATTAACAAACGACGGAGCATATGCTCCTCGGTGCAAGAAACAAGTCTGATACAGTCGCAGAAACAACGAAAAAAGCATGCCAGATATAACAAACGTAAAATCCCCAAGATTGGCGATCTTTTACAGAAGTTCGAAATTTAGCATGGAATTCAATGCGAGATGCTTATAACTCCACAACGAAACTTTGCCTCGAAAGCTGAGTGAAAACGTAAAGAGATTCTGGTCGTACGTAAAGTATGCTAGCGGCAACACACAATCAGTGCCCTCTCTGCTCGACAGCAATGGAAATACTATCGATGAGAGTGCTGCTAAAGCCCAAGTTACTAAACACAGCCCTCCGAAATTCCTTCACGAAAGAAGACGAAGTAAAAATTACAAAATTCTAATCAAGATCAGCTACCGACAGGAGCAGCTTAGAAGTTGATATCCTAAGAGTAATGAAGTAACTTCGATCACCTAATGAGAGGTTGTATTCCGATCCAGACTGTATACGAATTAGGTTCCCTTCAGAGTACGCTGATGCAACAGCTCCATATTTAACAATCATAAACATCCGCACGGTCGTAGAAAGATTCGTAATCAAAGACTTGAAAGTTGTGTAGGTCACACCAATATTCAAGAAAGGCAATAGGTGTAATCCAATACATTACAGGCCTACGTCATTAATGTCGATATGCAGCAGAATTTTTGAACATATATTGTGTTCGAACATTCTAAATTACCTCGAAGAGAACGGTCTATTGACAAACTGTCTACACGGATTTAGAAAACACCGTTCTTGTGAAACACAACTAGCTCTTACCTCACAAGAAGTGTTGAGATTTCAAACTGATTCCGTATTTCCAGACTTCCAGAAAGCTTTCGTAACCATGCCTCTCATATCGTCTCCGTTATGCAATTGGATTCGTGATTTCCTGTAAGAGAGGTCACAGTTCGTAGTAACTGACGGAAAGTAATCGAGTACTACAGAAGTGGTTTGTGGCGTTCACCAAGTTATACGTATGTCTGTTATCAGTATAAACGATTTTGGAGACAATCTGAGCAGCCGTCTTCGTCTAGTAAAGTCATCATAAGATAAAAACCAATTAGATATATGTATGGTGCAAAAATTGACAGTCGATCCTAATTAAAAGCGTGACTTCATCCAAATGAGTACTAAGAGGAATCCGTTAAACTTCGGTTACACGATAAATCAGTGAAATCTAAGGGCCGTACATTCAACTAAATAACTTGGAATTTCAATTATTGATGTGGTGGGAGTTACTAAGGAGTGGTTAAGTGCCTGGCTTACATGAATTCAGACATCCTTTGAAACAAATTTTTTAACAATCATTTGTTATTCAAGAGTTATTAGGAAGCATACTCTCTGACTCCTGTATTTTCTTCGATTAATGGGTACCCATGACGAGATTTACTCTCAATTAATAATATTTACACTGATGCAACATCAAGGCCAAAATACCGGTGTTACAGTAGTGTCCAAGAAGAACCCAAAGTAATTAGAATATCAATTAGAAGTTTCAACCAAGATTGATAACTATTTGTGATAAAAGTTCCAATGCCCAGGGCTTTTTAAAAATGCGTCTAGTAACATTTAAACAAATTTGTGATACAAAACTGACAGTAATTCAATTCTAAAAACAGTATTGAGATAAATCCAATTGAACAAAGCACTTGAAGTACACTGCAAATTACAGCGGGATCACCTTGTCACAAGTTTTGTACTTGCCATCTTTTCTTGTGCCAAAGTTTAAAATTTGCTCATTTACTGTACAGGAGCACCCAACAGTTTCAAACAAGTTTAGGTACAAACTTCTACAGAAGAATGCCAAATTAAGAGGTATGAATAGTTCAGTTTCAAAAGGTAAATCTGCAGCATTAGAGTTCATCCGCTGCTGCGTCAGTGGGTTTACAGACCGTAATTTTTCCATTTTATGTTATTTCACACGTCTTTGGCACACTTCCTGGCAATGCATTACACTCATAATTAAATTGGCGCTATAAGACCTGAAACAAAAATCAGTTACGACTGGTTGAACACATTCATAAAAGTAGTGGGCCCCACCAGCGCAAATTCAATGACAACTTTGAAACATAAAAAGTTAAAACAAACAAATGAGCAGTCACGAAAAAGTGGAACTAATGGCGTCGCACAAGAACAGACTCAATTACAATCTTGTATGGTGAACAACTAAATCACACAGATGGGCAAGTACTCAATAATAAAGTTAATCGCTTCACGTGGAGTTATCCAGTACTCAATGCAACCATGGCGCAACGACAGTATAGTGACGGCTGTACAGATCACCAGTAGTTGCTTTAACCACCGATCTCCTTCAGGCAAAACCAGTATTGTGCAACCGAAGAGCTCTTGCACGCGAAAGAGGAGCTCCTTTCCAAATTACAGTTCCAAAACAGCGGCTCGCAACTACAACTAGGCCGCGCCTATCACTCCAGGTGCGGGCAAGTCGTTTTCCGGCGCATACACGGACCTCTCCTTGCCCAGAGCCCCGCTCGTCACCTTCCTCGTGCCGCTGCTAACTCGCGACTCTTTCGCTGTCCGAGCCACGCCGCCTCGCGGACCCCATTTGCATCACAAGCATGTCTGGCAAAGAGATTCTACACAACCAGCGATTCCACCAGAGAGGCACGAAGTTGAAAAATACCAGACTTTGTGGAATGTTTCGACGCACGACTCAATTACAAACAACTTCAACTGGAAAGAAAACATACAAAATGTTGTGAGGAAGACGAACCAAAGACTGCAGTTTATCGGCAGAACAGATCGACCAAAGATACTACCTACTCTACGCTTGTCCGTCCTCTTTTATAATACTTCTGCGAGTTGTTGAATCCTTACCAGATAGGATTAATGGGGTGCATTGAGAAAGTTCAAAGAAGGTCAGCAGGTTCTGTGTTTTCACTATTTTTTTTCTGAAACTCATCAATGTCCTAGGCGGAAGGTCACTATGCATGGGTGATATAGCAGTACATTTGAAATTAACACTTGCTTTGTCCGGATGAGAACATGTGCGATTTCTCAATATGTACGTGATTGCATCTTTCCTAGGGAAACAATCTAGGCTCATTGGTGGACATGAGATTTTTCTTTAGTACTTTCCCAAGGTACTGCTTCCCTTGTCTAATTCGTAGCAGCCTTTATATTGCTTGATGTCTCAAGTGATGTGATTTAGCCCTCCGGTACGATGCTCGAAAATTCAGGCTGGATGATGAACAGCGACTGTCGATATCTCAGGTGATAATGGAGGTATGAATACAATCTATGGAATTCAAATGAATAGCGTATATTTGTGCATGTATCACTTTATCGCGGTAAAAGTAGCTTATGCTTAGCCTTAATCGTCCTAACATTTATGGCTCCTGCACGGAAGTGCGTCAGGAGTATTCAAATTTTTACTAGTCACGACATTTTTGTTTACACCAAACTACATGCAGCTATTCGCGGGAGCTGTGGTAGCTGCCCGTGTTACCAATAAAAGCACTGTCTGAGTTCCATTACATGCAATACTCTTTAATCCAGACAAAGATACAAACGTACCAAGAATTTGCAGGTAGGAATACCGCCTCTGACAGTCGATTCCGTGATAGACTGGTCTGTCACGCCCACGGGGTTTGGAGAGGAACAGGTCCAGTGCTATACTTCACGGGAATAACATTTTCAACCCATCTTTGTCCTCTTCCATGTATCGAGTGTAGTTATCATGATATGATTCACTGAGAATGACTACGTACTTTATTACACTAGGGACAAAAATAGGTGCTCAAGGATCACGAATAACAGAGAAGAGGAATCGGGGTTTGACTGAGGTCACATTGACGATGTCTGCCTGCTTAGCTGAGTGGTAACTTGCTTGCCTGTCATGCAGCGGGCGTGGTTTCGATTCCCGGCCGGATTGAAGATTTTCTCCGGTCGTGGACTGATTGTCGTGCTGTCCTCATTATCACCGACAAAAAAAATGGCTTTGAGCACTATGGGACTTAACATCTGAGGTTATCAGTCCCTTAGATCTTAGAACTACTTAAACCTAACTAACCTAAGGACATCACACACATCCATGCCCGAGGCAGGATTCGAACCTGCGACCGTAGCGGTCGCGTGGTTCCGGACTGAAGCGCCTAGAACCGCTCGGCCGCAGTGGCCGGCTATCACTGACAGGCAAGTCGCCAAATGTGACGTCACCTGAAATAAGACTTGCAACCTGGCGGCCGAACTCCCGGCCATCAATGCCACACGATCATTACATTTTTAAACTGACAATTTGCTGACCAGAGCCTTAATGACAACTACTCTCCGCCGACTATTATCTCTCTACAACAGAATGCCACATGTTATATCTTTCTTTGTATTAAGCATAGGCTGATCTGTAAATGTTACAATTCCACCATCAGCAGTCACGTCCGTTATGAATTATTGCACACTTCAGAAGTACTAAATTCTAAGGTGCCATATGAGTTTCGGTTGACCTTTCCAGTTTGTAACAAAGAGAGGAGGAAACGACAACTAGTAAGACAGTTGCTGCTGTATTATGTTGCTTTGGGTGACATGCAGATGTTCCGTTACATTAGAAAGTTTAAAGTCTTCTACCGGTACCTTTCTTCTATAGTCAAGACAGAAGTATATCACGCAATGCTGTGACGAAAGGTTCACATTCCCTGCTCTCAGCTATGCTCCAGCAATATGATGGCGACAGTGGCTCCAGTTTCTATACGGGTCCGCATATATGTGACATTATTGTCCGATTGTCTCCGGATAAACAGATTGGATCCAGTGCATTATCTGTTCCACACCCATTGTTGGAAGAGGTATTTCAGTTAGCGCAAGGCTTAGAAATAGCTCCCACTGAGCGCTAGACTTTCCAGCACACTGTCTGTTTGCATGACCATTCAAGTAGTTGGCGTCGTTTGTCATCTACCAACAAGGAAGAATCTTTACAACTTGTCACCGCATACGGCGTGAAGTAGCATCTAAGATCCCATACAACTCATCCACCGTTACTTCAGCAGAAACTCAAAAACAAGACAGAGTAGATTACCGTCGGATCTCAGCGAATGCGGCACACCACAGCCATCTATTTTCCACATTGCGTTCTCACCCCTGTAGCGTACGAAAACAAGGATACACAAACGAAGTCTCCTTTCTTACTGATCACCAGTGCAGGCATACGCTTTTCAGTCGTTTCTCTAACTCATTTTTGAAACGCTGTATGCATTCATCAAATGCTACCTTACTAATGATGCTTCTTCCTGACGGGGGGAACTACTGCAGTAACGCACACTTTGATCTCGTTGATTGCCACGTCTAAGCCCATAATCCAGCAACCATGATAATCGATGACTCTTTTTTGTTTTCTGTAACTCACTCGGTAAAAACGGAAATCTTATAGCCTCACTTTGCTCTCCGTCTTTGTTAAAACCTTTTTTCTGGGGATCGGGTGGGCGTATCCAGCCTACGGTTCCTCGGCGATGTAAGAAATTGAAGCATGTAAGACAATGCAAACTGAAGATACGGCCGTTTATGTCACATATTTTGACACTCGCAAATCTACGCCTCAAAACTTATGGAGTGATTCCTGTTGGCCTGTAATCATGAAATTTTGCACGACGAAAGGCTTCATAGTACAACTAAATTCCTTTAGTTATCCTAAATTTGTTGATTGGTATCTCAGTTACACGAAACAAAGGTTTGTTTGTTATTTTTTATCTGATTGTCTTACTGTCCGTCCGTCTGTGTCTACTAAGATCCCTTTATCTCATAAATAGGTTGACTTAAACTTCTAAGTCAGTGTGAGCAAAACATACGGCCCTTTACATCACATACCGGGTGATCAAAAAGTCAATATATATTTGAAAACTGAGTAAATCACGGAATAATGTAGATAGAGAGGATAGAGAGGTACAAAAATATATATTTGAAAACTGAGTAAATCGCGGAATAATGTAGATACAGAGGATAGAGAGGTACAAAGTGACAAACATGCTTGGAATGACATGGGTTTTTATTATAACCAAAAAAAATACAAAAATTCAAAAAATGTCCGACAGATGACGCTTCATCTGATCAGAATAGCAATAATTAGCATAACACAGTAAGACAAAGCAAAGATGATGTTATTTATAGGAAATGCTCAATACGTCCACCATCATTCCTCAACAATAGCTGTAGTCGAGGTACAATGTTGTGAACAGCACTGTAAAGCATGTTCGGAGCTAGGGTGTGACATTGGCGTCGGATGTTGTCTTTCAGCATCCCTAGAGATCTCGGCCGATCACAATACACTTGCAACTTCAGGTGACCCCAAAGCCAATAATCGCACGGACTTAGGTCTAGGGACCTGGGAGGCCAAGAGTGACAGTACACTATCATCACCAAACGGCGCGCGCAAGAGATCTTTCACGCGTCTAGCAGTATAGGGTGGAGCGCCATCCTGCATAAACATCGTACATTCCAGCAGGTGTTTATCAGCCAGGCTGGGGATGATGCGATTCTGTAACATATCGACTTACCTATCACCCATCACGGTAGCAGTTACAAAACCAGAATCACGCATTTCCTCGAATAAAAAAGGCCCGATAACGGTAGATGTGATTAATCCAACCCATACCGTGACTTTCCCGTCGTGCAATGGAGTTTCCGCGACAGTTCTAGGATTGTCGGTAGCACAAATTCTGCAGCTGTGGGCGTTGACAGACCCTCGGAGCGTGAAATGATATTCGTTGGTCCACGACACGTTACTCAACCAATCGTCATCTTCCGCCATCTTTTGAAACGACCACACCGCAAATGCCCTCCGCTTCACTAAATAACCAGGTAACAGTTTATGATGCCGATGGATTTTGTACGGATAGCATCGGAGGGTACGCCTCAGTGCCAACTGAACAATAGTGTATGGATTGCCGGTGCGACGTGCGACTGCACGAGCGCTGACTTCCCCGTGCATAGACGAACCCTCTACAGTCTCAATATCTTCCTGAACTGTCTCAGTAGCATTACGCCTTGTGCTCGGTCGTCCACTACGGGGTCTATCGTCTAAATAACCCGTGGCTTTGAACTTCGAAATCATTCTTGCCACAGCTGCATTTGTCAACGGACCTTTACCCGTTCGAATCCCCTCCCTATGGTGATAGGATCGTAACGCTGAACTAGCACACTCCCCATTCTGATAATACAGCTTCACTAAAAGCGCCTTTTCAGGTAACGTCAACGTGCTGCGACTGCTGGCGCATCTGATTCTCTCTCTCATTACAGCTCCTTTTATACACGATTGTCATGCGCAGTCACTGACGTTTTACTGTCCAGCGCCATCTGTCGGAAATTTTGTGGACTTTTTTTCGGTGTCAATTTTTACCTATCTATCTACATTATTCCGTGATTTATTAAGTTTTCAAATTTATACTGACTTTTTGATCACCCGGTATTTTGATACTCGCTAACTCACTCTTCAAAACCTACAGGATACTTCCGTTGGCCTAGAATCACGAAATTTGGCAAGGAGCAAGGCTTCACCGTATAAGTAAAGGAAAAAAAATCAAAACTTCGTTAATTTGTAGTTGCATCACTCAAAAAATATTTATTTTTGATTTGTTTTTCGACTTCAGACTTAAAACGTTCCCAGAAGTCTTGGAATTCCCGGATCTATATCTTCAAAATATCAGTGTCGATAACTGATAAAAATCGTAGAGATTCTCGATCCTCGGGATGGGGGATGGATGAACTTTCTATGTAAACATAACAGAGAACTGTCTTTGTACAGAAACACTCCCCCACCCACACACCTTTCACAGCACGAGATATACTCGCACAAGTTCAGTTTTTTATTCCTTTTCTTAAATTCAACTAGGCTGTACGAAATGACAATTGATGATGTGTTACATGACGATCAGTTTGGCTTTAGGAAGGGTAATGGTACCAGAGAGGCAATTGTGACGTTACGGTTGATAATAGGACGGTTAAAGAAAAATCAAGACACGTTCATAGGATTTGTCGATCTGGAAAAAGCGTTCGACAATGTGAAATTATGAAAGATGTTCGAAATTCCGAGAAAATTGGGATAAGCTATAGGGAGAGACGGGTACAATCGTATGTACAAGAGGAAAGAGTAAGAGTGGACGACCTAAGAACGAAGTGCTCGGACAGGGCTTAAGACAGTGATGTGGTCTTTCGCCTGTACTGTTCAATCTGTACATCGAAGAAGCAATGGTGGAAATAAAAGATAGGTTCAGGAGTGGAATTAAAACTGAAGCTGAAAGCATACAAATGATACGATTCGCTGATGCAACTGCTATCCTCACTGAAAAGGTGAAGAAGAATTACATCATCTTTTGAATGGAATGAACAGTCTAATGAGAGAGTAAATCGTAGAAAGCCGAAAGTAATGAGAAGTAGCAGAAACGATAACAGCGAGCAACTCAACATCAGGATTGATGGTCACGAAGTAGACGATGTTAAGGAATTCTATTACCTAGGCAGCAAAGTAACCAATGACGCATGGAACAAGGAGGACATCAAAAGCAGACTAACACTGACAAAAAGAGCAAGAGAAGCCTACTAATACCAAATGTGGGCTTTAATTTGAGGAACAAATTTCAGAGAATGTACACTTGGAGCACAGCATTGTATGGTAGTGAAACACGGACTTTGGGGACACCGGAACAGAAGAGAATCGAAGCATTTGAGATGTTGTGATAAAAGCGAATGTTGAAAATTAGGTGGACTGTTGAGATAAGGAATGAGGAGGTTCTGCCCAGAATCAGAGAGGAATGGAATATATGGAAAACACTGACAAGTAGAAAAGATAGGATGATATGACATAATGTTAAGACATCAGGGAATGACTTCCTTGGTACTAGATGGAGCTGTAGAGGGCAAACACTGTACGGGAGGACAGGGACTAGAATACATCCAGCAAATAATTGATAACGTAGGTTGGAAGTGCTACTCTGAAATGAAAAGGTTGGCGCAGGAGAGGAATTCGTGGCGAGCTGCGTCACACCTGTCAGAAGACTAATGAGTAAAAAACGTATTTGCGCAAATGCCTTAATTTAGGATTTGTCTTTGTGTCTGTTTAAATTCTCTAATTATTCTACTACTTAACTGAGAAGGGAGACTCTCAATTAAATTGAAAGAATCCGCATTTTAGATGCCTTACATGAAGTGCATCCCACTAAATTAACCGAGTACTAGATGGATATACCAGTCATCAACAAGCCACGCAAATTGTGTATGGCCTTTCACGAACTCCTCAGTCCACCTGACACGGTACAGACGGTTGGGAGTCACTCAATTCTGTTTTTCCTGTCGATAACCTTGTAAGCTGTTCGATGTGTAGGAACATTCATCCACTTGGATACCCTTAATGATTTCCATTATATAATATACATTTAGCTTTGCAACGTTCACTTAATAGTTCCACTGTCTAGTGACCGGAATGCATGATTATGGCCGGCGACTGCCATGACTCCTTCTCTTAGACTGTAGGCTCAAGCATTAGTGAGGGCACCTGATTATTCAGTGACACATGCACAAATACACGCTAAGTATCTGAATTTCAAAGATTGCTTACGTGCCTCCATTATCACCTGAGATAACAACTGATGCTCATCATCACCAGCATGCATTTTTGAGCGTCGTACTGGAGGGATAAATCACATCATATAAATCTCAAGTTCGATACAGGTCTCAAGTACGATAACGACTGCTACGAATTAGGCAAGAAAAGTAGTGCTGTGAGAAATTTTGGTTGTGTTGTCCTTGATTCATTCTTTCAAACTTTTCTCAATACTGCTCACACAAATGAATGATAAGATTTTTTTCCTGAAAAAAGTGCCCGAATAACGAAGGTTTCCTTTTACTGTGTAAATACCGTGGGTGACGGGAGGCAAATTAAAGAAAAGTATAACTGTGAACAGTCTCTTGGTATAAGAAGGAAACAGAGAATTTTCTAACAAAGACAAACGTGAGTCTCGCACACATTCATATTTAGGTGGTCTTCTCAGAGTAGTTCGTGGCATATGAAGTGTTATCTGTGAAAGTTCTCAGCTAGAATGCAACCAGAAAGTGCTCTTGAGATATCAAAAATAACGCTATAACGACTACTATCATTGTCACGAGGCTTCCTGCTATAGTTTAACTTCAGTCTAATTAAGGTAGTACAACATTACACAAATCAGCTACTTCAATCCTATATCTACATCTACACCTACATACATACTCTGCAAATCACACACAAGTGCTTGGCAAAGAGTTCATCGACTTACATTCAAAATAATGCTCTATTATTCCACTTTCGAACAGCGCCCGTAAAAATCGAACATTTCCATTTTATCGTGCGAGTTCTGATTTTCCCTATTTTATTATGATGATCGTTTCCCGAACTTTTTCTTTTGCGTAGTTTAACATTTTAAATGTTCGGATAATAAGTTGCCGTCTCTTTAATCTAAGAATAGATGGTAAATGCAGCTAGCCGCTATCTCTGTGTAATGTCTTGTCTGTATAGACGTGTACCTGTTGTCTTTAAGATCCCTTCACCTTCACACATAAGTCTATACAGTAAGCGAGGAGAAAAGCAGAATATGTATTTCTCAGAAACACATCAATCCCTCAACAGATACTGCAGAAACTGTCCTAGTTACCACTCTAACAACCATGGAGAATGCATAAATGCATCTCTGTTATTTCAAAGAATAAACGCACTAGAAAATACTTCGTCGACGAGCTGTCGCCGCATATTTTACGAGAAAAGCAGATCATATAGCTTTTCCAAAGTGAATGAATGTGGATGGTTTGATTGAAAATGATTAATTGGTGCGTGGTAGAGGGTATTTGCTGTGGGGATATTACAGTATGTCGGCAAGCGGAGGAGAAAGTTGGTGATTGAAATTTCGTGAGAAGATCACGCTCCAGCAAGAAACGCCTTTGTTTTAATGATGTCCACCAGAAATCCTGTATCACATCCGTTACACTCTCTCCCCTATTTCTCTATAATACGAAACGTGCTCTTCTTCCCTGTCTACTCCGTCAATCTCACACTGCACAGCAGTACCAGGAAGGTGACGGATATGCAGAATATGGGCAGTCTCTTTAGTACATCTGTTACATCTCCTTAGTGCTGCCAATAAATCACAGTGTTTGGTTCGCCTTCCTCACAGCATTTTCTATGTGTTCTTTCCAATTTAAGCTGTTCGTGACTGTAATTCGTAGGTATTTAGTTGAATTTACGGCCTTTGGATTTGACTGATTTATTGTGTAACCGATGTTTAATAAATTCCTTTTAGCACTCAAGTGGATGACCTCACACTTTTCATTATTTAGGGACAATTGCCAGTTTTATTATCATACAGATATCTTATGTAAATTGTTTTGAAGTTTGTTTTCATCTTCTCATAACATTACTAGAAGATAAACACAGCATCATCTGCAAACAAACTAAAACGACTGCTCCGATTGTCTGCCATATCGTTTACGTTGTGAAGAGGGCTAGTGGAAATCCATGGGTAACAGAGGAAATATTGAATTTAATCGATGAAAGGAGAAAATATAAAAATGCAGTAAATGAAGCGGGCAAAAAGGAATACAAACGTCTCAAAAATGAGATCGACAGGAAGTGCAAAATGGCTAAGCAGGGATGGCTACAGGACAAATGTAAGGATGTAGAGGCTTATTCACTAGGGGTAAGATAGATACTGCCTACAGGAAAATTATAGAGACCTTTGGAGAAAAGAGAACCACTTGTATGAATATCAAGAGCTCAGTTGGAATCACAGTTTCAAGCTCAGAAGGGAAAGCAGAAAGGTGGAATGAGTATATAAAGGGTCTATACAAGGGCGATGTACTTGAGGACAATATTATGGAAATGGAAGAGGATGTAGATGAAGATGAAATGGGAGATATCATACTGCGTGAAGAGTTTGATAGAGCACTGAAAGACGTAAGTTGAAACAAGGTCCCTGGAGTAGACAACATTCCATTAGAACTACTGACAGCCTTAGGAGAGCCAGTCCTGACAAAACTCTACCATCGGGTGAGCAAAATGTATGAGACAGGAGAAATACTCTCAGACTTCAAGAAGAATAGAATAATTCCAATCCCAAAGAAAGCAGGTGTTGACAGATGTGAAAATTACCGAACTATCAGTTTAATAACTTACAGCTGCAAAATACTAATTCGAATTCTTTACAGACGAATGGAAAAACTTGTAGAAGACAACCTCGGCGAAGATCAGTTTGGATTCCGTTGAAATATTGGATCTCGTGAGGCAATAGTGATCCTACGACTTATCTTAGGAGAGAGATTAAGGAAAGGCAAACCTACGTTTCTAGCATTTGTAGACTCCGAGAAAGCTTTTGACAATGTTGACTGGAAGACTCTTTTTCAAATTCTGAAGGTGTCAGGGGTAAAATACAGGGAGCGAAAGGATATTTACAATTTGTACAGAAACCAGATGGCAGTTATAAGAGTCGAGGGACATGAATAGGAAGCAGTGATTGGGAAGGGAGTGAGATAGGGTTGTAGCCTCTCCCCGATGTTATTCAATCTATATATTTAGCAAGCAGTAAAGGAAACAAAAGAAAAATTTTGAGTAGGTATTAAAATCCACAACTTGACTAGAAGAAGGGATCGGTTGGCAGGACATGTTCTGAGGCACCAAGGGATCACCAGTTTAGTATTGAAGGGCCATGTGGAGGGTAAAAATAATAGAGGGAGACCAAGATTCAGAAGGTTGTAGGCTGCAGTAGGTACTGGGTGATGAAGAAGCTTGCACAGGATAGAGTAGCATGGATAGCTGCATCAAACCAGTCTCAGGACGGAAGATCACAACATAATAAACAACAACAACAACAAATTTGGCATGCTTTTTTCGTTGGTTCTGCAAGTGTTCTGGCCTGTGTTGTGTACAAAGGGGGATCAGCTCCGTAGTTTGTTAATTTATTTGGTGTTAATCTCTCAGTTGCTATGGATGTATTTTCGCCAACATATTGAGAATAAATTGGAGTCTGGTACATGTGAAATCAGACTCAGGTTTTCTTTGAATCTTTCAGGTAAAATCGGTAAAAGGATCCCTTTATTACTTTATACTGGTTGCCGATAATGACTTCTACCCATACCAACTCACATAAACTGTCTACTTCAATTTCGCTATAGGTTCCTAGAGAATATTGTCGAGGTGTGTACAGTAGGTCGTTATTTTATTTTAATTTCTCCCCAACATTTTAGCGTTGATGCAGGTCAATGACATGAAAGCCTTTCTCACTCTGCTAGGCGTGCAAACTAGGAGACTGTCGGCGACGCTGTTTACGGGAGTAGCTGCACCGACAAATCGTAAATAGGTATACAATAAATGGTATTGCTTGCATTCTGGTCGATGTCTACATTAATTGACAGACTACGCTGTCTTCATTATGAGTGCAACAACGATAGCAGATGGTAGTTGAGGCGTGAACTGTCACTGAAATATCAAATGTGTGACTGAGTTATGCTGTTATATCGACAATCTGAAACCTTATTTTCTCTTTTCAGTAACCATCTACTAGGCGATGGATTATCTTTGTACTAGTAATTCTTTTTTGGCCTGCAGATAGTATGTAATACTGATCTGTGAATATAAATATAATGCACGATGTAACTGTTATTTATTCATAACATCATTAACAAGAATCTGTTCCGTTAACTGCGTATGTCGTGCTGACAGGAATAAATAAATCAACAACTACATTTTTTTTCATACTTCCTATGGTTTAGTGCTTTGTCAGACTCATCGGTGATTGTACTCCCGTATCTATGCGTTATATTTTGTTTCTGTCTTTTGGAAGCAAAAGCACTTAAGTGATTTTGTAACCGTAAGTTCAGGTTTCGAAAAAAGTCCTCAAAATTAAGGTTAACGAAACTACCACTTCAGTGGTGGACAAACTAAAAGGCAAGGATGATTAGAACAATGGAAATTTACAAAGAAATTGTAATGCGTGAAAAATTACTGAATTCTGTAATGGGGCATGGGTGCAAGTTCTGAAATTTTCAGATGTGTGTAAATTGCTAAGGGAGCAAACAGATCATCTGTTTCTATGATTGCAAGTACTGCTACAAATGCAGAAAAGGATAAAGATTCGTGGACGCTTTTTCTTTGGATGTGGATAAATCTCTGTATGGACATGTGGAAAAAACAACGAACACAAAGAAAGCTTGTAGCACCCTGGAAAACTCGTCGCTGGCAAGAATGAAGCTAGCTGGATGACTCTGGGAAGCTCTGCTGGATACTACGTTATCCAAATTTTAAGGAAATGATCAGAATTACAAAACTGACATCCTAGTTGTTGCCAAAACCTGCAAAGGGTAGCAAACCAGTTGATGAGGAACTAATTGCACTCATTATACTGAGAGCCTTACCAAAAGAGACCGATGACCTCGCTGTCTGGTCTCCTTCCCCAAACCAACCAACCAACCTTACCAAAACTTATATATACCTGACACTGTCAGTCTGGGGAAGATTTGCAATGTATGACAACTGAAGAAAACTTCCAAAGCAGGATTGCAAAGAAAGCAACCTTTTGGATGATCGGTTTCACAGTGCTATACTGTCATCATGGGAACTTATCCCTTAAAATTTTTTAAATATTTTATCCGTATGCAATGTGAAGCAACTTGCAACAATAATGGACAACATATTGTAAAATATTTTGAAGCATAAGATCCGCTGTGATATCGACAGCTACGATGCCTCTCTGCTAGATTGGCACTACGAGAGACACAGACGACAGCGCCCTCTAACTGGCGCTGTCGAGGTCCACTAGCTACGCGACTGCTTCAGCCCATTTCATCAGGTGCAGCCAGCCAGGACACTTCGCTTCAGCTTCGCACCACCTTGCAAGTTATGTAAACTGTTTGCATATGTTTCAAAAATGGTTCAAATGGCTCTGAGCACTATGGGACTTAACATCTATGGTCATTAGTCCCCTAGAACTTAGAACTACTTAAACCTAACTAACCTAAGGACATCACACAACACCCAGCCATCACGAGGCAGAGAAAATCCCTGACCCCGCCGGGAATCGAACCCGGGAACCCGCGCGTGGGAAGCGAGAACGCTACCGCACGACCACAAGATGCGGGCTGCATGTGTTTATCCACTAGTAACGGTGCTTAACTGTATCTGCAGTACCGAGAGATTAGTACCTTTTCCGTTCCTGTTCCTTATCTACTCGCCCGCCCAGGCGGGATACAAAATCCGACGATGACAGCACAGGTCCTTCGGAACCGGTCATCCAGTAAAATGCGCTTTTAGCGATCTTGGCTTGTGAAGTTCTCTTCAGTTATTGTTACCAAAAGTTTGTCTGTCTTAGCGGATGAGTATTGAGTCCAGAATAATGGATGAAAATTTCAAATAGAAAAATTGCAAATCAAAGATGCTAAACTGTGAAATCCTACCCAATTTAGACAAAAGTGGTGGCGATAATGTTTTCTTCACAAAGCCTTGTAAGGCGGAGGAAAAACGAACAAAATAACATGTTGCATTTGCAGAAGTATGTACATATCAAGTTCCACTGTCTCAAAGAGGCAACAATTGTCAAAGGTTTCCAAAAGAGCAGACAAGTCATTGTTTTATGCACTTGGTGCGACGGTTTTCAACCAGAACTCGTGCACCAATGATTCCAGAACACCATAACACATGACCTCAAGGAAAAGATCGTTTCAAGGTCTTGGACCAGAAAATGGCAAACAGAAGACTGTGAAATATGTTGCTAGAGTTGAATTAGTAAGTGAAGCGAAGGGGATATGTTATTAATCTTTTCTTAATAGGCTATCACAGTCATATAGAATTTTTTGAAATAAATTTCCTTCATTTGAATGTACACTGTTCATTGATTTTGAAACGTCCCATTAGAAAAATTATACAAGACTGTGCTTAAACTGACTCACAATATTTTTAGCGCAACGCAATCTGACTTCCAAAAATCCCTACGAAAGAAAGGCCCTGACTAACATTAACCTATACGTCTCACAAATCACTTACCTCACAAAAATCTTCGTTACTCAAGCTACTGCAATACAGCAAGCGCCACTACTGCCAGCTAAATAAAAGATTCAAACTACGGAAGGCACTAACTACTGATAGGTATAGTTAGCAAATGAAAGATTTTAATAGAGAACAAACAATGTATTTACCTTAGTAGTCATAATATATATATCAGTTCATGACACCAATTCTTACAAATTTCAAAACTCCGCCATCTCTCCCCACGTCCACCACTGCTGGCGGCTCACCTCCAACTGCGCAACGCGACGCGCTGTCAGCATCCAGCTGCCGCTGCCCAACACTACAATGGCGAGTATTACAACAATGCCAACCAGCCACAGACTGCACACGGCACAGACAGTGATTTTCATACAGAGAGCTACGTGGCGGCGGCGTTACCAATAAAAAAACCTAAACAGCCTACTTACATAGCCCCATGCTCCCCACAAAAAAATTTACAAGTTGTTTTGGGCAGTGGCCAATACAGATTTGAAAATTCTTTTCATAATTACAATAACAAAGAAATGAAATGCACACACTTATCGATACAATGTTGGTCAAAAGCTAAAATTTTCTCACAGTCCATAAAGACAGTCCTGATCATTCATCAAAGTAAAATTGCAGTATTTTTCTCAAAGTCTGAGTAGTAAAAGAAAATGCACACGGAAGTAGTGGATTTCCATGCAGTCTTGAAGAAGTAGTGTTGTCCTTCCAACGGAAAGACAGTGCTGACTCTTGACATGCAGACAGGTAATGGGCCACAACAGAGCAAACCCACAGCAGAGTCAGTCGAAGTTTTAAAGAATATTGTTAGGTAGGTCATCACAGAGTACACCCATTGTAGTCCTGGTAGAGATTATGGTATTGGTGGGCCACCAGAGGTGCAGACCCACTGCAGTACTTGTAGAAATGGCCAGCAGCCATCTGTTTGGCTGTGCAGGTGCACAAACACCATTGAAGAGTCTTGCGGATAATATAGCAAGTCCATAACCACCACTTGTGCACTCACAAAAATTGTTTTTGAAATGTCCTTAAAACCAGCAATGCTATTATCCAGTCCCTTACTGAATTATTAACACACGTGCAAACACTATCAGTCGCTACTTCTTACATATTGTCCACATACTATGACCAACAGAAACATGTGCAGTGAAATGTAATTTACAAGTTACTTAATATGATGAACTGGTGTCAATAACAATTTTATAACATGAGAATACAATAACAAAGGCACAAAATATATCATTAAAGAACATAATAGTACAGATAACATTTGCAGTTATACAGGCTTTACAAAAGAATCGAAATAACATATACATCAGTGTTACAGGAATTATGACAGGAGCACATACATAAAAAATCAGAATAAATTGCGAAACATCAACTTCACGAATGAGCATTAGAACAAAACAGAATAAATAATGTGTAAACATCTTTACAAGGTAAATAACATGTTATTAATGCAAATTATATTTGAGGATAACAGTATTCTTCATCATAGTGAATGTAGCTTAGTATTAGAAAAATTCTGCAACATAAGTCTTATGAGATAAACATATAAAGACAGAAAGAACATAAATTCACAAGGGTACACAGACACATAGTGGGATAACACAAGGAAAGGGCAGGGTTTGTTTTACTGCAGTATTTTGCAAACAAAACTTTCTTTGCTTCTCGGAGATCTCCCTTCGTTCTTCATTATTTACAAAAAGTCCTATCTACACCTGCTTTCTGTACTTTTCTCATATAACTTCTCAATGCATTTCTTCCAATCCATCGCAAATCATTCTCTCATATAGGCTACCCCCCTCTTAAGCTAACTTAAATCTACTGAGCTCAGATGCTTAACTAAGGGATGAGGCAATGCAGCAGCACAAAACAATTTACACAAACAGCAATGTTAAAAAATGGAAATTGGCAAAAAAAGGCAGCAATATTACAACTAATATAAGGCAATGCGCAGCAAACAAGAAAAATAAATCAGTAATAAAATTGGCTTAACCTAGTAATACAAAGTGACATTCAGTAGCACTATGAATGGCAAACAGCCGCAGCAAATGCTATAACTTATACCTAAACATGACAAAGCTCAATCAGAAAAAATGTTACACTAAAGACAACAATGCAGATAAGGACAATGTCTATTCACATCTTAATGTCTATGCAATTAAATTGGTGCACCACAAAAATTTATTGTAAAATAATATTACTGTGTACTTGAAAAGACAATTTGTATGCAATTTCTGTGAAGGGAAATGTCTTTTTGTGCTACTTCGTTTTTTTTAAGTACATCATTCAGTTATTATTTACTGGATCTGTAGGCATAAAATATTGATATTAGTACATCCATAAAATTTATTTTAACCAATGCTTCAGTGCAGTTAGAAACTAGATATTAAACAAAATGAGTAAATAAATGCATAAAGCATGCCACATGGCATTTCTCTCAACTAGCAGGACAATAGCCATGAAATGTTTCTCGTTGTTTCATTAGGCATTTTAGTAAATATCATAAATTAAGTGCTCCACAGTGTAATCATATGTTTTCAAGTTTGGGCGTGTAGTATTTGCGATGCTTTCTACAAAGGAATCTCAATAGCGAGGATAATGGCCTCTTTTTTTTTTCTCCACCTGTGCCTCTGACAGGCACACACTAATGGCTTTCTTTTGTCAGGTGGTTGTCGCGCAGCTGGGTGCCCACGACGCATTACATGCAGGTAGTCACTTAACTGTCTTATCGAAATATTTATGACACCAGTTGCCGCTACAGTGGCAGTCTCATATAAAAATTGAGAATTTGCGTTACAAATGTGTAGAAAATAAAATCCTATAAATTTAACAGCGTCCAAAAAATTTTCGACAACACTGTGATACTTTACGCATTTACACACATTTCATAACTCTTAAAGTACGATTTTTGGTTTCCAGCATCCTTTTTCACAAACCAGAGTCCGTAACCACTACTCTTTATTCCTTACCTTATTACACATATACATATTCGTCGACACTTCTTTAATATTTCATCATAGTAAATACACAGCATAATCAAATTCCTCATATAGCATCAGCTTATTAATCATAAGCATACCGCAACATCATAATACACATAGTCATCGTAATAATAACATCATAACATCTCAGTCAAATTCTCAAAATCGTTCTAGCTTCCTCCAATAATTTCAAAACCTAAAAAAATTCTCTGCTCATGTCAAAAGTGTCATCTACCTCAAATGTACTTTAAAAATCATGATCCCATACCAAATACATCATTCAAACCTCTCATAGTATCACAATGGTTCCGAAAAAATATGAACATTTCACAAAGTACAGACAAAATACAATTTCATAAATGTGAAGTTATCCACCTGCGTAATTGCTTAAACATGTGTCACTGACATAGTAAAAAGATGTTTGTTTCTCTGTCAAATAATCAGATAGCTGTGTAATTCTGTGTTAGAGAAATATGGTACCGATGTGTAAAGTTGTATAAGCAAATACCATATTAGCTAGGGGTCCTTGTGCTTGCCAAACACATGGTCCACAAAGTAAGCGTGTACCCCCCTGAGGATTAATGTAATTATATCCTCAGGTGTTACAGATTACAGCAATGAAATGAAATGTATCAGGGAAAGCTTTCTTTGTAATTCAAATATGTTGAAAAATAAATAGTTTAATGCGTGTCCTGTAGTGCTAAATGTGCGTCTTGCTGTAAGACAATCTCTATGGAAGTGTCGTAGTTATTGTCCTCCGAAAGCTAAGTTCTACAGAAGTCAATGTACTTACCTTATGATAAACAAAAGTGAAATGCTTTGCATATAGATATCGTAGTTACCACGCTTATTGCCGTGATGAAGTAAGTACTGTACTGTAACGTATTGTTGTGCTACAGAAAAGGCTGTCTCATTGTAGCTATGCCACAAAGTTACTACTAAAACATGTTTTACTTTCCAGAATAATACAGAAAAACTGTGCAGATATAAAACAGATACAGAGCAAAAGCAACATTGTAAATTGTCACTTATTAGTAGCGACGTGATAAAATCGTGTAGCTGTCACATAAACTAACTACTGAGTCATCTGGTATCTCACAGAAAGTACTTTAAATCCAGAAATTATTTTCAAGTAAACCATAATGTTGCATTAAAATCTCATTAGCGGTACTGGTAACTGTTCTAAGTATGTGAGCCTTATAGTCGTTACGTAATCGTGCAACTAACAAGCAAGAATGTACACACGAAATAACACAGTGATGTCTGTTCACTATAACAATGCACTCGTAAATACTGTCTAAATATGTTCCGTAGGTTCTAGACTGGATAGTAAACTTCAAAACATTGTTGCATGTTAACAGTTTCTAAGTGTGACAAAGCATACTAGAAATGTGAAGTGAAATGTTTTATGGCAAAGACAAAGTTAAAAAGCAGATTATCTTTCAATAAACGGTTTTACATGTGAAATGTGGTGTAAACCTTTACTCTTCCTAGTACGCAGAGTTTCAACTTCAACGCAATTATAATGTGGTTACGTCGGTAAGGAACACTGGAATTTTGCTCAAGGTTAGCTTATGTTATTTTTCTCTGAGCCAGCCGGCGCACGCGGCTGCCTGCGGTGCGAGTCATTGTCTGTTTCTTTGTTGACGCGCGTCGTTATTGGGATTAGGAGACCTAACTTCTACAAATTCACCCTGCTGAGAGGGCCCTTCCCTGTTTGAATCCCGCCAGTTCTGATGCAATTCAGGTCTGTCGTTAAGATCATATCGTCTGTCGTCATGTCGGTAATTTCTGTAATTAATTTATTGTCGGTCACGTGGTGGAGAATTTCTCCCTGAATGGTAACTGCGCGCTGGACCGTTGCGTCTGAAGTTATTCCGTCTCCCGTGATGATAATAGTTCTGGTTGCCATATTGTCTGTTTCCATGATTGTCTCTGTCATATTCATTACTACGGAAATGCGATCTTTCTCTGTAATTATTATTACTAGGCCAGTGGTTGTCATACGGGTGGTGTCTGTTTTAGTCACGATTTGCGTTGTAAGAATAGACCTGTCGTGTCCAATTATTGTTTCTGTCGTCACGGAATTGTGACGGATGTGAACTGTAGTGATTGTTTTCCTGTTTTCGCATTCTGCGACTGTCTGTGTCAATTTCTAATTCTTGTAAGAGTCCCTGAAAAGCTTCAATGTCGTCTTTGCAACGGCCTGCCAAAATAATATGCCGTAAATGTTCAGGCAATTTGATTAAGCAAATGCGGATGAGTTCTGACGGGCTGTATGGGTTTAACAGGTACTGATTCTTGCGCAACATGTCTTCAAAATATTTCACAAGACTGGAAAATTCAGATTGTTCGAAATGTTTCATCATCATGATGCCATGTTTTACTCTGTCTTGTGTGGCTTGGGACCAATATGCTGAGAGGAAGGCATGGTAAAATTCTCCTTCACTGTGGCAGTTGTGAATGACCGATCGCATTCTTACAGCTGGTTCATTCTCTAAGTAGCCACACATAAATTCTAATCTGTGTTCTAGTGACCAGTTGGGAGGAAAACAATGAGAGAATTGATGGAGCCACGCTTGTGGATGAATGTCGTTGCCAGAATTCTTAAATGTTTTGAATTTACGTGTAGTAATGAACAGCTTATAGTCAAAATCATCGTGTCGGCCGGTCGCATATCGGTCATTGTTACGTCGTTTCGGCGGTTCCATCTCAAAATTCGGTGTACTTTGCCAATTTCTTTCATAATCTCCATAGTGCCCTGTGTTGTTATTTTGTGGCAGTTCCGTATTTTTATGTCCCTCTTCCCGTATTGGAGTGCGAGTGTCCTCTGAAATACGTAATTCTTGTATTACCTGTGTCAGCTGATCTTGTACTTCCCGGATTTCTCTTTGGTGTTGCGTATTAATTTGATTCTGATTTTGTTTGAATTTCCTAATTTGTTCGAACTCTTCTGTGTCATTAAAGACTACCGGTTTTGTGTCATTCAGATTATCATCTACCTTCGTAGATAAATTAGTGAACTGATCCGAAAGTTCGGCTACTTTCTCCGATAGTGAACACATTTCCTCAGTGTGTTTTTCTGAACCAAGTTTCAAAGTGTCCATTTGTGTTGAAATCGAATCTACTGTGTCCTTTAAGTTTTCCTGAGTTCTTGCAAGTTGCATAACCGAATCGGTGGATGCAACTGAGTCCATTTTAGCTTGCAAGGTGTCGTGATTTTCACGAACAACAGTTTGCAATTCTTTTATGGTTGCTTCGTGATTCTGTAATGAGTTTTCATGCCGCGAAAAAATAGGTTGAAAATGCTCACAAATTTGTGTTTTTACGTCATTACAGATTTTTTGACATTTCGATTCAATGTTATGTAACTCAGTAGTTAAATCTTCACGTGTTTGTTCAAGTGTGGTGTCTAACTTCCGAAGATTATGTTCCATTGTGTCCAACTGTTGCTGTGTTTGTCTCTGATTTTGTTCCATTGTGTCTAACTTTTGAAGATTATGTTTCATTGTGTCTAACTTTTGAAGCTTTTGCTGTGTTTTTCTCTGATTTTGTTCCATTGTGTCTAACTTTTGAAGATTTTGTCCCGTTTGTTTCTGATTTTGTTCAAGCGTTGTGTCTAACTTTTGTAGCCTTTGTCCCATTTGTTGCATTAACTGTAATAACAGTGCACTGGTGTCTGAAACATGTTCCTCAGTGCTATTCGGCAGTGCATTTGAACCGGCAATATTCGCATTTTTATAAGCAGAAAATGTGTCTTGATTTATTTGAGAAAACGGTGAGGCCGCAACATCTGAATCTACAGTATTTGCAAGATTGTGTCCTGTCATTTCGGAATCCTGAGGCGAGCTGTTGCCGACCGATCGATCGATAAGGCTTCCCTGTTCACTAATTGTTTCACTGCCTACACCATTATTTGCAACCCGCTCCATTTCCCTATACACAATTACCAAATTACTACTTTGAACATTAGTTAATTCATTACATGGTGGCGCTAACACACTGCTTTCGTCTTCACTGTCATTTCTCAGTTTACTTTGGAGCCTAGTATTACGTTTTTCACACGCCATTATTGTCACAATTTTTCACATGACAACACAGAAAAACACAATTTGAAGAACAAAAATAAGAGAACACATTAACATAGCACTGAAAATAATATCTAGTTAATTGCAAGCGCAGCTGCGAAATACTTCGTGCAAAACTACATGCATGCCACAACTGTTGTACTGTACAACAATGAAAGACTACAACTACAAAGGAAATTCTCTCTATGATTACGCGCTAGCAATAAACAAAATCTACATTAATTACACAAACTACAAGAAAAAATCAAAAGATTCCAGTGAGGTATCCTTGGCTAAGGGTCGACATATGAAACGTCCCATTTGAAAAATTTATACAAGACTGTGCTTAAACTGACACACAATATTTTTAGCGCAACGCAATCTGACTTCCAAAAATCCCTACGAAAGAATGGCCCTGACTAACATTAACCTATATCTTTCACAAATCACTTACCTCACAAAAATCTTCGTTACTCAAGCTACTGCAATATAGCGAGCGCCACTACTGCCAGCTAAACAAAAGATTCAAACTACTGAAGGCGCTAACTACTGAAAGGCATAGTTAGCAAATAAAAGATTTTAATAAAGAACAAACAATGTATTTACCTTAATAGTCATAATATATATATCAGTTCATGACACCAATTCTTACAAATTTCAAAACTCCTCCATCTCTCTCCCCACGTCCACCACTGCTGGCGGCTCACCTCCAACTGCGCAACGCTAGGCGCTGTTAGCATCCAGCTGCCGCTGCCCAACACTACAATGGCGAGTATTACAACAATGCCAACCAGCCACAGATTGCATACGGCACAGACAGTGATTTTCATACAGAGCGCTACGTGGCCGCGGCGTTACCAATAAAAAAGCCTACTTACAATTTCACTCTATAATCATTTCCGATTTGTAGCCATTATCAGTTTCATGCTAAACTGAAAATTAATAAAGCGTACATATCAAAGAGTGCAGAACATGGAACATACTCCCAAATCTGTTCCATCTCTCAGCCAACCTCAACTCTCCTCTTCTCCTTCCCGTCCAACAACCCTAACGCCGGCCGCGGTGGTCTCGCGGTTCTAGGCGCGCAATCCGGAACCGTGCGACTGCTACGGTCGCAGGTTCGAATCCTGCCTCGGGCATGGATGTGTGTTAGTTAGGTTTAAGTAGTTCTACGTTCTAGGGGACTAATGACCACAACAGTTGAGTCCCATAGTGCTCAGAGCCATTATGAACAACCCTAACACTCTGTTACCTGTCTTTCCCCTTGTCATCCACCCCCCCCCCCCCACCCCCCTCTGGCACTATGTAGTGCCTCTGACCCAACAGTCGTCTTCTCTTGGGGGGCTTTTGTGTTTTAGAAATGGGTATCGAATGTCATTCAGGAGCTCTGGTCAGGAAGCCGTTTTGAAGCAATCCTACCACTTCACGTGGGTCGCGCAACGTGTTGCACAGGTGTGACGTCTTTTATGGAAGCCTCCACGAATCAGTGAATTACGATTTTATAATATTGCAGACACACGACCGTTGTGAAATAAAAACGTATTGTGCACCTGTAATGATTTACACTCTGAATGTGGATTATTATAATGCATACTTCTAGGTTGCTGTTATTAACGTGTATTATTGTGACATGTTAAGTATTTAGCTAAAGAAATATCCACCTTCCCTTTCTTGGTAATAGGTAATAGTCCGGGTAAAGCAAAAATCAAGTGGCTCACACAGTCATGTCGCTTTGTTATAATCTCTGTCTCTGCTTTTTCTTATGTCAACATCAGTTGATGAACAGAAGTGACGATTGCAGGTCACATAAATATATTAGCTCATTTTCCACAGTGTCAGCCACATCTGTATCTCCGATATGTGTTCGTATATAATAATGACAGCTGAGCTATAAGACCAAAAATGTTTTTTCGACAATGGTTCAAATGGCTCTGGGCACTATGGGACTTAACTGCTGTGGTCATCAGTCCCCTAGAACTTAGAACTACTTAAACCTAACTAACCTAAGGACATCACACACATCCATGCCCGAGGCAGGATTCGAACCTGCGACTGTAGCGCTCACGCGGTTCCAGACCGTAGCGCCTAGAAACGCACGGCCACTCCGACCGGCTTTTCGACAATGACATGTCACAAACAGGTCAGATACATTTTGACATATAAATAATGTTTTCACGTACATAATAACTATTGTTTCTATGCACTGCACTATATCATATGTAAACCTTATTAACTTTCTGTTCAAAGTACACTTGAGAATGGATGTGTAAAATAAATGAACTAATGATTGTCAAATGGTAGATTTTTCTTTAAAAAAATAAAGTGCTTTTATTCTCAGTTCATCTGGTAGAAAATGGCTTCAATCAGAAAAGTTATTCTTGTCCATGTTTTACTGTCAGTTCACCCAGTAGGCTATACCTTCAATCAGAATGGTTTTTTCAGTCTGTTTTAGTTAATGAGATGAATGGTGCACATGCCATATTTGGCCATAAATTCCCATGTGGAGAGTTTGGCTGCCTGGTACAAGATTTATTTGATGCCACTTTGGTGACTTTCGCATCGATGATGACGAAACGATGATGAGGTCAATAAACATGCCCAGTCCCGAGAAGAGCTGTAGGGCTGGAATAGCACTTGGACGGGTGACCATTCAGTCTGCCCAGCGCTGTTGGGAAGCGAGGTGCACTCAGTCCTTATTAGGCAAATTTAGGGGCTACTTGATCGAGAAGTAGTGGCTCTGGTCTCATACACTGACACACGGCTGGGAGAGCAGTGTGCTGAGCACACACCCCTCCATCTCCACATCCAGTGAGAAATCCTCCACGCAGCCAGGAGTCGAAACCGGGGCTCCACTTCATGCAAGACTACGATTTGCTGATTGTTTTGGTTAAGAAAGGCATAAATGTTGTCATTGAGAAAGATGGCTATAAAATGTTGAAAATTGATGAACTACCTTGTTCTGGATCACAGTCAAATGGACGGCCGCTGTGGCCGAGTGGTTCTAGGGGCATCAATCTCGCGTCCGTCGGCATTCGTGATTTAATATATTATTATTATTATTTTGATTGTTGCCGACTTACGTGGTGGGCCTTAATAAAATGATATTTCATTCAATTTTGATTTACGGTTAAATGCTTTTGTGAAGTTCTCCTTTTTAACAATATTAATCTTAAATTATTTGTTACGTTAATGAATGTTAGACTCGCTGAATCTTAAAACATGATCATACAAGTTGAACATTGGAATAAACTTTTCATATTAATTTCCTCGGATAGTCAGTTCACTTTAAAGCAAAAGATCTTTAGTTATTAATTACAATTGCGCCCCACACAGGCGCGAGAGTATTTTTCCTTACCTCCGTTAACCATTGTATTGTAGTCGGAGTCCTGGATCTGACTCTTGGCTATGGTACTGAAAATAAGAATCTTGAAGCTACGCATTTTCTGCAACGTCGACGGCTATGGAGAAAAATTAATATTTTGTTAATAACGGGCGAGTTTTTCGCTTCCGCTGATTTTTTATAAATCAATATCGCCACGTAATGGCGTCGTTGGTTGCATCGGCCGCTGCGATTGTTGAACTGTAAATTACTTGAATGCAGATTAATTCGAGGAAGGCGGACATGAAATCGGGATCACCTCTTACAAATTAAAAGTGCACAATAATATTAAATCAATATATTATCTGCTTAACTCATACAAATATGCTTACATTTGCCAGCACTCTCAAGATGTCCGTCAACACACAACCAAGACAAGAGAAGTGAAGACGACTAAAAAATTAACAAAAGAGAGTATGTTGTCGTCTCTGTAGATCATTTTGTTATATTTCTTTGCACTCGAAACTTACATAGAGAAATTATTATTTTACGAGTACATTATAAAAGACCTGTATCATCCAAGTTTTAAATGTCTCTTCTTCATAAATACTGTTTTTTAAGTGTTTTCTTATTACCTCACTGGGGACGCTATATTGCCTTCCGAAATGTTTATGTCATAAAATATGTTCGTGTTTTTGACATAAATATTTCCTATTTCATGTAAACAGTGCCCACACGCAGATTTTTCTTTCACAGTTTACTTATGTCACATCGTATGTTTAAGTTGTTGTGCTTTGTACACAAAGTGTAATACAGATAAAGTTATTTACATAACAATATAAGACACAATTGTTTACGTGTAGAGTCATATACGAAACAAAAGGACATCGAATACAATCAGTTTCATTTTGGCTGCTTCTTTTTAGAGTTGCAACTTTTGCAGTGTTCAAAGGTATACAATCACGAGTTAGTCTGTAGTACTTGAAGTCCCAGGGGTGTCAACTGTTCGGTCCCCAGTTGGCGCGGCCGTAGGGAAACCCTGGAGAAAACCTCGGCGGAGCGACAGACTAACTACTTTGGTTACTTTCACTTAATTGTTTATGGGATGTCATTGGAATACAGGATGTGCATACATTACGAATAATGTTTAGCTGTACTATGCAAAGAAATGAGGTCATTATAACAATTGATTGCGGTGTCGTTGATGCTCTACGCCCCGACGTATAGCTCGCGACAGCACCGGTTGGTATGTTCGGTGCTCGGCGTTCGCGGCGGCTGCGGAGAGGTCAACGCCCGCTCGACGCTAGCGTGTCTCTCGCCGTCGCGGAACGTCAGAATCAGCTGATCGGCTGCACGGTTGGCGATGCGTTTCTGTCTCGGCCGGGCGTGATGGAGTGGGATGATATCCGCCCCCCGCACTTGTTGGCAGGAGTCAGCTCTGCTACGCATCTCCGACGTAGTCAATGAAACATACACACAACCAACGTAATATTTGTTTCCCGCTGCAGATGGTTACGCTAGTGGGAAAGAAGCATTTATTAGTGTCGCAGTTGTTGTTAAGTTTTCGCCAGTTTCCGAGTGTCAAGCTAGCACTGTCCTGCAGCATACATGACATGGATCTTCTCCCGTGAATGCAGTTTTGATGCAATACTGTTTCCATTACACGTAAGTTATTGTCTTGACAAAATTATGTATGTTTTCGCCGCACTCGCAGGCACTGGTGAGTGTCCCAATACGAGCTTAGCACAAACACTCGCCGTTTCTGCGGTCGCTGTTTTGCAGCAGTCCACGCATCGCATTCCAATCTCGCATTGTTGTACTCACTGAAATTACAGTCTGTCCCAAAAATATTGACTGTGGGTTCACTTCACGTTAACAATTCACATTTATAAGTAAATTCACAGTTTTTCGTGCGTAATATTGGCGTTTGGCGTCCTCACTGCTGTTGAACGTTCAATACTAGCACTTCACAGTTTTTCACACTGCTTAAAGTGACTGTTTCGATTAGTTCACAAACACTAATGTATTTCATTCAGTCTGTACTGGTATTTGGCTCGTGCTGGATTTTACCAGTCTCTTGTAGTAATTTTCTCTTTTCATTTTCCACTTAGAGTCGTACTTGCCTTCAGATTTTTTGACTATACAATTGTGTTTCCGTCTCATCTGAGGTAAGTCCCCATGTCATGTCTGCCCAGTCATTGCGTACTTGCCCTCCAGAGCCAGGCCTTGCCTCTCGCATTATTGTACACATTTTATAATCTAGGCCTAGCGTGCAAGTTCCTAGATTAATGTTAGATTTGTGACTTTTGTTTACACGATAAATTCGTGCAAATCTCTGCCTTAGCAGCTGGCAATATATTTTAACAGTGCTTGGCGGTAGTTGCGTTTACTGATTTGCTTTGTACCTTCTCTCCACAACACATGAGGTACCTTAGGTGATGTACAACCTGCACTCATGTTGTTTAGTAAATTATGATTGAGCATATTTCAAGATCGGTATAGACATAAATACATGGAACAACATATACATTATAATATTGAATTTCATAAGTTTCATTACTACTACAGTTCAAAAATATTCATGACACACTAATGAAAAATTCTTTCATCATTACATGCTGTTGAATTTTTTTTCAAAAATATTTTTAAAGCATTTTTAAAAATGAAATTTGTAAATTATTTTTAAACCTACGTTCATTTTTTCTTTTAAAATGCAATTGCTTAAAAATACTGTTATTCCTTAACACCTACAAAATTGAATCGCGCTAATCTTGTGTGCCTCACTGTTTTTAAATGTTACACTACAATCTGAACATTTACTCACAGAAAAAATACACTATAAACTTAACCTACTACTCATACACGTAAACGCTGCTCTACTGAGCGAACTTCTTTAAGTCTTTGTATGGATAGAGTCCTTTGATCTCTTCCGATTCTACGTCACCCAACAAATAGCTACATCCATGTGGTATGTCTATGATTTTGTAGGGCCCAGCATACACCGGTTGCCATTTCTTATTCTTTTTCGCTAACAGAGATGACTTGGGATGAGTCGTTATTAGCACCAAATCACCTGGTTGATACACTGTTACCTTCTTTATTTTCTTGTCGTGCTTCTCCTTTCTACGCTCCGCGCACCTCGTTAAGTTATTTAAAGTCTCAGCTGTAATTTGTTCCTGAGGTACAACCTGTCGTGGTACAGTTGGTAATGGTGACAGCCAGCTGTCGGTTTCATTCTTTCCAAACATGACTTCTCGTGGAGTATAACTGGTGGCTGAATGTCACAATCTATTGTGGAGTTCCTCAAAAGTCGGAACGTATTCTTCCCACTTGGTGTGGCGATTCGGAATGTAAGTTCTCATGAACCTGTTCAACGCTTTAAAGGCACGCTCTACCAGACTTCTCTCCGGGTGAAATCGAGCTACAAAAATGTGTTTAATACCTTGCTCTTGTAGAAACATTTTTCATTTGAGACCAGTAAAATAGGTGGCATTATCGGATAATATGATATGTGGTTTGCCAACATTAACAAAATAATCTGTTCGTAATTTCTGAATGAGGGGTGTGACCGTTGAAGCTTTTACGGGATACAATTTTAGAAATTTGGAAAAGGCATCCTATACAGCAAATATATATTTCACACCACCTCTGCTAGTGGGTAGTGGCCCTAGAATGTCAACAGAAACTAGTCGTAATGGTTTGTTAGGAACAACAGGGTGCAACTCACTTACAGTGGGCAGATTTGTAGGTTTCGTCCTATGACAAACTACACATGTCCGTGAAACATTCTGAATTATTCTTATCATATTCTTAAAATGACATTGTCTTGCGAGAAGCGCTCTAGAATTTTCGATGCCCACGTGTCCTCACGAAAGGTGCACGTTCCAGATTAAATCACTGATAAATACTTCCGGTACACAGATACACCGCAGGTCCTTGTTAACATCCTTCCAGGTAATATAATACCCAATTTTGCACAGAATAATGGCTACCTATCTGATTTCCACCCGAAGCTAGGAGTTCTTGTTTGAGTTTTCCCAAGGCGTGATCTTCGTCCTGTAAACTAGGCAGTTGCTTGCACGCCTGCAGGAACTTTTTTCGACAAGTAGGGTCTTTCATAACTAAAATTTTGTACTCTGTTGCCTGTTCTAGTATTGTTGTTAGCTCAGGCAGCCCTTGCGGCAACCGTGACAAAGCATCAGGCATTACGTTGTCACAACCTTTTATATGCGTTATTTGAAATTGATATTCCTGCAGAGCAAGCACCCACCTAGTCACCCTGTCGTGCATTAACTTGCATGTCAGCAAAAAACTTAAGGCCTGATGATCACAGAAAATTTTTACATTTTTTCCTTACACATAGTATCTGAAAATCTTATTTGAAATTGATATTCCTGCAGAGCAAGCACCCACCTAGTCACCCTGTCGTGCATTAACTTGCATGTCAGCAAAAAACTTAAGGCCTGATGATCACAGAAAATTTTTACATTTTTTCCTTACACATAGTTTCTGAACTTCTTATTTGAAATTGATATTCCTGCAGAGCAAGCACCCACCTAGTCACCCTGTCGTGCATTAACTTGCATGTCAGCAAAAAACTAAAGGCCTGATGATCACAGAAAATTTTTACATTTTTTCCTTACACATAGTTTCTGAACTTCTTATTTGAAATTGATATTCCTGCAGAGCAAGCACCCACCTAGTCACCCTGTCGTGCATTAACTTGCATGTCAGCAAAAAACTAAAGGCCTGATGATCACAGAAAATTTTTACATTTTTTCCGTACACATAGTATCTGAACTTCTTCATGGCCCATAGTATTGGTAGTGTTTCGAGTTCGGTGACTGTATATGATCGTTCACAACTTGACAACACTCGGCTTCGGAAACCGATTATTCTTACGTTCTTGTTTCCACCTTCCTCTTCGATTTGGAATAAACAAGCGCCTAGTCCGACAGTGGAAGCGTCTGTAGCAAGGCAAAATTCCTTTGACATGTCAGGATGTGACAGTAGATTAGCAATTAGAAGGGCTTGTCGTATTTGCTTAAATGACTGCTGGCACAGTTCATTCCATATCCAGGGTGTATTCTTTCTTAACAATTTAACAGGGTATTATCATTTAAAAGCTGGTCAGGTATGAATTGTCTGAAAAATGACACTAGACCCAGAAATGCCTTTAACTGTTTCTTGGTTCTAGGAGGAGAGAAGTTCTCAATTGCCGTCATTTTCTCCGGATCGGGCACAATACCTGTAGGTGATATTATATGACCAAGAAATTTTATTCTCTCCCTGCCAAATTTGGATTTTGCGAGGTTTGCTGTTACGCCTACCTCAGAAAATCTTTTTAGTACGCATCTCAGCGTGTCCATGTGGCTTTCCCAATCGGGAGTAGCTATTAATAAGTCATCGGCACACAACGTTACTCGGTCCAACAAATCTGGTCCTAATACTGTATCGAGCGCTGCAATGAAGACACCTGCACTAACATTTAATCCAAATGGTAAAACTTTAAATTGGTAACTTCTGCCGGCAAACACAAAGGCAGTGTACTTTCTTGATGATTCAGTTAGCGGGATTTGCCAATACGACGAACGCATATCGACAGAGGTCAGATATTTAACTCCATAAAACTTCTGTATCTGTTCATCCACGTTTTCTGACAGGTACAATTATTTTGTTAATGTCTCGAGCGTCAAGCACGAGACGTATACTGCCGTCCGCTTTCGCTACGGCAACGAGCGGACTGCTGTACGGGGATACATATGGTTCAATTATCCCCTAATCAAGCATTTTTCTTATTTCCTTCGTAACTGCCTCCTTCTTTGACCACGGGGTGGTGTAGTTTGCGTGACAGAAAGTACCGTGAGGTACCACTTCGATATTATAGGTGTAGCCCTCGATAACACCGGGTTTTTCCGAAAACACATTCTCATAATCTGTAAGTAGCTGAGTCAATTCGTTTTGTTGTGCTTCAGTTAAATGTTCTGACTCCCTGACATTCATGGCTATCAGTTTCCTTTTCTCCTCTTTGTCTTCAGTAATAAATTCTTTATAATATGCTTGTCTTCTACTTAAGTCAGAATATAAATTCATTACCTGCATTCCTTCGAATCTCGACTGAAAGCTCCGGCAATATTTACCGTGCACTACCCGTGTCCTCAACAAGGGCAAAATTACACGTATACCCTCATTCACAAGGCTTACTTCCTCGCACAAGAGGTCGATTTTTGCGTCCCTCTGGCGTAAAAATTCCATCCCCAGGATGCAAGCAACACCTAATCCCTTAACTACTAGGAACGAGCTTTTCATTGCTTCATTTTCTACCGTAAACTCGACTTGCACCTGTTGCTTTATGATATGAGATTGTGCACCTATTGCACCTGTTACACGACAATTCTTCACTGGCAATACTGGTATTCCATTATTTTGACTCCAGTACTTGTAAAAATTTGCACTCATGACATTGGTTGACGCACCGGTATCGACTATTATCTGTACTGGTGCTCCGTACATATCTGCTTGCAACACAGCCTGCACAACACTTTTGTCGGTTCGGTTACATTTCTGCGGTATGTCTACAAGTTCCATTTCTATTTTTATTCCCTCATTGTGTCTCAGCATACAAAGGTTATGGCTGTCATCCGTGAATGTGCGATCACTACACCATCCTGCAGCCTACAACGGAGAGCGTATTGTGGCTGTCTTGAGTTTAACGGATGAGCATTAGTGGGTTGACAGTTGTCTGTCACTTCCACTAACCTCACATTGTGGTTCTGGTTGTTGTTGTTGCTACTGTTGGGTTGGCCGCCCTGCCTCCCCGATGGTGTATTTTGATATTGTGTATGGCTCTGGTTTTGCGGTGGTCGGTTGTAACTTCCAGACATGTTCTGTGATGGATCTGGGTTGGCGTTCCATTGTGGCGCTGTGTTTTGTTGTCACTGTGGTGTCGGTTCATTACAACCACGCCACTGGTTTCGGTTGTTCCGCCATTGCGGATTGCCGTTACCAATATATCCATTAGTCATGCGTCCATCATGATGTCCCTTCCGATTTTGACGATTATAACCGTTGCCGTTGTAACCATTGCCATTGTTTGGGCCTCGATTCTATTGCCGTTGCTCTTGCCTATTCCTGTTACCATTTGGTACTAAGTTACTACCATTACTGTGGCTGCCATTGTAATCGGCTTTTTGTTGATTACAGCCTGCATGGTTCAACTTGTGTTCGGTTTTCATATCTTCGATCAATAAGTCAACAGAATCCACTATTTCCATGAATTGTTCTATATCGTTTTCCGGCACATTGATGAAATATCTTTTAATTTCACTGGGCAACTTCGTTTTTATTAATCTGATTAAGTCACTATCGGACATTGGCTCGTCCCAGTAACTGGTTTTGTTTATATACTTTTCAAAATATTTGCGCAACATTCCCATCTTAGGATTGTACAATTCTGGACTGTACAACTCCTTTCGTAGTCTTTCTTGGAGGCTATCGGACCAGAATTTTTGCAAGAAAGCACCTCCAAACTGTTGCATCATTAGACATTTTTCGGACACGTCGATGGCCCACAGTTCCGCGTCACCGTGAATAAAGGAGACCACGAACTGTATTCTTTGTCTTTCCGTCCATGTCCTGGGAAAGACATTCCTAGCGCTCTTAATAAATACCACAGGGTGGACATTTCGTTTTTCGCTATTGAAGGGTTGGAATGTCTGTGTTTTATTACATTGTCCTCTTTTTTGCACATCTGAATGCTACATTCTGTGACATTCGTTACTTCGTGATGTGCGCTGCACGGTATCGCATGTTATTCGTGCTCATAATTCACATTAGGCTGCGGTTGCGCACTCGCACCCTGCATACCGTCTGCGTTACTATAGTAATCAGTACACGGAGTTGGATTCATTATCTGTCCGCCACTGTTTATATTGCTTTCCAACGCAGCCTCCGAGCGACCTCCTGTTGCCCATTCGGCAACTCCGCTGTCACACGGGATTTGATCTGTGTTTATTCGGCGTGTAGTGCGGCAGCGCTAGCGTCAACATTTACACTCGCGGCCGCAGTCGCTTGTTCTACAGCTGTTTTTACGTCGCTTTCAATCTTTGCAGATATCTCGTGATCCTTTACTTCTAGCCATTCATTAAATTCTTTGTCGACTTTTTGAGCTTGCACTTCCAAATATGCGTCAATACTTTTCCTTGCGTCTATCTCCACATTAATCCATGCGGTTGGTTAAAGTCTGGACATAGTCTTCAAGCCTAGCCTGCGATGTCTGTAATATTTGCATCTCGCTGGCTAAGCTTTGCACAAGATCGGGTATTTCTTTGCAAGCGTCCCGCATCTCGGCAAGTTCGCTTTGGATACGATCTAGTTTCGCTTCACTGCGCTGCTCTTGCTCACTGAGCTTTTGCGTAAATTCTTTCCCTTGGTCATGTAGCATTTGCGTTAATTTTTTCTGCTGCTCATGTAGCATCTGAGCCAGTTTTCCGTCTCTTTCCCTATCTCTTTCTTCGAGCCTACGCAGAAATTCAGCGAAAGGGACTGCAAGCGGTGAGTATCCTGGTGCCCCGCTTAATCTAGCACTCGATTGGCCCCCCTGCCCAGGCAGTGGAGTTGTTACTCTATTCCCATTCTACTGTGGAGCGTCATTCACTATCCACAGATCCTCGCCCCCGCTCCGGAAATTATGTTACCCGAGGCGGTGACTTGGGATTCGTTTGCGTATTGCAAATGACCCTCACTTTCCATATTAACAAAATTTTGTTCGTCTGGTACGGATGCTTTAGCTTGTCGTATCTTACCCAAAGTAAATTCACTTTAAGCCACTGACGAATCTTTAACACTGATACACACACGAATAATTATCCCCTACAAAAATAAACATATAAATACACAAAGTTTAATTTGCGCTTTACTTACTGTTTTTTCACCGAAGGTATCTCATGTGCATATGGGTACGATATTCCGCACAGAGCTACACAGGATGCTTGCACAATAGGCCTTACCTTTATTTTTCTTTCTGGTAATCTTTTTTCTTTTCTACACTTTTTCTTCTCCAGATCTCCTCAGGGTGTGGTTTTGTTGTTGTACATGTAAAAGAATTCATATAGGCATTAATATTTTAAAACAATTAGACACATACTTAATTACATTCACTACAACAGAATCATATTGATCGCGCCCCAAAGCGCGGCGCCAATCTCGCGTCCGTCGGCCGTCGTGATTTAATATATTATTATTATTATTATTATTTTGATTGTTGTCGACTTACGTGGTGGACCTTAATAAAAATGATATTTCATTAAATTTTGATTTACGGTTAAATGCTTTTGTGAAGTTCTCCTTTTTAACAATATCAATCTTAAATTAATTGTTACGTTAATGAATGTTAGGCACGCTGAATCTTAAAACATGAGCATACAAGTTGAACGTTGGAATAAACTTTTCATATTAATTTCCTCGGATAGTCAGTTCACTTTAAAGCAAAAGATCCTTAGTTATTAATTACAATTGCGGCCCACACAGGCGCGAGAGTATTTTTCCTTACCTCCGTTAACCATTGATTGTAGTCGGAGTCCTGACTCTGACTCTCGGCTATGGTACTGAAAATAAGAATCTTAAAGCTACGCATTTTCTGCAACGTCGACGGCTGTGGAGAAAAATTAATATCATGGTAATAGCGGGCGAGTTTTTCGCTTCCGCTAATTTTTCATAAGTCAATATCGCCACGTAATGGCGTCGTTGGCTGCATCGGCCGCTGTGATTGCTGAACTGTAAATTACGTGAATACAGGTTAATTCAAGGAAGGCGGACATGAAATCGGGATCACCTCTTACAAATTAAAAGCGCACAATAATATTAAATCAATATATTATCTGCTTACATTTGCCAGCACTCTCAAGATATCCGTCTACACTCAACCAAGACAAGAGAAGTGAAGACGACTAAAAAATTAACAAAAGAGCGTATTTTGTCGTCTCTTTAGATCATTTTGTTATATTTCTTTGCACTCGAAACTTACATAGAGAAATTATTATATGACGGGTACATTATAGAAAAGACCTGTGTCATTCAAGTTTTAAATGTCTCTTCTTTATAAATACTATTTTTAAGTGTTTTCTTATTACCTCACTGGGGACGCTGTGATCTCCATATCCAGTGAGAAATTCTGCACGCAGCCAGGAATCGAACCCGGGGATCCACTTTATGCAAGACTACGAGTTGCTGATTGTTTTGGTTAAGAAAGGCATAAATGTTGTCATTGAGAAAGATGGCTATAAAATGTTGAAAATTGATGAACTACCTTGTTCTGGATCACAGTCAAATGGCCGGCCGCTGTGGCCGAGCCGTTCTAGGGGCATCAGTATGGAACCGCGCTGCTGCTAAGGTCGCAGGTTCGAATATTGTTTCGGGCATGGATGTGTGTGATGTCACTAGGTTAGTTAGGTTTAAGTAGTTCCAAGCCTAGGGGTCTCTTGACCTAAGATGTTAAGTCCTATAGTGCTTAGAGCCATTTGAACCATTTGAACAGTCAAATGGTATTTATATACAAAAAAACTTTGATCGTGCTATAATTGTTACTAAAGTTAGTAAATGGAACAGTTAAAGCCTCGCAGATTTGCTGATGTTAGAGAGTTCACGTTTTACATAAGTTATGTTTACAAACTGGAGGTATAAAGTTGGAGTGCTGTGATTCTGAACCTGTTGAAAAGTGCAAATGTCTAAATTTCCATGTCCTTAGGCTGGAGAACAACTTGCGTCTGAGGTAATTGGCTTGGTGAAGGTGGATTTGTGGGGTATCACGGAGAAAAAGTCGCACATTGCGGCTGAGTACATGTATATACTGGTGGATGATTATTCCAGGAGGACATTATGTTACTTTCTCAAGAGTAGAGAACAAACAATAGATTTTTTCTGTGAATTTAAAACATAGGTAAAAATAATATTGGTGCAAACGTCAAACCTATTAGATCAGACAGTAGAACTGAATTCATGAACTCTTAGTTCGATTCATTTCTCAGTGAGAATCGAATTGAGCTTCAGATTAGTGTGTGCTATTGCGCAGGACAGAATGATGCTGTGCAAAGAACTGACATAATTTTTGAGATGTCACAGTGTATGTTACAATCTAGTGGGCCTAAGCAATCCTGGTCAGAGGCATGAAATTCAGCTATATACAGAAAGGATAGTGTTCGTCACAGGAGCTATGGAGTCTTTGAATAGTTTAAAGTGATTAGCAATCAAGCCTTTCTCTGTAGTCCAGATCAAAACAGAACAAAGTGGAATGCTGAGTCAGTGGTAAATGCAGAGGAGACTGAGATACTGATGATGGACCCTCATGCTCCAGAAAGAGACAATCCAGTCAGAAGGCCAGCATAAATGCACAAACCCGAAGCTGTATCACGGATTCGAAGCTAAAAATGTAGGAGAAGGAAAGCCCTGTCAAGTCAATAGACTGGATGCGTGGTAAATTAATATTTGACCGAAGGTGTTACTCTGCAGATGTGCTGAAACGCTTTATATGGATTATTTATCTCGAATCTACTGGCATTAGAAATTAGTGTTCCCTTCAAAACCGTAAATATACCGAAATGTAACAGTTAAAAAGAAGAACCATGCAAGAAGTCTGTAACGTAAAACCTTTCAGCTCTGTTTAGAAATCTTCATTTTATGACTGGTATTTGCGCCCAGTGCATAAAATAATTTAAACTGCAAAATGTTTAAACTACGGTTTAAATTGTTTTATTATATCGTTATGCTCCGCGAAGAAACGTTGTTCATTTATCTCGGACCCCTGTCAGGGACGACTTTTACAAGAGGTAGAGAAGATGCAATGAAGACCGGCGCGTTTCGTCACGGGATCGTTTAGATAGCGAGATAGAGAGTTATGGAGGTGCTAATCAAACTCCATTGGCAGACGTTACAAGAGAGGCGTTCTGCATCACGGATAGATTTACTACTAAAAATCCGGGACAGCACTTTTCAGGAGGAGTCGGGAAACATATTACTTCCCCCACATACATCTCGCGTATTGAGTACGTGGAGAAAATTCGAGAAATTAGAGCCATTACAGAAGCTTACCGACAACCATTCTTTCCAGGCACTGTTCGCGAGTGCAACAGGGTTGGAGGGATCAGAAAGTAGTACCGAAAGTACCCTTCGCCACACACCATTAGGTGGCTTGCGGAGTATGATGTAGATGTATATGTATATGTAGAATAACGACGAGGTACATGCGTAGGCGTCCATAATGTAAAATGTAAAACATATGCCTAGAACAACACCAGGATAGGCAACACGCTGCGTCTTTCTGCTCCACAGAAACCATCACTATGCAGCTCAAGTTGTATAAAAAGAAAAATATAGGCTGTATGAAATGTTTATAGGCTGTATGAAATGTTTAAAATAAACTCCGCGGAATTCTACTTGACAGTATAGTGGGAGGTCTTAGACTTATTATGGACTATACTCAAAAAAAATGGTTCAAATGGCTCTGAGCACTATGGGACGTAACTACTGTGGTCATCAGTCCCCTAGAACTTAGAACTATTTAAACCTAACTAACCTAAGGACATCACACACATCCATGCCCGAGGCAGGATTCGAACATGTGACCGTAGCGGACACGCGGTTCCAAACTGTAGCGCCTAGAACCGCACGGCCACTTCGACCGGCTATACTCAAAAGAAGTAGCTTCTTCAGCTGCCATCATTCTACAGAACGACAAACTAGAGAACTTTCTTCGTAATAAGTATATGCTTAAAAATGAATGTTACAATCCTATCGGCGTCAGGTAGGATAAATATAAAACTGCACACGATGAAATTATCAGCTACTCAGTTGCCAAAATATTACCCGTATAGTATTCCAAATTGAAACAAAGACGGAAGAAACGTGCATTGTGAAGGCAGCCGCAGCTGTATTCTGTAACCTTGGAAGAGAGACAGATATTGCATCATATCAGTAGGATTGAAGTCTATTTTCGGTCCTTTTGTCGCTCGGTCACGACAGGAGTACGTCACGCAATAGTGCGACTTACAAACGGCCGACAGTCCCTGGTCTCAACCATCCTTCAGCACCACGAGGGCGACAGTGGCAGTCCTTCTCCTCTGCCTTGCGCTGAGTAGGGCCTACTGACGAGTCTCCAATAAGTACCTTAACTTACATATTCTTCTCCATTTCCTTAGATCACTGTCAAAGATGATTCAGTCATGGTTGAGTCATCATACAGCAGGTTAATACAAATAACTAATAAAACAGGGTACACATTTTTAAAAGAATCTTGCTTCTTAGATATCTTCATTCTTCAACAATTATTTCAAAGGTCGAGAATAAGTATTTACAAACAGATTCACATGTGCCTGAAAAGTGCATATAATTAAAGACTGACAGGATTCACAGTGAGTAACAAACTAATTGTTCACAGATTCCAACTACGTAAATCTTAACTACAGACACTGAGTTGTATTACACAATCCTGTCACAGGTGTCAGCATGCAGGTGCCAAGAAACGCCACCAGGTCCTCCTGGACCAACCGAAGGACCACAACCAACTGGACCACCTGGCCCGCCAACTGGAGACCCTGAGCCAACAGGTCAACCCACTGGAGGTCCTGAATCAACTGGAGGGCCCCAGCCCACCGGTGAACCTCAGCCTACTGGAGGACCTCAGCCTACTGGACCACCAGGGCCACCCGCAGGAGGTCCTGGACGCTTTTGGCGCGGTGTTTTCTAATGAAACAGCACAAATATCTAATTGAAGCAAGTCTTCAATTTTGCCTACATGATGCCCACTAAAGTATCTTCAGCTCATTTATAGTATTCTCATGTTACTGTTTTAATTCGTGTTTCATTGAATTAGCATTAAAAAGTATTTGTTAATTTTTTACTCAACCTTAGAATTTTTGACGTGTAGAACTTGAAGCAAATCTGCTGTTGCGCAAAAAAATCTCTGCGAGAAACACACATTAAAAAGTATTTACTGACGGAAGCAGGTGACAAAAATGATCAAGTTTAAAAATTGTAACTACTTGAATTCATGTTACTTTTAAATATTACCGTGTCATTATGATAGAAATTTAAAATATTGTGATAACTGAAAAACGAGAAGTTTACTTGTTCCTGAAATTTCAGCCTACGAGGCTTATTCGTTAGAGTTGTTTCTTTTAAGACTTTCAGTATGCTCGAAACTTTTCAATAATGAGATTTTCACTCTGCAGCGGAGTGTGCGCTGATATGAAACTACCTGGCAGATTAAAACTGTGTGCCGGACTGAGACTCGAACTCGGGACCCTTTGCTTTTCGCGGGCAAGTCTCGGCCCGGCACACAATTTTAATCTGTCAACTTTTCAATAGTTGCTTATCGAGAATCACATTCTGAAATAAATTCTGAAAGATGAATATACTTTAGCAGAACACGGATTGATATGAGGCAATTTTGAAAATTTGCTGCAATTCATTATTATCATGGAAACATCGGGGTTACTTACTTTCTCTGGAAGCACCAAGTAGATTTCAGACCTGCAGCAGACCTGATTTTGATTTACAATAACATCCACCCATTCTTACGTATTGATAACTGTAGGTATCCAGAGTAGCAATTACTACCTTCGTGGAGTTTTTCTCATTGCGTAATACACAGATTGAATCCCCTAAAACTAATACGGCTAATATTGTGAAAATGGAGAGTGCTATTGGTATACGGTTTTCACAGAATCGGTGTGGTAGTCAAGGGCTCGTATTGTCAGCATGTAATAATACTTAGAAAGTGTAGTTTTTGCGCAAGATTGCACTTTTAAAATGGAACAATGTCTGTTGACATTAACACACTAAAAGTAGGGTAAATTAGAATGTCAGTGGTGTTTGTTTCAGGATTCTATTGCGAGTCGTTTACGATATATCGTATTTTGAAAAGTTCGAAGATTGAGACTTGTACAAGACCTGTGGAAGCAGACACTAAAGAACAACACATGTGCATACACTAGTTATGTGGATTCTGACCAATAACGAGACAACTGACTATCACATGTTGTGTTCAAAATAGCCACCAGCAGCGGCAGTACACGCTTCCAGTCTGGCATTTGAGAGGAGATGTCCGAGCAGACTCCAGTAATACGTCATTGCATATAATCAGATGTGGTTGGTATGTTCTTATAGACAGCGTCTTTCAGCTTTTCCCACAGAAAAATGTCCATAGTTGTAAAAACTAAGGAACGGGCCAGCCTCTGCTTCCAGTCCAACAATTTGGAAACAAATGTAGTAGAATGTCTTACAGTGTGGGCTGCACAGCCATCAGGTTGGTGCTCCAGGTTCCACCTAGTCTGCAGGGCCAACGTATTCTAGCATCTGTGGAAGATGGTCTGTGAGAAGGCTGCGATACTTGCAACAGTGTTCCGTCTATAAAAAACGTGTCTATGAGCTGATGGTTCACTATCCCACACCACACGTTTACACTCCACGGACGCCGACGTTCCTTTTCGCGATATCAGCGCGGTTTGTGTACAGACCAATAGTGCATGTTTCCGCGGTTTACCTGACCATGATTAGTACATGTGGCTTCATAACTAAACAATATATATGATACACCTGGAGTTGTTATTGTTGTGGTTTTCAGTCCTGAGACTGGTTTGATGCAGCTCTCCAAGCTACTCTATCCTGTGCAAGCTTCTTCATCTCCCAGTACCTACTGCAACCCTTGTCCTTCTGAATCTGCTTACTGTATTCATCTCTTGGTCTCCCTCTACGATTTTTACACTCCACGCTGCCCTCCAATACTAAATTGGTGATCCTTTGATGCCTCAGAACATGTCCTACCAACCGATCCCTTCTTCTGGTCAAGTTGTGCCACAAACTTCTCTTCTTCCCAATCCTATTCAATACTTCCTCATTAGTTATGCGATCTAGCCATTTAATCTTCAGCATTCTTCTGTAGCACCACATTTCGAAAGCTTCTATTCTCTTCTTGTCCAAACTATTTATCGTCCATGTTTCACTTCCATACATGACTACACTCCAAATACTTTCAGAAATGACTTCCTGACACTTAAATCAATACTCTTTGTTAACAAATTTCTCTTTTTCAGAAACGCTTTCCTTGCCATTACCAGTCTACATTTTATATCCTCTCTACTTCAACCATCATCAGTTATTTGGCTCCCCTAATAGCAAAACTCCTTTACTACTTTAAGTGTCTCATTTCCTAATCTAAGTCCTTCAGCATCACCCGACTTAACTCGACTACATTCCATTATGCTCGTTTTGCTTTTGTTGATGTTCATCTTATATCCTCCTTTCAAGACACTACCCATTCCGTTCAACTGCTCTTCCAAGTCCTTTGCTGTCTCTGACAGAATTACAATGTCATCGGCGAAACTCAAAGTTTTTATTTCTTCTCCATGGATTTTAATACATACTCCAAATTGTTATTTTGTTTCCTTTACTGCTTGCTCAATATACAGATTGAATAACATCGGGGAGAGACTACAACTCTGTCTCACTCCCTTCCCAACCACTGCTTCCCTTTCATGCCCCTCGACTCTTATAACTGCCATCTGGTTTCTGTACAAATTGTAAATAGCCTTTCTCTCCCTGTATTTTACCCCTGCCACCTTCAGAATTTGAAGGAGAGTATTCCAGTCAATATTGTCAAAAGCTTTCTCTAAGTCTACAAATGCTAAAAACGTAGGTTTGCCTTTCCTTAATCTTCCTTCTAAGATAAGTCGTAGGGTCAGTATTGCCTCACATGTTCCAACATTTCTACGGAAGCCAAACTGATCTTCCCCGAGGTCAGCTTCTACTAGTTTTTCCATTCGTCTGTAAAGAATTCATGTTAGGATTTTGCAGCTGTGACTTATTAAACTGATAGTTCGCTAATTTTCACATCTGTCAACACCTGCTTTCTTTGGGATTGGAATTATTATATTCTTCTTGAAGTCTGAGGGTATTTCGCCTGTCTCATACATCTTGCTCACCAGATGGTAGAGTTTTGTAAGGACTGGCTCTCCCAAGGCCGTCAGTAGTTCCAATGGAATGTTGTCTACTCCAGGGGCCTTGTTTCGACTCAGGTCTTTCAGTGCTCTGTCAAACTCTACACGCAGTATCGTATCTCCCATTTCATCTTCATCTACATCCTCTTCCAATTCCATAATATTGTCCTCAAGTACATCGCCCTTGTATAGACCCTCTATATATTCCGTCCACCTTTCTGCTTTATCTTCTTTGCTTAGAACTGGGTTTCCATCTGAGCTCTTTATGTTCATACAAGTGATTCTCTTATCTCCAAAGGTCTCTTTAATTTTCCTGTAGGCAGTATCTATCTTACCCCTAGTGAGATAAGCCCCTACATCCTTACATTTGTCCTCTAGCCATCGCTGCTTAGCCATTTTGCACTTCCTGTCTATCTCATTTTTGAGACGTATGTATTCCTTTTTGCCTGCTTCATTTACTGCATTTTTATATTTTCTCCTTTCATCAACTAAATTTAATATTTCTTCTGTTACCCAAGGATTTCTACTAGCTTTCGTCTTTTTACCTACTTGATCCTCTGCTGCCTTCACTACTTCATCCCTCAAAGCTACCCATTCTTCGTCTAACGTATTTCTTTTCCCCACTCCTGCCATTTGTTCCATTACGCTTTCCCTGAAACTCTGTACAACCTCTGGTTCTTTTAGTTTATCCAGGTCCCATCTCCTTAAATTCCCACCTTTTTGGAGTTTCTTTAGTTTTAATCTACATGTCATAAGCAATAGATTGTGGTCAGAGTCCACATCTGCCCCTGGAAATGTCTTACAATTTAAAACCTGGTTCCTAAATCTCTGTCTTACCATTATATAATCCATCTGAAACCTGTCAATACCTCCAGGCTTCTTCCATGTATACAGCCTTCTTTTATGGTTCTTGAACCAAGTGTTAACTATGATTAAGTTGTGCTCTGTGCAAAATTGTACCAGGCGGCTTCCTCTTTCATTTCTTAGCCCCAGTCCATATTCACCTACTACGTTTCCTTCTCTCCCTTTTCCTGCTACCGAATTCCAGTCACCTATGACTATTAAATTTTCGTCACACTTCACTATCTGAATAATTTCTTTTATTTGATCATACATTTGTTCAATTTCTTCGTCATCTACAGAGCTAGTTGGCATATAAACTTGTACTACTGTAGTAGGTGTGGGCTTCGTATCTAATTTGGCCACAATAATGCGTTCACTGTGCTGTTTGTAGTAGATTACCCGCATTCCTATTTTCCTATTCATTATTAAACCAACTCCCTCATTACCCCTATTTGATTTTGTGTTTATAACCCTGTAGTCACCTGACCAAAAGTCTTGTTCCTCCTACCACCGAACTTCACTAATTCCCACTATATCTAACTTTAACCTGTCCATTTCCCTTTTTAAATTTTCTAACCTACCTGCCCGATTAAGGGATCTGACATTCCATGCTCCGATCCGTAGATCGCCAGTTTTCTTTCTTCTGATAACGCCATCCTTTTGAGTAGTCCCCGCCCGGAGATCCGAATGGGGGACTACTTTACCACCGGAATATTTTACCCAAGAGGACACTATCATCATTTAATCATACAGTAAAGCTGCATGCCCTCAGGAAAGATTACAGCCGTAGTTTCCCCTTGCTTTCAGCCGTTCACAATACCAGCACAGCAAGGCCGTTTTGGTTATTGTTACAAGGCCAGATCAGTCAATCATCCAGACTGTTGCCCCTGCAACTACTGAAAAGGCTGCTGCCCCTCTTCAGGAACCACACGTTTGTCTGGCCTCTCAACAGATACCCCTCCATTGTGGTGGCACCTACGGTATGGCTATCTGTATCGCTGAGGCACGCAAGCCTCCCCACCAACAGCAAGGTCCATGGTTCATTGGGGGAGGTAGAAAAGTGTATGTTTGCACAAAAAATACACTTTCCAAGTATTACTATAATCTGTTTATTGGCTAATAATAGGAGTCCCTGATAACCAATCCATTCCGTGAAAACTGCACATCAATATCACTTTCCATATGCGCAATATTTGCGTTGCAAGTTTTAGGTGATTTTCCCCCCTAGATCGATTGAGTTATTAATAATCTACTGGGTTAACACCTTATCTGTTCATGATATTGACCTAGGAATTTATGAACAAATTGCCAAGATGCATTGCCTTACATAACTTCAAAGCTCAAACAAGAGGAGAACACATGATTTTGAAAATAGGTGCTACAGAACAATGCTACGTCTAGATGGGTAAATCGAATAAACGATGAGAAAGGGCTGAATAAAACCGAAAAGAAGATATTTGTTGCATAACTTGACTAAAACGTGGGATCAGATGATAGAACACATCCTTGTGTATCAATGAATGTTCTAAATGGTACTGGATGAAACAGCACGGTAAAAATTGTAGAGTGAGACCACAGCTTAATTACAGTCTGCAGCAGGTACTCAGAGAGGGAGAGACCTGCACAGGATAGACTAGTGTGAAGAGCTCACTTAAACCAGTTTACAGAATGCAGACCACCACCAAAACAACAACTATACCAATAATATTCCTTAAAGCAAAACTCAGATGATAACTGAAAGTTAGGTCCTATTTTTTTCAAAATCCTGTACCTTACAGCACCAATACAAACATAAAAAAGACTACGAAGTTCGAAAAACGCAGCTCCTCTAAAAACCCTGTTGTTTTCACGGTTAACGTGCTCCAAGAAATATACAGGGGTTGTACTAAAATATAGAATCACCACGGGAAATGCCTGATTGGAGATAAATGCTGGTGCTAGCTAAGCCTGCAGATTGTGCTGCTGTACCACGAACGGCAACCGTGAAATCTCAACATGCTGAATCAATCGTAGTTAGAACAGAGTTCTGCTCAGTTCAGAGTGCACTAAGTCGTAGCTAAGCTTTTTCGAAAGTAGGCAGATTATTGATGCTCGTCTTTTAGATGCTTCCTTAACCATGGTAGTCGAAAAGTTCAGTGTTTCAAGATATGCTCATATCGAAGACTTATACTGTATACAAGGAAAGAGGAAAACGTCATTCTTAAATCACAACACAGACGAAATCATTTGTTGAGTGATCGTGACAGATGGTTACTGAAGAGGACTGTGATGAAAAATAGGAGAGCAACTGCTGTAGAACTGAATATTGCTCTCGCGAAGCCATTCAGCGCCAAAGCAACGCGATGGAAGTTCCATACGCAAGGAATTGCAGAGCGAGCTGAAATTTCAAAACAACACATCAGTGACGCCAATACCCATAACAGGAAAATTTACTGCCGAAGCCACAAAACCTAGACTATGGAGCTATTCGAAAAAGTAATTTGGTCGAATGAGCCTTGTTTCACACTGTTTCTTAACTGTGGCCGAGTTTGCGTCCAAAGAGTGAAACATGGCGTTGGTTCAGTGATAATTTTGGCAGCCTTATTGTGGCATTCCATGAGTCCCGCGGCCTGACAGGTCGCAATTCTGCCAGGGATTATGTGGCCATTATAGATGAGAAGGTCCATCTCATGGTACAATGTTCGTTTCCCACCGGTGATGCTGCTCCTGTGTTCCAGCATAACATGATCCCAGTTCATTCAGCTCGCCTCGTCCACGATCGCCAGAGTTCATACACTGAAGCACCAAAGAAACTGAGCATGCGTATTCAACAGTGGATATACACTGAAGCACCAAAGAAACTGGGCACATATATTCATATACAGAGATATGTAAACAGGCAGAATATGGCGCTGCGGTCGGCAACCCCTATGTAAGACAAGTGTCTGGCGCATTTGTTAGATCGGTTACTGCTGCTACAGTGGCAGTTTATCAAGATTTAAGTGAGTTTGATGAGTTTGACCATGGTGTCATAGTCGACGCACCAGCGATGCGGCATAGCGAGGAAGTGGGGATTTTCCCGTACAACCATTTCACGAGTGTACCGTGAGTATCAGGAAGCTGGTAAAACATCAGATCTCCGACATCGTTGTGGCCGGAAAAAGATCCTGCAAGAGCGACTACTGAAGATAATCGTTCACCGTGACAGAAGTCCAACCCTACCGCAAATTGCTGGAGATTTCAAAAAGGGTCAGCGTACGGACCATTCCACGAAACATCGTCGACATGGGCTTTCGGAGCAAAAGACCCACTCGTGTAGCTTTGATGGCTGCACGACAGAAAGCATTACGCCTCACCTGGACCAGTCAGCACCGACATTGGACTGTTGGTGACTGGAAACATGTTACCTGTGTAAGTAGGCTGTTTAGGTTTTCTTATTGGTAACGCCGCTTAGCGCTCGGTATGAAAATCACTGACTGTGCTGTGTGCAGTGTGTGTTTAGTTTGCATTGTTGTCTGCCATTGTAGTGTTGAGCAGAGGCAGCTGGATGCTTACAGCGCGTAGCGTTGCGCAGTTGGAGGTGAGCCGCCAGCAGTGGTGGACGTGGGTAGAGAGATGGCGGAGTTTTGAAATTTGTAAGAATTGGTGTCATGAAGTGATATATATATTATGACTACTAAGGTAAATACATTGTTTGTTCTCTATTAAAATCTTTCATTTGCTAACTATACCTATCAGTAGTTAGTGCTTTCTGTAGTTTGAATCTTTTATTTAGCTGGCAGTAGTGGCGCTCGCTGTATTGCAGTAGCTTGAGTAACGAAGATTTTTGTGAGGTGAGTGATTTGTGAAACGTATAGGTTAATGCTAGTCAGGGTCATTCTTTCGTAGGGATTTTTGGAAGTCAGATTGCGTTGCGCTAAAAATATCGTGAGTCAGTTTAAGCACAGTCTTGTATAAATTTTTCTAAGGGGCATTTCATATGTCGACCCTTAGCCAAGGATACCTCACTGGAATCTTCTGATTTCTTCTTGTAGTTTGTGTAATTAATGTAGATTTTGTTTATTGCTAGCGTGTAATTGTAGAGAGAATCTCCTTTGTAGTTGTAGTCTTTCATTGTTGTACAATACAACAGTTGTAGCATGCATGTAGAGTTGCACCAAGTATTTTGCAGCTGCGCTTGCAATTAACTAGATATTATTTTCTATGTTAATGTATTCTCTTATTTTTGCTCTTCAAATTGTTTTTTTTCTGTGTTGTCGTGTGAAATGTTGTGACAATAATGTCGTGTGAAAAACGTAATACTAGGCTCCAAAGTAAACTGAGAAATGACACTGAAGACGAAAGCAGTGTGTTAGCGCCACCGAGTAATGAATTAACTAATGTTCAAAGTAGTAATTTGGTAATTGTACATAGGGAAATGGAGCGGGCTGCAAACAATGGTGTAGACAGTGAAATAAGTAGTGAACAGGGAACAATTATCGATCGATCAGTCGGCAACAGCTCGCCTCAGGATTCCGAAATGACAGGACACATTCTTGCAAATACTGTAGATTCAGGTTTTGCGTCCTCACCGCTTTCTCAAATAAGTCAAGACACATTTTCTGTTTCCAAACTGCGAATATTGCCGGTTCAAATGCATTGCCGAATAGCACTAAGGAACGTGTTTCAGACACCAGTGCATTGTTATTACAATTAATGCAACAAATGGGACAAAAGCTTCAAAAGTTAGACACAATGGAACAAAATCTTCAAAAGTTAGACACAATGGAACAAAATCAGAGACAAACACAGCAAAAGCTTCAAAAGTTAGACACAATGGAACAAAATCAGAGACAAACACAACAAAAGCTTCAAAAGTTAGACACAATGGAACAAAATCAGAGACAAGCACAGCAAAAGTTAGACGCAATGGAGCAAAAGCTTCAAAAGTTAGACTCAGTGGAACATACGCTTGAACAAACACGTGAAGATTTAACTACTGAATTACATAAAATCGAATCGAAATGTCAAAAAGTCTGTAATGACGTAAAAACACAAATTTGTGAGCATTTCCAACCTATTTTTTCGCGGCATGAAAATGCATTACAGAATCACGAAGCAGCCATAAAAGAACTGCAAACTATTGTTCATGAAAATCATGAGACCTTGCAAGCTAAAATTGACTCAGTTGCATCTACCGATTTGGTTACGCAACTTGCAAAAACTCAAGAAAACTTAAAGGACACAGTAGATACTCTGAAAATTGGTTCAGAAAGACACATGGAGGACATTAGTTCATTATCAGAGAAAGTAGTTGAACTTTCGGATCAGCTAAATAATTTATCTACGAAGGTAGATGATAATCTGAATGACACAAAACCGGTAGTCTTTAATGACACAGAAGAGTTCGAACAAATTAGGAAATTCAAACAAAATCAGAATAAAATTAATACGCAACACCAAAGATAAATCCAGGAAGTACAAGATCAGCTGACACAGGTAATACAAGAATTACGTATTTCAGAGGACACTCGCACTCCAATACGGGAAGAGGGACATAAAAATACGGAACTGCCACAAAATAATAACACGGGGCACTTTGGAGATTATGAAAGAAATTGGCAAAGTACACCGAATTTTGAGATGGAACCGCCGAAACGACGTAACAATGACCGACATGCGACCCGCGGACACGATGATTTTGACTGTAAGCTGTTCATTACTACATGTAAATTCAAAACATTTTAGAATTCTGGCAACGACATTCATCCACAAGCGTGGATCCATCAATTCTCTCATTGTTTTCCTCCCAACTGGTCACTAGAGCACAGATTAGAATTTATGTGTGGCTACTTAGAGAATGAACCAGCTGTAAGAATGCGATCGGTCATTCACGATTGCCGCCACAGTGAAGGAGAATTTTACCATGCCTTCCTCTCAGCATATTGGTCCCAAGCCATACAAGACCGAGTAAAACATGGCATCATGATGATGAAACATTTCGAACAATCTGAATTTTCCAGTCTTGTGAAATATTTTGAAGACATGTTGCACAAGAATCAGTACCTGTCAAACCCATACAGCCCGTCAGAACTCATCCGCATTTGCTTAATCAAATTGCCTGAACATTTACGGCATATTATTTTGGCAGGGCGTTGCAAAGACGACATTGAAGCTTTTCAGGGACTCTTACAACAATTAGAAATTGACACAGACAGTCGCGGGATGTAAAAACAGGAAAACAATCACTACAGGTCACATCCGTCGCAATTCCGCGATGAACGAAATAATAACTGGACATGACAAGGCTATTCTTCCAACGCAAATCCTACGTCAGTGACAGATGTTTACGCAATTACACAGTTGGATAACTTCACACTTACGAAATTGTATTTTGTCTGTACTTTGTGAACTGTTCATATTTTTTCGGAACCATTGTGATACTATGAGAGCTTTGAATGACATATTTGGTATGAGATCATGATTTTTAACGTACGTTTGAGGTAGATGACACTTTTGACATGAGCAGAGAATTTTTTTTAGGTTTTGACATTATTGGAGGAAGCTACAACGATTTTGAGATTTGACTGAGGTGTTATGATGTTATTATTACGATGAATATGTGTATTATGCTGTTTCGGTATGTTTATGATCAATAAGCTGATGCTATATGAGTTATTTGATTATGCTACGTATCTGTTATGATGAAATATTGAAGAAGTGTCGACGAATAAGGTAAGGAATAATGAGTAGTGGTTAGGGACTCTGGTTTGTGAAAAAGGTTGTTGAAAACCAAGAATCGTACTTTAAGAGTTATGAAATGTATGTAAATGCTTGAATGTATTACAATGCCGACGAAAACTTTTTGGACACTGTTATATTAATAGAATTTTGTTTCAACAGATGTGTAACGCAAATTCTTGACCTGTGAATTTTTTTTTATGAGACTGCCACTGTATAGCGGAAACTGGTGTCGTAAATATTTCGATAAGACAGTTAAGTTACCACCTGCACGTAATGCGTCGTGGGCACCCAGCTGCGCGACAACCACCTGACAAAAGAAAGCCATTAGTGTGTGCCTTTCAGAGCACAGGTGAAGAAAAAGGAGGCCATTATCCTCGCTATTGACATTCCTTTGTAGAAAGCACCACAAATACTACACGCTCATTACTGAGAAAGATACTTACATCTGACACCTGATTATAACAAACGTCTTTCTACGAGAGTTGAGAGAATTATACTAACTTATGAAATGTCACATGACTATTGAATGATATTTTTATGCTTTGTCCATAGTTGCTTATTTCATTTGATATGTGTTTTCCAGCTGTGTTGCAGCATTGGTTTTATAAAATTAAATGCATTTGCTAATGTGAACACTTTCTGTCGACAGATCTATTAAATAATTATTTTATGATCTACATTCTTCGAAAAAGGAGCTCTTGGAATGGAAAGAGCAATAAGAAGCGACTAATAACAGTAACTGTATATATAATTTTCTTTTCAAGTACTTGGTAATTTGTTGTGGCATTAGTTTTTGTGGTGCACCACTTTAATTGCATAAACATTAAGATGTGAATAGACATTGTCCTTATCTGCATTCTTGTCTTTAGTGTAACATTTTTTTCTGCTTGAGCTTTGTCATGTTTAGGTATAAGTTATAGCATTTGCTGCGGCTGTTTGCCATTCATAGTGCTACTGAATGTCACTTTGTATTACTAGGTTAAGCCAATTTTATTACTGATTTATTTTTCTTGTTTGCTGCGCATTGCCTTATATTAGTTGTAATATTGCTGCCTTTTTTGCCAATTTCCATTTTTTTTATCATTGCTGTTTGTGTAACTTGTTTTGTGCTGCTGCATTGCCTCGTCCCTTAGTTAAGCATCTGAGCTCAGTAGATTTAAGTTAGCTTAAGAGGGGGTAACCTATATAAGAGGATGAGTTGCGATGAATTTGAAGAAATGCACTGAGAGGTTATATGAGAAAAGTACAGAAAGCAGGTATAGATAGGACTTTTTTTAAATAATGAAGAACGAAGGGAGATCTCCGAGAAGTAAAGAAAGTTTTGTTTGCAAAATACTGTAGTAAAACAAACCCTGCCCTTTCCTTGTGTTATCCCACTATGTGTTTGTGTACCCTTGTGTATTTATGTTCTTCCTGTCTTTATATGTTCATCTGATAAGACTTATGTTGTAGAATTTTCTAATATTCAGCTACATTCACTATGATGAGAAATACTGTTATCCTCAAATATAATTTGCATGAATAATATGTCGTTTTCTTTGTAAATATGTTTAGAAATTATTTATTCTGTTCTGTTTTAATGCTCATGTGTGAAGTTGATGTTTCGAAATTTATTCTGATTTTTTATGTATGTGCTCCTGTCACAATTCCTGTAACACTGGTGTATATGTTATTTAGATTCTTTTGTAAAGCATGTATAACTGCAAATGTTATCTGTACTATTATGTTCTTCAATGATATATTTTGTACCTTTGTTATTGTACTCTCATGTTATAAAATTGTAATTGACACCTGTTCATCAAATTAAGTAACTTGTAAGTTACATTTCACTGCACACATTTCTGTTGGTCATAGTATATGGACAATATGTGAGAAGTAGGGACTGATAGTGTTTGCACGTGTGTTAATAATTCAGCAAGGGACTGGATAACAGCATTTCTGGTTCTAAGGACATTTCAAAAACAAATTTTGTGAGTGCACAAGTGGTGGTTATGGACTTGCTATATTGGTCACAAGACTCTTCGATGGTGATTGTGCACCTGCACAGTCCCAACAGTTGGCTGCTAGCCATCTCTACAAGGACTACAGTGGGTCTACACCTTTGATGACTCAACAATACCATTATTTCTACAAGGACTACAGTGGGTCTACACCTTTGATGACTCACCAATACCACTATTTCTACAAGGACTACAGTGGGTCTACACCTTTGATGATCCACCAATACCATTATTTCTACAAGGACTGCAGTGGGTCTGCACCTCTGGTGGCCCACCAATACCGTAATCTCTACCAGGACGACAATGGGTCTACTCTGTGACCACCTACCTACCAATATTCTTTAAAACTTCGACTGACTCTGCTGTGGGTTTGCTCTGTTGTGGCCCATTACCTGTCTGCATGTCAAGAGTCAGCACTGTCTTTCCGTTAGAAGGACAACACTACTTCTTCAAGACTGCATGGAAATCCACTACTTCCATGTGCATTTTCTTTCACTACTCAGACTTTGAGAAAAACACTGCAATTTTACTTTGATGAATGATCAGGACTATCTTTAGGCTGTGAGAAAATTTTAGCTTTTGACCAACATTGTATCAATAAGTGTGTGCATTTGATATCTTTGTTATAGTAATTATGAAAAATTTTATCAAATCATTATTGGCCACTGCCCAAAACAATTTGTAAAATTTTTTTGTGGGGTAGTCATAATATATATAGCAGTTCATGACATCCATTCTTACAAATTTCAAAACTCCGCCATCTCTCTCCCCACGTCCACCACTGGCGGCTCACCTCCAGCTGCGCAACGCTACGCGCTGTTCACATCCAGCTGCCGCTGCCCAACACTACAATGGCGAGTATTACAACAATGCCAACCAGCCACAGACTGCACACGGCACAGCCAGTGATTTTCATACAGAGCGCTACGTGGCGGCGTCGTTAAAATAAAAAAACCTACCGCTGAGGCGTAATATGTTGTTAACAGAAATACGAAAGTGCTTGCTTTGTTAAAGATAAGTAGCGTATAAATAAAGGGTTATTCAAAGGCGATCAGTTTCATCATTTTCCCAACTTTGAAAATTTGAACACGATTAGACATTTCTCTCTGCTGCGTTATAAGTGTTAGTTCGAGCCTCCACGCTCCGGTTTCTTCGAAATAGGTCATCTTTGCATTGAAACTGAAGTTTACCAATATTTTTCCCTCCAAAACCGAGATGATAACATTCATACATCCCAGAGTGTGATAAAAGTGTGTGTGCCTACTCATGTCTAACACGAGAAACAAACTTAAATACGTTTTTCAGGAGGCCATAGCTTCTAATCGCTACCACGTGATCATTTCGACGACTGTACGAACCTACATCATTCAAGTAAACGTATTAAACATAGGCATGGCTGGACAATCCTGAAAGCTTAGATACATTTAAACGCTCTCTTAATTAAGGGGGAAAACTTCTTTGTGAAGTACATTAGCATTTAACCCACGTAATATTCACCCCAATTTAACATTTCAAGTTTAATATTTATTGAAGTAAATCGGAATTTAAATTCCTCTCCCTTTATTTTTCTCGTCATATAAAAACAAGACTGAACACTGCTACATCTAAATCCACCAAATAAAAAAAAAAGTCTATTTAAAGAAGCAGATAAAGATTTGCTCGACGCCTTCCAAAGACACAACGTCCACTTCTTTCCAACTATGTTAATGTAGAGAAATAGTATCTGAGGCAATTGAGACACTTATAAAAAACAAATTAATAAAAGATTGTGTAAGCCACCATTGCAGACAAAACTGAAACACTGTTGCAGAAGCAACGAGAAGCGTGCCATATTTAAAACAATACTGACCAAGACTGGCGATGTTTTACTGAAGCTCAAAACTTAGTGCGGACTACAATTCGAAATGCTTTTACTAGCTTCCACAGTGAAACTCTGCCTCAAAATTTTCCAGAAAATGCAAAGAGATGCATCAGCTGCAAGACACAATCAGTACGTTGACTGCGCGATACCAGAGTAGTAATACCGGTGACAGCGCCACAAAAGCGGAGTTATTAAACAGAGTTTCCCGAAATTTCTTCATAAAAGAAGACGAAGTTAATATTCCAGAATTCGAATCGAGAACAACTGTCAACATGCTAACTCAGAAGTAGATATCCTAGGTGTAGCGAAGCAGCTTAAAGCACTTAATACAGGCAACTCTTCTGTTCCAGATAGGATACCAATAAGCTTCCTTTCAAAGCATGCTGATACAATAGACTCATAATTAGCAATCATATACAGCCTCTCGCTCGACGAGAGATCCGTACCAGAAGACTGGAAACTTACATACTCATGAATTACAGACCAATATCAATAACGTCGATTTTCAGTTGGAAAATTTGCTGTGTTCGAACATTACGAATTACGTCGGAGGTAACGGGATATTGACACATCGTAAGGATGGATTCAGAAAATACCGTTCTTGTGAAACACAACTAGCTCTTTATTCCCACGAAGTAATCAGTGCTGTCGACAGGGGATCTCAAATTGATTGCATATTTCTAGATTTCCTGAAGGGTTTTAACACCGTTCTTCACAAGAGACTTCTAATCCAATTGCATGGCGATGCGGTATCGCCTCAGTTGTGCTACTAGATGCATTATTCCCTCTCACAAAGATCACGCTTCGCAGAATCGACGGAAAATTATCGAGTAAAACAGAAGCGATATCCAGCATTCCCCAAGAAATTGTTATAGGCCCTCTGCTGTTCCTAATCTACATAAACGATTTACTAGATAATCTGAGCAGAACTCTTAGGTTGTTTGCAGCTGATTCTGTCATTTACCGTATAGTAAAACCATCAAGAGATCGAAACCAACTACAAAATTAGGTGAATGGTGCGAAAAGTTGCAACTATCTCTCAGTAAAGAAAAGTGTGAGGTCATCCACATGAGTACAAAAAGAAATTCTTTAAATTTCGACTACATGATTAATCACACAAAATTAAAGGCTGTCAATTCGACTTAATACGTAGGAATTACAATTACAAACAACGGTAAACTGGAACGATCAGATAGGTAATGTTGTGGGGAAGTCAAACCAAAGACTAGGTTTTACTGTTACAGGCCTATTAAGGACACGACCTCCGCTGTGCTTGTTCGTCCTCTGTTGGGGGTATTGCTGTGTTGTATGAGATCCTTACCAGACAGATAAGGTCAAAGAAGGGCAGCTCTTTTTCTATTATCGCAAAATAGGGGAGCGATTTTGACGGATATGATACAAGAGTTGTACTGTCATTAAGACAAAAGTGTTTTTCGTTGTGGTGAGATCTTATAACGAAATTACAACGACCAGTTTTCTTCTCTGAGTGTGAAACCATTTTATTATCGCAAACCAACATAGAGAGAAATGATCACCGTGATGGAATAACAGAAATCAGAGCTCGTACAGAAAGATGTGAGTATTCATTTTTCCTACACGCTGTTAAAGAGTGGAACGGTAGAGAAATATTCTGACGGTGGTTCGAAGAATCCTTTGCGAGGCACTTGGCGCGAATTACAGAGTAGTCACTTAGATGTAAATGTTTTCTGAATCTACAATATTACAAACTTATATTTGCCTTTCCATAGACTGTCTGATGAGATTTTATAACAAAGAAAATGTTTAGTGGTGATCTGATTTCAAAGAACTGCAAAAAGTTTGCTTAGTCGCCAGAGCTTTTTCCGGTGTCTCACCCTTCCTTTTCCTCCGGAACGAAAGATCACGTCTGTGATGAGATGCTCGTTCACTGCGGCTGAGTTGAATGTTGTATTTTTTTCTTTAATTTGTCCAAACGTAATGACCTAATTGAAAGTGCGAAAACATTTTCTCACTGATATGCCACAATCAATTATCCCTTGACAGTCCGAGCTATCTCTTTTCTCCTTTGTTGGACCTCATAAAACCTGCGGACTTTTCAGTGTGTTGTCAGATTTTGTACGAAACATCTGATAAACATGATTTGGCAGTATTATTGTAGCTTACTACTGACTAATTACTCCGAGTACATATCCCAAAGTACAATGTTGTACAATTATATGTCTAATTTTATAGGTTAGATGTCCATATGCTGGTTTGTGTAGCACAGATACTCCCTATTTGTGTGCTATAAACTAATGACATTTTCCTGATTATATTTTGATTTATTGATGCCTTTCACTTATTGTTCCACAATTTCGATAATATCTTCGAAGTCGCCGTCATTAAAGGGCCCTGGACCTACGTAATAATGAAAATGCAGTTTTTATGCTTCTTGTGGACTGAAATAAAAGACACTTTCTTTTCAAAATAATTTACGTAGTTTATGATTAACTTAATTCTAAGTACAGCGTTTTAAATTTATTTTCTAAAGAGTATATTTACACAGTCTTCTCGTAAAATATTAGCTGAAAATATATAACAAACCACCTGTGTTACATGTTCCTACAGTTGGAGAACGTGGGACAGTTTGAGATGGTAAGCCTCAAGAATAACATAATATCTTTGTTGTTGCCTTTGCTTTAGTACACAGCACTTATGACATGCCTGAAAATTGCTTTTGTATGTAGATCAAGCCTCCATGGAAGCAATCAGTAACAAAATAACGACAGTTGTTTGTAATAATGTGGGCAACGCCCCTAGCTCTAATGAGGTATAAGATAACATAAACTACGACGTTCTCTGCAAAATACTTTCAAGTATATCAGGATTAGAAATCTGGTTCAAATCATGTTGCTCACTCCCTCATTCTGATTCCGTGTAATCTCATGGAGACACTTATTTAGTAACTCAGAGTGAGACCAGTCTCTGAAAATTTATTTTATAATGACAATATTTGATAGACAGTAATTATGCTCATATACATTGCTTTGGTTCTTGTTACCTATTCTATTTTAACCAAGTGTCTGGTCCATTTAAACATAATCCATATAACAGTTCAAATTTTGTAGACAGAACACATTAGACGCTGTGGAGTATACCATTATTCTGTCATATGCACCAAGGCGAATATTATTAGGTGTCATATTCTCTCGAAATTACGTATTCAATAATACGTAATTCAAAAGCAAGGAGAGAATGAGGAGCGATAGGAGGAAATGAAATGTTAGAACAAACAAGAGAGACAAAGCGCGGAACCTGCTTAAAGAATTCATGAACTGTTGTTAATATTTCCAACATCATTTCCCAGAAATATTCTCTTTTTATATATAACGAACATTTTCAAGTCAACTACTAGCGATAATGACCTACAACTAGCGATATTTGTACTACCTATCAATTGGCACATTTCATCATTGTTTTAATTTTTCTTATTTTAAATAAGTAAAATCTGTAGAATAATTATTATTGCGTTGACTTTATTTTGAGAACAGGCGTCAAAGAAACCCATCGTCTCTCTATACAAAATTATCTTTACAGGCCATGCAACACAATAGAAAACGTTCAATTAATTTAAAATGGCTGCTATTAGTGCTTTGGTCTCCTGAAAGAGCGCAGTATAATAACGTGTTGTTTGCCCGTAGCCATGGTCCCCTTCATGTTACGTTGAAGTATACTATGCGAGAAAAATAAACCTTTAAAGATGTACACATTCGTTAGTTTATCTAGTGCTAAATCTTTCCCCTACATATAAATGTACAGTAGTGCAGTCTCGTAGGCATCTCGAAAGCCTAGTTCGGAAATTTTTGGAAAACCAACATTGAATAATTTGAAACGTCATTGTTGAAGAATTTCTTACTGAAGTTTAATCACCAATCACACAGTTCTTCTTAAGACTTTAAAATTTTTTTGAGTCTACCCAATTTCATATGGATGGCTGTGTATTACTCAGAGCTACATAATGCTTAGAGAGCCTTAAGGAATATGTCCACTGTAAAGAAGATGTACCTGCTCGTTATTTCCTTAATGACTCGCAGTTCATTTTTCTTTCCTATTTAATCTTTTACATTTAATGTTATAGCATTCACATAGCCATTCTGCTTCAAACTGAACGGAATGGTCACATTGGTATTATTAGGTTTAGTGAGTTCTATTTCAATTGGTGATGGTATCCTAAAAAAATACTGAGGACAGTCATCTACTCATATTCATTACTATTTATCTCTTGATAAATGAAGCTTAATTTTTCATTAGCGACATGTTCCTCGTAAATGATTGCACCGCGTTTGAGCAGTCAAAAAGAGGTACGTACCCATCCATTCTGTCATTGCTACTGCTGATGTTACACTGAGTTGAGGTTAATATTCGTTCTGGGAGATATGCTAGGTTTGAGTTGCGGTTAATATTCGTTCTGGGATGCTAGGATCTACGAAACATATAGTCCAGATCCCAGACAAATATTTTCATTTGAAGGCAACATATTAATTAAATAATGGAAGACCTATGAAACTTAAGTCTGACAATATCAAACTAATTATACATGTGTACTAATTCTCATACATAAAAAGAGGTAAAAAATATGTAACTGCAGGAGGAGAAAAGAAGTGTCAAAGAAATCATCTTAGATCACAAGTTGTATTACAGAACATCAAAGCCTGAATATCGTTCAAAGGTTATGTATTAGTTAACTATGAACAGGGCTTTTTATAGATGACAAGAGTGTTTCCTGAAAGTATGATTTTTGCTCATATCAGTTCATGTAGTGCAATTAGCCGCTAACACGGACTCCTTCGGCAATGTATAGCATCTTTTGGAACTGCAAATCAAGTGGTAAAAAATTTGATGATATATGAACCGATAGTAACTAATGTAATGAATTTAACATATCTTTAAAGAACTGGTTGCTTTTACAGTTCACAGTAAATAAATCGTTAGTAAAGTTTTTTCATTGCTGATTTAATCAGAATTGATTTATAGGACACATAAGAACACTTCCATCAATTAATGCAGTTGAAGCCAACTACGAAAGAAAAAGCTGAAATCCTTTAACGTTTCCAGGTGCGCTAAACTTGCATCACTAGAAAACACCAGATGAAAATCGCCCAGGCGGCCCTGGTGGTCCAGTAGGTTGAGGACCTCCAGTAGGCTGAGGTTCGCCAGTTGGTTGGGGCCCTCCAGTTGGTTCAGGCCCACCAGTTGGTTGTGGCTCTCCGGTTGGTTGGGGCTCTCCAGTTGGTTCAGGCCCTCCAGTTGGTGGGCCTGGTGGTCCAGTTGGTTCAGGACCTCCAGTAGGTTGACCTGTTGGATCAGGACCTCCGGTTGGTGGGCCTGGTGGACCAGTTGGTTGTGGCCCTTCAGTTGGTCCAGGAGGGCCAGGTGGAGTCTCTTGGCTGCGGCATGCTGATACCTGTAGTAGAATGTTATATTGTAAACTACATCATATATGTAGATGAAAATTAAGTGGTATTCCTTCTGAACGAAGAATAAGATTAAGATAATGTTAATTTTGAAACGACGGTAATGAATCGCTGAAATCTTGACTTGTGAATATTAGGACTGTATCATCAGAGGCATTTTCTTACTTTGACACATATTTGAAACCAGCTTTACTGTTTACAGAAACTGAATGAATGAACTGGTTCAAACGTTATAGATGGTTTCTTCAATTAATCTTAAGCAAACGTATACATTGATGCCAATTTGAGCTTGTATCATGCGGATCCGAAGAGCCATGTGGTACTACCGAGGGGGAAGACGGTCGTGCTCAGTGTCTGGCTGAGGTACATCGTACTACACCTGCAGCAGCATTATGAACAGCAGTTGGCACCACATTGATAGAACGAGCTGTTATAAATCGTGTCTGCGACAGACACTCTGTAGCGTCCACTCGCCTGACCCTAAGCCACCACCACTTCCGACGTCAGTGTTGTCAAGCAAGAATATGTAAGGATGCACGGCACATGTCTGTTGTGATCTCTGATGAAAGCTGGTTCCGCCTCGGTGCCAGTGATGGCTGTGTGTCGGTTAGTTGGAGGCCTGCAACCTATCTATTGGCGTGCTAGACACACATTGGACCTACGACTGGATTTATGGTCTAGTGTGGAGTGCCACTCTATTCAAAAACGTTTCAAATGGCTCTGAGCACTATTGGACTTAACATCTGAGGTCATCAGTCCCCTAGAACTTAGAACTACGTAAGCCTAACTACCCTAAGGACATCACACACATCCATGCCCGAGGCAGGATTCGAACCTGCTACCATAGAGGTCGCACGGTTCCAGACTGAAGCGCCTAGAACCGCTCGGCCACGCATACAGGCTGCCACTCTGTGTAGGATCACCAGCAGTCTCGTGGTCATCCCACTCACCCTGACTGGAAGTATGCACATTAGTTTGGTGATTCGACCTACAGTGCTGCCATCCATAAACAGCTTTTACCAAAATGATAACGCTCCCCCACATACTGCTGTTGTAACCCACCACGGTGTACAGTGTCCACATGTGCCTTGGGCTTCTCGATCGCCAGATCTGTCTCTAGTCGAGAACGAATGGAACATTATCGGATGACAGCTCTAGCGTCGTCCTCAAACAGCATTAACCGTCCAGGCGTGGAACACCATCCCAGAAACCGACATCCGGCATTTCTACAACACAATGGATTCGCGTTTGCGTGCGTGCATTTAACAATCTGACCGTTACATCGGTTATTGATGTACCAACATTTGATATTTGCAATACCTTATCTCGCATTTACGTTGACCTGTGATATTGGAATGTTAATGATTTAAATATGCTACCTAGGCAAATCTATTCCCGAAATTTCATTACATTATATTAATTATTTTTTGGTGTTGCGGTTTTCCCCGTCAGTATATAAGATTTGATTTCCCTTTTTGCCTACTATCAGAGTGGAATAAATAAGCAAGCGAACTACTCCTGGTAATGAGCTTCTAGTATACTAAATAATACTCTTGCGTCACATGTGCTAAATCATTCTATTATTCTATAGCAATATTTTAGGGTTTTGATTCATGATGAGTCCAATTTTTATCTTCGTGATTAGTCGCCATGTTTGTTGAATTCTCATATTTAGCTGTGTATCATCAGAGTTGTAGTACTTTGATTTTTACCACAACATCAGTGAAGAACACGGATTGACCCAATAATACCACTTGAAAATATGCTCTTGTAAAGGGATTACTAATGTTATGTTAGGTCAGCTTTTACGCGCAAAACTAGAGAAATTTCAACCTCTCTGATGGCATGACAAACAGCGGCAAAAGTATGCTGAAACAATTGATAACAAATATCCTGTAATCATTCATAAAAAATGTAGATATGCACATGCAAGATCATTAGAAGCATTAGAAATGGAGTACCCGCTCGACACGATGAAGAAAATCTGATGGCATTTTTCAACATTCACCGTCCATTCCGAGACTGATTTTATTTTTGGCGTATAAGTGACTCAGCCCAGTAACTACAGTGGCTTTCGGAACAACAAAAAAACACAGACATACATTCGACGAGTCAGTTTAAGCAGGTAAGTAGGCGGTGCCAAGTGCATAGTCGACGTGCGACCAAACGGTGTAATTACTGTTGTGTCAGAAATCGCAATGGAGCAACATCTCTAAGTGTTTAAGGCCTTCTTGAGAATGTCCTGAACAGAAGGAAAGTGTGTACAAGGTTTGTCCCATAAGTCTTGACTCATGAACTAAAGCAACGATGCCTGGGCACATGGCGTGAATAGCTTGAAACGAAACACATGGACAGTTCTTTTCTCGAACAAATCATCACGGGTGATGAGATTTGGTGTTATGAAATCGAGCCCACTGTAGAATAATAAAGTGCAGAAATTCACGTGAAGTGTTAACGCTTTGACGATATAACCGACCTTCAAACCAATGGGAAACACCAGTTGAACAACATGTCAAAGATAGATTTCACTGACAGTTACTCATGGGTGTGTGGATGTTCTGTGCCTTGTAAATAGGTGGGGGAGGGGTACTTAGGACACCTTAAGCATTAAAACAACCATTTTCATTTTTCTGTACTTTGTACTAACACAATCTCGAAACGTTTGCACTGTTGTTTTACGATTTAAGAAATTCGCCAGTTTTAACGTGCGCATGCTCAGACACGAATTTCAGCTGTTACCCTCACAAATATCGATCCAGTAAGAAGGAGGATACAGCTTATTTACTGACATTATGCGTGTATAGTTTATATACCATTCACACGAAGTTGATGAATTTGATACAGTTTCACGTCTGGAACTAATATGAAGTCGCTTACAGAACCGACGGAGTTGCAAACAATTTCCAACCCTTAGATTCGAGGATTGCATGTTACAGGCAGAAATTTGTGGTACATTTTGAGCACTCAGTGTTTTAAGTGGGTGCAGAAGCAAGTACCAGTAAAGATACGTAGAGCACAAACTTCGATAAAGCCTCAGTCCTTACTACTCACCACAAGACACAGCAGAAGAGCTGCCACTGTCGCCCTCATGGTGATGGAAGTGCTGAGGTGAGCCCGTGCTGCAGAGCTTTTATAAGGCTCGCCACTGCGTGATGTACTCGTGATTCCGTGACTCTTTAACAAAGGGACAGAGCAGAGACTGCCGTCCAAATGTGACAGTGGGGGATTTGGTATAATCACAAGGTCACAGAGCACTGCTGCGACTAACTGAATATCTTATTGTCGCTCACTTATTCATCGACACCCGCTTGTTACTAGATGTCTGCCACAAAGAAATAATGAACTAACAAGTCACGACATAGCTATCTGCGTAGACTTCAGGAAACTTCGTCCAAAAAGAAAATAGTAATGTCATAGCGAAGGTGACATACAACGTTATCATACAAATGTGATTACATGAAGTATGTGTATTGTCCGGTACCCTGGTATGAACCATTTAAACGACTAGTATAGCTGTAGTTGCCTTGTAGAAGCAAATATTAGAAGTAAATCATCAGTGCAATTTGTAGGGCAGGCATCCTGAAACTCTTAAAGAAAGTAAGGTTCTACAATGGTTCTGGACTGGACCCTCCTTCGAGAAGAGTGCGGTTGCCTCCATGGTTGCCGTCATGATGAATGCTGTTGTGCTTCCTGTGGTAAGAACAAGCCACAATTTCTACCCTAAGGTAATCCATTTCAAGCTGGTGGTCAGGCTGTAACACATTCGTTGTCGTAACATTTACTGCGAATCATTCGTTCCTTCTCATCTGTATTCCACAACTACAACTGCTGGAAATTTGTTTCGTGCTGTATAGCGAATGGCATAGCGAAGCTCTCTTCGCGCATTAGAGCATGAGAAAAGTTCTTCTTTTCTCTCGGTTCAGCCCTCGTGAATTGCGTTTTCTACTTCTGCCCCCGAACTTCTTCATCCTTCTTTTCCGCCCTTCTTTCTAGATCTTCCGTATCATTTTGTCCACTACATTGGTGACTCTCTGTCGTTATCCTTTCTTTCTCTGCCATTGATCTCTCGTACATTGCAAAATATATGTGCATTTGTCTTCTCTGTTTTTCAACTTCATTCTCAGCTTTGACCAATCCTTCCTGAGTTTAACAACCCAATTTCTGAATTAGATTTTCACTCTGTAGCGGAGTGTGCGCTGATATGAAACTTCCTGGCAGATTAAAACTGTGTGCACGACCGAGACTCGAACTCGGGACCTTTGGCTTTCGCGGGCAAGTGCTCTCTCCTGCGAGGAGAGCTTCTGTAGAGTTTGGAAGGTAGGAGACGAGATATTGGCAGAAGTACAGCTGTGAGGAGCGGGCGTGAATCGTGCTTAGGTAGCTCAGACGGTAGAGCACTTGCCCGCGAAAGGCAAAGGTCCCGAGTTCGAGTTTCGGTCAGGCACACAGTTGTAAACAGCCAGGAACTTTCAGCCCAATTGATGTTTGGCTTTCCTCTTGTTAATCCTTTTTTCCCATACTCTTTTGGTCATTCTGTCCACATTCAGCCTTCATCACATATCCTGCGAATATTGACCTTTCCTGTCTGATTTTCCACATACAAGTTGCGGGGGCACTCGTGGTCTAGTTCTGCACCCCAAATGTGATAGAATAGAAGCACCAGAACTACAGGTAGTGCCATATAAGGCGGGCTGTGATCCTAGTCTCGACACTAATTCACGCTCCGTTGGTATGTCTTCGTCAACGGCAAACAATCGTTCTTCTCTCCACCAACTTCACCTCGCCGACTCTCTGCTTTGCAGGGTGGAGATCACCAGCAGTAGATGTCTGGCAGTTGTTCCAGCGAGTTCTGGCTTTCCTCAAACGTTCCGCTCTTGCACAATTTACAGCACACATGACACCTTTGTTCCAGGATTACGTGTAATACCGGTAGACGAATATTCACTGTGTGAATTGGTTCCGTGCCCTTGCAGTACGGTGTTATTTTACAACTGGCAAGAAACGTTTTCTCGATTTTTAGACTTTGGCGGACGCAGTCTACTGACTGGTTTGATGCGGCCCGCCACGAATTCCTTTCCTCTGCCCACCTTTCATCTCAGAGTAGCACTTGCAACCGAGGTCCTCAATTATTTGCTTGACTTATTCCAATCTCTGTCTTCCTCTACAGTTTTTGCCCTCTACAGCTCCCTCTAGTACCATGGAAGTCATTCCCTCATCTCTTAGCAGATGTCCTATCATCCTGTCCCTTCTCCTTATCAGCGTTTTCCACATATTCCTTTCCTCTCCGATTCTGCGTAGAACCTCCTCATTCCTTACCTTATCAGTCCACCTAATTTTCAACATTCGTCTATAGCACCACATCTCAAATGCTTCGATTCTCTTCTGTTCCGGTTTTCCCACAGTCCCTTGTTTCACTACCATACAATGCTGTACTCCAGACGTACATCCTCAGAAATTTCTTCCTCAAATTAAGGCCGGTATTTGATATTAGTAGACTTCTCTTGGCCAGAAATGCCTTTTTTGCCATAGCGAGTCTTCTTTTGATGTCCTCCTTGCTCCGTCCGTCATTGCTTATTTTACTGCCTAGGTAGCAGAATTCCTTAACTTCATTGACTTCATTTCTACTACTTCTCATTACTTTCGTCTTTCTCCGATTTACTCTCAAACCATACTGTGTACTCATTAGACTGTTCATTCCGTTCAGCAGATCATTTAATTCTTCTTCACTTTCACTCAGATAGCAATGTCATCAGCGAATCGTATCATTGATATCCTTTCACCTTGTATTTTAATTCCACTCCTGAACCTTTCTTTTATTTCCATCATTGCTTCCTCGATGTACAGATTGAAGAGTAGCGGCGAAAGGCTACAGCCTTGTCTTACTCCCTTCTTAATACGAGCACTTCGTTCTAGATCGTCCACTCTTATTATTCCCTCTTGGTTGTTGTACATTTTGTATATGACCCGTCTCTCCCTATAGCTTACCCCTACTTTTTTCAGAATCTTGAACAGCTTACACCATTTTATATTGTCGAACGCTTTTTGCAGGTCTACAAATCCTATGAACGTGTCTTGACTTTTATTTTGCCTTGCTTCCATTATTAGCCTAACGTCAGAATTGCCTCTCTCATGCCTTTACTTTTCCTAAAGCCAAACTGATCGTCACCTAGCGCATTCTCAATTTTCTTTTCCATTCTTCTGTATATTATTCTTGTAAGCAGCTTCGACGCATGAGCTGTTAAGCTGATTGTGCGATAATTCTCGCACTTGTCAGCTCTTGCCGTTTTCGGAATTGTGTGGATGATGCTTTTCCGAAAGTCAGATGGTATGTCGCCAGACTCATATATTCTTCACACCAACGTGAATAGTCGTTTTGTTGCCACTTCCCCTAATGATTTTAGAAATTCTGATGGAATGTTATCTATCTCTTCTGCCTTATTTGACCGTAAGTCCTCCAAAGCTCTTTTAAATTCCGATTCTAATACTGGATCCCCTATCTCTTCTAAATCGACTCCTGTTTCTTCTTCTATCACATCAGACAAATCTTCACCCTCATAGAGGCTTTCAATGTATTCTTTCCACCTATCTGCTCTCTCCTCTGCATTTAACAGTGGAATTCCCGTTGCACTCTTACTGTTACCACCGTTGCTTTTAATGTCACCAAAGGTTGTTTTGACTTTCCTGTATGCTGAGTCTGTCCTTCCGACAATCATATCTTTTTCGATGTCTTCACATTTTTCCTGCAGCCATTTCGTCTTAGCCTCCCTGCACTTCCTATTTATTTCATTCCTCTGCGACTTGTATTTCTGTATTCCTGATTTTCCTGGAACATGTTTGTACTTCCTCCTTTCATCAATCAACTGAAGTATTTCTTCTGTTACCCATGGTTTCTTCGCAGCTACCGTCTTTGTACCTATGTTTTCCTTCCCAACGTCTGTGATGGCCCTTTTTAGAGACGTCCATTCCTCTTCAACTGTGTTGCCTACTGCGCTATTCCTTATTGCTGCATCTATAGCGTTAGAGAACTTCAAACTTATCTCGTCATTCCTTAGAACTTCCGTATCCCTCTTCTTAGGAAGACATTACACAGGCAATATTTTTCCAACTTCCTCTGGAGTGCTTCCTACGACCAGCCACCTATGTGGCTTGTCCCTGCAAAAGCAGTTGATCTCGTTTGATGCACCATTTTTCTATGTTTGATACCATGATTCTCCTTTATTTTTGAGAAGACGGTCATGGATTTCTCACTGAAAAAAACAACATGATAGTTAAAAAGACAAAATAAAACCTCATCTGTTACAAACATTAACAAACGCAACATGATCAGTAGAAGAAAAAAATACCTTCTTCTCTCTTAGAAATATATGACATCCTCCCGCCCCTTTCCTTAACACCTTTTTTATGTTTAGGTAGAGCTATTGGGGGGAGGCGTAGTTAGGAGTACATGCCTGTAATGGCGTGTATGTTACTTTTTCTTTTATTGTCAAAGTGGCGGTGGCAAATACATCCGTCCTCCGTGTAGGTCCCTTTATAATCAGGAATAGAAGGAAGAGTAGCTGCCATCTGTAATAAACAAAACTGTGGGAAGAAGAAAGTATAGAGCTTCAACTAGTGATCAAAACATCCTGCGTTCCAGGTGCGAACTTCGCCACTGCTTAAATTTTGAATTAAAGTAATCAGCAATGGCAGAAGAAGACTTCTAGGATAAGAAAGCACCCTCGTTCTGCCTACGTCATTGTCAAAGAGGGCAGAGGGGAGAAAAGAGATCCAGGGCACTCTCTTGCCCCATGGAGTAGGAAACTGCGCCTAAGGTGGTAGAATCAGGAAGGATCAGTGGCATGAAGATGCAGGAGGCAATGGAAACCACTGCATTAAAGACACATAATGTGTATCGATAGTACATGAGACCTGTAATTGAACAAGTGCCATCATGATCTCTCCATAAGCAAAAGATTCCGGAACAGTCCCCCATCCAGATCTCCAGGAGAGTCCTGCTAAGGGGGGAGATGCCCATGTGAAAAAGGTTCTAAAAGTCGGGTTGTCGAATGTCAGAAGTCTGAACATGAAAGATGAGAATGACTAATTGAGTTCTGCAATACATTTCGGCTAGTAGTTTCAAATACTTTCTTCAAGAATCACAAGAATAGTGATATATTTAGACAGGACCGGTATATATATTGGAAGACTCCAACCAGGGCATGGTCAGTGGAAGATTTCGAAGTCGAATATTGGACTGTAAGTCGTAACAAGGAGCAGATAAAGATCCAGATCACAATTTAGTAATGTTGAAGAGTAGGCTGACGTTTAACAAAGTATCCAGGAAAAATCACTGCGTAGCTCAGTAGTCTGTTCTGTTATAGAGCTAAGGACAGTTACCGAGCGAGGTGGCGCAGTGGTTAGACACTGGACTCGCATTCGGGAGGATGACGGTTCAATCCCGCGTCCGGCCATACTGATTTAGGTTTTCCGTGATTTCCCTAAATCGCTCCAGGCAAATGCTGGGATGGTTCCTTTCAAAGGGCACGGCCGACTTCCTTCCCCGTCCTTCCCTAATGCGATGAGACCGATGACCTCGCCGTCTGGTCGCCTTCCCCAAAACAACCAACGAACAGTTGTAGACGGCGTTCACAGAAGGCGGAAAGAAAATGTTACGTACAAGGAAGGTAACTGCGAAGAAGCTATGGCCAATACAGAAATAGTTCATTTGATCGACGAAAGAAGGAAGTACAAAAATTTTCAGGGTAAATCTGGGATACTGAAATACGTGTCACTTAGGGTTGAAATGAGTAGGAGGTGCATGGAAGCTAAGGATAAATGTGAAGAAACTGACAAACAAATGATAGTCTGAAGAACTCACTCAGCAAACAGACAGGCCGAAACTATCTTCAGAGAAATTAAAAGCAAAGACGGCAACATTAAGAATGGAGTCGAAATATCACTGTTAAGCAAGAGTCTACAAGTGGGAGAATTATCGCACAGCTCCTGCAGCAAAGCTGCTGACAGGAATAATATACAAAATAATAGAAAAGTAAAGGAGGATCTGTTACATGACGATCGGTTTGGGTGTAGGAAAGGCAAAGACACCTCAGAGGCAGTTCTGATGTTGCAGTTGATAGTGACAGCAAGGCTGATGAAAAATCAAGAAACGTTCGCAGGATCTGTTGACCTGAGAAAAGCGTTAAACATTGTAACATGATACAAAATGTTCGAAATTCTGAGAAAAATACGGGTGAACTATTGGAAAAGACGGATAATATACAGTATGTACGAAAACCATGAGGGAAAATTAAGACTGGAAGACCACGAAAAATGTACATAGATTACTGTAAAATGGGTGTAAGACAAGAGTAGTCTTTTGCCCCTGCTTTTCGATCTGTACAACGAAGACGCAATGACTGAAATAAAAGGTAGGTTCAAGAGCGGGATTAAAAGTGAAGGTGAAGGGATAACAATGATAATAAGCGCTGATGCCATTACTGTCTTCAGCGAAAGTGAAAAAGAATTACGGGATGTGTTAAGGAATCAATACTATTATAGCGAGCTGTAGAGGGTAAGAACTGTAGAGGAAGACAGGAAGTCAGAGACTGGCATACACCAAGAAAATAACTGTGGCCGTAGGTTGCAAGTGCTAGTCTGAGATGGAAAGGTTGACACATTAGAGGAATTTGTGGTGGGGCCACATCAAAGCAGTGAGAACTCTGACGACGTGCGTCCGAGTAACTCTTATTTTCCTTCTAACATGGTAATCAGCCGTTTCCAGACATTGATTCCTATGTAAAACGAGATCTGCTAAGTCCCCTCTAAAAGCTCTTGAAGTGTGTAAGAGGACTTGTGAAACACCCTTAGGTAGCATTACTTATAGTGTTACACTACCGTAACTTTTGTGTAGTTGGCTCATTCTTCCATTTCATAACTTATCCCCGAGGCTGAATTGCTAGTCGATCTAAATTAGTCACAATTAATAATAAATAGAAATCTAGATGGCTTATATAAAAGTAGATCGTGATAACATGACGCGTACGTTAAGTTTTAGGGCCGGCCGCTGTGGCCGAGCTGTTCTAGGCGCTTCAATCTGGAACCGCGCAACCGTTACGGTCGCAGGTTCGAATCCTGTCTTGGGCATGTATGTGTGTGATGTCCTTAGGTTCGTTAGGTTTAATTAGTTTTACGTTCTAGGGGACTGATGACCTCAGATGTTAAGTCCCATAGTGCTCAGAGCTATTTGAACCATTTTTGAACCATTTTAAGTTTTAGGAATCGTGAGGTATGTTGTATGGATGGATTCTCATTCTTGAGAAAATAACGTGTCGATGCTCTTATGCAAGGTAGCCTATGAGAGGGATAAGATAATAATAATGATACCAGACTCGTATTAAAGACGGCCGAAGTTGAAATGACCCTCTGCTCGTCAAGATATCACTTTTGTGGATCTCTGACACTCTCAAGGCAAATGCTGTGAGACTGATTGTCAATAGTACTCGCCCAGTTCCCTTCCTCATAGCTATGTTAGTAGTAATCCCGTCATCGACAGGATTAAAACTCAGTTTTCATTGTTTCTCTTACTATGTTTGAGTGGACAGAATAAACATCTTTCTCAGAAGACTTTTTGGGGAGAGAACATTTATGGATATGTCCGCTACAGATAACTGTTTCCTGATTTCACATGGTTATGTATTCTACCTAAGCACATGCGAGGTATAGTATCTGATCAACAGCATTCGGACAGCAGAATGAGTGGGTCAGGAGAGGTTAGTCACTTCAAATGCCCAGGCAGGACTCCAAGCATTGCAAAAGTACCTGAAATCGAGGCAAGGATTCACTCGTGAGTACAAAAGCGCTACCAGCAGTTGAGCAAGTGCAGTGGCTTTCAGTAGGGAATTTAAACGGATGGGGTGCAATGCCCGAGCAGCACTCATAACCCACACATTTGAGGTGCGATATAGAGTGACTCTGCTGGATAGTTGATGACTGGAAACAGGTGGTCTGGAACGATAAATCATGCTACACTATGTGACTGTATTGTAACTTCCCCTTAGCAAAATTATAAGTGACAGTGCTGGTAAATTTCTACGTTATTTGATTTTCAAACAGCTGAGCAAAACTGGAAGTCGATAGACAGATTTCTCATTACTTATACTGATCACCACTAAACTGACACACAATATTTTAGCGCATCGCAATCTGAATTTCAATAATCCTTCGAAAGAATGGCCCTAACTAACAATAACCTTTATCTTTTATGAATCACATATCACAAAAAGCTTCGTTACTCCAACTACGGCAATACAAAGAGCGCCAATACTGCCAGCTAAATAGAAGATTCTAACTGCTGAAGGCACTAACTACTGATAGGCATAGTTAGCAAATGAAAGATTTTAATAGGGAAACACAATGTATTTGCCTTAATAGTGTTCAGAAAGATATTCATGACATCCAGTCTTACAAATTTCCTTTTTCTGACGGACGCACGTCCAAATCGTCCGCTCTCAAAACTCTGGCATCTCTTTCCCCACATCCACCACTGCTGGGCCTCACTTCCAACTGCACAACGCTAGGTGCTGTTCACATCCAACAGCCCAGCAGTATACTAGCGAATATTCTAACAGAGTCCAACCAGCCGCAGACTGCACACAGCACAGTCAGTGGTGGAACATAAAAACCTAAAGAGCCTTCTTACAATATAATGGAAGATTTGTATTTGGCGAAATGCTGGATGAAGTTACCTGCCATCATGTGTCAACAGTGAAGCACAGAGGAGATGGTGTTACAGTGTGTTCGCATTTTTAGTGGCTGCACTTCTGGTACCCATATTACGATTAGGAAAAGTTGAATGTGGCATCATATGAACACACGTTAAAGCATGGTTTACTGTGTACAGTACAGATTCAGTTTGGAGACGATGGTCCCGCTTAAATGACAGAATTGTTCCTGAAATGGAGTGGTGTACCAAGACTTTCCGACCTCAACCCAGTGGAACAACTTTGAGATGAGTCAGAACGTCGAGGCCGCTCCAGCTATTAGCGTCACTACCTTCACTAGTTGCGGCTCTTGAGGAAGAACGGGCTGCCATTCTCCGCCAGAAATGTAGATACTTTAATGAAAGCAGAGGTCAAGACGTGAAGAAGGCAAGAACCCATATATCAGTCTGCACTGATAAATGTCCAGATACTTTTCATTAGATAGTGTATTCTTAGTAGCGATGCGGCATTTTGCAGTTGACACTTCATATACTCGCACTTCCATACACTATTATCTGTGTTATCGCCATCAATGCTCGACATCAACTCAGTAGCCACGTACATAATTCATACAAAGGTTCAAGGTTTGTAAGCAGAGCACATTATATGCTTTGGAGTATACCATTCTAATGTCATATGCACCAAAGCGAATATTATTAGGTGTCATGTTCTATCGAAATCACGTAATCAGTAATATGTCATTCATAAACAACGAGAGAAAGAGGAGTGATGCAAGGAAAAATAAATACCTTCACAAGCAAGACAGGCACAGCATTCATGAAGTGTTGTTAATAATTCAAACATCATTTCCCACAAATATTATCGCTATATAAGGTACACTCTCAAATTAAGTACTAGCAATAATGACGTACAATTTATGGTATTTGTACTGCCTGTCAATTGACGCATTTTATCATTGTTTTAATTCTTCTAGTTATAAAAAAGGAGATTAGGAAAGGATTATCTGAAGAATAATTACCATTGCGTTGAATTTCTTTTGAGAACATGCCTCAAACAAACTCATCATCACTGTATACAACATTATCATTACAGGCCAGGCAGCACAATATAAAATGTCCATTAATTTGACATGGCTCGCATAGCAGGGTTTGGGTCTCCTGAAAGAGTGCAGTATAATAATGTATTACTTGTGCTTAAGAATGGTCCCTTCCATGTCACATTAAAGTATGCTATGCGAGAAAAAGTGAGCCTTTAAATATGTGGACACGCGTTAAGTTTATGTAGTGCTAATATCTTGCACCTACATATGAATGGGCAGTAGAGTATTCTCATATACATCACGAAAGGCTAGTTCGGAAATTTTCGGAAAAACCGACCTCGAATAATTTGGAACGTCATGGTTGAAGAATTTGTTACTGAAGTTTAATCAGTAAACACATAGTTCTTCTTTAGACTTTAAAAAATATTTCAGTTTACCCAATTTGAAATGGATGGCTGTGTATTACTCAGAGCTGCATATTGCCTAGAGAGCCTTCAAGAATATTTCGACTGTAAAAAAATTGCATCTGCTCGTTATTTCCTTAATGACTCGCAGTTAATTTTCTTTCCTATTTAATCTTTTATATTTAATGTTCTAGCATCCACATAGCCATTCTGCCCCGTATGGTCATATCGGTATGATTAAGTTTAGTGACTTCTGTTTTATTGGTGATGGTACCCTAAAACAATACTGAGAAGAGTCATCTACTCAAATTGATTACTATTTATATCTTGATAAATAGAGCTTAATTTCTCATTAGCGACATGTTCCTTGTAAATGGTTGCACCACGTAAGAGCAGTCAAAAAGAGGATCGTTCCCATCCATTCTGTCATTGCTACTGCTGAAGTTACACTGAGTTGCGGTTAATATTCGTTCTGGGAGATATGCTAGGTTTGAGGTGCGGTTAATATTCGTTCTGGGAGATATGCTAGGATCTACGGGAATCCCAGATAAATATTTTTATTAGAAGGCAACATATTAATTAAATAAAAGAAGACCCATGAAATTGAAGACTCACACTATCGAACTAATTATATATGTGTACCATTTCCCATAATAAAAACAGGAAAAAACATGTAACTGAAGGAGGAGAAAATAGATTTCAAAGAAATCATCTCAGGTCACATGTTGTATTACAGAACATCAAAGCCTGAATATCGTTCAAAGGTTATATATCAGTACAATGTGAAGAGGGCTTTTTATAAATGGCAAGAGTGTTTCCTGAAGATAAATTTGCTCATATCCATTCGTGAAGTGCACTTAGTCGGTAACACCGACTCCTTCGGCAACATACAGCATCTTCTGGAACTGCAAATCATGCGGTAAAGAATTTCATGAGGTATGATCTGATAGTAACTCATGTAATAATATTTACATATTGGTAGCATATTTTTGGAGAACCTGTTGCATATACAGAACACAGTAAATAAAACGTTAATGGAGCTTTTTCATTGCTGGTTTAATCACAATTGATTTTTATGACACGTAAGAAAACTTCCATCAATTAACGCAGTTAAGGTCAACTATAAAAGTAAAAGCTGAAATCCTTTAACGTTTCCAGGTGCGATAATCTTGCATCACTAGAAAACACCAGGCTAGAAAAGGCCACCAGGTGGCCCTGGCGGTCCAGTAGGTTGAGGACCTCCAGTAGGCTGAGGTTCACCAGTTGGTTGTGGCCCTCCAGTTGGTTGGGGCTCTCCAGTTGGTTCAGGACCTCCAGTTGGTGGACCTGGTGGTCCAGTTGGTTCAGGACCTCCGGTTGGTTGACCAGTTGGATCAGGACCTTCGGTTGGTGGCCCTGGTGGACCAGTTGGCTGTGGCCCTTCAGTTGGTCCAGGAGGGCCAGGTGGAGTCTCTTGGCTGCGGCATGCTGATACCTGTAGTAGAATGTCATATTGTAAAGCACATCATATATGAAGATGGAAATTAAGTGGTACTCCTTCTGAATGAAGATTAAGATTCAGCTAATGTAGTTTTGAAACAAAGACAATGAATCGCAGAAATCATGACTTGTGACTGTTAGGACTGTATCATCAGATGCATCTTGTTACACTTACACAAATTAGAAATCAGTCTTACTGTTTTATTACAGAAACTGAGTGAATGAACATGTTCAACGATTATTGATGATTACTTCAAGTAATCATAAAGAAATGTATGCACTGATGTCAATTTGGGTTGGTACCATGCCATTATTTGTGTTTCGCCAGAAACACGTCACTGAGTGTGAACAAGGACGTTTAAAAGAGCTTCGAGAAGCTGGATGTTGCTTACGTGATATTGCAGAACGACTTGACAGGGGTGTGGACACTGTACATGATTTCTTGCAGCGATGGTCGCGAGAATGTACATTAGCAAGAAGATTGGTTTCCAAGGAGCCGTATGGTACTACCGCTAGGGAAGACCATCGTGCTCGATGTCTAGCTCAGGCACATCGTACTGCATCGGCAGCAGCAATGTGAGCAGAAGTTGCCTCCACAATGATGAAAAGAACTGTTATAAATTGGTTAATTCAAGGACGGGTCAGCGGCAGACCCTCTGTAGCGTCCACTCGACTGACCCTAAACCACCGCCATTTGCGACGTCAGTGTTGTAAAGCGAGAGCCCGCAAGGGGACAAGGCAAAAGTTTGTTGTGATCTGTGATGAAAGATGGCTGCGCCTCAGTGCCAGTGATGGCTGTGTTTTGGAGACCATCCGAGTGCCTGCAACCTATCTATTGGCGGGCTAGACACACGGGACCTAAGACTGGATTTATGGTCTTGTGTGGAGTGCCACTCTGTATGGCACCACCAGCAGTCTCGTGGTCCTCCCACACACCCTGATTGGAAGTATGCACATCAGGTTGGTGATTCGACCTGCAGTGCTCCCATCCATAAACAGCTTTTACCAAAAGGATAACGCTGTCCACATATTGCTGTTGTAACCCACTACTCTCTACAGTGTCCACATGTGCCTTGGGACATCATCGGTTGGAAACTCTGGCGCCTTCCACAAACAGCATTATCCGTCCTTGTATTGACCTACCAAGTGCAACAGGGGTGCAACCCCATCCCAGAAACTGACATCTGTCATTTGTACAAGACAATGCATTCGTGTTTGCTTGCTTGCATTCAACAATCTGACCGTTACATCGCTTATTGATGTCCCAACATTTGATATTTGAAATACCTTATCTGGCATTTACGTTAACGTGTGCTATTGCAATGTTAATGATTTATCTATGTTACCTCGGCAAATCTATTCCTGAAATTCAATACTCGCTATTATTTAGTTTTTGGTGATGCGGTTTTCCCCGTCAGTATATAAGATTTGATTTCCCTTGCTGTCTACTGTCAGAGTGGAATAAATAAGCAAGCGAACTACTCATGGTAACGAGCTTCTAGTATATTAAATAATGCTGTTGTGTAACATGTGCTACATTGTTGTTCAATTACTCTATAGCAATATTTTAGGGTTTTGATTCATGATGAATCTAATTTTTATATTCGTGATTAATCGCTGTTTGTTGAATTCTCATATTTAGCTGTGTGTCGTCAGAGTTGCACTACTTTGATTATTACCACAACATGAGTGAAGAATATGGATTGACCCAATAATATCACTTCAAAACAGGGTCTTGTAAAGGGTTTACTTATGTTGTACTTGCAGAACTAGAGAAATTTCAACCTCTCTGATGGAGTGACAAACGGCGACAGACGTATGCTGCAAACAGATGATAACAAATATCCTGTAATCTTTCATAAAAGATGTAGATACGCAGGTACAAGACCATTAGAAGCATTAGAAATGGAGTACCAGCTATACTCGAGGAAGAAAATCTGATGGAATTTTTTTAATTCACCGACCGTGCAGAAAGTTCCGAGACTGATTTTATTGCTGGCGTATAAGCGAATCAGCCCAGTAACAACAGTGGCAACCCGAACAACTAAAAAACACAGACATACATTCGAGGAGTCAGTTTAAGCAGGTACGTAGGCGGTGTCAAGTGCGTAGTCGACGTGCGACCAAACGGTGTAATCACTGTTGTGTCAGAAATCGCAATGGAGCAACATCTCTATGTGTTTAAGGCATTCTTCAGAATGTCCTGAAGAGAAGGAAAGTGAGTACATGGTTTGTCCCATACGTCTTGACTCATGAACGAAAGCAACGGTGTCTGGGCACCTGCCGTGACTAGCTTAAAACGAAACTCGTGGACGGTTATCTTGCCGGACAAATCATCATTGGTGATGAGATTTCGTGTTATGAAATCGAAGCCACTGCAGAACGACAAAGTGCAGAAATTTACGTGAAGTGTTAACGCTTTGACGATATAACCGACTTTCAAACCAATGGGACACACCAGTTGAACAATATGTCAAAGATAAATCTCGCTGACAGTTACTCATGAGTGTGTGGATGTTCCGTGCCATGTAATCAAGTGGTTGAGGGGTACGTTGGATGCTTTAAGCATTGAAGCCACCATCTTAATTCTTCTGTACTTTGTACTAATACAATCTAGAAACTTATTGGAATGATGTTTTACGATTTTTGAAATCCACCAGTCATAACGTGTGGATGCTCAGACACGGATTTCGGCTGATACCCTCGCATATCTTGATCCAATAAGAAGGAGGATGCTGATTATTTACTGGTATTATGCATGTATAGTTCAAAACCGATACATACTAAGTTGATGAATTTGGTACAATCTCACAACTGTCTTTATTTGCACGTCTGGAACTAATATGAAGTCGCTTAAAGAACCGACAAAAATTTTCAAACACTATCCAAACGTTAGATTCGAGAATGGCTTGCTACAGGTGGAAAATTGTGGTACTTTTGAAGCATTCAGTGTTTGTAAGTGGATGTGGAAGTAAGTACCAGTAAAGATACGTAGAGCACATATTTAGATAAGGTCTCAGTCCTTACTACTCACCACAAGACACAGGAGAAGAGCTGCCACTGTTGCCCTCATGGTGATGGAAGTGCTGAGGTGAGCATCTGCTGCAGAGCTTTTATAAGGCTCGCCAATGCGTGACGTGGAGTACTCGTGATTCCGTGACTCTTTAACAAAGGGACTGTACAGAGACTGCAGTCCAAATGCGACGGTGGAGAATCTGGTTGTATCACAAGGTCACAGAACACAGCTGCGACGAACTGAATATCTCATTGTCTCTCACTTTTTCATCGACACCCGCTTGTTACTACATGTCTGCCTCAAAGAAATAATGAACCAACAAGTCACGACATAGCTATCTGCGGAGACTTCAGGAAACTTCGTCCAAAAAGAAAATAGTAATGTGATAGCGGAGGTGACATACAACAATATCTTACAAATGTGATTTCATGAAGTATGTGTATGCTCCGGTACCGTGCTATCAACCATTTAAATGTCTAATATAGCTGTAGCTGCCTTGTAGAAGCATATATTTGAAGTAAATCATCACTGCAGTTTTTAGGGTAGGCATCCTGAAACTGTTAAGGAATGTAAGGTTGCAATGGTTCAGGACCGGACACTCCTTCGGAAAGAGTGTGGTTAAAATCCCTGGCCAGGCATACAGACATATGTCCTCCATGTTTGCCATAATGATTAGTGCTGATGTGATTCCTGTGGTAAGGACACTCCACAATTTCTACCCCAAGTTTATCCTTTCCAAGCTCGTGGTCAGGCTGTAACACATTCGTTGTCGTGACGTTTACTTCGAGTCATTCGTTCCTTCTAATCCGTATTCCACAACTATAACTCTGGAAATTTGTTTTGTGGTGCACTGGAAATGGCATAGCGAATCTCTCTTCACGCATTAGAGCGTGAGAAAAGTTCTTCTTTTCCTTCAGTTCGGCCCTCGTGAAGTGCGGTTTCTACCCCAGAACCTCTTCATCCTTCTCTTCCGCCCTTCTTTCGAGATCTTCCGTACCATTTAGTCCGCTACATTGGTGTCTCTGTGTCGTATTCCTGCCCTTCTCTGTCATCGATCTCTGGTACATTGCAAAATATATGTGGATTTGCCTTCTCAGTTTTTCATACGAAGACTCGGGCCAGAGCAAGCTTTAGGCGAATATTTCGAAATCAAGTATTGGACTTTAAATCATACTAAAGAGAAGATAAAGATCCAGATCACAATTTAGTGATGTTGAAGAATAGGCTGACGTATAAGAAACTTGGCAGGAAAATTCAATGCATGGCTCAGTAGTAACTTCGTTTATAGAGGTAAGGACAGTTGTGGAGGGTATACACAGAAGACGGAAAGAAAAAGTTACGTACATCAAAGGTAACTGCGAAGAAGCTATGGCCAATGCAGAAATTATTTGGTCTACGTAAGAAGTACAAAAATATACACGGAAATTCGGGGATACTGAAATAGAAGTCACCTAGGGATAAAATGAATAGGAAGTGCATGGAAGCAAAGGGTAAATCTGAAGGAAAACACAAACAAATGATTGTCTGAAGAAGTGACTCAGCAAACCGAGATGCCGAAAGGATCTTCAAGGAAATTAAAATCAAAGACGGTAACATTAAGAATGCAGTCGTAATATCACTGTTAAGCAAGAGTCTACAATTGGGAGAATTACCGTACAGCTTATGCATCAATGCTACTGACAAGATTAATATGCAAAGTAATAGAAAAGGAAATGAGGATATGTTATACGACGATCGGTTTGGGTTTAGGAAAGGCAAATAAACCTGAGAGGCATTCTGATGTTGCAGCTAATGATGGTAGCAAGGCTGAAGGAAAATCAAGACACGTTCACAGGATCAGTTGACCTGAGAAAAGCGTTAAACGTTGTAACATGGTACAAAATGTTCAAAATTCTGAGAAAAATATGAGTGAACTATTGGAAAGGAGGGGTAATATACAGTATGTACAAAAACTATGAGGGAACAATAAGACTGGAAGACCAAGAAAGAAGTACACATATTCCTGTAAAATGGGTGCAAGACAGGATGTAGTCTTTCGCCCCTACTTTTCGATCTGTACAGCGAAGAAGCAATGACGGAAATAAAAGGTAGGCCCAAGAGCGGGATTAAAACTCAAGGTGAAGGTATAACAATGATAAGATGCGCTGATGCCATTACTGTCTTCAGTGAAAGAGAAAAAGTATTACAGGATGTGTTAAAAGGAATCAATAATATTATAGCAAGCTGTAGAGGGTAAGAACTGTAGAGGAAGACAGGAAGTCAGAGACTGGCATACACCAAGAAAATAACTGTGGCCCTAGGTTGCAAGTGCTAGTCTGAGACGGAAAGGTTGACACATTAGAGGAATTTGTGGTGGGGCACATCAAAGCAGTGAGAACTCTGATGAAGTGCGTCTGAATAACTCTTATTTTCCTTCTAACATGGTAATCAGCCGTTTCCAGACGTTGATTCCTATGTAAAACGAGATCTGCTAAGTCCCCTCTAAAAGCTCTTGAAGTGTGTAAGAGGACTTGTGAAACACCCTTAGGTAGCATGACTTATAGTGTTACACTACCGTAACTTTTGTGTAGTTAGCTCATTCTTCCACTTCATAACTTATCCCCGAGGCTGAATTGCTAGTCGATCTAAATTACTCACAATTAATAACAAATAGGAATCTAGATGGCTTATATAAAAGGAAATCATGGTTACATGACGCATACTATAAGTTTTAGGGCCGCCCGCTGTGGAGGAGCGGTTTTAGGCGCTTCAGTCTGGAACGGCGCAACCGTTACGGTCGCAGGTTTGAATCCTGCCTCGGGCATGGATGTGTGTGATGTCCTTAGGTTCGTTAGGTTTAATTAGTTTTAAGTTCTAGGGGACTGATGACCTCAGATGTTAAGTCCCATAGTGCTCAGAGCCATTTGAACCATTTTTTATCCATTTCAAGTTTTAAGAATGGTAAGCGATGTTGTATACATGGATTCTAATTCTTGAGAAAATAACGTGTCGATGCTCTTATGCAAGGTAGCCTGTGAGAGGGATAAGATAATAATAATTATACTAGACTCGTATTAAAGAGGACCGAAGTTCAAATAACCTCTGACCGTCAAGATATCGCTTCTTGTGGATCCCTGACACTCGTAAGGCAAATGCTGTGAGATTGATTGTCAATAGTACTCGTCCAGTTCCCTTCCTCATAGCTATGTTAGATGTGACCCCATCATCGAATGGAAATCAAAACTCAGTTTCCAATTTCTCGCTTACTATGTTGGACTGGACAGAATAAACATCTTTCCCAGAAGACTTTATAGGGAGAGAACATTTCTGAATATGTCCGCTACAGATAACTGTTTCCTGATTTCACACAGTTATATATTCTACATTAGCACAGGCGAGATAGAGTATCTGATCAAAAGCATTCAGACAGCAGAATGAGTGGGTCAGGAGAGGTCAGTCACTTCAAATGTGGACCAAGCATCAGACGTCACCTGCGTAACGAATCCCTCAGTAACAGTTACGCCCAAATAAAGCGCCCAAATGGACTAATTTTGACGTGATGTTGAAGTGGAAACGCGAAGAAACGGCCACAGGTAAACTGACTCCAGGCAGGACTCTGAGCATTGCAAAAGTGCCTGAAATCGAGGCAAGGATTCACTCGTGAGTTCAAAACCGCTACCAGCAGTTGAGCAAGTGCAGTGACTTCCAGTAGGGAATTTAAACGGATGGGGTGCAATGTCAGAGCAGCACCTCATAACCCACACATTTGAGGTGCGATATAGAGCGACTCTGCTGGATAGTTGATGACTGGAAACAGGTGGTCTGGAAAGATGAATCATGCTGCAATATTTGACTGTATTGTAACTTCCACATAGAAAAATTATAAGTGACGCTGCTGGCAAACTTCAACGTTATTTGATCTTCAAACAGCTGACCAAAACTGGACGTCGATAGACAGATTTCTCATTACTTATACTGATCATCACTAAACTGGCAGACAATATTTTAGTGCAACGCAGTCTGACTTTCAATAATCCCTACGAAAGAATGGCCTTAACTAACAATAACCTTTACCTTTCATGAATCACTTATCACATAAATCTTCGTTACTCCAACTACTGCAATACAACGAGCGCCATACTGCCAGCTAAATAAAAGATTCTGAAGGCACTAACTACTGATAGGCATAGTTGGCAAATGAAAGATTTTGATAGAGAACAAACAATGTATTTACCTTAATAGTGTTCAGAAGTCATAATGTGTATGTATATTATACACGTAAAGAGCCTTCTTGCAAAATGATGGAAGATTTGTATGTGGCGAAATGCTGAATGAAGTTACCTACCATCGTGTGTCAACGGTGAAGCACAGAGCAGATGGTATTACAGTGTGGTCGCATTTTTTGTGGTTGCACTTCTGGTACCAATATTACGCTTAGGAAAAGGTTGTATGTGGCATCATATGAACACACTTTAAAGCATCGTTTACTGTGTACAGTAGAGATTCAGTTTGGAGTAGATGGTCCCGCTTAAAAGAGAGTATTATTTCTGAAATGGACTGGCGTGCGAAGACTTCCGACCTGTATCCAATGGAACAACTTTGACAGGATTTAGAACATCGAGGTCGCTCCACACTCCAGCGTCCAGCATCACTATTTTCCCTGGTTGCGACTCTTGAGGAAGAGCGGCTTCCATTCCTCGCCAGAAGGTCAGATACCTGAATGACAGTAGAGTCCAAGACGTCAAGATGGCAAGACCCCGCACATAAATGTCCACTGATGAATGTCCAGATACTTTTGATTAGATAGTGTATTCTTAGTAGCGATGCGGTGTTTTGCATTTGCCAATTCATATACTCGCTCTTCCATACACTATTATCTGTGTTATCGCCACCAATGCTCGACATCAACTCAGTAGCCACGCACAGTTGGCTGGTGGCAGCACTAGCAGTTAAGGGTATATAAGGCGTGTCAGGGCGACGAGGATAACAGTGCATCCGTTGTCGTTAAGCACTAGCAGAGCCATTTATTTGGGCAAACCAAAAACTACGTTTTATTGACAGAAAGCTTGTAACAGTTCTACTAAAGACACGGCCTTCACTGTGCTTGTTCGTCCTTTGGTGGACTATTTTTGTTCTGTATGGGATCCTTACCCGACAGATAAGCATGAAGAAGGGCAGCTTTCTACTATCGGAAGACAGGAGAAAGACTGTCACGGATATGATAATAAGTTTGGTGGTCATTAAGACAAAAGGGGTTTTCGTTGCAGTGAGATTTTATAACGAAATGACAATGACCAGTTTTCTCCTCTGAGTGTGAAACCTTTTTTACTATCGCCAGCATACTTAGGGAGCAATAATCATCATGATAGAATAACAGATATCTGAGCTCGTACAGAAAGATGTTAGTGTTCATGTTTCCCACATGCTGTTAAAGAGTTGATCGGTAGATAAATATTCTGAAGGTGGTTCGAAAAATCCTTTACCACCCACTTAAGCGTGAATTACAGAGTAGTCACGCAGATGTAGATGTAGATGTTTTCTAAATCTACAATACTACCAACGTACATTTGCTTTACATGGACTGTCTGCAGAGATTTTATAACAACGAAAATTTTTTGTTGAGATCTGATTCTTATGACAAACGTAGCAAAACTTTTCCCGGTGTCTCATCCTTCCCTTTCCTTCGTAACGAGAGATCACGTCTGTGATGAGATCTGATTCTTATGACAAACGTAGCAAAAGTTTCCCGGTGTCTCATCCTTCCTTTTCCTCCGTAGCGAGAGATCACGTCTGTGATGAGCTCTGATTCTTATGACAAACGTAGCAAAAGTTTCCCGGTGTCTCATCCTTCCTTTTCCTCCGTAACGAGAGATCACGTCTGTGATGAGATGCTCGTTCACCGCTGCTGAGATGAATGTTGTATTTTTTTTTTAGTTTGTCCAGACGTAATGATCTAATTCAAAGTCCGAGAACATTTTCTCAGTGATGTGCCACGATCAATTATTTCCTGACAGTCCGAGCTATCTCGTTTCTCTTTTCTTGAACCTCATAAAAGTTGCGGACTTTTCAGTGTGTGGTCGGATTTTGTGCGAAACATCTGATACACAAGATTTGATTGTATTATTGTAGCTTACTACTGACTAGGTACTCCGAGTACCTATCCCAAAGCACAATGTTGTACAATTTTGGCAGTGTATAAATTTGTATGCGTTGATATGCTGGTTTGTGTATTACCAGCTACTCCCTATTTGTGTGCTATAAACGAATGACATTTTCCTCGTTGTATTATTATTCATTGATGCATTTCCCTTAATACACACAATTTCCTTAATATCTTCGAAATCGCTGTCATTAACGTTCCCTGGACTTAGGTAATAATGAAAATGTAATTTTTGTGCTTCTAGTGAACTGAAATAGTAGAGACTTTCTTCTCAAAATAATATACTTAGTTTTTGTTTAGCTGTATTCCAAGTACGGTATTTTTAATTTGTTATCTAACAGGTATATATACACAAGCTTCTCGTAAAATATTAGCTTGAAATATATAACTAATCATCTGTCTTACACGTTCCTACAGTTGGCGAATGTATATATACACAAGCTTCTCATAAAATATTAGTTGGAAATATGTAACAATCCATCTGTGATAGATCTTCGTACAGTTGGCGAACGTGGGATAGCAGTCAAATTTTTCAGTTTTAAATGGCGAGCCTCAAGAATAACATACACTTATTATATGCCTGAAAATAGCTTCTGTATGAAGATCAAGCGTTCATGGACGTAAGCAGTAACAACACAACAACAGTTTTTTGTTATACTGAGGACAACGCTCCTAGCTCTAATGAGGTATAAGATCATATCAACTACGACGTTCTCTGCAAAAAAAGTTTCAAGTATATTAGGATCAGAAATCTGGTAAAAATCACGTTCTTCACTCTCTAGTTCAGATTCCGTGTAATCCTTTGGTGACACTTGTTTAGAAACTTAGAGTCAGAGCAGTTTCTGAAAATTTACTTTACAATGCCCATGACAATATTTAATAGGAGTAATTAAGCGCATATACATGCTTTGGTCGTTGGCACCTATTGTATTCGTACCAAGTGTCTGGTCCGTTTAAATATAATTCATATAATGGTTCAAGGTTTGTAGGCAGAGCACATTATATACGCTTTGGAGTCTACCATTCTAGTGTCATATGCACCAAAGCGAATATTATTAGGTGTCATGTTCTATCGAAATCACGTAATCAATAATATGTCATTCATAAACAACGAGAGAAAGAGGAGTGATGCGAGGAAAAATAAATACTTTCACAAGCAAGACAGGCAAAGCATTCATGAAGTGTTGTTAACAATTCAAACATCATTACCCACAAATATTATCTTTCGCTATATAAGGTACACTCTTAAATTAAGTACTAACGGTAATGACGTACAATTTATGGTATTTGTACTGGCTGTCAATTGACGCATTTTATCATTGTTTTAATTCTTCAAGTTATAAAAAAGGAGATTAAAAAAGGATTATCTGAAGAATAACTACCATTGCGTTGAATTTCTTTTGAGAACATGCCTCAAACCAACTCATCATCACTGTATACAACATTATCGTTACAGGCCCGACAGCACAATATAAAATGTCCATTAATTTGACATGGCTCGCATAGCAGGGTTTGGGTCTCCTGAAAGAGTGCAGTATAATAATGTATTACTTGTGCTTAAGATTGGTCCCTTCCATGTCACATTAAAGTACGCTATGCGAGAAAAAGTGAGCCTCTAAATATGTGGACACGCGTTAAGTTTATGTAGTGCTAATATCTTGCACCTACATATGAATGGGCAGTAGAGTATTCTCATATACATCATGAAAGGCTAGTTCGGAAATTTTTGGAAAAACCAACCTCGAATAATTTGGAATGTCATGGTTGAAGAATTTCTTAGTGAAGTTTAATCAGCAAACACATAGTTCTTCTTTAGACTTTCAAAAATATTTCAGTTTACCCAATTTGAAACGGATGGCTGTGTATTACTCAGAGCTGCATATTGCCTAGAGAGCCTTCAAGAATATTTCGACTGTAAAAAAATTGCATCTGCTCGTTATTTCCTTAATGACTGGCAGTTAATTTTCTTTCCTATTTAATCTTTTATATTTAATGTACTAGCATCCACATAGTCATTCTGCTCTGTATGATCATATCGGTATGATTAAGTTTAGTGACTTCTATTTTATTGGTGATGGTACCCTAAAACAATACTGAGGAGAGTCATCTACTCATATTGATTACTATTTATATCTTGATAAACAGAGCTTAATTTCTCATAAGCAACATGTTCCTTGTAAATGGTTGAACCACGTAAGAGCAGTCAAAAAGAGGTTCGTTCCCATCCATTCTGTCATTGCTACTGCTGAAGTTACACTGAGTATCGGTTAATATTCGTTCTGGGAGATATGCTAGGTTTGAGTTGCGGTTAATATTCGTTCTGGGAGACACGCTAGGATCTACGGAAATCCCAGATAAATATTTTTATTAGAAGGCAACATATTAATTAAACAAAAGAAGACCCATGAAATTGAAGACTCACACGATCGAACTAATTATATATGTGTACCATTTCCTATAGTAAAAAGAGGAAAAAGTATTGAACTGAAGGAGGAGAAAATAGATTTCAAAGAAATCATCTCAGGTCACATGTTGTATTACAGAACATCAAAGGCTGAATATCGTTCAAACGTTATATATCAGTACAATGTGAAGAGGGCTTTTTATAAATGGCAAGAGTGTTTCCTGAAGATAAATTTGCTCATATCCATTCGTGAAGCGCACTTAGTCGGTAACACCGACTCCTTCGGCAACATACAGCGTCTTCTGGAACTGCAAATCATGTGGTAAAGAATTTCATGAGGTATGATCTGATAGTATCTCATGTAATAATATTTACATATTGGTAGCATATTTTTGGAGAACCTGTTGCATATACAGAACACAGTAAATAAAACGTTAATGGAGCTTTTTCATTGCTGGTTTAATCACAATTGATTTTTATGACACATAAGAACACTTCCATCAATTAACGCAGTTAAGGTCAACTATAAAAGTAAAAGCTGAAATCCTTTAACGTTTCCAGGTGCGATAATCTTGCATCACTAGAAAACACCAGGCTAGAAAAGGCCACCAGGTGGCCCTGGCGGTCCAGTAGGTTGAGGACCTCCAGTAGGCTGAGGTTCACCAGTTGGTTGTGGCCCTCCAGTTGGTTGGGGCTCTCCAGTTGGTTCAGGACCTCCAGTTGGTGGACCTGGTGGTCCAGTTGGTTCAGGACCTCCGGTTGGTTGACCAGTTGGATCAGGACCTTCGGTTGGTGGCCCTGGTGGACCAGTTGGTTGTGGCCCTTCAGTTGGTCCAGGAGGGCCGGGTGGAGTCTCTTGGCTGCGGCATGCTGATACCTGTAGTAGAATGTCATATTGTAAAGCACATCATATATGAAGATGGAAATTAAGTGGTATTCATTCTGAATGAAGATTAAGATTCTGCTAATGTAGTTTTGAAACAAAGACAATGAATCACAGAAATCATGAATTGGGACTGTTAGGACTGTATCATCAGATGCATCTTGTTACACTTACACAAATTAGAAATCAGTCTTACTGTTTTATTACAGAAACTGAGTGAATGAACATGTTCAACGATTATTGATGATTACTTCAAGTAATCATAAAGAAATGTATGCACTGATGTCAATTTGGGTTGGTTCCATGCCATTATTTGTGTTTGACGAGAAACACGTCACTGAGTGTGAACAAGGGCGTTTAAAAGAGCTTCGAGAAGCTGGATGTTGCTTACGTGATATTGCATAAAGACTTGACAGGGGTGTGGACATGGCACATGATTTCTTGCAGCGATGGTCGCGAGAATGTACAGTAGCAAGAAGATTGGTTTCCAAGGAGCCGTATAGTACTACCGCTAGGGAAGACCATCGTGCTCGATGTCTAGCTCAGGCACATCGTACTGCATCGGCAGCAGCAATGTGAGCAGAAGTTGCCTCCACAATGATGAAAGGAACTGTTATAAATTGGTTAATTCAAGGTCGGGTCAGCGGCAGACCCTCTGTAGCGTCCACTCGACTGACCCTAAACCACCGCCATTTGCGACGTCAGTGTTGTAAAGCGAGAGCCCGCAAGGGGACAAGGCAAAAGTTTGTTGTGATCTGTGATGAAAGCTGGCTTCGCCTCAGTGCCAGTGATGGCTGTGTTTTGGAGACCATCCGAGTGCCTGCAACCTATCTATTGGCGGGCTAGACACACGGGACCTACGACTGGATTTATGGTCTTGTGTGGAGTGCCACTCTGTATGGCAGCACCAGCAGTCTCGTGGTCCTCCCAAACACCCTGATTGGAAGTATGCACATCAGGTTGGTGATTCGACCTGCAGTGCTCCCATCCATAAACAGCTTTTACCAAAAGGATAACGCTGTCCACATATTGCAGTTGTAACCCACTACTCTCTACAGTGTCCACAGGTGCCTTGGGACATCATCGGTTGAAAACTCTAGCGCCGTCCACAAACAGCATTATCCGTCCTTGTATTGACCGACCAAGTGCATCAGGGGTGCAACCACATCCCAGAAACTGACATCTGTCATTTGTACAAGACAATGCATTCGTGTTTGCTTGCTTGCATTCAACAATCTGACCGTTACATCGTTTATTGATGTCCCAACATTTGATATTTGAAATACCTTATCTGGCATTTACGTTAACGTGTGCTATTGCAATGTTAATGATTTAACTATGTTACCTCGGCAAATCTATTCCTGAATTTCATTACTCGACATTATTTAGTTTTTGGTGATGCGGTTTTCCCCGTCAGTATATAAGATTTGATTTCCCTTGCTGTCTACTGTCAGAGTGGAATAAATAAGCAAGTGAACTACTCATGGTAACGAGCTTCTAGTATATTAAATAATGCTGTTGCGTAACATGTGCTACATTGTTGTTCAATTACTCTATAGCAATATTTTAGGGTTTTGATTCATGATGAATCCAATTTTTATATTCGTGATTAATCGCTGTTTGTTGAATTCTCATATTTAGCTGTGTGTCGTCAGAGTTGCACTACTTTGATTATTACCACAACATGAGTGAAGAATAAGGATTGACCCAATAATATCACTTCAAAATAGGGTCTTGTAAAGGGTTTACTTATGTTGTACTTGCAGAACTAGAGAAATTTCAACCTCTCTGATGGAGTGACAACCTGCGACAGACGTATGCTGCAAACAGATGATAACAAATATCCTGTAATCTTTCATAAAAGATGTAGATACGCAGGTACAAGACCATTAGAAGCATTAGAAATGGAGTACCAGCTATACTCGAGGAAGAAAATCTGATGGCATTTTTTTAATTCACCGACCATGCAGAAAGTTCCGAGACTGATTTTATTGCTGGCGTATAAGCGAATCAGCCCAGTAATAACAGTGGCAACCCGAACAACTAAAAAACACAGACATACATTCGAGGAGTCAGTTTAAGCAGGTAAGTAGGCGGTGTCAAGTGCGTAGTCGACGTGCGACCAAACGGTGCAATCACTGTTGTGTCAGAAATCACAATGGAGCAACATCTCTATGTGTTTAAGGCATTCTTCAGAATGTCCTGAAGAGAAGGAAAGTGAGTACATGGTTTGTCCCATACGTCTTGACTCATGAACGAAAGCAACGGTGTCTGGGCACCTGCCGTGACTAGCTTAAAACGAAACTCGTGGACGGTTATCTTGTCGGACAAATCATCACTGGTGATGAGATTTCATGTTATGAAATCGAAGCCACTGCAGAACGACAAAGTGCAGAAATTTACGTGAAGTGTTAACGCTTTGACGATATAACCGACTTTCAAACCAATGGGACACACCAGTTGAACAATATGTCAAAGATAAATCTCGCTGACAGTTACTCATGAGTGTGTGGATGTTCCGTTCCATGTAATCAAGTGGTTGAGGGGTACGTTGGATGCTTTGAGCAGTAAACCCACCATCTTAATTCTTCTGTACTTTGTACTAATATAATCTAGAAACTTATTGGAATGATGTTTTACGATTTTTGAAATCCACCAGTCATAACGTGTGGATGCTCAGACACGGATTTCGGCTGTTACCCTCGCATATATTGATCCAGTAAGAAGGAGGATGCAGATTATTTACTGATATTATGCATGTATAGTTCAAAAACGATACACACTAAGTTGATGAATTTGGTACAATCTCACAACTGTCTTTATTTGCACGTCTGGAACTAGTATGAAGTCGCTTAAAGAACCGACAAAAATTTTCAAACACTATCCAAACGTTACATTCGAGACTGGCTTGCTACAGGTAGAAGATTGTGGTACTTTTGAAGCATGCAGTGTTTGTAAGTGGATGTGGAAGTAAGTACCAGTAAAGATACGTAGAGCACATATTCAGATAAGGTCTCAGTCCTTATTACTCACCACAAGACACAGGAGAAGAGCTGCCACTGTTGCCCTCATGGTGATGGAAGTGCTGAGGTGAGCATCTGCTGCAGAGCTTTTATAAGGCTCGCCACTGCGTGATGTGGAGTACTCGTGATTCCGTGACTCTTTAACAAAGGGACTGTACAGAGACTGCAGTCCAAATGCGACGGTGGAGAATCTGGTTGTATCACAAGGTCACAGAAGACAGCTGCGACGAACTAAATATCTCATTGTCGCTCACTTTTTCATCGACACCCGCTTGTTACTACATGTCTGCCTCAAAGAAATAATGAACCAACAAGTCACGACATAGCTATCTGCGGAGACTTCAGGAAACTTCGTCCAAAAAGAAAATAGTAATGTGATAGCGGAGGTGACATACAACAATATCTTACAAATGTGATTTCATGAAGTATGTGTGTGCTCCGGTACCGTGCTATCAACCATTTAAATGTCTAATATAGCTGTAGCTGCCTTGTAGAAGCAAATATTAGAAGTAAATCATTAGTGCAATTTGTAGGGTAGGCATCCTGAAACTCTTAAGGAATGTAAGGTAGCAATGGTTCAGGACTGGACCCTGCTTCGGAAAGAGTGTGGTTAAAAACCCTGGCCAGGCTTACAGACATATGTCCTCCATGGTTGCCATAATGATTAGTGCTGATGTGATTCCTGTGGTAAGGGCACTCCACAATTTCTACCCCAAGTTTATCCTTTCCAAGCTCGTGGTAAGGCTGTTACACATTCGTTGTCGTGACGTTTACTTCGAGTCATTCGTTCCTTCTAATCCGTATTCCACAACTATAACTCTAGAAATTTGTTTTGTGGTGCACAGCAAATGGCATAGCGAATCTCTCTTCACGCATTAGAGCGTGAGAAAAGTTCTTCTTTTCCTTCAGTTCGGCCCTCGTGAAGTGCGGTTTCTACCCCAGAACCTCTTCATACTTCTCTTCCGCCCTTCTTTCGAGATCTTCCGTACTATTTAGTCCGCTACATTGGTTTCTCTCTGTCGTATTTCTGCACTTTTCTGTCATAGATCTCTGGTACATTGCAAAATATATGTGGATTTGCCTTCTCAGTTTTTCATACGAAGACTCGGGCCAGAGCATGCTTTAGGCGAATATTTCGAAATCAAGTATTGGACTGTAAATCATACTAAGGAGAAGATAAAGATCCAGATCACAATTTAGTGAAGTTGAAGAATAGGCTGACGTATAAGAAACTTGGCAGGAAAATTCAATGCATGGCTCATTAGTAACTTCGTTTATAGAGGTAAGGACAGTTGTGGAGGGTATACACAGAAGACGGAAAGAAAAAGTTACGTACATCAAAGGTAACTGCGAAGAAGCTATGGCCAATACAGAAATTATTTGGTCTACATAAGAAGTACAAAAATATACACGGAAATTCGGGGATACTGAAATAGAAGTCACCTAGGGATAAAATGAGTAGGAAGGGCATGGAAGCAAAGGATAAATCTGAAGGAAAACACAAACAAATGATTGTCTGAAGAAGTGACTCAGCAAACCGAGATGCCGAAAGGATCTTCAAGGAAATTAAAATCAAAGACGGTAACATTAAGAATGCAGTCGTAATATCACTGTTAAGCAAGAGTCTACAATTGGGAGAATTACCGTACAGCTCATGCATCAATGCTACTGACAAGGTTAATATGCAAAGTAATAGAAAAGGAAATGAGGATATGTTATATGACGATCGGTTTGGGTTTAGGAAAGGCAAATAAACCTGAGAGGCATTCTGATGTTGCAGCTAATGATGGTAGCAAGGCTGAAGGAAAATCAAAACACGTTCACAGTATCTGTTGACTTGAGAAAAGCGTTAAACATTGTAACATGGTACAAAATGTTCAAAATTCTGAGAAAAATATGAGTGAACTATTGGAAAGGAGGGGTAATATACAGTATGTACAAAAACTATGAGGGAACAATAAGACTGGAAGACCAAGAAAGAAGTACACAGATTCCTGTAAAATGGGTGCAAGACAGGATGTAGTCATTCGCCCCTACTTTTCGATCTGTACAGCGAAGAAGCAATGACGGAAATAAAAGGTAGGCCCAAGAGCGGGATTAAAACTCAAGGTGAAGGTATAACAATGATAAGATCCGCTGATGCCATTACTGTCTTCAGTGAAAGTGAAAAAGTATTACAGGATGTGTTAAAAGGAATCAATAGTATTATAGCGAGCTGTAGAGGGTAAGAACTGTAGAGGAAGACAGGAAGTCAGAGACTGGCATACACCAAGAAAATAACTGTGGCCGTAGGTTGCAAGTGCTAGTCTGAGATGGAGAGCTTCACACATTAGAGGAATTTGTGGTGGGGCCATATCAAAGCAGTGAGAACTCTGATGAAGTGCGTCTGAGTAACTCTTATTTCCCTTCTAACATGGTAATCGACCGTTTCCAGACATTGATTCCTATGTAAAACGAGATCTGCTAAGTCCCCTCTAAAAGCTCTTGAAGTGTGTAAGAGGACTTGTGAAACTGCCTTAGGTAGCATTACTTATAGTGTTACACTACCTTAACTTTCGTGTAGTTAGCTCATTCTTCCATTTCATAATTTATCCCCGACGCTCATTCCTAGTCGATCTAAATTACTCACAATTAATAATAAATAGGAATCTAGATGCCTTATACAAAAGGAGATCATGGTTACATGACGCATACCTTAAGTTTTAAGGGCACGCGCTGTGACGGAGCGGTTTTAGGCGCTTGTCTAGAACCGCGCAACCGTTACGGTCGCAGGTTTGAATCCTGCCTCGGGCATGGATGTGTGTGATGTCCTTAGGTTCGTTAGGTTTAATTAGTTTTAAGTTCTAGGGGACTGATGACCTCATATGTTAAGTCCCATAGTACTCAGACCCATTTGAACCATTTTTTAACCATTTTAAGTTTTAGGAATCGTAAGCGATGTTGTATACATGGATTCTCGTTCTTGAGAAAATAACGTGTCGATGCTCTTATGCAAGGTAGCCTATGAGAGGGATAAGATATTAATAATTGTACTAGACTCGTATTAAAGAGGACGGAAGTTCAAATAACCTCTGACCGTCAAGATATCGCTTCTTGTGGATCCCTGACACTCGTAAGGCAAATGCTGTGAGACTGATTGTCAATAGTACTCGTCCAGTTCCCTTCCTCATAGCTATGTTAGTAGTGACCCCGTCATCGAGAGGAAATTAAAACTCAGTTTCCAATTTCTCGCTTACTATGTTGGACTGGACAGAATAAACATCTTTCGCAGGAGACTTTATAGGGAGAGAACATATCTGAATATGTCCGCTACAGATAACTGTTTCCTGATTTCACACGGTCATATATTCTACATAAGCACAGGCGAGATATAGTACCTGATCAAAAGCATTCAGACAGCAGAATGAGTGGGTCAGGAGAGGTCAGTCACTTCAAATGTGGACCAAGCATCAGACGTCACCTGCGTAACGAATCCTTTAGTAACGGTTACGCCCAAATAAAGCGCCCAAATGGACTAATTTTGACGTGATGTTGAAGTGGAAACGCGAAGAAACGGCCACATGTAAACTGACTCAAGGCAGGACTCTGAGCATTGCAAAAGTGCCTGAAATCGAGGCAAGGATTCACTCGTGAGTTCAAAACCGCTACCAGCAGTTGAGCAAGTGCAGTGACTTCCAGTAGGGGTGCAATGTGCAATGTCAGAGCAGCACCTCATAACCCACACATTTGTGGTGCGATATAGAGCGACTCTGCTGGATAGTTGATGACTGGAAACAGGTGGTCTGGAACGATGAATCATGCTGCAATATTTGACTGTATTGTAACTTCCACATAGAAAAATTATAAGTGACGCTGCTGGTAAACTTCAACGTTATTTGATCTTCAAACAGCTGAGCAAAACTGGACGTCGATAGACAGATTTCTCATTACTTATACTGATCATCACTAAACTGGCAGACAATATTTTAGTGCAACGCAGTCTGACTTTCAATAATCCCTACGAAAGAGTGGCCTTAACTAACAATAACCTTTACCTTTCATGAATCACTTATCACAAAAATCTTCGTTACTCGAACTACTGTAATACAACGAGCGCCAATACTGCAAGCTAAATAAAAGATTCTAACTACTGAAGGCACTAACTACTGATAGGCATAGTTGGCAAATGAAAGATTTTGATAGAGAACAAACAATGTATTTACCTTAATAGTGTTCATTAGTCATAAAGTGTATATATATTATACACGTAAAGAGCCTTCTTGCAAAATGATGTAAGATTTGTATGTGGCGAAATGCTGGATGAAGTTACCTACCATCATGTGTCAACGGTGAAGCACAGAGCAGATGGTATTACAGTGTGGTCGCATTTTTTGTGGTTGCACTTCTGGTACCAATATTACGCTTAGGAAAAGGTTGTATGTGGCATCATATGAACACACTTTAAAGCATCGTTTACTGTGTACAGTAGAGATTCAGTTTGGAGGAGATGGTCCGGCTTAAAAGACAGCATTATTTCTGAAGTGGACTGGCGTGCGAAGACTTCCGACCTGTATCCAATGGAACAACTTTAACATGATTCAGAACATCGAGGTCGCTCCACACTCCAGCGTCCAGCTTCACTTATTTTCCCTGGTTGCGACTCTTGAGGAAGAGCAGCTTCCATTCCTCGCCAGAAGGTCAGATACCTGAATGACAGTAGAGTCCAAGACGTCAAGATGGCAAGACCCCGCACATAAATGTCCACTGATGAATGTCCAGATACTTTTGATTAGATAGTGTATTCTTAGTAGCGATACGGTGTTTTGCATTTGCCAATTCATATACTCGCTCTTCCATACACTATTATCTGTGTTATCGCCACCAATGCTCGACATCAACTCAGTAGCCACGCACAGTTGGCGGGTCTCAGCACTAGCAGTTAAGGGTATATAAGGCGTGTCAGGGCGACGAGGATAACAGTGCATCCGTTGTCGTTAAGCACTAGCAGAGCCATTTATTTGGGCAAACCAAAAACTACGTTTTATTGACAGAAAGCTTGTAACAGTTCTACTAAAGACACGGCCTTCACTGTGCTTGTTCGTCCTTCGGTGGACTATTTTTGTTCTGTATGGGATTCTTACCCGACAGCTAAGCATGAAGAAGGGCAGCTTTCTACTATCGGAAGACAGGAGAAAGACTGTCACGGATATGATAAAAAAGTTTGGTGGTCATTAAGAAAAAAGGGGTTTTCGTTGCAGTGATATTTTATAACGAAATGACAATGACCAGTTTTCTCCTCTAAGTGTGAAACCTTTTTTACTATCGCCAGCATACTTAGGGAGCAATAATCATCATGATAGAATAACAGATATCTGAGCTCGTACAGAAAGATGTTAGTGTTCATGTTTCCCACATGCTGTTAAAGAGTTGATCGGTAGATAAATATTCTGAAGGTGGTTCGAAAAATCCTTTACCACCCACTTAAGCGTGAATTACAGAGTAGTCACGCAGATGTAGATGTAGATGTTTTCTAAATCTACAATACTACCAACGTACATTTGCTTTACATGGACTGTCTGCAGAGATTTTATAACAACGAAAATTTTTTGTTGAGATCTGATTCTTATGACAAACGTAGCAAAACTTTTCCCGGTGTCTCATCCTTCCCTTTCCTTCGTAACGAGAGATCACGTCTGTGATGAGATCTGATTCTTATGACAAACGTAGCAAAAGTTTCCCGGTGTCTCATCCTTCCTTTTCCTCCGTAGCGAGAGATCACGTCTGTGATGAGCTGCTCGTTCACCGCTGCTGAGATGAATGTTGTATTTTTTTTTAGTTTGTCCAAACGTAATGATCTAATTCAAAGTCCGAGAACATTTTCTCAGTGATGTACACGATCAATTATTTCCTGACAGTCCGAGCTATCTCGTTTCTCTTTTCTTGAACCTCATAAAAGTTGCGGACTTTTCAGTGTGTGGTCGGATTTTGTGCGAAACATCTGATACACAAGATTAATTGTATTATTGTAGCTTACTACTGACTAGGTACTCCGAGTACCTATCCCAAAGCACAATGTTGTACAATTCTGGCAGTGTATAAATTTGTATGCGTTGATATGCTGGTTTGTGTAGTACCAGCTACTCCCTATTTGTGTGCTATAAACGAATGACATTTTCCTCGTTATATTATTATTCATTGATGCCTTTCTCTTAGTACAAACAATTTCCCTAATATCTTCGAAATTGCTGTCACTAACGTTCCCTGGACTTAGGTAATAATGAAAATGTAATTTTTGTGCTTCTAGTGAACTGAAATAGTAGAGACTTTTTTCTCAAAATAATATACTTAGTTTTTGTTTAGCTGTATTCCAAGTACGGTATTTTTAATTTGTTATCTAACAGTTATATATACACAAGCTTCTCGTAAAATATTAGCTTGAAATATACAAGAAATCATCTATCTTACATGTTCCTACAGTTGGCGAAATTATATATACGCAGGCTTCTGATAAAATATTAGTTGGAAATATGTAAGAATCCATGTGTGATAGATCTTCGTAAAGTTGGCGAACGTGGGACAGCAGTCAAATTTTTCAGTTTTAAATGGCGAGCCTCAAGAGTAACATACACTTATTATATGCCTGAAAATAGCTTCTGTATGAAGATCAAGCGTTCATGGACGTAATCAGTAACAACACAACAACAGTTTTTTGTTATACTGAGGACAACGCTCCTAGCTCTAATGAGGTATAAGATCATATCAACTACGACGTTCTCTGCAAAAAAAGTTTCAAGTATATTAGGATCAGAAATCTGGTAAAAATCACGTTCTTCACTCTCTAATTCAGATTCCGTGTAATCCTTTGGAGACACTTGTTTAGAAACTCAGAGTCAGAGCAGTTTCTGAAAATCTACTTTACAATGCCCATGACAATATTTAATAGGAGTAATTGAGCGCATATACATGCTTTGGTCGTTGGTACCTATTGTATTCGAACCAAGTGTCTGGTCCGTTTAAATGTAATTCATATAATGGTTCAAGGTTTCTAGGCAGAGCACATTATATACGCTTTGGAGTCTACCGTTCTAGTGTCATATGCACCAAAGCGAATATTATTAGGTGTCATGTTCTATCGAAATCACGTAATCAATAATATGTCATTCATAAACAACGAGAGAAGGAGGAGTGATGCGAGGAAAAATAAATACTTTCACAAGCAAGACAGGCAAAGCATTCATGAAGTGTTGTTAATAATTCAAACATCATTTCCCACAAATATTATCTTTCGCTATATAAGGTACACTCTCAAATTAAGTACTAGCGATAATAACGTACAATTTGTGGTATTTGTACTGGCTGTCAATTGACGCATTTTATCATTGTTTTAATTCTTCTAGTTATAAAAAAGGAGATTAAAAAAGGATTATCTGAAGAATAACTACCATTGCGTTGAATCTCTTGTGAGAACATGCCTCAAACAAACTCATCATCACTGTATACAACATTATCATTACAGGCCCGACAGCACAATATAAAATGTCCATTAATTTGACATGGCTCGCATAGCAGGGTTCGGGTCTCCTGAAAGAGTGCAGTATAATAATGTATTACTTGTGCATAAGACTGGTCCCTTCCATGTCACATTAAAGTATGCTATGTGAGAAAAAGTGAGCCTCTAAATATGTGGACAGGCGTTAAGTTTATGTAGTGCTAATATCTTGCACCTACATATGAATGGGCAGTAGAGTATTCTCATATACATAACGAAAGGCTAGTTCGGAAATTTTTGGAAAAACCAACCTCAAATAATTTGGAACATCATGGTTGAAGAATTTCTTACTGAAGTTTAATCAGCAAACACATAGTTCTTCTTTAGACTTTCAAAAATATTTCAGTTTACCCAATTTGAAATGGATGGCTGTGTATTACTCAGAGCTGCATATTGTCTAGAGAGCCTTCAAGAATATTTCGACTATAAAGAAAATGCATCTGCTCGTTATTTCCTTAATGATTTGCAGTTAATTTTCTTTCCTATTTAATCTTTTACATTTAATGTTCTAGCATCCACATAGCAATTCTGCTTCAAACTGAACCGTATGGTCATATCGGTATGATTAAGTTTAGTGACTTCTATTTTATTGGTGATGGTACCCTAAAACAATACTGAGAAGAGTCATCTACTCAAATTGATTACTATTTATATCTTGATAAATAGAGCTTAATTTCTCATTATCGACATGTTCCTTGTAAATGGTTGCACCACGTAAGAGCAGTCAAAAAGAGGATCGTTCCCATCCATTCTGTCATTGCTACTGCTGAAGTTACACTGAGTTGCGGTTAATATTCGTTCTGGGAGATATGCTAGGTTTGAGGTGCGGTTAATATTCGTTCTGGGAGATATGCTAGGATCTACGGGAATCCCAGATAAATATTTTTATTAGAAGGCAACATATTAATTAAATAAAAGAAGACCCATGAAATTGAAGACTCACACTATCGAACTAATTATATATGTGTACCATTTCCCATAATAAAAACAGGAAAAAACATGTAACTGAAGGAGGAGAAAATAGATTTCAAAGAAATCATCTCAGGTCACATGTTGTATTACAGAACATCAAAGCCTGAATATCGTTCAAAGGTTATATATCAGTACAATGTGAAGAGGGCTTTTTATAAATGGCAAGAGTGTTTCCTGAAGATAAATTCGCTCATATCCATTCGTGAAGTGCACTTAGTCGGTAACACCGACTCCTTCGGCAACATACAGCATCTTCTGGAACTGCAAATCATGCGGTAAAGAATTTCATGAGGTATGATCTGATAGTAACTCATGTAATAATATTTACATATTGGTAGCATATTTTTGGAGAACCTGTTGCATATACAGAACACAGTAAATAAAACGTTAATGGAGCTTTTTCATTGCTGGTTTAATCACAATTGATTTTTATGACACATAAGAACACTTCCATCAATTAACGCAGTTAAGGTCAACTATAAAAGTGAAAGCTGAAATCCTTTAACGTTTCCAGGTGCGATAATCTTGCATCACTAGAAAACACCAGGCTAGAAAAGGCCAGGCGGCCCTGGTGGTCCAGTAGGTTGAGGTCCTCCAGTAGGCTGAGGTTCACCAGTTGGTTGTGGCCCTCCAGTTGGTTGGGGCTCTCCAGTTGGTTCAGGACCTCCAGTTGGTGGACCTGGTGGTCCAGTTGGTTCAGGACCTCCGGTTGGTTGACCAGTTGGATCAGGACCTTCGGTTGGTGGCCCTGGTGGACCAGTTGGCTGTGGCCCTTCAGTTGGTCCAGGAGGGCCAGGTGGAGTCTCTTGGCTGCGGCATGCTGATACCTGTAGTAGAATGTCATATTGTAAAGCACATCATATATGAAGATGGAAATTAAGTGGTACTCCTTCTGAATGAAGATTAAGATTCAGCTAATGTAGTTTTGAAACAAAGACAATGAATCGCAGAAATCATGACTTGTGACTGTTAGGACTGTATCATCAGATGCATCTTGTTACACTTACACAAATTAGAAATCAGTCTTACTGTTTTATTACAGAAACTGAGTGAATGAACATGTTCAACGATTATTGATGATTACTTCAAGTAATCATAAAGAAATGTATGCACTGATGTCAATTTGGGTTGGTACCATGCCATTATTTGTGTTTCGCCAGAAACACGTCACTGAGTGTGAACAAGGACGTTTAAAAGAGCTTCGAGAAGCTGGATGTTGCTTACGTGATATTGCAGAAAGACTTGACAGGGGTGTGGACACTGTACATGATTTCTTGCAGCGATGGTCGCGAGAATGTCAGTAGCAAGAAGATTGGTTTCCAAGGAGCCGTATGGTACTACCGCGAGGGAAGACCATCGTGCTCGATGTCTAGCTCAGGCACATCGTACTGCATCGGCAGCAGCAATGTGAGCAGAAGTTGCCTCCACAATGATGAAAAGAACTGTTATAAATTGGTTAATTCAAGGACGGGTCTGTGGCAGGCCCTCTGTAGCGTCCACTCGACTGACCCTAAACCACCGCCATTTGCGACGTCAGTGTTGTAAAGCGAGAGCCCGCAAGGGGACAAGGCAAAAGTTTGTTGTGATCTGTGATGAAAGCTGGCTGCGCCTCAGTGCCAGTGATGGCTGTGTTTTGGAGACCATCCGAGTGCCTGCAACCTATCTATTGGCGGGCTAGACACACGGGACCTAAGACTGGATTTATGGTCTTGTGTGGAGTGCCACTCTGTATGGCACCACCAGCAGTCTCGTGGTCCTCCCACACACCCTGATTGGAAGTATGCACATCAGGTTGGTGATTCGACCTGCAGTGCTCCCATCCATAAACAGCTTTTACCAAAAGGAAAACGCTTGTCCACATATTGCTGTTGTACCCACTACTCTCTACAGTGTCCACAGGTGCCTTGGGACATCATCGGTTGAAAACTCTAGCGCCGTCCACAAACAGCATTATCCGTCCTTGTATTGACCTACCAAGTGCAACAGGGGTGCGACCCCATCCCAGAAACTGACATCTGTCATTTGTACAAGACAATGCATTCGTGTTTGCTTGCTTGCATTCAACAATCTGACCGTTACATCGCTTATTGGTGTCCCAACATTTGATATTTGAAATACCTTATCTGGCATTTACGTTAACGTGTGCTATTGCAATGTTAATGATTTATCTATGTTACCTCGGCAAATCTATTCCTGAAATTCATTACTCGACATTATTTAGTTTTTGGTGATGCGGTTTTCCCCGTCAGTATATAAGATTTGATTTCCCTTGCTGTCTACTGTCAGAGTGGAAAAAATAAGGAAGCGAACTACTCATGGTAACGAGCTTCTAGTATATTAAATAATGCTGTTGTGTTACATGTGCTACATTGTTGTTCAATTACTCTATAGCAATATTTTAGGGTTTTGATTCATGATGAATCCAATTTTTATATTCGTGATTAATCGCTGTTTGTTGAATTCTCATATTTAGCTGTGTGTCGTCAGAGTTGCACTACTTTGATTATTACCACAACATGAGTGAAGAATAAGGATTGACCCAATAATATCACTTCAAAATAGGGTCTTGTAAAGGGTTTACTTATGTTGTACTTGCAGAACTAGAGAAATTTCCACCTCTCTGATGGAGTGACAAACGGCGACAGACGTATGCTGCAAACAGATGATAACAAATATCCTGTAATCTTTCATAAAAGATGTAGATACGCAGGTACAAGACCATTAGAAGCATTAGAAATGGAGTACCAGCTATACTCGAGGAAGAAAATCTGATGGCATTTTTTTAATTCACCGACCATGCAGAAAGTTCCGAGACTGATTTTATTGCTGGCGTATAAGCGAATCAGCCCAGTAACAACAGTGGCAACCCGAACAACTAAAAAACACAGACATACATTCGAGGAGTCAGTTTAAGCAGGTAAGTAGGCGGTGTCAAGTGCGTAGTCGACGTGCGACCAAACGGTGCAATCACTGTTGTGTCAGAAATCACAATGGAGCAACATCTCTATGTGTTTAAGGCATTCTTCAGAATGTCCTGAAGAGAAGGAAAGTGAGTACATGGTTTGTCCCATACGTCTTGACTCATGAACGAAAGCAACGGTGTCTGGGCACCTGCCGTGACTAGCTTAAAACGAAACTCGTGGACGGTTATCTTGTCGGACAAATCATCACTGGTGATGAGATTTCATGTTATGAAATCGAAGCCACTGCAGAACGACAAAGTGCAGAAATTTACGTGAAGTGTTAACGCTTTGACGATATAACCGACTTTCAAACCAATGGGACACACCAGTTGAACAATATGTCAAAGATAAATTTCGCTGACAGTTACTCATGAGTGTGTGGATGTTCCGTTCCATGTAATCAAGTGGTTGAGGGGTACGTTGGATGCTTTAAGCAGTAAACCCACCATCTTAATTCTTCTGTACTTTGTACTAATATAATCTAGAAACTTATTGGAATGATGTTTTACGATTTTTGAAATCCACCAGTCATAACGTGTGGATGCTCAGACACGGATTTCGGCTGTTACCCTCGCATATATTGATCCAGTAAGAAGGAGGATGCAGATTATTTACTGATATTATGCATGTATAGTTCAAAAACGATACACACTAAGTTGATGAATTTGGTACAATCTCACAACTGTCTTTATTTGCACGTCTGGAACTAGTATGAAGTCGCTTAAAGAACCGACAAAAATTTTCAAACACTATCCAAACGTTACATTCGAGACTGGCTTGCTACAGGTAGAAGATTGTGGTACTTTTGAAGCATGCAGTGTTTGTAAGTGGATGTGGAAGTAAGTACCAGTAAAGATACGTAGAGCACATATTCAGATAAGGTCTCAGTCCTTATTACTCACCACAAGACACAGGAGAAGAGCTGCCACTGTTGCCCTCATGGTGATGGAAGTGCTGAGGTGAGCATCTGCTGCAGAGCTTTTATAAGGCTCGCCACTGCGTGATGTGGAGTACTCGTGATTCCGTGACTCTTTAACAAAGGGACTGTACAGAGACTGCAGTCCAAATGCGGCGGTGGAGAATCTGGTTGTATCACAAGGTCACAGAACACAGCTTCAACGAACTGAATATCTCATTGTCTCTCACTTTTTCATCGACACCCGCTTATTACAACATGTCTGCCTCAAAGAAATAATGAACCAACAAGTCACGACATAGCTATCTGCGGAGACTTCAGGAAACTTCGTCCAAAAAGAAAATAGTAATGTGATAGCGGAGGTGACATACAACAATATCTTACAAATGTGATTTCATGAAGTATGTGTATGCTCCGGAACCGCGCTATCAACCATTTAAATGTCTAATATAGCTGTAGCTGCCTTGTAGAAGCAAATATTAGAAGTAAATCATTAGTGCAATTTGTAGGGTAGGCATCCTGAAACTCTTAAGGAATGTAAGGTTGCAATGGTTCAGGACTGGACCCTGCTTCGGAAAGAGTGTGGTTAAAAACCCTGGCCAGGCTTACAGACATATGTCCTCCATGGTTGCCATAATGATTAGTGCTGATGTGATTCCTGTGGTAAGGGCACTCCACAATTTCTACCCCAAGTTTATCCTTTCCAAGCTCGTGGTAAGGCTGTTACACATTCGTTGTCGTGACGTTTACTTCGAGTCATTCGTTCCTTCTAATCCGTATTCCACAACTATAACTCTGGAAATTTGTTTTGTGGTGCACAGCAAATGGCATAGCGAATCTCTCTTCACGCATTAGAGCGTGAGAAAAGTTCTTCTTTTCCTTCAGTTCGGCCCTCGTGAAGTGCGGTTTCTATCCCAGAACCTCTTCATACTTCTCTTCCGCCCTTCTTTCGAGATCTTCCGTACCATTTAGTCCGCTACATTGGTGTCTCTCTGTCGTATTCATGCCCTTTTCTGTCATCGATCTCTGGTACATTGCAAAATATATGTGGATTTGCCTTTTCAGTTTTTCATACGAAGACTCCGGCCAGAGCATGCATTAGGCGAATATTTCGAAATCAAGTATTGGACTGTAAATCATACTAAGGAGAAGATAAAGATCCAGATCACAATTTAGTGATGTTGAAGAATAGGCTGACGTATAAGAAACTTGGCAGGAAAATTCAATGCATGGCTCATTAGTAGCTTCGTTTAAAGAGGTAAGGACAGTTGTGGAGGGTATACACAGAAGACGGAAAGAAAAAGTTACGTACATTAAAGGTAACCGCGAAGAAGCTATGGCCAATGCAGAAATTATTTGGTCTACATAAGAAGAACAAAAATATACACGGAAATTCGGGGATACTGAAATAGAAGTCACCTAGGGATAAAATGAATAGGAAGGGCATGGAAGCAAAGGATAAATCTGAAGGAAAACACAAACAAATGATTGTCTGAAGAAGTGACTCAGCAAACCGAGATGCCGAAAGGATCTTCAAGGAAATTAAAATCAAAGACGGTAACATTAAGAATGCAGTCGTAATATCACTGTTAAGCAAGAGTCTACAATTGGGAGAATTACCGTACAGCTTATGCATCAATGCTACTGACAAGATTAATATGCAAAGTAATAGAAAAGGAAATGAGGATATGTTATATGACGATCGGTTTGGGTTTATGAGAGGCAAAGAAACCTGAGAGGCATTCTGATGTTGCAGCTAATGATGGTAGCAAGGCTGAAGGAAAATCAAGACACGTTCACAGGATCTGTTGACCTGAGAAAAGCGTTAAACATTGTAACATGGTACAAAATGTTCAAAATTCTGAGAAAAATATGAGTGAACTATTGGAAAGGAGGGGTAATATACAGTATGTACAAAAACTATGAGGGCACAATAAGACTGGAAGACCAAGAAAGAAGTACACAGATTCCTGTAAAATGGGTGCAAGACAGGATGTAGTCTTTCGCCCCTACTTTTCGATCTGTACAGCGAAGAAGCAATGACGGAAATAAAAGGTAGGCCCAAGAGCGGGATTAAAACTCAAGGTGAAGGTATAACAATGATAAGATGCGCTGATGCCATTACTGTCTTCAGTGAAAGTGAAAAAGTATTACAGGATGTGTTAAAAGGAATCAATAGTATTATAGCGAGCTGTAGAGGGTAAGAACTGTAGAGGAAGACAGGAAGTCAGAGACTGGCATACACCAAGAAAATAACTGTGGCCGTAGGTTGCAAGTGCTAGTCTGAGATGGAAAGGTTGACACATTAGAGGAATTTGTGGTGGGGCCACATCAAAGCAGTGAGAACTCTGACGACGTGCGTCTGAGTAACTCTTATTTTCCTTCTAACATGGTAGTCGACCGGTTCCAGACATTGATTCCTATGTAAAACGAGATCTGCTAAGTCCCCTCTAAAAGCTCTTGAAGTGTGTAAGATGACTTGTGAAACACCCTTAGGTATCATTACTTATAGTGTTACACTGTCGTAACTTTCTTGTAGTTAGCTCATTCCGCCATTTCATAACTTATCTCCGAGGCTGAATTGCTAGTCGATCTAAATTACTCACAATTAATAACAAATAGGAATCTAGATGGCTTATATAAAAGGAAATCATGGTTACATGACGCATACTATAAGTTTTAAGGGCACCCGCTGTGACGGAGAGGTTTTAGGCGCTTCAGTCTAGAACGGCGCAACCGTTACGGCCGCAGGTTTGAATCCACCCTCGGGCATGGATGTGTATGATGTCCTTAGGTTCGTTATGTTTAATTAGTTTTAAGTTCTAAGGGACTGATGACCTCAGATGTTAAGTCCCATAGTGCTCAGAGCCATTTGAACCATTTTTTAACCATTTTAAGTTTTAGGAATCGTAAGCCTTGTTGTATACATGGATTCTTGTTCTTGAGAAAATAACGTGTCGATGCTCTTATGCAAGGTAGCCTATGAGAGGGATAAGATATTAATAATTGTACTAGACTCGTAATAAAGAGGACCGAAGTTCAAATAACCTCTGACCGTCAAAATATCGCTTCTTGTGGATCCCTGACACTCGCAAGGCAAATGCTGTGAGATTGATTGTCAATAGTACTCGTCCAGTTCCCTTCCTCATAGCTCTGTTAGATGTGACCCCATCATCGACAGGAAATCAAAACTCAGTTTCCAATTTCTCGCTTACTATGTTGGACTGGACAGAATAAACATCTTTCCTAGAAGACTTTATAGGGACAGAACATTTCTGAATATGTCCGCTACAGATAACTGTTTCCTGATTTCACACAGTTATATATTGTACATTAGCACAGGCGAGATATAGTATCTGATGAAAAGCATTCAGACAGCAGAATGAGTGGGTCAGGAGAGGTCAGTCACTTCAAATGTGGACCAAGCATCAGACGTCACCTGCGTAACGAATCCCTCAGTAACAGTTACGCCCAAATAAAGCGCCCAAATGGACTAATTTTGACGTGACGTTGAAGTGGAAACGCGAAGAAACGGCCACAGGTAAACTGACTCCAGGCAGGACTCTGAGCATTGCAAAAGTGCCTGAAATCGAGGCAAGGATTCACTCGTGAGTTCAAAACCGCTACCAGCAGTTGAGCAAGTGCAGTGACTTCCAGTAGGGAATTTAAACGGATGGGGTGCAATGTCAGAGCAGCACCTCATAACCCACACATTTGAGGTGCGATATAGAGCGACTCTGCTGGATAGTTGATGACTGCAAACAGGTGGTCTGGAACGATGAATCATGCTGCAATATTTGACTGTATTGTAACTTCCACATAGAAAAATTATAAGTGACGCTGCTGGTAAACTTCAACGTTATTTGATCTTCAAACAGCTGAGCAAAACTGGACGTCGATAGACAGATTTCTCATTACTTATACTGATCATCACTAAAGTGACAAACAATATTTTAGTGCAACGCAGTCTGACTTTCAATAATCCCTACGAAAGAGTGGCCTTAACTAAGAATAACCTTTACCTTTCATGAATCACTTATCACAAAAATCTTCCTTACTCGAACTACTGCAATACAACGAGCGCCATACTGCCAGCTAAATAAAAGATTCTAACTACTGAAGGCACTAACTACTGATAGGCATAGTTGGCAAATGAAAGATTTTGATAGAGAACAAACAATGTATTTACCTTAATAGTGTTCAGAAGTCATAATGTGTATGTATATTATACACGTAAAGAGCCTTCTTGCAAAATGATGGAAGATTTGTATGTGGCGAAATGCTGAATGAAGTTACCTACCATCGTGTGTCAACGGTGAAGCACAGAGCAGATGGTATTACAGTGTGGTCGCATTTTTTGTGGTTGCACTTCTGGTACCAATATTACGCTTAGGAAAAGGTTGGATGTGGCATCATATGAACACACTTTAAAGCATCGTTTACTGTGTACAGTAGAGATTCAGTTTGGAGTAGATGGTCCCGCTTAAAAGAGAGTATTATTTCTGAAATGGACTGGCGTGCGAAGACTTCCGACCTGTATCCAATGGAACAACTTTGACAGGATTTAGAACATCGAGGTCGCTCCACACTCTAGCGTCCAGCTTCACTGTTTTCCCTGGTTGGGACTCTTGAGGAAGAGCACCTTCCATTCCTCGCCAGAAGGTCAGATACCTGAATGACAGTAGAGTCCAAGACGTCAAGATGGCAAAACCCCGCACATAAATGTCCACTGATGAATGTCCAGATACTTTTGATTAGATAGTGTATTCTTAGTAGCGATGCGGTGTTTTGCATTTGCCAATTCATATACTCGACATCAACTCAGTAGCCACGCACAGTTGGCGGGTGGCAGCCCTAGCAGTTAAGGGTATATAAGGCGTGTCAGGGCGACGAGGATAACAGTGCATCCGTTGTCGTTAAGCACTAGCAGAGCCATTTATTTGGGCAAACCAAAAACTACGTTTTATTGACAGAAAGCTTGTAACAGTTCTACTAAAGACACGGCCTTCACTGTGCTTGTTCGTCCTTTGGTGGACTATTTTTGTTCTGTATGGGATCCTTACCCGACAGATAAGCATGAAGAAGGGCAGATTTCTACTATCGGAAGACAGGAGAAAGACTGTCACGGATATGATAAAAAAGTTTGGTGGTCATTAAGACAAAAGGGGTTTTCGTTGCAGTGAGATTTTATAACGAAATGACAATGACCAGTTTTCTCCTCTGAGTGTGAAACCTTTTTTACTATCGCCAGCATACTTAGGTAGCATTAATCATCATGATAGAATAACAGATATCTGAGCTCGTACAGAAAGATGTTAGTGTTCATGTTTCCCACATGCTGTTAAAGAGTGGATCGGTAGATAAATATTCTGAAGGTGGTTCGAAAAATCCTTTACCACCCACTTAAGCGTGAATTACAGAGTAGTCACGCAGATGTAGATGTAGATGTTTTCTAAATCTACAATACTACCAACGTACATTTGCTTTACATGGACTGTCTGCAGAGATTTTATAACAACGAAAATTTTTTGTTGAGATCTGATTCTTATGACAAACGTAGCAAAACTTTTCCCGGTGTCTCATCCTTCCCTTTCCTTCGTAACGAGAGATCACGTCTGTGATGAGATCTGATGCTTATGACAAACGTAGCAAAACTTTTCCCGGTGTCTCATCCTTCCTTTCCCTCCGTAACGAGAGATCACGTCTGTGATGAGATGCTCGTTCACCGCTGCTGAGATGAATGTTGTATTTTTTTTTTAGTTTGTCCAAACGTAATGATCTAATTCAAAGTCCGAGAACATTTTCTCAGTGATGTGCACGATCAATTATTTCCTGACAGTCCGAGCTATCTCGTTTCTCTTTTCTTGAACCTCATAAAAGTTGCGGACTTTTCAGTGTGTGGTCGGATTTTGTGCGAAACATCTGATACACAAGATTTGATTGTATTATTGTAGCTTACTACTGACTAGGTACTCCGAGTACCTATCCCAAAGCACAATGTTGTACAATTTTGGCAGTGTATAAATTTGTATGCGTTGATATGCTGGTTTGTGTAGTACCAGCTACTCCCTATTTGTGTGCTATAAACGAATGACATTTTCCTCGTTATATTATTATTCATTGATGCCTTTCCCTTAGTACCCACAATTTCCCTAATATCTTCGAAATCGCTGTCATTAACGTTCCCTGGACTTAGGTAATAATGAAAATGTAATTTTTGTGCTTCTAGTGAACTGAAATAGTAGAGACTTTCTTCTCAAAATAATATACTTAGTTTTTGTTTAGCTGTATTCCAAGTACGGTATTTTTAATTTGTTATCTAACAGTTATATATACACAAGCTTCTCGTAAAATATTAGCTTGAAATATACAAGAAATCATCTGTCTTACATGTTCCTACAGTTGGCGAAAGTATATATACACAGGCTTCTGATAAAATATTAGATGGAAATATGTAACAATCCATGTGTGATAGATCTTCGTAAAGTTGGCGAACGTGGGGCAGCAGTCAAATTTTTCAGTTTTAAATGGCGAGCCTCGAGAATAACATACACTTATTATATGCCTGAAAATAGCTTCTGTATGAAGATCAAGCGTTCATGGACGTAATCAGTAACAACACAACAACAGTTTTTTGTTATACTGAGGACAACGCTCCTAGCTCTAATGAGGTATAAGATCATATCAACTACGACGTTCTCTGCAAAAAAAGTTTCAAGTATATTAGGATCAGAAATCTGGTAAAAATCACGTTCTTCACTCTCTAATTCAGATTCCGTGTAATCCTTTGGAGACACTTGTTTAGAAACTCAGAGTCAGAGCAGTTTCTGAAAATCTACTTTACAATGCCCATGACAATATTTAATAGGAGTAATTGAGCGCATATACATGCTTTGGTCGTTGGTACCTATTGTATTCGAACCAAGTGTCTGGTCCGTTTAAATATAATTCATATAATGGTTCAAGGTTTCTAGGCAGAGCACATTATACGCTTTGGAGTATACCATTCTAGTGTCATATGCACCAAAGCGAATATTATTAGGTGTCATGTTCTATCGAAATCACGTAATCAATAATATGTCATTCAAAACAACGAGAGAAAGAGGAGTGATGCGAGGAAAAATAAATACTTTCAGAAGCAAGACAGGCAAAGCATTCATGAAGTGTTGTTAATAATTCAAACATCATTTCCCACAAATATTATCTTTCGCTATATAAGGTACACTCTCAAATTAAGTACTAGCGATAATGACGTACAATTTGTGGTATTTGTACTGGCTGTCAATTGACGCATTTTATCATTGTTTTAACTCTTCTAGTTATAAAAAAGGAGAAAAAAAAGGATTATCTGAAGAATAACTACCACTGCGTTGAATCTCTTGTGAGAACGTGCCTCAAACAAACTCATCATCACTGTATACAACATTATCATTACAGGCCAGACAGCAATTATAAAATGTCCATTAATTTGACATGGCTCGCATAGCAGGGTTTGGGTCTCCTGAAAGAGTGCAGTATAATAATGTATTACTTGTGCTTAAGATTGGTCCATTCCATGTCACATTAAAGTATGCTATGTGAGAAAAAGTGAGCCTCTAAATATGTGGACACGCGTTAAGTTTATGTAGTGCTAATATCTTGCACCTACATATGAATGGGCAGTAGAGTATTCTCATATACATCATGAAAGGCTAGTTCGGAAATTTTTGGAAAAACCAACCTCGAATAATTTGGAATGTCATGGTTGAAGAATTTCTTACTGAAGTTTAAACAGCAAACACATAGTTCTTCTTTAGACTTTCAAAAATATTTCAGTTTACCAAGTTTGAAATGGATGGCTGTGTATTACTCAGAGCTGCACATTGCCTAGAGAGCCTTCAAGAATATTTCGACTGTAAAGGAAATGCATCTGTTCGTTATTTCCTTAATGATTGGCAGTCAATTTTCTTTCCTATTTAATCTTTTATACTTAATGTACTAGCATCCACATAGCCATTCTGCCCCGTATGGTCATATCGGTATGATTCAGTTTAGTGACTTCTAGTTTATTGGTGATGGTACCCTAAAACAATACTGAGGAGAGTCATCTACTCATATTGATTACTATTTATATCTTGATAAATAGAGCTTAATTTCTCATTAGCAACATGTTCCTTGTAAATGGTTGCACCACGTAAGAGCAGTCAAAAAGAGGTTCGTTCCCATCCATTCTGTCATTGCTACTGCTGAAGTTACACTGAGTTGCGGTTACTATTCGTTCTGGGAGATACGCTACGATCTACGGAAATACCAGATAAATATTTTAATTAGAAGGCAACATATTAATTAAATAAAAGAAGACTCATGGAATTGAAGATTCACACTATCGAACTAATCATATATGTGTAGCATTTCCCATAGTAAAAAGAGGAAAAAGTATTGAACTGAAGGAGGAGAAAATAGATTTCAAAGAAATCATCTCAGGTCTCATGTTGTATTACAGAACATCAAAGCCTGAATATCGTTCAAAGGTTGTATATCAGTACAATGTGAAGAGGGCTTTTTATAAATGGCAAGAGTGTTTCCTGAAGATAAATTTGCTCATATCCATTCGTGAAGTGCACGTAGTCGGTAACACCAACTCCTTAGGCAACGTACAGCATCTTCTGGAACTGCAAATCATGTGGTAAAGAATTTCATGAGGTATGATCTGATAGTAACTCTTGTAAGAATTTTTACATATTGGTAGCATATTTTAGGAGTACCTATTGCATATACAGAACACAGTAAATAAAACGTTAATGGAGCTTTTTCATTGCTGGTTTAATCACAATTGATTTTTATGACACATAAGAACACTTCCATCAATTAACGCAGTTAAGGTCAACTATAAAAGTAAAAGCTGAAATCCTTTAACGTTTCCAGGTGCGATAATCTTGCATCACTAGAAAACACCAGGCTAGAAAAGGCCAGGCGGCCCTGGTGGTCCAGTAGGTTGAGGACCTCCAGTAGGCTGAGGTTCACCAGTTGGTTGTGGCCCTCCAGTTGGTTGGGGCTCTCCAGTTGGTTCAGGACCTCCAGTTGGTGGACCTGGTGGTCCAGTTGGTTCAGGACCTCCGGTTGGTTGACCAGTTGGATCAGGACCTTCGGTTGGTGGCCCTGGTGGACCAGTTGGTTGTGGCCCTTCAGTTGGTCCAGGAGGGCCAGGTGGAGTCTCTTGGCTGCGGCATGCTGATACCTGTAGTAGAATGTCATATTGTAAAGCACATCATATATGAAGATGGAAATTAAGTGGTATTCCTTCTGAATGAAGATTAAGATTCTGCTAATGTAGTTTTGAAACAAAGACAATGAATCACAGAAATCATGAATTGGGACTGTTAGGACTGTATCATCAGATGCATCTTGTTACACTTACACAAATTAGAAATCAGTCTTACTGTTTTATTACAGAAACTGAGTGAATGAACATGTTCAACGATTATTGATGATTACTTCAAGTAATCATAAAGAAATGTATGCACTGATGTCAATTTGGGTTGGTTCCATGCCATTATTTGTGTTTGACGAGAAACACGTCACTGAGTGTGAACAAGGGCGTTTAAAAGAGCTTCGAGAAGCTGGATGTTGCTTAAGTGATATTGCATAAAGACTTGACAGGGGTGTGGACATTGCACATGATTTCTTGCAGCGATGGTCGCGAGAATGTACAGTAGCAAGAAGATTGGTTTCCAAGGAGCCGTATGGTACTACCGCTAGAGAAGACCATCGTGCTCGATGTCTAGCTCAGGCACATCGTACTGCATCGGCAGCAGCAATGTGAGCAGAAGTTGCCACCACAATGATGAAAGGAACTGTTATAAATTGGTTAATTCAAGGTCGGGTCAGCGGCAGACCCTCTGTAGCGTCCACTCGACTGACCCTAAACCACCGCCATTTGCGACGTCAGTGTTGTAAAGCGAGAGCCCGCAAGGGGACAAGGCAAAAGTTTGTTGTGATCTGTGATGAAAGCTGGCTTCGCCTCAGTGCCAGTGATGGCTGTGTTTTGGAGACCATCCGAGTGCCTGCAACCTATCTATTGGCGGGCTAGACACACGGGACCTACGACTGGATTTATGGTCTTGTATGGAGTGGCACTTTGTATGGCAGCACCAGCAGTCTCGTGGTCCTCCCACACACCCTGATTGGAAGTATGCACATCAGGTTGGTGATTCGACCTGCAGTGCTCCCATCCATAAACAGCTTTTACCAAAAGGATAACGCTGTCCACATATTGCTGTTGTAACCCACTACTCTCTACAGTGTCCACATGTGCCTTGGGACATCATCGGTTGGAAACTCTGGCGCCTTCCACAAACAGCATTATCCGTCCTTGTATTGACCTACCAAGTGCAACAGGGGTGCAACCCCATCCCAGAAACTGACATCTGTCATTTGTACAAGACAATGCATTCGTGTTTGCTTGCTTGCATTCAACAATCTGACCGTTACATCGTTTATTGATGTCCCAACATTTGATATTTGAAATACCTTATCTGGCATTTACGTTAACGTGTGCTATTGCAATGTTAATGATTTAACTATGTTACCTCGGCAAATCTATTCCTGAAATTCATTACTCGACATTATTTAGTTCTTGGTGATGCGGTTTTCCCCGTCAGTATATAAGATTTGATTTCCCTTGCTGTCTACTGTCAGAGTGGAATAAATAAGCAAGCGAACTACTCATGGTAACGAGCTTCTAGTATATTAAATAATGCTGTTGCGTAACATGTGCTACATTGTTGTTCAATAACTCTATAGCAATATTTTAGGGTTTTGATTCATGATGAATCCAATTTTTATATTCGCGACTAATCGCTGTTTGTTGAATTCTCATATTTAGCTGTGTATCGTCAGAGTTGCACTACTTTGATTATTACCACAACCTGAGTGAAGAATAAGGATTGACCCAATAATATCACTTCAAATAGGGTCTTGTAAAGGGTTTACTTATGTTGTACTTGCAGAACTAGAGAAATTTCCACCTCTCTGATGGAGTGACAAACGGCGACAGACGTATGCTGCAAACAGATGATAACAAATATCCTGTAATCTTTAATAAAAGATGTAGATACGCAGGTACAAGACCATTAGAAGCATTAGAAATGGAGTACCAGCTATACTCGAGGAAGAAAATCTGATGGCATTTTTCTACATTCACCGACCATACAGAAAGCTCTGAGTCTGATTATATTGCTGGCGTATAAGCGAATCAGCGCAGTAACACCAGTGGCAACCCGAACAACTAAAAAACATAGACATACATTCGAGGAGTCAGTTTAAGCAGGTAAGTAGGCGGTGTCAAGTGAATAGTCGACATGCGGCCGTACGGTGTAATCACTGTTGTGTCAGAAATCGCAATGGAGCAACATCTCTATGTGTTTAAGGCATTCTTCAGAATGTCCTGAAGAGAAGGAAAGTGAGTACATGGTTTGTCCCATACGTCTTGACTCATGAACGAAAGCAACGGTGTCTGGGCACCTGCCGTGACTAGCTTAAAACGAAACTCGTGGACGGTTATCTTGTCCGACAAATCATCACTGGTGATGAGATTGCGTGTAATGAAATCGTAGCCACTGCAGAACGACAAAGTGCAGAAATTTACGTGAAGTGTTAACGCTTTGACGATATAACCAACTTCCAAACCAATGGGACACACCAGTTGAACAATATGTCAAAGATAAATCTCGCTGACAGTTACTCATGAGTGTGTGGATGTTCCGTGCCTTGTAATCAAGTGGTTGAGGGGTACGTTGGATGCTTTAAGCATTAAACCCACCATCTTAATTCTTCTGTACTTTGTACGAATATAATCTAGAAACTTATTGGAATGATGTTTTACGATTTTTGAAATCCACCAGTCACAACGTGTTGATGCTCAGACATGGATTTCGGCTGTTACCCTCGCATATATTGATCCAGTAAGAAGGAGGATGCAGATTATTTACTGATATTATGCATGTATAGTTCAAAACCGATACACACTAAGTTGATGAATTTGGTACAATCTCACAACTGTCTTTATTTGCACGTCTGGAACTAATATGAAGTCGCTTAAAGAACCGACAAAAATTTTCAAACACTATCCAAACCTTAGATTCGAGAATGGCTTGCTACAGGTGGAAAATTGTGGTACTTTTGAAGCATTCAGTGTTTGTAAGTGGATGTGGAAGTAAGTACGAGTAAAGATACGTAGAGCACATATTTAGATAAGGTCTCAGTCCTTACTACTCACCACAAGACACAGGAGAAGAGCTGCCACTGTTGCCCTCATGGTGATGGAAGTGCTGAGGTGAGCATCTGCTGCAGAGCTTTTATAAGGCTCGCCACTGCGTGATGTGGAGTACTCGTGATTCCGTGACTCTTTAACAAAGGGACTGTACAGAGACTGCAGTCCAAATGCGACGGTGGAGAATCTGGTTGTATCACAAGGTCACAGAAGACAGCTGCGACGAACTGAATATCTCATTGTCTCTCACTTTTTCATCGACACCCGCTTGTTACTACATTTCTGCCTTAAAGAAATAATGAACCAACAAGTCACGACATAGCTATCTGCGGAGACTTCAGGAAACTTCGTCCAAAAAGAAAATAGTAATGTGATAGCGGAGGTGACATACAACAATATCTTACAAATGTGATTTCATGAAGTATGTGTATGCTCCGGTACCGTGCTATCAACCATTTAAATGTCTAATATAGCTGTAGCTGCCTTGTAGAAGCATATATTTGAAGTAAGTCATCACTGCAGTTTTTAGGGTAGGCATCCTGAAACTGTTAAGGAATGTAAGGTAGCAATGGTTCAGGACCGGACACTCCTTCGGAAAGAGTGTGGTTAAAATCCCTGGCCAGGCATACGGACATATGTCCTCCATGTTTGCCATAATGATTAGTGCTGATGTGATTCCTGTGGTAAGGACACTCCACAATTTCTACCCCAAGTTTATCCTTTCCAAGCTCGTGGTCAGGCTGTAACACATTCGTTGTCGTGACGTTTACTTCGAGTCATTCGTTCCTTCTAATCCGTATTCCACAACTATAACTCTGGAAATTTGTTTTGTGGTGCACAGCAAATGGCATAACGAATCTCTCTTCACGCATTAGAGCGTGAGAAAAGTTCTTCTTTTCCTTCAGTTCGGCCCTCGTGAAGTGCGGTTTCTACCCCAGAACCTCTTCATCCTTCTCTTCCGCCCTTCTTTCGAGATCTTCCGTACCATTTATTCCGCTACATTGGTGTCTCTCTGTCGTATTCATGCCCTTCTCTGTCATCGATCTCTGGTACATTGCAAAATATATGTGGATTTGCCTTCTCAGTTTTTCATACGAAGACTCGTGCCAGAGTATGCTTTAGGCGAATATTTCGAAATCAAGTATTGGACTGTAAATCATACTAAGGAGAAGATACTCAGCAAACCGAGAGGCCGAAAGGATCTTCAAGGAAATTAAAATCAAAGACGGTAACATTAAGAATGCAGTCGTAATATCACTGTTAAGCAAGAGTCTACAATTGGGAGAATTACCGTACAGCTAATGCATCAATGCTACTGACAAGATTAATAAGTAATAGAAAAGGAAATGAGGATATGTTATACGACGATCGGTTTGGGTTTAGGAAAGGCAAATAAACCTGAGAGGCATTCTGATGTTGCAGCTAATGATGGTAGCAAGGCTGAAGGAAAATCAAAACACGTTCACAGGATCTGTTGACCTGAGAAAAGCGTTAAACATTGTAACATGGTACAAAATGTTCAAAATTCTGAGAAAAATATGAGTGAACTATTGGAAAGGAGGGGTAATATACAGTATGTACAAAAACTATGAGGGAACAATAAGACTGGAAGACCAAGAAAGAAGTACACATATTCCTATAAAATGGGTGTAAGACAGGATGTAGTCATTCGCCCCTACTTTTCGATCTGTACAGCGAAGAAGAAATGACGGAAATAAAAGGTAGGCCCAAGAGCGGGATTAAAACTCAAGGTGAAGGTATAACAATGATAAGATGCGCTGATACCATTACTGTCTTCAGTGAAAGTGAAAAAGTATTACAGGATGTGTTAAAAGGAATCAATAGTATTATAGCGAGCTGTAGATGGTAAGAACTGTAGAGGAAGACAGGAAGTCAGAGACTGGCATACACCAAGAAAATAACTGTGGCCGTAGGTTGCAAGTGCTAGTCTGAGATGGAGAGCTTCACACATTAGAGGAATTTGTGGTGGGGCCACATCAAAGCAGTGAGAACTCTGATGAAGTGCATCTGAGTAACTCTTATTTTCCTTCTAACATGGTAATCGGCCGTTTCCAGACATTGATTCCTATGTAAAACGAGATCTGCTAAGTCCCTTCTAAAAGCTCTTGAAGTGTGTAATATGACTTGTGAAACACCCTTAGGTAGCATTACTTATAGTGTTACACTACCGTAACTTTCGTGTAGTTAGCTCATTCTTCCATTTCATAACTTATCCCCGCGGCTGAATTGCTAGTCGATCTAAATTACTCACAATTAATAATAAATAGGAATCTAGATGGCTTATATAAAAGGAGATCATGGTTACATGACGCATACCTTAAGTTTTAGGGCCGCCCGCTGTGGCGGAGCGGTTTTAGGCGTTTCAGTCTGGAACCGCGCAACCGTTACGGTCGCAGGTTTGAATCCTGCCTCGGGCATGGATGTGTGTGATGTCCTTAGGTTCGTTATGTTTAATTAGTTTTAAGTTCTAAGGGACTGATGACCTCAGATGTTAAGTCCCATAGTGCTCAGAGCCATTTGAACCATTTTTTAACCATTTTAAGTTTTAGGAATCGTAAGCGATGTTGTATACATGGATTCTCGTTCTTGAGAAAATAACGTGTCGATGCTCTTATGCAAGGTAGCCTATGAGAGGGATAAGATATTACTAGACTCGTATTAAAGAGGACGGAAGTTCAAATAACCTCTGACCGTCAAGATATCGCTTCTTGTGGATCCCTGACACTCGCAAGGCAAATGCTGTTAGACTGATTCTCAATAGTACTCGTCCAGTTCTCTTCCTCATAGCTATGTTAGTAGTGACCCCGTCATCGACAGGAAATCAAAACTCAGTTTCCAATTTCTCGCTTACTATGTTGGACTGGACAGAATAAACATCTTTCGCAGGAGACTTTATAGGGAGTGAACATTTCTGGATATGTCCGCTACAGATAACTGTTTCCTGTTTTCACACGGTTATATATTCTACATAAGCACAGGCGAGATATAGTACCTGATCAAAAGCATTCAGACAGCAGAATGAGTGGGTCAGGAGAGGTCAGTCACTTCAAATGTGGACCAAGCATCAGACGTCACCTGCGTAACGAATCCCTCAGTAACAGTTACGCCCAAATAAAGCGCCCAAATCGACTAATTTTGACGTGACGTTGAAGTGGAAACGCGAAGAAACGGCCACATGTAAACTGACTCCAAGCTGGACTCTGAGCATTGCAAAAGTGCCTGAAATCGAGGCAAGGATTCACTCGTGAGTTGAAAACCGCTACCAGCAGTTGAGCAAGTGCAGTGACTTCCAGTAGGGAATTTAAACGGATGGGGTGCAATGTCAGAGCAGCACCTCATAACCCACACATTTGTGGTGCGATATAGAGCGACTCTGCTGGATAGTTGATGACTGGAAACAGGTGGTCTGGAACGATGAATCATGCTGCAATATTTGAGCGTATTGTAACTTCCCCATAGAAAAATTATAAGTGACTCTGCTGGTAAACTTCTACGTTATTTGATCTTCAAACAGCTGAGCAAAACTGGACGTCGATAGACAGATTTCTCTTTACTTATACTGATCATCACTAAAGTGACAGACAATATTTTCGTGCAACGCAGTCTGACTTTCAATAATCCCTACGAAAGAGTGGCCTTAACTAACAATAACCTTTACCTTTCATGAATCACTTATCACAAAAATCTTCGTTACTCGAACTACTGTAATACAACGAGCGCCAATACTGCCAGCTAAATAAAAGATTCTAACTACTGAAGGCACTAACTACTGATAGGCATAGTTGGCAAATGAAAGATTTTAATAGAGAACAAACAATGTATTTACCTTAATAGTGTTCAGAAGTCATAATGTGTATGTATATTATACACGTAAAGAGCCTTCTTGCAAAATGATGGAAGATTTGTATGTGGCGAAATACTGAATGAAGTTACCTACCATCGTGTGTCAACGGTGAAGCACAGAGCAGATGGTATTACAGTGTGGTCGCATTTTTTGTGGTTGCACTTCTGGTACCAATATTACGCTTAGGAAAAGGTTGGATGTGGCATCATATGAACACACTTTAAAGCATCGTTTACTGTGTACAGTAGAGATTCAGTTTGGAGGAGATGGTCCGGCTTAAAAGACAGTAGTATTTCTGAAATGGACTGGCGTGCGAAGACTTCCGACCTGTATCCAATGGAACAACTTTGACATGATTCAGAACATCGAGGTCGCTCCACACTCCAGCGTCCAGCTTCACTATTTTCACTGGTTGCGACTCTTGAGGAAGAGCGGCTTCCATTCCTCGCCAGAATGTCAGATACCTGAATGACAGTAGAGTCCAAGACGTCAAGATGGCAAGACCCCGCACATAAATGTCCACTGATGAATGTCCAGAAACTTTTGATTAGATAGTGTATTCTTAGTAGCGATGCGGTGTTTTGCATTTGCCAATTCATATACTCGCTCTTCCATACACTACTATCTGTGTTATCGCCATCAATGCTTTGACATCAACTCAGTAGCCACGCACAGTTGGCGGGTGGCAGCACTAGCAGTTAAGGGTATATAAGGCGTGTCAGGGGCACGAGGATAACAGTGCATCCGTTGTCGTTAAGCACTAGCAGAGCCATTTATTTGGGCAAACCAAAAACTACGTTTTATTGACAGAAAGCTTGTAACAGTTCTACTAAAGACACGGCCTTCACTGTGCTTGTTCGTCCTTTGGTGGACTATTTTTGTTCTGTATGGGATCCTTACCCGACAGATAAGCATGAAGAAGGGCAGCTTTCTACTATCGGAAGACAGGAGAAAGACTGTCACGGATATGATAATAAGTTTGGTGGTCATTAAGACAAAAGGGGTTTTCGTTGCAGTGAGATTTTATAACGAAATGACAATGACTAGTTTTCTCCTCTGAGTGTGAAACCTTTTTTACTATCGCCAGCATACTTAGGGAGCAATAATCATCATGATAGAATAACAGATATCTGAGCTCGTACAGAAAGATGTTAGTGTTCATGTTTCCCACATGCTGTTAAAGAGTTGATCGGTAGATAAATATTCTGAAGGTGGTTCGAAAAATCCTTTACCACCCACTTAAGCGTGAATTACAGAGTAGTCACGCAGATGTAGATGTAGATGTTTTCTAAATCTACAATACTACCAACGTACATTTGCTTTACATGGACTGTCTGCAGAGATTTTATAACAACGAAAATTTTTTGTTGAGATCTGATTCTTATGACAAACGTAGCAAAACTTTTCCCGGTGTCTCATCCTTCCCTTTCCTTCGTAACGAGAGATCACGTGTGTGATGAGATCTGATTCTTATGATAAACGTAGCAAAACTTTTCCCGGTGTCTCATCCTTCCTTTTCCTCCGTAACGATAGATCACGTCTGTGATGAGATGCTCGTTCACCGCTGCTGAGATGAATGTTGTATTTTTTTTTTAGTTTGTCCAAACGTAATGATCTAATTCAAAGTCCGAGAACATTTTCTCAGTGATGTGCACGATCAATTATTTCCTGACAGTCCGAGCTATCTCGTTTCTCTTTTCTTGAACCTCATAAAAGTTGCGGACTTTTCAGTGTGTGGTCGGATTTTGTGCGAAACATCTGATACACAAGATTTGATTCTATTATTGTAGCGTACTACTGACTAGGTACTCCGAGTACCTATCCCAAAGCACAATGTTGTACAATTTTGGCAGTGTATAAATTTGTATGCGTTGATATGCTGGTTTGTGTAGTACCAGCTACTCCCTATTTGTGTGCTATAAACGAATGACATTTTCCTCGTTATATTATTATTCATTGATGCCTTTCCCTTAGTACCCACAATTTCCCTAATATCTTCGAAATCGCTGTCATTAACGTTCCCTGGACTTAGGTAATAATGAAAATGTAATTTTTGTGCTTCTAGTGAACTGAAATAGTAGAGACTTTCTTCTCAAAATAATATACTTAGTTTTTGTTTAGCTGTATTCCAAGTACGGTATTTTTAATTTGTTATCTAACAGTTATGTATACACAAGCTTCTCGTAAAATATTAGCTTGAAATATACAAGAAATCATCTGTCTTACATGTTCCTACAGTTGGCGAAAGTATATATACACAGGCTTCTGATAAAATATTAGTTGGAAATATGTAAGAATCCATCTGTGATAGATCTTCGTAAAGTTGGCGAACGTGGAACAGCAGTCAAATTTTTCAGTTTTAAATGGCGAGCCTCAAGAATAATATACACTTATTATATGCCTGAAATCAGCTTCTGTATGAAGATCAAGCGTTCATGGACGTAATCAGTAACAACACAACAACAGTTTTTTGTTATACTGAGGACAACGCTCCTAGCTTTAATGAGGTATAAGATCATATCAACTACGACGTTCTCTGCAAAAAAAGTTTCAAGTATATTAGGATCAGAAATCTGGTAAAAATCACGTTCTTCACTCTCTAATTCTGATTCCGTGTAATCCTTTGGAGACACTTGTTTAGAAACTCAGAGTCAGAGCAGTTTCTGAAAATCTACTTTACAATGCCCATGACAATATTTAATAGGAGTAATTAAGCGCATATACATGCTTTGGTCGTTGGTACCTATTGTATTCGAACCAAGTGTCTGGTCCGTTTAAATATAATTCATATAATGGTTCAAGGTTTCTAGGCAGAGCACATTATACGCTTTGGAGTATACCATTCTAGTGTCATATGCACCAAAGCGAATATTATTAGGTGTCATGTTCTATCGAAATCACGTAATCAATAATATGTCATTCATAAACAACGAGAGAAGGAGGAGTGATGCGAGGAAAAATAAATACTTTCAGAAGCAAGACAGGCAAAGCATTCATGAAGTGTTGTTAATAATTCAAACATCATTTCCCACAAATATTATCTTTCGCTATATAAGGTACACTCTCAAATTAAGTACTAGCGATAATAACGTAAAATTTGTGGTATTTGTACTGGCTGTCAATTGACGCATTTTATCATTGTTTTAATTCTTCTAGTTATAAAAAAGGAGATTAAAAAAGGATTATCTGAAGAATAACTACCATTGCGTTGAATTTCTTTTGAGAACATGCCTCAAACCAACTCATCATCACTGTATACAACATTATCGTTACAGGCCAGGCAGCACAATATAAAATGTCCATTAATTTGACATGGCTGGCATAGCAGGGTTCGGGTCTCCTGAAAGAGTGCAGTATAATAATGTATTACTTGTGCTTAAGATTGGTCCCTTCCATGTCACATTAAAGTACGCTATGCGAGAAAAAGTGAGCCTCTAAATATGTGGACACGCGTTAAGTTTATGTAGTGCTAATATCTTGCACCTACATATGAATGGGCAGTAGAGTATTCTCATATACATAACGAAAGGCTAGTTCGGAAATTTTTGGAAAAACCAACCTCAAATAATTTGGAACATCATGGTTGAAGAATTTCTTACTGAAGTTTAATCAGCAAACACATAGTTCTTCTTTAGACTTTCAAAAATATTTCAGTTTACCCAATTTGAAATGGATGGCTGTGTATTACTCAGAGCTGCATATTGTCTAGAGAGCCTTCAAGAATATTTCGACTATAAAGAAAATGCATCTGCTCGTTATTTCCTTAATGATTTGCAGTTAATTTTCTTTCCTATTTAATCTTTTACATTTAATGTTCTAGCATCCACATAGCAATTCTGCTTCAAACTGAACCGTATGGTCATATCGGTATGATTAAGTTTAGTGACTTCTATTTTATTGGTGATGGTACCCTAAAACAATACTGAGAAGAGTCATCTACTCAAATTGATTACTATTTATATCTTGATAAATAGAGCTTAATTTCTCATTAGCGACATGTTCCTTGTAAATGGTTGCACCACGTAAGAGCAGTCAAAAAGAGGATCGTTCCCATCCATTCTGTCATTGCTACTGCTGAAGTTACACTGAGTTGCGGTTAATATTCGTTCTGGGAGATATGCTAGGTTTGAGGTGCGGTTAATATTCGTTCTGGGAGATATGCTAGGATCTACGGGAATCCCAGATAAATATTTTTATTAGAAGGCAACATATTAATTAAATAAAAGAAGACCCATGAAATTGAAGACTCACACTATCGAACTAATTATATATGTGTACCATTTCCCATAATAAAAACAGGAAAAAACATGTAACTGAAGGAGGAGAAAATAGATTTCAAAGAAATCATCTCAGGTCACATGTTGTATTACAGAACATCAAAGCCTGAATATCGTTCAAAGGTTATATATCAGTACAATGTGAAGAGGGCTTTTTATAAATGGCAAGAGTGTTTCCTGAAGATAAATTTGCTCATATCCATTCGTGAAGTGCACTTAGTCGGTAACACCGACTCCTTCGGCAACATACAGCATCTTCTGGAACTGCAAATCATGTGGTAAAGAATTTCATGAGGTATGATCTGATAGTAACTCATGTAATAATATTTACATATTGGTAGCATATTTTTGGAGAACCTGTTGCATATACAGAACACAGTAAATAAAACGTTAATGGAGCTTTTTCATTGCTGGTTTAATCACAATTGATTTTTATGACACATAAGAACACTTCCATCAATTAACGCAGTTAAGGTCAACTATAAAAGTGAAAGCTGAAATCCTTTAACGTTTCCAGGTGCGATAATCTTGCATCACTAGAAAACATCAGGCTAGAAAAGGCCAGGCGGCCCTGGTGGTCCAGTAGGTTGAGGACCTCCAGTAGGCTGAGGTTCACCAGTTGGTTGTGGCCCTCCAGTTGGTTGGGGCTCTCCAGTTGGTTCAGGACCTCCAGTTGGTGGACCTGGTGGTCCAGTTGGTTCAGGACCTCCGGTTGGTTGACCAGTTGGATCAGGACCTTCGGTTGGTGGCCCTGGTGGACCAGTTGGCTGTGGCCCTTCAGTTGGTCCAGGAGGGCCAGGTGGAGTCTCTTGGCTGCGGCATGCTGATACCTGTAGTAGAATGTCATATTGTAAAGCACATCATATATGAAGATGGAAATTAAGTGGTACTCCTTCTGAATGAAGATTAAGATTCAGCTAATGTAGTTTTGAAACAAAGACAATGAATCGCAGAAATCATGACTTGTGACTGTTAGGACTGTATCATCAGATGCATCTTGTTACACTTACACAAATTAGAAATCAGTCTTACTGTTTTATTACAGAAACTGAGTGAATGAACATGTTCAACGATTATTGATGATTACTTCAAGTAATCATAAAGAAATGTATGCACTGATGTCAATTTGGGTTGGTACCATGCCATTATTTGTGTTTCGCCAGAAACACGTCACTGAGTGTGAACAAGGACGTTTAAAAGAGCTTCGAGAAGCTGGATGTTGCTTACGTGATATTGCAGAAAGACTTGACAGGGGTGTGGACACTGTACATGATTTCTTGCAGCGATGGTCGCGAGAATGTCAGTAGCAAGAAGATTGGTTTCCAAGGAGCCGTATGGTACTACCGCTAGGGAAGACCATCGTGCTCGATGTCTAGCTCAGGCACATCGTACTGCATCGGCAGCAGCAATGTGAGCAGAAGTTGCCTCCACAATGATGAAAAGAACTGTTATAAATTGGTTAATTCAAGGACGGGTCTGTGGCAGGCCCTCTGTAGCGTCCACTCGACTGACCCTAAACCACCGCCATTTGCGACGTCAGTGTTGTAAAGCGAGAGCCCGCAAGGGGACAAGGCAAAAGTTTGTTGTGATCTGTGATGAAAGCTGGCTGCGCCTCAGTGCCAGTGATGGCTGTGTTTTGGAGACCATCCGAGTGCCTGCAACCTATCTATTGGCGGGCTAGACACACGGGACCTAAGACTGGATTTATGGTCTTGTGTGGAGTGCCACTCTGTATGGCACCACCAGCAGTCTCGTGGTCCTCCCACACACCCTGATTGGAAGTATGCACATCAGGTTGGTGATTCGACCTGCAGTGCTCCCATCCATAAACAGCTTTTACCAAAAGGATAACGCTGTCCACATATTGCTGTTGTAACCCACTACTCTCTACAGTGTCCACATGTGCCTTGGGACATCATCGGTTGGAAACTCTGGCGCCTTCCACAAACAGCATTATCCGTCCTTGTATTGACCTACCAAGTGCAACAGGGGTGCAACCCCATCCCAGAAACTGACATCTGTCATTTGTACAAGACAATGCATTCGTGTTTGCTTGCTTGCATTCAACAATCTGACCGTTACATCGCTTATTGATGTCCCAACATTTGATATTTGAAATACCTTATCTGGCATTTACGTTAACGTGTGCTATTGCAATGTTAATGATTTATCTATGTTACCTCGGCAAATCTATTCCTGAAATTCAATACTCGCTATTATTTAGTTTTTGGTGATGCGGTTTTCCCCGTCAGTATATAAGATTTGATTTCCCTTGCTGTCTACTGTCAGAGTGGAATAAATAAGCAAGCGAACTACTCATGGTAACGAGCTTCTAGTATATTAAATAATGCTGTTGTGTAACATGTGCTACATTGTTGTTCAATTACTCTATAGCAATATTTTAGGGTTTTGATTCATGATGAATCTAATTTTTATATTCGTGATTAATCGCTGTTTGTTGAATTCTCATATTTAGCTGTGTGTCGTCAGAGTTGCACTACTTTGATTATTACCACAACATGAGTGAAGAATAAGGATTAACCCAATAATATCACTTCAAAATAGGGTCTTGTAAAGGGTTTACTTATGTTGTACTTGCAGAACTAGAGAAATTTCAACCTCTCTGATGGAGTGACAACCTGCGACAGACGTATGCTGCAAACAGATGATAACAAATATCCTGTAATCTTTCATAAAAGATGTAGATACGCAGGTACAAGACCATTAGAAGCATTAGAAATGGAGTACCAGCTATACTCGAGGAAGAAAATCTGATGGCATTTTTTTAATTCACCGACAATGTAGAAAGTACCGAGACTGATTTTATTGCTGGCGTATAAGCGAATCAGCCCAGTAACAACAGTGGCAACCCGAACAACTAAAAAACACAGACATACATTCGAGGAGTCAGTTTAAGCAGGTAAATAGGCGGTGTCAAGTGAATAGTCGACGTGCGGCCGTACGGTGTAATCACTGTTGTGTCAGAAATCGCAATGGAGCAACATCTCTATGTGTTTAAGGCATTCTTCAGAATGTCCTGAAGAGAAGGAAAGTGAGTACATGGTTTGTCCCATACGTCTTGACTCATGAACGAAAGCAACGGTGTCTGGGCACCTGCCGTGACTAGCTTGAAACGAAACTCGTGGACGGTTATCTTGTCCGACAAATCATCACTGGTGATGAGATTGCGTGTTATGAAATCGAAGCCACTGCAGAACGACAAAGTGCAGAAATTTACGTGAAGTGTTAACGCTTTGACGATATAACCGACTTTCAAACCAATGGGAAACACCAGTTGAACAATATGTCAAAGATAAATCTCGCTGACAGTTATTCATGAGTGGGTGGATGTTACGTGCCTTGTAATCAAGTGGTTGAGGGGTACGTTGGATGCTTTAGCATTAAACCCACCATCTTAATTCTTCTGTACTTTGTACTAATATAATCTAGAAACTTATTGGAATGATGTTTTACGATTTTTGAAATCCACCAGTCATAACGTGTGGATGCTCAGACACGGATTTTGGCTGTTACCCTCGCATATCTTGATCCAGTAAGAAATAGGATGCAGATTATTTACTGATATTATGCATGTATAGTTCAAAACCGATACACACTAAGTTGATGAATTTGGTACAATCTCACAACTGTCTGTATTTGCACGTCTGGAACTAATATGAAGTCGCTTAAAGAACCGACAAAAATTTTCAAACACTATCCAAACCTTAGATTCGAGAATGGCTTGCTACAGGTGGAAAATTGTGGTACTTTTGAAGCATTCAGTGTTTGTAAGTGGATGTGGAAGTAAGTACGAGTAAAGATACGTAGAGCACATATTTAGATAAGGTCTCAGTCCTTACTACTCACCACAAGACACAGGAGAAGAGCTGCCACTGTTGCCCTCATGGTGATGGAAGTGCTGAGGTGAGCATCTGCTGCAGAGCTTTTATAAGGCTCGCCACTGCGTGATGTGGAGTACTCGTGATTCCGTGACTCTTTAACAAAGGGACTGTACAGAGACTGCAGTCCAAATGCGGCGGTGGAGAATCTGGTTGTATCACAAGGTCACAGAACACAGCTTCAACGAACTGAATATCTCATTGTCTCTCACTTTTTCATCGACACCCGCTTATTACAACATGTCTGCCTCAAAGAAATAATGAACCAACAAGTCACGACATAGCTATCTGCGGAGACTTCAGGAAACTTCGTCCAAAAAGAAAATAGTAATGTGATAGCGGAGGTGACATACAACAATATCTTACAAATGTGATTTCATGAAGTATGTGTATGCTCCGGAACCGCGCTATCAACCACTTAAATATCCATTATAGCTGTAGCTGCCTTGTAGAAGCATATATTTGAAGTAAATCATCACTGCAGTTTTTAGGGTAGGCATCCTGAAACAAATGGCATAGCAAATGGCATAGCGAATCTCTCTTCACGCATTAGAGCGTGAGAAATGTTCTTCTTTTCCTTCAGTTGGGCACTCGTGAAGCGCGGTTTCTACCCCAGAACCTCTTCATCCTTCTCTTCCGCCCTTCTTTCGAGATCTTCCGTACCATTTAGTCCGCTACATTGGTGTCTCTCTGTCGTATTCCTGCCCTTCTCTGTCATCGAGCTCTGGTACATTGCAAAATATATGTGGATTTGCCTTCTCAGTTTTTCATACGAAGACTCGGGCCAGAGCATGCTTTAGGCGAATATTTCGAAATCAAGTATTGGACTGTAAATCATACTAAGGAGAAGATAAAGATCCAGATCACAATTTAGTGATGTTGAAGAATAGGCTGACGTATAAGAAACTTGGCAGGAAAATTCAATGCATGGCTCAGTAGTAACTTCGTTTATAGAGGTAAGGACAGTTGTGGGGGGTATACAAAGAAGACGGAAAGAAAAAGTAACATACAACAAAGGTAATTGCGAAGAAGCTATGGCCAATACAGAAATTATTTGGTCTACATAAGAAGTACAAAAATATTCACGGAAATTCGGGGATACTGAAATAGAAGTCACCTAGGGATAAAATGAATAGGAAGTGCATGGAAGCTAAGGACAAATCTGAAGGAAAACACAAACAAATGATTGTCTGAAGAAGTGACTCAGCAAACCAAGAGGCCGAAAGGATCTTCAAGGAAATTAAAATCAAAGACGGTAACATTAAGAATGCAGTCGTAATATCACTGTTAAGCAAGAGTCTACAATTGGGAGAATTACCGTATAGCTCATGCATCAATGCTACTGAAAAGATTAATATGCAAAGTAATAGAAAAGGAAATGAGGATATGTTATATGACGATCGGTTTGGGTTTAGGAAAGGCAAATAAACCTGAGAGGCATTCTGATGTTGCAGCTAATGATGGTAGCAAGGCTGAAGGAAAATCAAAACACGTTCACAGGACCTGATGACCTGAGAAAAGCGTTAAACATTGTAACATGGTACAAAATGTTCAAAATTCTGAGAAAAATATGAGTGAACTATTGGAAAAGAGGGGTAATATACAGTATGTACAAAAACTATGAGGGAACAATAAGACTGGAAGACCAAGAAAGAAGTACACAGATTCCTGTAAAATGGGTGCAAGACAGAATGTAGTCATTCGCCCCTACTTTTCGATCTGTACAGCGAAGAAGCAATGACGGAAGTAAAAGGTAGGCCAAAGAGCGGGATTAAAACTCAAGGTAAAGGGATAACAATGATAAGATCCGCTGATGCCATTACTGTCTTCAGTGAAAGTGAAGAAGTATTACAGGATGTGTTAAAAAGAATCAATAGTATTATAGCGAGCTGTAGAGGGTAAGAACTGTAGAGGAAGACAGGAAGTCAGAGACTGGCATACACCAAGAAAATAACTGTGGCCGTAGGTTGCAAGTGCTAGTCTGAGATGGAAAGGTTGACACATTAGAGGAATTTGTGGTGGGGCCACATCAAAGCAGTGAGAACTCTGACGACGTGCGTCTGAGTAACTCTTATTTTCCTTCTAACATGGTAGTCGACCGGTTCCAGACATTGATTCCTATGTAAAACGAGATCTGCTAAGTCCCCTCTAAAAGCTCTTGAAGTGTGTAAGATGACTTGTGAAACACCCTTAGGTATCATTACTTATAGTGTTACACTGTCGTAACTTTCTTGTAGTTAGCTCATTCTGCCATTTCATAACTTATCTCCGAGGCTGAATTGCTAGTCGATCTAAGTTACTCACAATTAATAATAAATAGGAATCTAGATGGCTTATATAAAAGGAGATCATGGTTAAATGACGCATACCTTATGTTTTAAGGGCACCCGCTGTGACGGAGAGGTTTTAGGCGCTTCAGTCTAGAACGGCGCAACCGTTACGGCCGCAGGTTTGAATCCACCCTCGGGCATGGATGTGTGTGATGTCCTTAGGTTCGTTATGTTTAATTAGTTTTAAGTTCTAAGCGACTGATGACCTCAGATGTTAAGTCCCATAGTGCTCAGAGCCATTTGAACCATTTTTTAACCATTTTAAGTTTTAGGAATCGTAAGCGATGTTGTATACATGGATTCTTGTTCTTGAGAAAATAACGTGTCGATGCTCTTATGCAAGGTAGCCTATGAGAGGGATAAGATATTAATAATTGTACTAGACTCGTAATAAAGAGGACCGAAGTTCAAATAACCTCTGACCGTCAAAATATCGCTTCTTGTGGATCCCTGACACTCGCAAGGCAAATGCTGTGAGATTGATTGTCAATAGTACTCGTCCAGTTCCCTTCCTCATAGCTATGTTAGATGTGACCCCATCATCGACAGGAAATCAAAACTCAGTTTCCAATTTCTCGCTTACTATGTTGGACTGGACAGAATAAACATCTTTCCCAGAAGACTTTATAGGGACAGAACATTTCTGAATATGTCCGCTACAGATAACTGTTTCCTGATTTCACACAGTTATATATTGTACATTAGCACAGGCGAGATATAGTATCTGATGAAAAGCATTCAGACAGCAGAATGAGTGGGTCAGGAGAGGTCAGTCACTTCAAATGTGGACCAAGCATCAGACGTCACCTGCGTAACGAATCCCTCAGTAACAGTTACGCCCAAATAAAGCGCCCAAATGGACTAATTTTGACGTGATGTTGGAGTGGAAACGCGAAGAAACGGCCACAGGTAATCTGACTCCAGGCAGGACTCTGAGCATTGCAAAAGTGCCTGAAATCGAGACAAGGATTCACTCGTGAGTTGAAAACCGCTACCAGCAGTTGAGCAAGTGCAGTGACTTCCAGTAGGGAATTTAAACGGATGGGGTGCAATGTCAGAGCAGCACCTCATAACCCACACATTTGAGGTGCGATATAGAGCGACTCTGCTGGATAGTTGATGACTGGAAACAGGTGGTCTGGAACGATGAATCATGCTGCAATATTTGACTGTATTGTAACTTCCACATAGAAAAATTATAAGTGACGCTGCTGGTAAACTTCTACGTTATTTGATCTTCAAACAGCTGAGCAAAACTGAACGTCGATAGACAGATTTCTCATTACTTATACTGATCATCACTAAACTGGCAGACAATATTTTAGTGCAACGCAGTCTGACTTTCAATAATCCCTACGAAAGAGTGGCCTTAACTAAGAATAACCTTTACCTTTCATGAATCACTTATCACAAAAGTCTTCGTTACTCAAACTACTGCAATACAACGAGCGCCATACTGCCAGCTAAATAAAAGATTCTAACTACTGAAGGCACTAACTACTGATAGGCATAGTTGGCAAATGAAAGATTTTGATAGAGAACAAACAATGTATTTACCTTAATAGTGTTCATTAGTCATAAAGTGTATATATATTATACACGTAAAGAGCCTTCTTGCAAAATGATGTAAGATTTGTATGTGGCGAAATGCTGGATGAAGTTACCTACCATCATGTGTCAACGGTGAAGCACAGAGCAGATGGTATTACAGTGTGGTCGCATTTTTTGTGGTTGCACTTCTGGTACCAATATTACGCTTAGGAAAAGGTTGGATGTGGCATCATATGAACACACTTTAAAGCATCGTTTACTGTGTACAGTAGAGATTCAGTTTGGAGGAGATGGTCCGGCTTAAAAGACAGTAGTATTTCTGAAATGGACTGGCGTGCGAAGACTTCCGACCTGTATCCAATGGAACAACTTTGACATGATTCAGAACATCGAGGTCGCTCCACACTCCAGCGTCCAGCTTCACTATTTTCACTGGTTGCGACTCTTGAGGAAGAGCGGCTTCCATTCCTCGCCAGAAGGTCAGATACCTGAATGACAGTAGAGTCCAAGACGTCAAGATGGCAAGACCCCGCACATAAATGTCCACTGATGAATGTCCAGAAACTTTTGATTAGATAGTGTATTCTTAGTAGCGATGCGGTGTTTTGCATTTGCCAATTCATATACTCGCTCTTCCATACACTACTAACTGTGTTATCGCCATCAATGCTTTGACATCAACTCAGTAGCCACGCACAGTTGGCGGGTGGCAGCACTAGCAGGTAAGGGTATATAAGGCGTGTCAGGGCGACGAGGATAACAGTGCATCCGTTGTCGTTAAGCACTAGCAGAGCCATTTATTTGGGCAAACCAAAAACTACGTTTTATTGACAGAAAGCTTGTAACAGTTCTACTAAAGACACGGCCTTCACTGTGCTTGTTCGTCCTTTGGTGGACTTTTTTTGCTCTGTATGGGATCCTTACCCGACAGATAAGCATGAAGAAGGGCAGCTTTCTACTATCGGAAGACAGGAGAAAGACTGTCACGGATATGATAAAAAAGTTTGGTGGTCATTAAGACAAAAGGGGTTTTCGTTGCAGTAAGATTTTATAACGAAATGACAATGACCAGTTTTCTCCTCTGAGTGTGAAACCTTTTTTACTATCGCCAACATACTTAGGGGGCAATAATCATCATGATAGAATAACAGAAATCTGAGCTCGTACAGAAAGATGTTAGTGTTCAAGTTTCCCACATGCTGTTAAAGAGTGGATCGGTAGATAAATATTCTGAAGGTAGTTCGAAAAATCCTTTACCACCCACTTAAGCGTGAATTACAGAGTAGTCACGCAGATGCAGATGTAGATGTTTTCTAAATCTACAATACTACCAACGTACATTTGCTTTACATGGACTGTCTGCAGAGATTTTATAACAACGAAAATTTTTTGTTGAGATCTGATTCTTATGACAAACGTGGCAAAACTTTTCCCGGTGTCTCATCCTTCCTTTTCCTCCATAACGAGAGATCACGTCTGTGATGAGATGCTCGTTAAGCGCTGCTGAGATGAATGTTGTTTTTTTTGTAATTTGACCAAACATATTGATCTAAATGAAAGTCCGAGAACATTTTCTCAGTGATGTGCACGATCAATTATTTCCTGACAGTCCGAGCTATCTCGTTTCTCTTTTCTTGAACCTCATAAAAGTTGCGGACTTTTCAGTGTGTGGTCGGATTTTGTGCGAAACATCTGATACACAAGATTTGATTGTATTATTGTAGCTTACTACTGACTAGGTACTCCGAGTACCTATCCCAAAGCACAATGTTGTACAATTTTGGCAGTGCATAAATTTGTATGCGTTGATATGCTGGTTTGTGTATTACCAGCTACTCCCTATTTGTGTGCTATAAAAGAATGACATTTTCCTCGTTGTATTATTATTCATTGATGCCTTTCCCTTAATACACACAATTTCCTTAATATCTTCGAAATCGCTGTCATTAACGTTCCCTGGACTTAGGTAATAATGAAAATGTAATTTTTGTGCTTCTAGTGAACTGAAATAGTAGAGACTTTCTTCTCAAAATAATATACTTAGTTTTTGTTTAGCTGTATTCCAAGTACGGTATTTTTAATTTGTTATCTAACAGGTATATATACACAAGCTCCTCGTAAAATATTAGCTTGAAATATATAACTAATCATCTGTCTTACACGTTCCTACAGTTGGCGAATGTATATATACACAAGCTTCTCGTAAAATATTAGTTGGAAATATGTAACAATCCATCTGTGATAGATCTTCGTACAGTTGGCGAACGTGGGACATCAGTCAAATTTTTCAGTTTTAAATGGCGAGCCTCAAGAATAACATACACTTATTATATGCCTGAAAATAGCTTCTGTATGAAGATCAAGCGTTCATGGACGTAATCAGTAACAACACAACAACAGTTTTTTGTTATACTGAGGACTACGCTCCTAGCTCTAATGAGGTATAAGATCATATCAACTACGACGTTCTCTGCAAAAAAAGTTTCAAGTATATTAGGATCAGAAATCTGGTAAAAATCACGTTCTTCACTCTCTAATTCAGATTCCGTGTAATCCTTTGGAGACACTTGTTTAGAAACTCAGAGTCAGAGCAGTTTCTGAAAATCTACTTTACAATGCCCATGACAATATTTAATAGGAGTAATTAAGCGCATATACATGCTTTGGTCGTTGGTACCTATTGTATTCGAACCAAGTGTCTGGTCCGTTTAAATATAATTCATATAATGGTTCAAGGTTTGTAGGCAGTGCACATTATATACGCTTTGGAGTATACCATTCTAGTGTCATATGCACCAAAGCGAATATTATTAGGTGTCATTTTCTATCGAAATCACGTAATCAATAATATGTCATTCATAAACAACGAGAGAAAGAGGAGTGATGCGAGGAAAAATAAATACTTTCACAAGCAAGACAGGCAAAGCATTCATGAAGTGTTGTTAACAATTCAAACATCATTTCCCACAAATATTATCTTTCGCTATATAAGGTACACTCTCAAATTAAGTACTAGCGGTAATGACGTACAATTTATGGTATTTGTACTGCCTGTCAATTGACGCATTTTATCATTGTTTTAATTCTTCTAGTTATAAAAAAGGAGATTAAAAAAGGATTATCTGAAGAATAACTACCATTGCGTTGAATTTCTTTTGAGAACATGCCTCAAACCAACTCATCATCACTGTATACAACATTATCGTTACAGGCCAGGCAGCACAATATAAAATGTCCATTAATTTGACATGGCTGGCATAGCAGGGTTCGGGTCTCCTGAAAGAGTGCAGTATAATAATGTATTACTTGTGCTTAAGATTGGTCCCTTCCATGTCACATTAAAGTACGCTATGCGAGAAAAAGTGAGCCTCTAAATATGTGGACACGCGTTAAGTTTATGTAGTGCTAATATCTTGCACCTACATATGAATGGGCAGTAGAGTATTCTCATATACATCATGAAAGGCTAGTTCGGAAATTTTTGGAAAAACCAACCTCGAATAATTTGGAATGTCATGGTTGAAGAATTTCTTAGTGAAGTTTAATCAGCAAACACATAGTTCTTCTTTAGACTTTCAAAAATATTTCAGTTTACCCAATTTGAAATGGATGGCTGTGTATTACTCAGAGCTGCATATTGCCTAGAGAGCCTTCAAGAATATTTCGACTGTAAAGAAATTGCATCTGCTCGTTATTTCCTTAATGACTGGCAGTTAATTTTCTTGCCTATTTAATTTTTATATTTAATGTACTAGCATCCACATAGCCATTCTGCCCTGTATGGTCATATCGGTATGATTAAGTTTAGTGACTTCTAGTTTATTGGAGATGGTACCCTAAAACAATAATGAGGAGAGTCATCTACTCATATTGATTACTATTTATATCTTGATAAATAGAGCTTAATTTCTCATTAGCAACATGTTCCTTGTAAATGGTTGAACCACGTAAGAGCAGTCAAAAAGAGGTTCGTTCCCATCCATTCTGTCATTGCTACTGCTGAAGTTACACTGAGTTGCGGTTAATATTCGTTCTGGGAGATATGCTAGGTTTGTGTTGCGGTTAATATTCGTTCTGGGAGATACGCTAGGATCTACGGAAATCCCAGATAAATATTTTTATTAGAAGGGAAAATATTAATTAAACAAAAGAAGACCCATGAAATTGAAGACTCACACTATCGAACTAATTATATATGTGTACCATTTCCCATAGTAAAAAGAGGAAAAAGTATTGAACTGAAGGAGGAGAAAATAGATTTCAAAGAAATCATCTCAGGTCACATGTTGTATTACAGAACATCAAAGCCTGAATATCGTTCAAAGGTTATATATCAGTACAATGTGAAGAGGGCTTTTTATAAATGGCAAGAGTGTTTCCTGAAGATAAATTTGCTCATATCCATTCGTGAAGTGTACGTGGTCGGTAACACCGACTCCTTCGGTAACGTACAGCATCTTCTGGAACTACAAATCATGTGGTAAAGAATTTCATGAGGTATGATTTGATAGTAACTCATGTAATAATTTTTACATATTGGTAGCATATTTTTGGAGAACCTGTTGCATATACAGAACACAGTAAATAAAACGTTAATGGAGATTTTTCATTGCTGGTTTAATCACAATTGATTTTTATGACACGTAAGAAAACTTCCATCAATTAACGCAGTTAAAGTCAACTATAAAAGTAAAAGCTGAAATCCTTTAACGTTTCCAGGTGCGATAATCTTGCATCACTAGAAAACACCAGGCTAGAAAAGGCCAGGCGGCCCTGGCGGTCCAGTAGGTTGAGGACCTCCAGTAGGCTGAGGTTCACCAGTTGGTTGTGGCCCTCCAGTTGGTTGGGGCTCTCCAGTTGGTTCAGGACCTCCAGTTGGTGGACCTGGTGGTCCAGTTGGTTCAGGACCTCCGGTTGGTTGACCAGTTGGATCAGGACCTTCGGTTGGTGGCCCTGGTGGACCAGTTGGTTGTGGCCCTTCAGTTGGTCCAGGAGGGCCAGGTGGAGTCTCTTGGCTGCGGCATGCTGATACCTGTAGTAGAATGTCACATTGTAAAGCACATCATATATGAAGAAATTCTTTCTGAATGAAGATTAAGATTCTGCCAATGTAGTTTTGAAACAAAGACAATGAATCGCAGAAATCATGACTTGTGACTATTAGGACTGTATCATCAGATGCATCTTGTTACACTTACACAAATTAGAAATCAGTCTTACTGTTTTATTACAGAAACTGGGTGGATGAACATGTTCAATGATTATTGATGATTACTTCAAGTAACCATAAAGAAATGTATGCACTGATGTCAATTTGGGTTGGTACCATGCCATTATTTGTGTTTCACCAGAAACAAGTGTGAACAAGGGCGTTTAAAAGAGCTTCGAGAAGCTGGATGTTGCTTACGTGATATTGCATAAAGACTTGACAGGGGTGTGGACACTGCACATGATTTCTTGCAGAGATGGTCGCGAGAATGTACAGTAGCAAGAAGATTGGTTTCCAAGGAGCCGTATGGTACTACCGCGAGGGAGGACCATCGTGCTCAATGTCTAGCTCAGGCACATCGTACTGCATCGGCAGCAGCAATGTGAGCAGAAGTTTTCTCCACAATGATGAAAAGAACTGTTATAAATTGGTTAATTCAAGGACGGGTCAGCGGCAGACCCTCTGTAGCGTCCACTCGACTGACCCCAAACCACCGCCATTTGCGACGTCAGTGTTGTCAAGCGAGAGCCCGCAAGGGGACAAGGCAAAAGTTTGTTGTGATCTGTGATGAAAGCTGGCTGCGCTTCAGTGCCAGTGATGGCTGTGTTTTGGAGACCATCCGAGTGCCTGCAACCTATCTATTGGCGGGCTAGACACACGGGACCTAAGACTGGATTTATGGTCTTGTGTGGAGTGCCACTCTGTATGGCACCACCAGCAGTCTCGTGGTCCTCCCACACACCCTGATTGGAAGTATGCACATCAGGTTGGTGATTCGACCTGCAGTGCTCCCATCCATAAACAGCTTTTACCAAAAGGATAACGCTGTCCACATATTGCTGTTGTAACCCACTACACTCTACTGTGTCCACATGTGCCTTGGGACATCATCGGTTGAAAACTCTAGCGCCGTCCACAAACAGCATTATCCGTCCTTGTATTGACCGACCAAGTGCAACAGGGGTGCAACCCCATCCCAGAAACTGACATCTGTCATTTGTACAAGACAATGCATTCGTGTTTGCTTGCTTGCGTTCAACAATCTGACCGTACATCGTTTATTGATGTCCCAACATTTGATAATTAAAATACCTTATCTGGCATTTACGTTAATGTGTGCTATTGCAATGTTAATGATTTAACTATGTTACCTCGGCAAATCTATTCCTGAAATTCATTACTCGACATTATTTGTTTTTTGGTGATGCGGTTTTCCCCGTCAGTATATAAGATTTGATTTCCCTTGCTGTCTACTGTCAGAGTGGAATAAATAAGCAAGCGAACTACTCATGGTAACGAGCTTCTAGTATATTAAATAATGCTGTTGCGTAACATGTGCTACATTGTTGTTCAATAACTCTATAGCAATATTTTAGGGTTTTGATTCATGATGAATCCAATTTTTATATTCGTGATTAATCGCTGTTTGTTGAATTTTCATATTTAGCTGTGTATCGTCAGAGTTGCACTACTTTGATTATTACCACAACATGAGTGAAGAATAAGGATTGACCCAATAATATCACTTCAAAATAGGGTCTTGTAAAGGGTTTACTTATGTTGTACTTGCAGAACTAGAGAAATTTCAACCTCTCTGATGGAGTGACAAACGGGCAGGAAAATTCAATGCATGGCTCAGTAGTCACTTCATTTATAGAGATAAGGACAATTGTGGAGGGCATTCACAGAAGGTGGAAAGAAAAAGTTACGTAAAAAAAAATGGTTCCAATGGCCCTGAGCACTATGGGACTAAACATTTTAGTTCATCAGTCCCCTAGAACTTAGAACTACTTAAACCTAACCCGGGCGTGGGAAGAACGCTACCGCACGACCACGAGATGCGGGCTACGTACATCGGAGGTAACTGCGAAGAAGGTATGGCCAATACGGAAATAGTTCATTTGATCGACATAAGAAGTACAAAAATATTCACGGAAATTCGGGGATACTGAAATACAAGTCACTTAGGGATAAAATGAATAGGAAGTGCATGGAAGCTAAGGATAAATGTGAACAAAAACACAAACAAATGATTGTCTGAAGAAGTGACTCAGCAAACCGAGAGGCCGAAAGGATCTTCAAGGAAATTAAAATCAAAGACGGTAACATTAAGAATGCAGTCGGAACATCACTGTTAAGCAAGAGTCTACAATTGGGAGAATTACTGTACAGCTCATGCATCAATGCTACTGACAAGATTAATATGCAAAGTAATAGAAAAGGAAATGAGGATATGTTATATGACGATCGGTTTGGGTTTAGGAAAGGCAAAGAAACTTGAGAGGCATTCTGATGTTGCAGCTAATGATGGTAGCAAGGCTGAAGGAAAATCAAGACACGTTCACAGGATCTGTTGACCTGAGAAAAGCGTTAAACATTGTAACATGGTACAAAATGTTCAAAATTCTGAGAAAAATATGAGTGAACTATTGGAAAAGAGGGGTAATATACAGTATGTACAAAAACTATGAGGGAACAATAAGACTGGAAGACCAAGAAAGAAGTACACAGATTCCTGTAAAATGGGTGTAAGTCAGGATGAAGTCTTTCGCCCGTACTTTTCGATCTGTACAGCGAAGAGGCAATGACTGAAATAAAAGGTAGGCCCAAGAGCGGGATTAAAACTCAAGGTGAAGGTATAACAATGATAAGATGCGCTGATGCCATTACTGTCTTCAGTGAAAGTGAAAAAGTATTACAGGATGTGTTAAAAGGAATCAATAGTATTATAGCGAGCTGCAGAGGGTAAGAACTGTAGAGGAAGACAGGAAGTCAGAGACTGGCATACACCAAGAAAATAACTGTGGCCGTAGGATGCAAGTGCTAGTCTGAGATGGAGAGGTTCACACATTAGAGGAATTTGTGGTGGGGCCACATCAAAGCAGTGAGAACTCTGATGAAGTGCGTCTGAGTAACTCTTATTTTCCTTCTAACACGGTAATCAGCCGTTTCCAGACATTGATTCCTATGTAAAACGAGATCTGCTAAGTCCCCTCTAAAAGCTATGGAAGTGTGTAAGATGACTTGTGAAACACCCTTATGTAGCATTACTTATAGTGTTACACTACCGTAACTTTCGTGTAGTTAGCTCATTCTTCCATTTCATAACTTGTCTCCGAGGCTGAATTGCTAGTCTATCTAAGTTACTCACAATTCATAATAAATAGGAATCTAGATGGCTTATATAAAAGGAGATCGTGATTACATGACGCATACCTTAAGTTTTACGGGCGGCCTCCTTGGTCGAGCGGTTCTAGGCGGTTCTTTTCCTTTCGTTTCGGCCTTTGTGGCACCACACGTAGCCACGTCGTGAATTCCGTTTTCTACTCCTGCCCATAGATCATCTTCGTCCTTATCTTCTTCCCTACTTTCGACATCGTCGGTATCATTTTGTACGCTCCACTGGTGACTCCCTTCCGTTTTCCTTCACTTCTGTGTCATTGATCTCTGATGCTTTGCAATATGTGTGCGCACTTGCCTCCTCAGTTTCCCAACTTTATCCACAATTTCTACCAGTACTTTCTCTGTTTGGTAACCTAACTGCTGCTTTCCTCTCGGCTTGTCATACCCACACTCTTTTCGTCATACCACCCACATTCATCCTCATCACATATTCCTTGAATCTCACCCCTTTCTTGCTACAAGCTGCAGAGGAATCCTTGATATAAGGCTTCTCCCCAGTGTGATAGAATAGAAGCAGCCAATTTGTAGGGTGCGTCATATGTGGTGGGCTGCGGACATGCCTTGTCTTCACCATATTGCACGCTCTGTGTGGTATGACACCGTCAATGGTTAACAATCGTTCTTGTCTCGACCAAGTTCATCTGGCCGACTCTCCGCTTTGCAAGGTGGAGATCATCAGCAGTAGTTGGTCCAGCGAATTCTGGCTTACTTCAAACGTGCCATTCTTGACAGACCTGTGCCTCAAATAATACCTTTGTTCCAAGATTATGCATAGTACTGGCAGGCGAGTTTACTCAAAGAAAGAAAAAAATTCTCGGTTACAAACATAAACATTTACTAAAGCGCAACATGATCACTAGAATACGAAATACTTTCTTCTCTCTTACAAACATATGATATCCTTTCGCCCCTTTCCTTTCCACCCTTCTTATGTTTAGGTACAGCTACTGGGATAGGCGTAGTTAGCGATACATGTCTGAAGTGTCGTTGATGTTACTTTTTCTTTTAGGGTCAAAGTAGCGGTGGCAAATAGATCCTTCTTCCGTTGTAGTTACCTTTATAATCAGGAAAAAAAATGGCTATCTACCATCTATAATAAAAGAAATTGCGAGAAGAAAAAAGTATGGAGTTTTTGGCTAGTAACGGAAAAGTCCTGGATTCCAGATACGAACCTCTCCACTACTTAAATTTTGAATAAAAATCATCAGCAAAGGGATACGAAGAAATCTGACATAGGAAGTCACCCTGGTTCTTCCAACGTCATTGTTCAAGAGGATGGAGGAGCGGACAGAGATCCAGGTGTAGGAGATCCATGGTGTAGGAGACTGCCCCTAAAAGGCGGAAGAATCAGCAACGATCACCGGCATGAGGATGTAGAAGGCAATGGAGGCCACTGCGCTAAGGACACGTAATGGGTATCCCTAGTACATGAGACCTGCAACTGAACAAGTGTCATGATGATCTCCCTGTAATCAAAAGATTTCGCAGCAGTCCCCCATCCAGATCTGCGGAAGAGGACTGCCGAGGGGAGATGACCATGAGAAAAATATTCAATGACCAATGAGAGGTTGACGTTCTAAGAGTCGGGGTGTGGAATGTCAGAAGTCGTAACATGGTAGTAAGCTAGAAAATCTGAAAATGGAAATACTAAGGCTCGATATAAATACAGTGGTTTTTAGTGAAGTGAACTGGAGAGAAGACAAGGATTTCTAGCCAGAGGAGTACAGGGTCATATCAACTGGACAGAAAATGATATACCGGAAGTAGGGTTCGTTGTGAATAGGACGATAGGCAAACAGTTCAGTATTAGTTTTGTTCTCCTCAGAATCGACAGCAAATCAACACCGACAACAATGGTGAGGTATACATGGAGATGTCGCAAGCCAAAGGAGAAGAGATAGGAATATTGAACGGGTAATACAGTGTGTAAAGGGAGACGAAAATCTACTAGTCATTGAGGACTGGAATGCGGTTGAATGGGAAGGAGCAGAAGAAAACTTTACGGGAGAATATGGGATTGGTAGCTCTGCCATAAATTTCTGCTAGCAACAGCCAATAAGTGCTTTCTTCAAATACCACAAGAGGACGAGATGTTCTTGGATAAGACCAGGAGATATGGGAAGAATCCAGTTAGAGCAAGGTCAGGAAAAGATCTCGAAATCAAATATTGGACTGTAAGGCGTACCAAGGAGCAGATACAGATGCAGATCACAATTTGGTAATGATAAAGAGTAGTCTGACATTTAAGAGACTAGGCACGAAGAATCAGTGCATAGCGTAGTATTCAGGTCAGTTGTAGAGGAAAGGACAGTTATAGAGGGAATTCATAGAAGCTGGAAAGAAACAGATAGGTACAAGGAAGGTCTCTGCCAAGAAGCCATGGTTAACACAAGAAATAGTTCAGTTGTTCGAAGAAAGAAGGAAGTACAAAAATATTCACGGAAATTTGGGGATACTGAAATACAAGACACTTAGGGCTGAAATAAATAGGAAAGGCATGGAAGCTAAGGATAAATGTTAATAAATCGAAAAATAAATGCTTGTCGGAAGAACTAACTCAGCAAACAAAGAGGTCGAAGCGATCTTCAGGGTAATTAAAAGCAAAGACGGTAACATAAAGAATGCAGTCGGAATACCACTGTTATGCAATAGCCTACAAGTGGGACAACTATCGCACAAGCATGTTGACAGCTCATGCATCCATGATGCTGACAGGAATAATAAAATAACAAATATGTAAAATAATGGGAAAGAAAATGAGGATCCGTTAGACGATGATCAGTTGGGCTTTAGCGTTCGACGATGTAAAATGACATAGCACGTTCGTAATTCTGAGAAATATGCGGTTGAGTTATAGGAAAAGACGAGTAGTATAGAGTATGTACAAAAACTATGAGGGAACAATAAGACTGGAAGAACAAGAAAGAAGTGAATAGGGTGTAAGACAATGATGTTATCTTTCGCCCCTACTCTTCGATCTGTACAATGGAGAACCAAATAAACGAAACGTTCAAGAGTGTGATTAAAGTTCTAGGTAAAAGGATATGAATGCTAATATTCGCTTATGACATTACTGTCTTCAGTGAAAGTGAAAAATGATTACAGGTGGTGTTAAATGGAATGAACAGTCTAACGTAATATGGAAATGATAAGCATTTCAGCACACACTCACAAAGTAGGTGGGAATAACAACGCATACATTCTACATATATCGACCAGATGCCGATTTGAAGATTGATTTGTGATATGGAGATGATGTCATACGTCTCGTTAGAAGGGGAAAAGTCTACCAGCACGTGTTGGAATACGACAGTGGTGGTATCATGGCATTTCAAAACTGCAGTTTATCGTTCCGCGATATTCCTGCTCGCAATGATCGGTACTTACCACAATCTATCAATCCGGACAGCACCTTGACACTACCTTGTTACTACCAGATGTTGCACTCTCTCCACAAAGTACATCTCTAAATAATCTACAATTTCAATTTCCCGTTTGTGTGTGTGTTGTCCTACTAAACTGTATAGTATATAAGTAAAATTTTGTTATTTGCTCTCTTCCTGCTCTTGCAGTAATAATGGCTAGAGTGTATTGTACACGGTGACTCAAAGGTAAGTTTCAATTCGAAAATGCACAAGCTCACGGAATAATGTAGGTAATGAATTAAAACATGGCAACATACTTGAAATGACACGGGTTTTCATTGAAACCAAAAACGACTGAAAAAAACGGACAACAGAGGACACTGGAGAGAAAAAAGTCAGTGACGCAGCATAGTCCTGAGAGATGCTTTCGTCTTTCTCCGATTTACTCTCAATCCACATTCTGTACTCATCAGACAGTTCATTTCATTCAGCTGATCATTTAATTCTTCCTTATTTTCGCTCTGGATGCCAATGTCATCAGCGAATCATATCATTGATAACCTTCCACTCTGACTTTTAATCCCACTCCTGAAACTTTCCTTTATCTACATCATTGCTTCTTTGATGTTCAAATTGGACCGTAGGGGCGAAAGACTACATCCCGGTCTCACACCCTTTTTAATCCGAGCACTCTTTCTTGGTCGTCCACTTATGTTATACCCTCTTGGCTTTTGTACACAATGTAAATTACCCGTCAGTACTTCCAACAATCATTTATTTTGCGATTTATTTATGTTTCTCCTCCAGTCATTTCATCTTAGCTTTCCTTTACTGCCTATCCATTTCATTCCTCACGGAATTGTATTTCTGCGTTCCTGAATTCCCCTGAATGTTTTTGCACCTCCTTCTTTCATTGCTCAACTGAAGTATTTCTTCTGTTACCCATGATTTCTTCGCAGTCACCTTCATTGTACCTATTTCTGTCTTTCCAACCTCTATGATTTCCCTTTTTAGAGATGACCATTGCGTGTACTGCCTACAAAGCTGTTCCTTGTTGCTGTAGATCTTTCTCCTCTCTCCTTCCTTGATCCAAGCCCATATTCTCCTGTGCTCCTTGCCCTACAACTGTATTCCAGTCCCCCCTCCCGCAGATCAGAATTCGGGGCTATTCCTTAATCATTTGCCAATGGAAAGGTTATCGTGGCACTCTTTTCAGTTACAGTTCACATGTCCTGTAAATACACATTACGTGTATTTAATGCAGTGATTTGCACTGCCTTCTGCACCCCAGTGCCGTTGATCACTGCTGATCCTTCCGCCTTTATGGGCCGCTTCCCACACCAAAGTAAAAAAAATGCCCAGTACCTCTGTCGACTCCTTCAACCGAATGAGGGTGTGCTGATTATTAATCAAAATTTAAGTGCTGCAGGTTTCGATCCCGAAACCTAGAATATCTTGATCAAGGACACTACCTCGAGGATATCTTGATCAAGGACACTATCTCGAGACCACGGGTGCAGGTAGACTTACCAGTCACTAAACTACACAACTTCTTTAAAATATTGCAGAAACTGGATGCAGAAGATTGTTCAGAAATTAAGTAGGAGAAAAAGACAGGATACCACATTGCAGATGGCAGATACATAGTCTTCAGGGCATGTTGTTGGCGCAAAACGATTTCTTTTTGAGAAACATGCTGAAGTACTGAAAAACTGGAACGAGGTCTACGAACGTGGCTATATCGAACAATTTAAGCACAGTACTAAGTAGGATTTGAACAAGTATACAGAAGTACTCAATCGTTGTCAAAAGGGCACATGGAGTTTGTTACAGAATTGACTGAACAGACCAAGAGGTACGTCACAGTTAAAATGACGAGAAATCTAATTATAACGAAAGATTAAGTTCTTCGACAAGAGACACGGTGGTTTGTAAGAGAAATCTTCGCAGTTGTAATCAACAGTATCTCCGAACACTACTGTCAGACAACTGTCCTTATCGAAACTAATATCACTAGTATAACGAAGATAAGTAAGGGCTAAGATACAGATGAGTGAAGAATTTGTAATGTGTGAAGATATTGAGCTAGACATTACATTATAGTTGAAGGAAGTAGCACATCTACAGAGGTTGTCACTACAGCGCTCAGATTGCAGTAACCAATCTCACAGCTAGATGAAACCAGCAAATTAATGAGTTAAGCGAGATGAAATCTTCAATGCTCCCTCAGAATTGGGTACTGTCTGTTGGTTCATGGCATACACGGAAGCAACGAGCCACAAGAATTATTCTATAATTTCTATATTTATTCTATAATTTTATTCTATAATTTCACATAATCATACATATATGGATAAATATAATCTTTGATGACAATTTTTGTTTGTTGTAAAGCGTATTTTAGTCATACTGTAACTATACTTTCTTGCATAAAACCAATCAGTCTAATGTCGGATGTAATCCTGGAATATAGGTTCCACACTACATCCAACTTATATGGCAAACGATCATAGAGTGTTACCAGTAACAAGGATTTAAGCATGTAACTTGCAAAAACAATTCGTATGTTACAGTTGGGAAGAAATTAATATGAAGAGATTATTATCATCACCGTAAACCGTTTCATCTCCATTCACGGTAATGCTTTCCTTTAGATTTCTTTACGCATTATGATTTTCAGCTATTTCCATCCGTGTTGGTTATAGATTTTTTCAAAGGTTGCTGGCTCCATATACAGCCCGATTCTCACTGTAAAGTGGCACCTCCAACAATGCGAAACTCCCACTGTCCCCACAGGATACACTACCCAATTAACAGCCTTATCACCTGATGTAACAGAAATACGTTATTGCTTTCCAAGTAGGTGCTACTTATGAAATCATCTTTAAATGTACCAAAACATCTCAGATAGATGCTATTGGCATTTTCCTTTCAGGCAAATTGTTTGTTACAGTTGCTTAATGAAATTAAGTCTTTCTTTCAAGTTTGGCATTCGTGTTACATAAAAGAGCAAAGCAACTGATTTTTGAAACGACGCTACCCATTGTCTCCACATCTGCATAGAGAAAATCCTTTAAGTGTGGTAGCTATTCTTCCATACGTGCGTGACAGTTAACAAAGGTCGTCTCACATTCCTTCAAATCAGTTGTTGATTATCAAATTTTTGTGGAAATCAGATGTAAATTTTGAGAAGCTATAAGTCATAGCATTTTGCCACAGAAAACTCACACCACTAGTGTCACGAATCACAGCTTCTAGGATACATTATGGAATTTCATAAGCCAGCTATGCTTGTGCTCTCGGGCCGAAATTCCTATGTAGGAACTAGATTCATTTCCAACCTTTGAATTTCTTGTACTAAGCTTTCTTACAGACAAGCAAATGAAGAAAATATTAGAAAAATTGGATGACTTATTCAAGTCAACGAGCTTCAGAAACAGATCAAGTCAATAACACGTTGGTCCAACTCTGAGCCCAGAAGTAAGTTATGCACGCACCGACAGACTGTGTTGTTGGATGTCTGCCTGAGGGATATCGTGCCATATTCTGTCCAATTGGGGCGCTGGATCGTCAGACTACTGAGATGGTTGGAAAGCCCTGTCCGTAATGTTCTAAACGTTCTCAGTGGGGTAAGATTCGTTAACTTTTCAGGCCAAGGTAGGGTTTGGCAAGGATGAAGACCCTCACCATTATCCTGTAAAACTGTAAGCCCAGGATGGCTTCCCATGACGGGCAACCAAACTGAGTGTAGAATATCGTCGACGCACCTCTGACCTGTGAGGGAGCCGCGAATGAAATGAAACGACTCTGGAGACCATCACTTATGGTTATCTGGCCGTATGGCGTGAGATCGATTGGTATCCCATCGCTGTCTGAAGCGCCTCCAAGCAAGTCTTCGCCTGTCCTCGGGGCTCAGTTCGAAGCGGGCCTCATCACTCAAGAAAATTATATTCCCGTCAATAAGATTCCATGCCGAATGTACCTGACACCACAGCATTCGGGCTTGTTGGTCTAACGAAGTCCATGGTGGTCGGTGCAAGGGGATCCGTGAGCTCATTCCCCTTTTTGCGAGTAGCCTGTTAATGGTTCCTGTGGCCACTGAAGCACCGGTTGCTTGTTGTATCGACGATAATGACGAATCCGGGGCTTTGAGTGTCTCGGTCTTCATGTTCCATCGTCTCTTTTGGTCAACCGTTTCCTTCTTGACGCACTGCCTGCCAATATCGTCGAATAGTGGCATCGCGCCTACTCAAATGTCAAGCGATTCGCCGATTACTCTGACGAAACCAGAAGGCCTCTCCCAGATGCTCATGTCTGCGTACATCGTTCACGTGCTGTCTGTGAAGCATGGTTAATGTCCAACTCAGCACACGGAATGAAATTTTGCAATGACATTATGCCGTGGTATCAACTAGTTTTTGCCAACAGCACGATGGAATTGCACTGCAACGTCACACATTCATGCACCAGTTGCCAAAGTTTACAATATTGCATATTCCGTCGATATCAGTGTGAATATCAATTGCTGACCAATTTGTATAACTCCTTCGTCCTGAACTACTGGTCAATACACATCGAATACAGACAATAGTTACTACTAAGAGAATTACTAACTCAGTTGACATTCACATTATTGGACAAATATCGCTTCAGAAGTCTTGAGATTAAATACACTGAGGAGTCAAAGGAACTGGTACACCTGCCCGATATCTTGTAGGGCCCTCGCGAACACGCAGAAGTGCTGCATACGACGTGGCATGGACTCGACTAATTTCTGAAGTAGTGCTGGAGGGATCTGACACCATGAATCCTGAAGGCCTGTCCATAAATCCGTAAGAGTACGAGGAGCTGAAGATCACTTCTGAAAAGCACGTTGCAAGCATTCCAAATATGTTCAACAATATTCATGTCTGGGACTTTTCGCAGCTAGCAGAAAAGTTTAATCTTAGAAGAGTGTTCCTGGAGCCATGCTGTAGCAATTCTGAACGTGTGAGGGGTCGCATTGTCCTGCTGGAATAGCCCAAGTCCGTCGGAATACACAATGGACATGAATGGATGCAGGTGATCACCTGGATTCTCATATACGTGTCACTTGTCAGAGTCGTATCTAGACGAATCAGGGTTCCCATATCACTCCTACTGTCCATGACCCACACCATTACAGAGGCTCAAGCACTTGAACAGGCCCCTGCTGACATGCGGTGTCCATAAATTCATGAGGGTATCTCCATATCCGTAGACGTCCATCTGCTCGATTCAATTTGAAACTAGCCTTGTCCGACCAGGCATCATGTTTCCCGTCACAACAGTCCAATGTCGGTGTTGACTGGACCAAGCGAGGCGTAAAGCTTTGTCTCGTGCAGTCATGAAGGGTACAGAAGTGGGCCTTTGGTTCTGAAAGATCGTATCGGTGATGTTTGGTTGAATGGTTCACACACTGACACTGGTTGACAGCCCAGCCTTGAAATTTGCAGCAGTTTGCGGAAGGGTTGCACTTCTGTCACGTTGAACGATTCTCTTCAGTCGTGGTTGGTGCAGTTCTTGCAGGAACTTTTTGCGGCCGCAGCGATGTTGGAAATCTGATGTTTAACCGGTTAAATAACGAAATTTAGTTTTCATAGCATACCGTTTAACAGGAAAAAACACACACACAAACTCCTGACTGAAATTGTAAATGATTTGGAGATGTACGGAGTGGAAAATTTTGTAGACAGAGTGCAACCTCTGGTATTAACAATTCCTCAGTCCAGCTGGTCATCGAGTCGAACAGAACTTGAATGACAGATACGGTTACGTCATTCTATGCTGCTTCAACTACACGGACAGAAAACAAAATCGCAGCGGCGAAAAATAATTAATGTAGAGAATGAAATTTTGAGAATGCATTTGTCTACGAAAATTATTTAATTGGTTAACAATGCAAGCTCTTCGAATAAGCTAAGCATCAGATAAGACACAAAACAAGAGAAAATATGGTTCATTAATAAACGGTGTAACCGCCAGAATGTCGAATGCAAGCATACAAACGTGCATGCATTGTGTTGTTCAGGGGGCGGATGTCAGTTTGTGGAATGGAGTTCTATGCCAGTCGGTCAGTAGAGGGATGCTTAATGCTGTTTGTGGATGTCGCTGGAGTTGTCGTCCGATGACGTCCCATATGTGCTCGATTGGAGACAGATCTGATGATACACCAGGCTAAGGCAATATGTCAATCATGTAGAGAATATTGGGTTACAACAGTGATATGTGGACGAGCGTTGCCCCTTTGGAAAATATCCACTGGAATGCTGTTCATGAATAGCAGTACAACAGGTAAACCAGACTATACGGACGAATTTGCAGTGACGATGTGTGGGATAATCACGACAGACCTCCTGTTGCCATATGAAATGGCACTCCACCCCAGACCATACCTCCAGGTGTAGGTCCAGTGCGTGTAAGGCACAGATAGGCAGCTTGCAGGCCCTCAGCTGTCCTCCTACTAGCCAACACGTGGCCATCACTCGCACTTCACTCTGCCCGACAACGAGTTCTCGCTTGACACGTCAGAAATCGCACACGGCGCTAGTCTGAGGCCAATGGAATGCATGCAAAAGGACGTCTGGCTCGGAGCTGTCATTGAAGTAATCGCTTTATAGCAGTTCGTGGTGTAATAGTGGTGCCAACTGCTACTCAGATTTCTGCTACAGATGTAGTACGAAGCGCCATAGCCATACGACCAACAAGATGGTCTTTCGTCACGGTAGTGGCAACTTAGCGAGCGGAACCCCGTCATCTTGGGAGCGTATACTGTCGCGACCACCGCTGCCAGTAATCACGTACAGTGGCTACATTACTGCCAAGTCATTCTGTAGTATCGCAGAAGGATCATTAAGCTTCTCGTAGCCCTATTTCACGACCTCGTTCATACTCTGTGAGGTGTTGATAATGGCGTCTTTGTTGCCTTACAGACATTGTTGACGAACATCAACGCTCGACGTCCAATCTCAAACGTAACGAATGTTCACGACCACTACAGCTTGCAATTAAAGCAAACCTGATTCGCATCGTTATAGTGGAGCTACTGGAGCTACTAGTATGGAACTGGCGTGAAATATGGATAGACAGCATTTGTCAAATGAAGAAGCATGCATGTCTCAAAAATAATTCTTGATATTGCAATTTCTTTGCGTCAGTATATATGTCAGAGTTTATCTATTGTAGTTACTTGCTGTCTCAGTACCGCGTGACCAGATTGACATCTTGAAAATGCGCTGGTCAGAGAAGCAGTCGAACACCACCTGTAATGACAGCAACATTCAGTGTTGTCTTATGTTGTTAAAAAATAGCGTCATGGAGTCCTCAGAGGCAGAGAAATGGTACTAGCCTTAACACGTTAGTAATGTCATGCTTGCTGTCAAAATTATAAGCCACGCAAAGCACAAGTCATCGTGTTCTCTGCCCAGAGATACTCCATACCATTACGCCAGGTGTTTGGGACTGTATGACGATGTCGAATGCAATCTATCAAAATCAATCAACATTCGTTCTCCTTGGTGTCTACGTACACAGATATGACTAAATTGATGCTTTCGTCACAACTGGAACTCTCCATAAGAGTGACGTGGTGTCTACCCTCTGTCCGGTGCTGATGTTGAGTGCCGATGTCGGCGTACATCTCGTTTCTGCCACGTCATTGGAAGCCGCAACAATGGTCGCCTTGCTGCCAGGCACTAGTGCTGGGAGTATTAACACCTGCCGTGCTCTTTACGAGCCTATTTATCGTCTCAAGCTGCGAGACGTAGCTGCACTGTCTTACACGGTCGACCAAACGATGTGCTTGTCCATTCGTGAGGTAGTAGTGTGAAGCCGTTTATGTTATGCAATGCGTTCGGCGCGTCTCTCCTGAGCCCACAGATTACATATTTGCATGACAGTCGTGGATTCCCGATCATTGCGAGCAGAAATATCGCTTAACGACAAACTGCAGTTTGAAAAGCCATAATCCCGCCACTGTCGAATTAAAACACATACTCATAGACTTTTCCCCTTGTTACGAGAGGTATGACGTCATCTCCCTATAAATAATCAAACTTCAATTCCGGTATTTGACTGAGAATCCCTCTGTGTAATCTGTACTTATATGTACAATCTATGCATTGTTACCCCGACCTACTTTGTGAGTATCTGCTAAAATGCTTATTATTTGCATATGCAGTTACGTTCACTGTCCAGTCTTGTTAATGTGATCATCTGTCAAAGGCTTAAGTAACCAAATTTTGTGGCATGCACCAGTGTGAGACAATCGAGCAGAGATCCAATGAGGTTGTGGAAGGAACCGACAAGGATGTGCAGCAAGGCTAACTCCATTGTCATGACCAGCTGCGCTAGGTCTCTCGGTTGATCCGTTGTGAATACTACCTGACAGACTAGGTTTCATAGATTCTCGACTGGCAATAAATCCAGGGCTTGTTCTCTTCAGACCACGCACGCACACTGTGAGATGTATGACACATTGCATTGTCCTGCTCGTAGGTATTCCGTATTTCTAGATTTCCAGAATGCTTTTGACATCGTTCCTCACAAGCGACTTCTAATCAAGCTGCGGAGCTATGGGGTATCGTCTCAGTTGTGCGACTGGATTCGTGATTTCCTGTCAGGAAGGTCGCAGTTCGTGGTAATAGACGGCAAATCATCGAGTAAAACTGAAGTGATATCAGGTGTTCCCCAGGGAAGCGTCCTGGGACCTCTACTGTTCCTGATCTATATAAATGACCTGGGTGACAATCTGAGCAGTTCTCTTAGACTGTTCGCAGATGATGCTGTAATTTACCGTCTAGTAAGGTCATCCGAAGACCTGTATCAGCTGCAAAGCGATTTAGAAAAGATTGCTGTATGGTGTGTGAGGTGGCAGTTGACGCTAAATAACGAAAAGTGTGAGATGATCCACATGAGTTCCAAAAGAAATCCGTTGGAATTCGATTACTCGATAAATAGTACAATTCTCAAGGCTGTCAATTCAACTAAGTACCTGGGTGTTAAAATTACGAACAACTTCAGTTGGAAGGACCACATAGATAACATTGTCGGGAAGGCGAGCCAAAGGTTGCGTTTCATTGGCAGGACACTTAGAAGATGCAACAAGTCCACTAAAGAGACAGCTTACACTACACTCGTTCGTCCTCTGTTAGAATATTGCTGCGCGGTGTGGGATCCTTACCAGGTGGGATTGACGGAGGACATCGAAAGGGTGCAAAAAAGGGCAGCTCGTTTTGTATTATCGCGTTATAGGGGAGAGAGTGTGGCAGATATGATACACGAGTTGGGATGGAAGTCATTACAGCATAGACGTTTTTCGTCGCGGCGAGACCTTTTTACGAAATTTCAGTCACCAACTTTCTCTTCGGAATGCGAAAATATTTTGTTGAGCCCAACCTACATAGGTAGGAATGATCATCAAAATGAAATAAGAGAAATCAGAGCTCGAACAGAAAGGTTTAGGTGTTCGTTTTTCCCGCTCGCTGTTCGGGAGTGGAATTGTAGAGTGATATTCTGATTGTGGTTCGATGAACCCTCTGCCAAGCACTTAAATGTGAATTGCAGAGTAGTCATGTGGATGTGGGTGGATGTAGGTGCTATTGTGCGAAGGAAAAACAAAATGCATGTAGAGGTGCACATGCAGGACAAGGATGTATGCATTTTTGAGATGAGCAATGCAGCATTCCAGTATGAAGAGTTCACTTAGGGAATGCCACGAAAATATTCCTCAGAACATAACGCTCCCTCACCAGGCCGTGACCCTTCGCTTTCAGACATTTTTCACGCCATAATATCCAACGGCCATCTGTCCGCTGCAGCATGAAACACGATCATCTGAAAAGGCTACCTGTCACCATTCCAGTTGCGGTACTGGCGTGCAGATTCTAGTCTTCCTCGCATTGAAGAGGAGTCAGCATGAGTCCATATGGTCGTTGAGAAGACGCTGTTGGTTGCCAATGATTCATATAGGCTGTCAGTCGCACGAGAGCTGTATGTCTATTTGCCGGTACACACCACAGCCTTTGGTCATCCTTGTCATCTACGCTGCCGTCTGACATCTGTGCATGGCTACTGCGAGCTGATGTCGAGCATAGACGGTGATAACACACATATAATTGCATCGAAGAGAGCGTATATGATGTGGCTAATGCACTATACCCATCGCTACTAAATATACACTATCCAATAAAAAGTGTCTGGACAGTTATCAGTAGACTAACATGTGGGGTCTTGACCTCTTCACATATTGATCTCTACTTTCAATGAGGTATCTGTATGTCTGTCGAAGAATGGCAGCCCGTTCTTCCAGAAGAGCCGAAACGGATCACTGGTCACGAAAGTCCATTTCAGGAATGATACTGGCTTGTGATATGGTGCATCGTCTGCAAACTGATCCTTGACTGTTCACAATAAAACGTGCTGTAAAGTGTGTTCGCATGATATCTGATTCAGCCTCTTCCTAAGCGTAATATGAGTACCACACTTTAACCATTAATAATTCCATCATACTATAACACCATCACCTCCGCGCTTCACTGTTGACACGACACATGACGGCAGGTAACTTCGTCCAAGCTTCAGCTAAATACAATTCTTCCAACGGATTTCCACGGAGTATAGTGTGCCTCATCAGTCCAGACCACCTGTTTCCGGTCGTCCACTTTCCAGTAGCGTCGCTCTCTATTGCATCTCAGATGAGGTGCTGCTCGACCACTACATCCCATTCTTTTTAATTCCCTACTGGCAGTCAGTGCGCTAGCAGGACTGCTTGAAGAGCTACTGAACTCACATGCGATTTCAGCCACTCTTGGAGTGCTTGCCGTTCCCTGCCTGTTAGTACGTCAGGTCTGCCTGGTCTCAGTTCGTTTGTTGTTATTCCTTCGCGTTTACACTTCACCCATCACATCGCATTGAGACCATTTGAGCGCTTTATTAGGGTGTAAATGTTACTAAGGGAATCGTTACTCCTAGTCCAAAGCTGAAGTGACTGAGCCGTCCTGATCGACTGTTTCTGCTGTTACTGCTTTTCTATTGACAAAAGAGTACCCCTGCCTTCTTTTGTAGTGACAGGTCCGTCTCTAGTGACAACTATTGGTCATTTCTCCATTTCATAAGGGTGTCCGAATGCTTTTGTAGAGATAGTATATCTCGTCCGTGATGGGGTGTAATATATAACTGTGAGAAATCAAGAAACAATTGCCTTCAGGGGACATATCCAGTTATGTTCTGTCCCCATAAAATCTTCTGGGAAACATGTTTATTTTGTCTAGGAAGACATCCAAAGAGAGAACATTAAAGTTGTGATTTAATTTCTTGTCGACCGCCAGGTCACTACTAACAAATCTATGATAGGGCTCGCAGGAGCTATGGAATTTAACGAGTCCTATTGACAAGCACTCTCACAGCATTTGCCTTCTGAGTGTCAGGGATCCACTCATAACGAAAAGGTGACGGACATAAACTGATTTGAACTCCGGCCTCCTTAATATGGGTTTCGTATCTTCATTATTATTTTCTCCCTTTCATGGCTACCTCGCGTAAGAGCATCGAGTTGTTCTTTTGTCAAGAATGTGAATCCATATATACAACATCGTTGAGGTTTTTTACAGCTTAAGGTGTGCGTCATGAAACCATCTCCATTGGTATACGCCATCAAGATCTAGATATCTTATTAATGATGGCTAGTTTAGATGTCAATAGCAATTTAATTTCGGGCCTAAGTTGTGAAAGGGAAGAATCACGTGCAACTGTACACAAGTTACAGGAGTGTAACACTGTATAAATAATATCAACTACAGGGTGTTTCACAAGTTATCCTACACACTTCAACAGCTTGTAGAAGGGGCTTAGGAAATCTAGTTTTACATAGGAATCCATGTCAGGAAACGGTTGATTCCCATGTTAGAAGGAAAATAACAGCTACACAGTCCACGTCATCAGAGTTCTCACTGCTTTATTGTGGCCCCACCACGAATTCCTTTCCATCTCAGAGTAGCACCTGCATCCTACGTGCAGAGCTATTTCCTAGGTGTATGCCAGTCTCTTACTTTCTGTCTTCCTGTACATTTTTTACCCTCTACAGCTCGCTATAGTACTGTTGACTCCTTTTAACACATACAGTAATACTTTTCGCTTTCACTGAAGTCAGCAAGTCTTATCATTGTCATTTAATCCCGTTCTTGAACCTACTTTCTATTTCCGTCATTGCTTCTTCGTTGTACAGATCGGAAACTAGTGGCGAAAAACTACATCCTGCCTTACACCAATTATACAGTAATTTGTGTACTTCTTTCTTGGTCTTCCAGTCTTATTGTTCCCTCATAGTTTTTGTACATACTGTATAGTACACGTCTTTTCCAATAATTCACCAGTATTGTTCTCAGAATTTCGAACATTTTGTACCATGTTACAATGTCGCACGCTTTTCTCAGGTCAACAGATCCTGTGAACGTGTCTTGATTTTTCTTCAGCCTTGCTGCCATTATCAACTGCAACATCAGAACTGCCTCTCAGGTTTCTTTGCCATTCCTAAACCCAAACCTAAACCCAGCTTTGTTTGATGCATGAGCTGTTCGATAATTCTCTCACGTGTAGACTCTTGCTTAACAGTGATATTCCGACTGCGTTCTTAATGTTACAGTCTTTGCTTTTAATTTCCCTGAACGTCGTTTCGGCCTCTCTTTTTGCTGTGTCAGTTCTTATGACAGTCATTTGTTTGTCAATTTCTTCACATTTATCCTTAGCTTCCATGCATTACCTACTCATGTCATCCCTAAGTGACTTGTATTTCAGTATCCCCGAATTTCCGTGAATATTTTTGTACTTCCTTCTTAAGTCGGTCAAGTGAACTATTTCCGTAATAGCCATAGCTTCTTCGCAGTTACCTTCCTTGTACGTAAGTTTTTCTTTCCACCATCTGTGATTTCCCCCTACAACTGTTCTTACCTCTATAACTGAACTGACTACTGAGCTATGAATTGATTTTTTCTGGCTAGTCCCTTAAACTTCAGCCTACTCTTCACCTTTACTGAATTGTGATCTGGATCTTTATCTGCTCATTGGTACGACTTACAGGCCAATATTTGATTTCTGTATCTTCGCCTAACCATGTTCTGGTTGGAGTCTTCCTATATACATTCCTGGAAATGGAAAAAAGAACACATTGACACCGGTGTGTCAGACCAACCATACTTGCTCCGGACACTGCGAGAGGGCTGTACAAGCAATGATCACACGCACGGCACAGCGGACACACCAGGAACCACGGTGTTGGCCGTCGAATGGCGCTAGCTGCGCAGCATTTGTGCACCGCCGCCGTCAGTGTCAGCCAGTTTGCCGTGGAATACGGAGCTCCATCGCAGTCTTTAACACTGGTAGCATGCCGCGACAGCGTGGACGTGAACCGTATGTGCAGTTGACGGACTTTGAGCGAGGGCGTATAGTGGGCATGCGGGAGGCCAGGTGGACGTACCGCCGAATTGCTCAACACGTGGGGCGTGAGGTCTCCACAGTACATCGATGTTGTCGCCAGTGGTTGGCGGAAGGTGCACGTGTCCGTCGACCTGGGACCGGACCGCAGCGACGCACGGATGCACGCCAAGACCGTAGGATCCTACGCAGTGCCGTAGGGGACCGCACGGCCACTTCCCAGCAAATTAGGGACACTGTTGCTCCTGGGGTATCGGCGAGGACCATTCGCAACCGTCTCCATGAAGCTGGGCTACGGTCCCGCACACCGTTAGGCCGTCTTCCGCTCACGCCCTAACATCGTGCAGCCCGCCTCCAGTGGTGTCGCGACAGGCGTGAATGGAGGGACTAATGGAGACGTGTAGTCTTCAGCGATGAGAGTCGCTTCTGCCTTGGTGCCAATGATGGTCGTAGGCGTGTTTGGCGCCGTGCAGGTGAGCGCCACAATCAGGACTGCATACGACCAAGGCACACAGGGCCAACACCCGGCATCATGGTGTGGGGAGCGATCTCCTACACTGGCCGTACACCTCTGGTGATCGTCGAGGGGACACTGAATAGTGCACGGTACATCCAAACCGTCATCGAACCCATCGTTCTACCATCCCTAGACCGGCAACGGAACTTGCTGTTCCAACAGGACAGTGCATGTCCGCATGTATCTCGTGCCACCCAACGTGCTCTAGAAGGTGTAAGTCAACTACCCTGGCCAGCAAGATCTCCGGATCTGTCCCCCATTGAGCATGTTTGGGACTGGATGAAGCGTCGTCTCACGCGGTCTGCACGTCCAGCACGAACGCTGGTCCAACTGAGGCGCCAGGTGGAAATGGCATGGCAAGCCGTTCCACAGGACTACATCCAGCATCTCTACGATCGTCTCCATGGGAGAATAGCAGCCTGCATTGTTGCGAAAGGTGGATATACACTGTACTAGTGCCGACATTGTGCATGTTCTGTTGCCTGTGTCTATATGCCTGTGGTTCTGTCAGTGTGATCATGTGATGTATCTGACCGCAGGAATGTGTCAATAAAGTTTCCCCTTCCTGGGACAATGAATTCACGATGTTCTTATTTCAATTTCCAGGAGTGTATATGGGTCCTGTCTTAATATATCACCTTCTCTTGTGATTCTTGAAGAAAGAATTTGCAATTGCTAGCCGAAATGTAGTGTAGAACTAAATTATTTATTCTCCTCTATCATTCAGTTACCAGACCCATATTCTCCCGTAACGTTTGCTTCTGACCCTTTCCCTTTAACCGCATTCTTATCTTCAATGAATATTAGATTTTCATCTCCTTTTAAGTACTGAATGACGAGTTCAATTCTCTCATACAGATTTCCTATCTTTTCTCCTTCAGCTTACTGCATCTCCATGTGTACCTGAACGTTGTCGTAGGTGTGATTTGCTGTCAATTCTGATGAGAACGACCCTATCACTTCACTGTTCACATTAACACACTCTTTGCTTATCTTCCTACTCACCGTAAGTCCTACTTCCGATACATCATTTTCTGTTGCAGTTGATAATACCCTATGCTCGTCTGACCAGAAATCTTTGTCTTCTTTCCGTTTCACTTCATTGAATACGACTGGGTCTAGTCTGTGCATTAGAATTTCCCTTCTCAGATTTTCTAGCTTTCTTATCATGTTCAGACTTCTGACATTTCGCACCCCGACTTTTAGAACCTTTCATCGGTTATTCGATCTTTTTCTCATTCTCACCTCCCCCTTGGCACTCCTCTCCTGGGGATCTGGATGGGGAACTGTTCTTGAATCCTTTGTCTATGGAGAGATCATGATGACACTTGTTCAAGTACAGTTCTCATGTAATATCGATACACGTTATGTGTGTTTAATGCAGTGGTTTCCATTGCCTTCTACATCTTCATGCCGCTGATCATTGCTGATTCTTCCACCTTTTAGGGGTAGTTTCCTACACTATGGGGCAAGAGAGTGCCCTGGATCTCTTTTCTCTTCTCCTCCCCCTTTGACAATGACGCTGGAAGGACGAGGGTGTCTTCTTATGCCAGAAGTGTTCGGCTGCCATTTCTGATGACTTTTATTCAAAATTTAAGTAGTGAGGAGTTTCACGCCTGGAACCCAGGACGTTTTGGTCAATAATGAAAGCTCTATACTTTCTTCTTCTCACTGTTTTGTTTAATACAGATTGCAGCTAGTCCTCCTTCTTTTCCTGATTATAATGGTACTACATGGTGGAAGGATCTATTTGCCACCGCCACTTTGACAATAAAAGATAAAGTAACATATACGCCACTTCAGACATGTACTCCTAACGACACCTCTCCCAATAGCTCTACCTAAACATAACAAAGGTGGTAAGGAAATGGGTGAGAGGCATTTTTTTCTTATACTGATGATGTTGCGTTTTTTTGTTTGTTTATGTATGTATCAGAGGAGATTTTATTGTCTTATTAAGTATCATGTTGCTTCTTTTCAGTGAGAAATCCATGACCCTCTTCGCGAAAATAAAGGAGCATCATAGTATTTTACATCGAAAAATGGGGCATCTGACGAGATCAACTGCTTTTTCCATTGACATTCCAGATAGGCGGCTGGTTGTGGGAAGCACTCCAGAGGAAGTTGGGAAAGTTCTGCCTGTGTAATGTCTTGCGTCCGCAATTGAGTTGTTAAACTCAGGAAGGACTGGTCAAAACCGAGAATGATGTTGAAAAACTGAGAATATTTTGCACTGCACCAGCGATCAATGACGGAGGCAGGAAAACGACAGAGAGCTACCAATGTAGCGGACAAAATGATACGGAAGATCTCGGAAGAAGGGCGGAAGAGAAGGATGAAGAGGTTCTGGGGCAGAAGTACAAAACGCAGTCCACGAGGGTAGAACCGAGAGGGGAAGAAGAACTGTTCTCACGCTCTAATGCGCGAAGACAGCCTGACTACAAGCTTGAAATGGATAAACTTGGGGTAGACATTCTGGCATTTCCTTACCACATAAACTACATCAGCATTCATCATTACGGAAAACATGGAGGACATATGTCTCTTTGTCTGTCCAGGGTTTTTAACCACAGTCTTTCCGAAGGAGGGTCCAGTCCTGAACCATTGCAGAACCTTACTTCCTTTAAGAGTTTCAGAATGCCTACCCAACAAATTGCATTGGTGATTTACTTCAAATATATGCCTCTACAAGGCTGCTACAGCTATATTAGTTGTTTAAATCGTTCAGACCGCTGTACCGGACCATATACATTCTTCATGAAATCCCATTTGTTAGATAACGTTGTATGTCACCCCCGCTATCACATGAATATTTTCTTTTTCGACGAAATTTCGTGAACCCTCAGCTAACAGCTACGTCATGACTTGTTGGTTCATTATTTCACTGAAACAGACATCTAGGAATAAGTGGGTGTCGATGAAAAGCTGAGCGACAATTAGATATTTAGTTCGTCGCAGCTGTAATCTGTGACCTTGTGATACAACCAGATCCTCTACTGTCGCATTTGGACTGCAGTCTCTGCACAGTCCCTTTATTAAAGAGTCACGGAATCACGAGTACTCCACATCAGGCGATGGCGAGCCTTATAAAAGCTCTGCAGCCCATGTTACCCTCAGCACTTCCATCACCATGAGGGCGACAGTGGCAGCTCTTCTCCTGTGTCTTGTGGTGAGTAGTAAGGACTGAGGCTTTATCGAAATTTGTGCTCCACGTATCTTTATTGGTACTTACTTCTACATACACTTAAAACACTGAATGCTCCAAAATGTGCTACAATTTTCTGCCTGTAACATGCAATTCTCGAATCTAAGGGCTGGAAAGTGTTTGCAACTTCGTCGTTTCTATAAGCAACTTCATATTAAGTTCCACACGTACAAATGAAAAGAACTGTGAGACTGAACCAAATTCATCAACTTCGTGTGAATCGTTTATGAACTATACATGCAGTAAATGATCTGCATCCTCCTTCTTACTGGTTCAATATTTGCGATGGTAACAGCTGAAATCCGTGTCTGAGCATCCACACATTAACACTGGCGGATTTCAAAAATCGTAAGACATCAGCCCAAAAAGTTTCGAGAATGTATTAGTACAAAGTTCAGAAAAAGTAAGATGGTGGTTTTAACGCTTAAGGTATCCTACCTACCCCTCCACGCTCCCCTACTTGATTACAAGGCAAAGAACATGAAGACACCCACGAGTAACTGTAAGCCAGATCTGTCTTTGACATGTTCAACTGGTGTGTCCCATTGGTATGAAATTCGGTTATGTCGTCTAAGCGTTAACAGTTCACGATAATTTCTGCACTTAGTCATTCTGCAGTGGCTTCGATTTCATAACACAAAATCTCATCACCCGTGATGATTTGGTCGAGAAAAGAATTGTCCACGTGTTTCATTTCAAGTTAGTCACGTCATGTTCCCAGCCATCGTTGCTTTCGTTGAGGAGTCAAGATGAATGGGACAAACCTTTTCTGGGATGGTGTTCCACATTTGTTGCATTTGGTCGATCAATACAAATATCTGATGATACAGTCCTAATGGTCACAAGTCATGATTTCTGCGATTCATTGTCTTTGTTTCAAAACTACATTAGCAGAATCGTATTCGTTCAGAAGGAATACCAGTCAATTTCCATCTACATATATGATGTAGTTTACAATATGACATTCTACTACAGGTATCAGCATGCCGCAGCCAAGAGACTCCACCTGGCCCTCCTGGACCAACTGAGGGGCCACAACCAACTGGTCCACCAGGTCCACCAACTGGAGGTCCTGATCCAACTGGTCAACCAACTGGGGGTCCTGAACCAACTGGACCACCAGGTCCACCAACTGGAGGTCCTGAACCAACTGGAGAGCCCCAACCAACTGGAGGGCCACAACCAACTGGTGGCCCTGAACCAACTGGTGAACCTCAGCCTACTGGAGGGCCTCAACCTACTGGACCACCAGGACCAGCTGGCAGTTTTTAGCCTGGTGTTTTCAAGTGATGCAAGATTAGCGCACCTGGAAACGTTATATGATTTCAGCTTTTTGACTTTAACTGTATTAATTGATGGAAGTGTTCTTATGTCTCATAAAAATCAGTTCTGATTAAACCAGCAATGAAAAAGCTACACAAGAGATTTATTTACTGTGTACTGTAAAAGCAGCCAGTTCTCCAACAATATGATATCAATATGTAAAAATCATTACAGGAGTTACTATCGGTTCATACTTCATCCAATTCTTTAGCACTTGATTTGCAGTTCCAAAAGATGCTGTACGTTGCCAAAGGAGTACGTGTTACCGACTACGTGCTCTTCATAAATTGATATGAGTACATATCATATTTACAGGAGTAGATGACTCTGCTCAGTATTATTTTAGGGTACCATCACCAATAAAATAGAAGTCACAAAACTTAATCATACAGATCTGACCATACCGTTAAATTCGAATCAGAATACTACAACATTAATTGTAAAAGATAAAATAGGAAAGATAATGAACTGCGAGTCACTAAGGAAATATCGAGCAGATACATCTTCTTTACAGTGGAAAAATTCATGAAGGCTCTCTAAGCAATATGCACCTCTAAGTAATACTCAGCCATCGATTTCAAATTGGGTAAACTGAAATATTTTTGAAAGGCTAAAGAAGAACTTTGTGATTGCTGATTAAATTTCAGTAAGAAATTCCTGATCCATAACGTTTCAATTATTCAAGGATGGTTATCCAAAAATTCCGAACTTGCCTTTCGTGATGTATATGAGAATGTACTACTGCCCTTTTGCATGTAGGGGTAAGATATTAGCACTACATAAACTTAACGCGTGTCCACATACTTAAGGCTCATTTTTTGTCGCATAGCATACTTTAATGTGACGTGGAAGGGTCCATGCTTACGCACAAGAAATACATTATTATACTGCACTCTGTTAGGAGAGACAAACCCTGCTATACGAGCCATTTCAAAATAATGGACATTTTATATTGTGCTCCGTGACCTGTAATGATAATGTTTGCATTGAGAGATGATGGGTTTGTTTGACGCACGTTCTCAAAAGAAATTCAACGCAATGGTAATTATTCTTCAGATAATCCTTTTCAATGTCCTTTTTTGTAAGTAGAAAAATTAAAACAATGATAAAATGCATCAGTTGACAGGCAGTAGAAATACCAGAAACTGTATGTCATTATCGCTAGTAGTAAACTAAAAAGTGTTCCTTATATAGCGAAAGAGAATATTTGGGAAATGATGTTTGAATTTTTAACAACAGTTCATGAATACTTTGCCTGTCTTGCTTGTGAAAGTATTTCTTTTTCCTCGCGTCACTCCTCTTTCTCTCATTGTTTATGCATGACATATTACTGATAACGTGATTTCGATGGAACATGGCACCTAATAATATTCGCTTTGGTGCTTATGACACTAGAATGGTATAGTCCAAAGCGTGTAATGTGCTCTGCCTACGAACCTTGAACCATTATATGGATTATATTTAAATGGACCAGACACTTGGTTCGAATACAATAGGTACCACCGACCAAAGCATATATATGCGCTTAATTACTCCTACTAAATATTGTCATGGGCGTCAGAAATTGGTCTGACTCTGAGTTACTAAATAAGTGTCTTCAAAGGATTACACGGAATCAGAATTAGAGAGTGAAGAACGTGATTTTTACCACATTTCTGATCCTCATATACTTGAAAATTTTTGCAGAGAACGTCGGAGTTGATGTGATCTTATACGTCATTAGAGCTAGGAGCGTTGTCCGCATTATAACAAAAAAACTGTTGTTATTTTGTTACTGATTACGTCCAAGAACGCTTGATATTCACGCAGAAGTTATTTTGAGGCATATAATGAGTGCAGTGTACTAACGATGCAATACAAAGGCAACAACAAAGATATTATATTATTCTGGAGGCTCGCCATTGCAAACTGAAACATTTGACTGCTGTCCCACGTTCGCCAACTGTACGAAGATGTATCACAGATGGATTGTTACATATTTACAACTAATATTTTATGAGAAGCCTGTGTATATATTCTTTCTAAAAAAATTAAAAATACCGTATTTGCAATTAAGCTAAACAAAAACTAGGCATATTATTTTGAGAAGAAAGTCTCTACTATTTCAGTTAACAAGAAACACAAAAATTACATTTTCATTATTACCTATGTCCAGGGTTCGTTAATTACGGCGACTTCGAAGATATTAGAGAAATTGTCGGATAATAAGGGAAACGCATCAATAAATAATAATATAACCATGAAAATGTCATTCGTTTATAGCGCACAAATAGGGAGTTCAAATGGTTCAAATGGATCTGAGCCCTATGGGACTTAACTGCTGTGGTCATTAGTCCCCTAGAACTTAGAACTACTTAAACGTAACTAACCTAAGGACATCACACACATCCATGAACGAGGCAGGATTCGAACCTGCGACCGTAGCAGTCGCACTGTTCCGGACTGGGCGCCTAGAACCGCGAGACCACCGCGGCCGGCAAATAGGGAGTAGCTGGTACTATACAAACCAGCATTTCAACGCATACAAATTTATAAACAGCCAAAATTGTACAACATTCTACTTTGGGATATGTACTCGGAGAACCTAGTCAGTAGTAAGCTACAATAATACAACCAAATCTTGCGTATCAGATGTTTCGCACAAAATCTGTCCACATATTGAAAAGTCTGCAGCTTTTATGAGGTCCAAGAAAAGAGAAACGAGATACCTCGGACTATCAGGAAATAATTGATCGTAGCACATCACTGAGAAAATGTTTTCGGACTTTCAATTAGGTCATTACGTTTGAACAAATTAACAAAAATACAACATTCATCTCAGCAGCAGTGAACGAGCATCTCATCACAGATGTGATCTTTCGTTACAGAGGAAAAGGAGGGTTGAGACACCGGGAAAAGGTCTGTCGACGAAGCAAAAGATTTGCCACTGAGTCATAAAAATCAGATCTCAGCTGAACATTTTCGTTGTTATAAAATCTTAGCAGACAGTCCTTGGAGAGAAAATGTACATTTGTTGTATTGTAGATTTAGAAAACATCTACATCTACGCGACTAATCTTTAATTGACAGTTAGGTTCTGGCAATGGATTCTTCGAACCACCTTCAGAATATTTATTACCGATCCACTCTTTAACAGCATGTGGGAAAAATGAACACTAACATCTTTCTGTACGAGCTCAGATTTCTGTTATTCTATCACGTTGATCATTCTTCCTATCTAGGGTGGCGATGATAAAATGGTTTCACACTCTTAGCAGAAAACTGGTGATAGTAATTTCGTTATAAGATCTGTCCGCAACGAAAAACACTATTGTCTTAATGACCACCAACCTCTTTTACCATATCCGTGACAGTCTTTCTCCTGTTTTCCGATTATAGAAAGCTGCCCTTCTTTGACCTTATATGTCTGGTAATGATCGCATACGGAACAGCAATAGTACAGCAGAGGACGAACAAGCACAATGAAGGCCGTCTCTTTAGCAGAACTATTACAAGTTTTCTGTCAATAAAACGTAGTCTTTGGTTTGCCTAAATAAATGGCTCCACTAATGCATAACAACAACGGATGCACTGTTATCCTCACAGCCATGACAAGTCTTATATGGCCTCAACTGTTAGTGCTGCCACCTGCCGTCCGTGCGTGGTTACTGCTTTGATGTCGAGCATTGATGGCGGTAACACTGATAATAGTGTATCGAAGAGCGAGTATATGAATTGGCAAATGCAAACTATCTAATCAAAAGTATCTGGGTAATTATCAATGGACATTAACATGCGGGCTCTTGCCTTCTTGACGGCTTGATCTCTACTTTCATTGAGGTATCTGAATTTTTGGCGAGGAATGGCAGCCCGTTCTTCCTCAAGAGACGAAAACAGGGAAGATAGTAAAGATAGACGCTGGGGTCTGGAGCGGCCTCGATGTTCTGACTCATCTCAAAGTTGATCCATTGGGTTCAGGTAGGAAGTCTTCGCATGACAGTCCATTTCAAGAATAATGCTGTCGTTTAAGTGGGTCCATCGCCTTCAAACTGCGTCTCTACTGTACACATTAAACCATGCTTTAACGTGTGTCCATATGCTGTCACATTCAAACTTTTCCTAAGAGTAATATGGCTACCAGAAGTATAACCACTAAAATGCGACCATACTGTAACACCATCTGCTTTGTGCTTCACTGCTGAAAGATGATGGCAGGTAACTTCATCCAGCCTTCTGCCAAATACAAATCTTCCGTCAGATTATCACAGAGTGTAGCATGATTCATCGTTCGAGATACCTGTTCCGGTCATCAACTATCCAGCAGGATCCCTCTATATTGCACCTCCAATGTATGGCGTATTAGGTGCTGCTCGACCATTGCATCCCATCCTTTTCAATTCCCTACTGACAGTTACTGCGCTTGCTCAACTGCTGGTTGCGCTTTTGAACTCACGAGTGGATACTTGCCTCGATATCAGGCACTTTTTCTTCAAAAATGGTTCAAATGGCTCTGAGCACTAGGGGAATTAACATCAATGGTCATCAGTCCCCTAGAACTTAGAACTACTTACATCTAACTAACCTAAGGACATCACACAACTGCTAGTGATACGAGGCCGTTGGGAAACAGCACGGCGTACCCTCCTGAACCCACCGATCCCATATTCTAGTAACAGTCATTGGATCCCGACCAACGCGAGCAGAAATGTCGCGATACGATAAACCGCAATCGCGATATGCTACAATCCGACCTTTATCAAAGTGGAAACGTGATGGTACGCATTTCTCCTCCTGACACGAGGCATCACAATAACGTTTCACCAGGCAAGGCCGGTCAACTGCTGTTTGAGTATGAGAAATCCGTTGGAATCTTTCCTCAGGTCAGCACGTTGTAGGTGCCGCCACCGGCACCAACCTTGTGTGAATGCTCTGAAAAGCTAATCACTTGCATATCACAGAATCTTCTTCCTGTCGGTTAAATTTCGCATCTGTAGCACGTCGTCTTCGCGGTGTAGCAATTTTTAATGGACAGTAGTTTATATGTAAATCAGGAACAGGAGAGGGTCTATTACACTACCTGGTGGAACGCCAGATATCACTTCTGTTCTACTCGATGATTTACCGTCTATCACCAGGAACTGTGACATCTCTGAGTGGAAATCACGAATCCAGTCACAAAACCGAGACGATACTCCATATGAACGCAGTTTGATTAATCGTCAATTGTGAGGAACGGTATGAAAAGCCTTCTGATTTCTCAGGATCTATGTACCCAAATTGCGTAGAAATGTAATAACATGTCAGTTCTAGTATAATATATTTGTCCAATGAATACTCGTTTATCATCTGCATTTCTTCTTGGTGTAGCAATTGTAACGGCCAGTAGTGTATTATCTTGGTGATTGAAGTTTCGTAAACAGATCTCGCCGCAAAGAAACCGCCTTTGTTTCAGTGACTGCCACCAACTCGTGTATCATATCAGTGGCACTCTCATCCCTATTGCGCGATAACACGAAACGAGCTGCCCTTCTTTGCACTTTTTCGATGTCCTCCGTCACTCGTACCTGGTAATGATCCCACACCGCTCAGCAATATTCCAGCAGAGCACGGATAAGTGTAATGTAGGGTGTCTGTTTAGTGGGTTTGTCGCATCTTTAAAATGTTCTGCCAACAAAGCGCAGTCTCCAACGGAACGATCAGGTGTTCCTTTTTCCCATTCGCCATTCGAGAGTTAAATGGGTCGATGAACCCTCTGCCAGGCACTTAAATGTGAATTGCAGAGTAACCGTGTAGATGCAGATTTAGTTTCTTACTGCTAGTATCTTTCCCCGACACAGAAACTGGCAGCAGCACATACTCACATTCATCATGAAAGCCTCGCCGCCCGGGGTGGCCGAGCGGTTCTCAGCGCTACTGTCTGGAACCGCGGGACCGCTTCGGTCGCAGGTTCGGCATGGATATGTGTGATGTCCTTAGGTTAGTTAGGTTTAAGTAGTTCTAAGTTCTAGGGGACTGATGACTTCAGAAGTTAAGTCCCATGGTGCTCAGAGCCTCGATCGGAAATTTTTGTAGAGCCATCCTTGAATAATTTGAAATGTTTAGCTTGAAGAATTTCCTACTGAAGTTTGATCAGAAATTACAGTTCTCCTTTAGCCTCCCAAAAATTTTTGAGGCGACCCAATTTTACATGGATTATTATTATATGGATTATTATATGGATTATTATTATTATTTCTTTCCTTTCTCAGACGTTATGTGTGGTTAAAAATGGAAAGTGACGCGGACCTTGACTAAGCGTGACTTCCTTTTAACTGTACGGTATATGTTACATTCCATTCAGGAACTTTCGGGTAATTTAACATGTACCAATAATTACAGATTTCTGTAGTTGTATATATATGTTTGGATGTAGCTGCATTGCGTTGCTGTACTGGTGGATATTGTGTGGTATGACTCCTGTAGCTGATAGTATAATTGGTATAATGTCAACTTTATCCTGATGCCACATGTCCTTGACTTCCTCAGCCAGTTGATGTATTTTTCAATTTTTTTCTCCTGTTTTCTTCTGTATATTTGTTGTATTGGGTATGGATATTTCGATTAGTTGTGTTAATTTCTTCTTTTTATTGGTGAGTATGATGTCAGGTTTGTTATGTGGTGTTGTTTTATCTGTTATAATGGTTCTGTTCCAGTATAATTTGTATTCATCATTCTCCAGTATTTCATTTTGTGGTGCATACTTATATATGGGATCGTGTTATTTTATTAGTTTATAATGTATGGCAAGTTGGTGATGTATTATTTTACTACATTGTCATGTCTTCTGGGGTATTCTGTATTTAATAGTATTGTACCTCCACTTGTGATGTGATCTGCTGTTTCTATTTGTTGTTTGCAAAGTGTGCATTTATCTGTTGTGGTATTGGGATCTTTAATAATATGCTTGCTGTAACATCTAGTGTTTATTGTTTGATCCTGTATTATAATCATGAACCCTTCCGTCGCACTGTATATATTGCCTTTTCTTAGCCACGTGTTGGAAGCGTCATGATCGGTGTGTGGCTGTGTTAGACGATATGTGTGCTTGCGATGTAGTGTTTTGTAGGGTTGTAGAAGTGGTTATGAAACTGCAATGGTGTAGCTGATGTATTTATATGAGTGACTGCTTTGTGTATTTTGCTAGTTTCTGCTCGTTCTATACAAAATTTTCTTAAATTGTCTACCTGTCCATAGTGTAGGTTTTTTACGTCTATAAATCTCCTTCCTCCTTCCTTTCTGCTTAATGTGAATCTTTCTGTTGGTGAATGTACGTGATGTATTCTATATTTGTGGCATTGTGATCGTGTTAGTGTATTGAGTGCTTCTAGTTCTGTGTTACTCCATTTCACTACTCCAAATGAATAGGTCAATATTGGTATAGCATAAGTATTTATAGCTTTTGTCTTGTTTCTTGCTGTCAATTCTGTTTTCAGTATCTTTGTTAGTCTTTGTCTATTTTTTCTTTTAGTTCTTCTTTAATATTTGTATTACCTATTCTTATTTTTTGCCTGTATCCTAGATATTTATAGGCATCTCTTTTTTCCATCGCTCCTATGCAGTCGGTGTCTTTATCCAATAAGTTATCTTCTTGTTTATTGTGTTTTCCCTTGACTATGCTATTTTTCTTACATTTGTCTGTTCCGAAAGCCATATTTATATCATTGCTGAATAATTCTGTTAGCTAGAGTAATTGGTTGAGTTGTTGATTTGTTGCTGCCAGTAGTTTTAGATGATCCATGTATAGCAAATGTGTGATTTTGTGTTTGTATGTTCCAGTAATATTATATCCAAAATTTGTATTATTTAGCATGTTGGATAGTGGGTTCAGAGCAAGGCAGAACTAGAAACGTCTTAATGAGTCTCCTTGGTATATTCCACACTTAATCTGTATTAGCTGTGATGTGATATTATTTAAATTTGTTTGGATACTAAGTGTGGTTTTCCAATTTTTCATTACTATGTTTAGGAACTGTATCAATTCAGGATCTCCTTTGTATATTTCCAATATCTGTAGTAACCATGAGTGGGGTACACTATCAAAAGCTTTTTGGTAATCAATGTATGCATAGTGTAGCGACCTTTGTTTAGTTGTAGCTTGATACGTCACCTCTGCATCTATTATGAGTTGCTCTTTACATCCATGTGCTCCTTTGCAGCAGCCTTTTTGTTCTTCATTTATAATTTTGTTCTGTGTTGTATGTGTCATTAATTGCAGTGCAATAACTGAAGTTAATATTTTGTATATTGTTGGTAGGCATGTTATGAGATGATATTTTGATGGGTTTGCTGCGTCAGCTTGATCTTTAAGTTTGAGATAAGATATTCGTTGTGTAAGTGTATCAGGGACTGTGGATGGGTCTGCAATGTAACTGTTATTATTATTATTATTATTATTATTATTGGATTATTATTATTATTATTATTGGATTATTATTATTATTATTATTATTATTATTATTATTATTATTATATGGATTATTGTTGTGGTACTACTCAGAGCTGCGTAATGCATTGAGAGATTTCAAGAATATTTTCACTGTAAAAAGATGCATCTGCTCATTATGTCCTTAACGACTCACACTACGTTATGCTTCCTTATCAATATTTTACCTTTAATGCCGTAACATTCATGTAGCCATTGTGCTTCAAATAGAACGGAATTGTCAGATCGCTGTGATTAAGTTTAGTGACTTCTATTTTTATTGATGAGGTTATCTTCAAACAGTATTGAGGACATTCATCTACTTATATTGATAAATATTCGCATCTTGAAGAATGCAGCTTAAGTTCTCACTAGCGACAGGCTCCTTCTAAATGAGAACACCATCTACAAGCAGTGTAAAACAACTACATACCTATCACTTCTAAGAATGCTGCTACCTATGTTACGCTGAGTTCCTGTTAATATTCTTTTCGGAAGATACGCTAGGGTCTGCGAAATATAAATTCCAGATCCCAAATAGATATATTTTTGTTAGAAGGCAACTTATTATTAAATACTAGTAGGCCCTTGAAATTTAAGAATCACACTATCCAACTAATTATATATGTATAGTAGTTCACATACATAAATAATAGTATAAAATGGAAAAAGTGATCGTATGGCTTCAGTGGCCGGGAGTTGCCAGGCGGGAAGTTCGGGCGCCAAGTCCAGGTCTTATTGAGTGCGACGCAACATTGGGCGACTTGCACTTCCACATGAGGAGGACAGAACAACACACAGCAGCCTGGTATCGAACCCGGGCCCCAATGCGTGGCAATCCAATGAGCTGACCGTTCAGCTATTGGGACGGAGGGGGGAAAAATATGTAAGCGAATAATGGGCAAATAGATTTCAAAGGAATCTCCTTAGATCACAAGGTGCATCACAGAACATCAAAGGCTGAATATCGTTGAAAGATCAACTGTTTTTTTTTACCCTGACACACATTAGAAATAAGTCTTACTGTTTTATTACAGAAAATGAAAGAGTGAACATGATCAACCATTATTGTCGATTCCTTCAAGGAATCATAAAGAAAGGTATGCATTGATGCAAATTTGATGTAGTTTCACAGCATTATTTGTTTTTCGCCAGAAACGAATTAATTCATGATGCTCACATTGTCGGTAATACGGACTCCTTCGGCCATGTACAGCATTTTTTGGAACTGCTAATGATGCGGTGAAGAATTTGATGAGGCATGTAATGATTGTTGCATATTGGTCTCATACTTTTGGAGAACTGGTTGATTTTACAGTACACAGTGAATAAAATGTTAATGGAGCTTTTTCATTGCTGGTTTAATCATAATTAATTTTTATGTATCATAAGAACACTTCCATCAATTAATTCGGCTAACTTCAACTAGAAAGAGTTGAAATCCTTTAATGTTTCCAGGTGCGCTAATGTTGCATCACTAGAAAACACCACGCCAAATACGCCTAGGCGGCGCTGGTGGTCCAGTAGGTTGAGGTCCTCCAGTAGGCTGAGGTTCGCCAGTTGGCTGTGGGCCTCCAGTTGGTTCAGGCCCACCAGTTGGTTGAGGCCCTCCAGTTGGCTGGGGCTCTCCAGTTGGTTGGGGCTCTCCAGTTGGTTCAGGCCCTCCAGTTGGTGGACCAGTTGGATCAGGACCTCCGGTTGGTGGGCCTGGTGGACCAGTTGGTTGTGGCCCTTCAGTTGGTCCAGGAGGGCCAGGTGGAGTCTCTTGGCTGCGGCATGCTGATACCTGTAGTGAAATGTCGTATTGTAAACTACATCATATATGTAGATGGAAATTAAGTGGTATTCATTCTGAAGGGAGATTAAGATTCCGCTAATGTAGTTTTGAAACGACGACAATGAATCGCAGAAGTTATGACTTGTGACTATTAGGACTGTATCATAAGAGGCATCTTTGTACACTGACACATATCAGAAACCACTCTTACTGCTTTATTAAAGAAACTGAATGAATGAACATTACTGATGATTGCTGCAAGTAACCATAAAGAAATGTAAGCATTGATGCCAATCAGGACTGAATCGTCAGATACGTTTTTTTACCCTGTCACACATTAGAAATCAATCTTACCGTTTTATTGAAGGAACTGAATGTGTGAAGATGATCAACCATTGTTGTCTGTTGCTTCAACGAATCACAAGTAGGCCTATGCATTGATGCAAATTTGATGTAGTTTCATGCCATTATTTCTTTTTCGCTAGAAACGTAATAAGAAATAACTACTGTCACGACATACGTGATATCCCAGAAAACGTGATAAAAAGTTATATAAGAAATAGTTAATGAATTATTAATATTTGTAGCAGTAGCGAAAGAAGGGACCTAAATGTAATTTTGTTGTTTTCTCAGCAAAATAACAGTCACCAAAGAAAAGAGGATATAAATTACGAGGATATAAATTGCGGATGATAATAGTGAAGCCATGTGTTTCTGAAATTCATAAAATTGTTGGTATCGAATATGAACTTCAGTGTATGGACAATTTTTCTGAATGTATTTGTGTGGCATCTAGCCCAGTACGAAAAAGAAACATGGGTGATAAGTAGTTCAAACAGGAAGAGAACAGAAGCTTCGGAAAAGTATTGCTTCAGAACCTTGCTGAGGATTAGATGGATAGACTGAATAACTATTGAGGAGGTTCTGAATACAATTGCAGAGACAGGAAATTTATAGCACCTCATTATTAAAGTAGGGGTCGGTGAATAGGACACATCCTGAGGGGTCAGGTTGCCAATAGAAGGAAGTGTGAAGTGTACTGAAGGGGGGGGGGGGGGGACTGTAATCGAAGAGCACAACAACACTTTGTTAAAGTGGTTCAAATGGGTAGAGCTTTCAGTAGTTACACAGAGACAAAGAGGACTGCTCAGGTTAGACTTGCAGGCGACCTGCGTCAAACCAGTTTCTGACACTTCAAAGGGAGTGAAACGGTGATGAAATTTGAACAATTTTTTTTCTTTTTTATTACTGCAGTAATGTGGAAACAATGAGTTGCAAGATATGTGTGTAATAGTTCTAAGAGTAGCGGGAATGTTAAGTTTTCGACCTTCACATGTAACTACACTTAAGAACAAGATCTTTTATTATTTTTACAGACTACCAGTTGTTAGAGAAAAATTCGTCTATGGATTATACCGAACAGTTCTGAAGAAATGTGTTAAATAAGCTTTAAAACTTGCTTTGCTGTATGTCAAATATTTTACGGTATTAGGGAAATGAGCAGAAATTGTTGTTGACAGATATTCACCTAGTTTCTAAGTCACTGGCCTGTTTAATAATGGATAATATAGGTTTTTTCTTCTAATATTGTACGTATGGATTAAAAGGAGATATGTACCGTTGGAGTCAGACACCACTTGCATTCTTACGTTCTGGGTGCAAATATGACATATAAAAGTAATAACTATCGTATCCATAGAGTTTGGGGTTAATGAGTTGATTGGTGATGCTGTTGATAAAATCAAATTCTCAAGGTGGCCGTGGTGGCAGGCAGGAGTGACATCTCAAGCATAACCCTGAAGCACTTCGGAGAGATTCTGAACTGGATTATTGTCAATGAATAAACATCACTATCGTGACTAATAGTGAGGGCGCCGACTACAAGGAGGTAACTCGTAAAAATCTAAGGGATAGTCTATTGGAGAGAAGTAGATTACACCTAGGAGAAGATGTTGCTTACGGAAGACTAGGTTTCGTACATACTGTAGCATACTGACCATATACGACCACATTAATGTGATCAATAAACGTGTTTTTCAGCAGCATTGCCAGCAGGCTAGCGCAGAATATTCTCACTGTGATAATTCGACAAGTCTGATGCACTGTAGCGAGGACTCAATAGGACTGCTCAAAGTCGCGCAGCAAGTGGCAAGGCACATTGGTAGTGATAGTGGTGTTTTATGATACGTTACTGGCACTGGCGCATATGCACAACAGGTTTGCCACTGCCGACTGTAAGTACTGGACGGGTTGTAACGAAATTATCCTCAGTTTTGCATGACAGGCTTGTGGCAGACGAGGTCGTCACATGGACCTGCTGCAGAAGCCACCAGTTTGAGGTCACAGCAGGGCAACAGCTCTACACACGAAGACCCTCTCGGGTTTTGTGCCACAGCGTAGCAAGCAATCCCAGGTCTACCTCAGCAGCGAGGCAGACTCGTGCTCAGGATGCAGCTGGTCACTCTCCATGCGTGCCTGCCATCTTCCACTGTCGCCTCCAAGCGATGGGCTTTTCCCACTGTGACACAACCGAGGCACCGCACAGGGCCGTAACAGATGACGACGAGGATATACTCGTGGAAACCGTGCGGCCAGCTTATGTAACGAGGCCACTGGCGCACCGTAGAAACTCTGCGTCAGCATCATGGGGCATGCAGGCAGGCAGCCCAGCAGAAGTCAGAGGCAAGTCGGCCACTGACCTGGTGTGCTACGCAGATGCTTCAATAAAGAATTTCTCTGGGACCTCTTGTGCTCACTCTTCATCTCCATCACCCCTCCCTGTCATGGGGGCGCTATATACACTGACGGAGAGTTTTCGTAATATCAAGAAGGTGTTGTGCGACATAAACGAAAGTTGGTAGGCGTGTTTCTACATGTGAAAGATGATATCTATTCAAATTTCGCGCCAGTCGCATAAGAGTCGTGCTAGTTGCGCCAGGAAACGAATGTAAATCAGTCTTATGGTTCGACCTGTCGTGCTGCCATTTATAAACGGCAAACCAGCTCGTGTTTTCTACAGGATAACGCTCACCCACGTACCGCTGTTGTAACTCAATATGGTCTACAGTGAAGTGCAACAGGCGTGGAACTCATTACCGCAAACTAACAGCCGGCACCTGTACAGCAGATCGCACTCCCGTTTGAATGCTTGCATTCAACATTCTGCCGGCTATACCGATAATTAATGTACCAGCATTTCACATTTGCAATGGATTATCTCGCACTTACGTTAACCTGTGATCTTGCAACCTTTATAATTTAAATATTTTACTTAAGAAAATCTATTCCAGAAACTACATTACTCTACATTAATTAGTTTTTGGTATTTCGGTTTTTCCTGTCAGTATATAATGTTTGATTCCTCGTTCTGTCTAACATTGGAGTGGAATAAATAAGGAAGCCAACTGGTCCTGGTAACCAACTTTTAGTATACTGGACAATATGTGGTACATTGTTCCGTTTCTCTACAGCAATACTTTAGCGTTTTGATATATGATGTTTTATGAAATCTCATATGCAGCTATATATTATCAGAATTCTACTACTTACGTTTTAACCACAACGTGAGTGAGGAAAAGAGACTGATTCAAATAACATCCCTTGAAGATAGGCTTTTGTAAGAGGATCGCTGATGTTGTTTCTGTTGAGCGTTTATTGTCAGAACTAGTGAAAGTTCAACCTTTCTGATCACATGACAAATGGTACAAACGTATCTGAAACAGATGATAACCAGTATCTTGTACCCTTTCAATGCACCAGGATACATCAAAAAATGTAGATATGTAGACGGCAGTTCATTAGAAGCATTAGAAATTGAGCGCCAGCTCGACACGAGGAAGAAAACGTGCTGGAAGTACACCGTGCATCAAAATAGTTCTGAGACTGATTTTATTGCTGACGTACAAGCGAGTTGGCGCAGTAACTACGGTGGCTACATGAACAACTGAAAAAAACACAAATAATCACAGATATACATTCGACGAGTCGTAAGCAGCCAGTGTCAAGTTCATAGTCGACGTGTGACCGTAATGTGTAGCCAGTATTGAGTCAGAAACGGCAATGGAGCAACATCTCTAAGTTTTCAATGCATTCTTCAGAATGTCTTGAAGAGAAGGAAAGTATGTACAAGGTTTGTCCCATTCGTCTTGAATCCTGTACGAAAGCGACCATGCTTGGGCACCTGCCGTGACTAGCTTGAAATGAAACCCGCGGACAGTTCTTTTCTGGAACAAGTCATCACAGGTGATGAGATTTGGTGTTATGAAACAGAAGCTATCGCAAAATGACAAAATGCAGAAATTCACGTGAAGTGTTAATGATTTAACGATACAACTGACATTCAAACCAATGTGGCACACCAGTTGAACAACATTACAAAGACAGATTTCAGTGACAGTTGCTCATGGGTGAATGAATGTTGTGTGCATATTAATCAAGTGGGGAAGAGGAGGGGTATGTAAAACAACTTAATTTTTCTGTACTTTGTACTAATCCATTCTCGAAACTGTCTGGAGTAATGCCGTACGATTTAGGAAATCCACCAACAGTCACATGTGGATGGTTAGACAGTGATTGCATCAGTCCAGTAAGGAGAAAGGTAACAATTATTTACCGAAATTATGCATGCATATTTTATAACTATTCACTCGAAGCTGATAAATTTGATACCATCTCACAACGCTCTTAATTTGTACATGTAGAACTAATATGAAGTCGCTTACAGATCCAACGAACTTCCTACTAATTTTCTACCCTTAGATTTGAGAATACCATGTTACAGGTACCTTTTGAAGCCTACAGTGTTTGCAAATGAATGTAGAAATAAGTACCAGTAAATTTAGGTAGAGCACAAATTTAGATAAAGTCTCGGTCCTTGCTACTCACCACAAGACAAAGGAGAAGAGCTGCCACTGTTGCCCTCATGGTGATGGAAGTGCTGTTGTGACCATGGGCTGCAGAGCTTTTATAAGACTCGCCTCTGCGTGATGTAGAGTACTCGTGATTCCGTGACTCTTTAACAAAAGGACTGAGCAGAGACTGCAGTCCAAATGCGACAGTGGAGGATCTGGTTGTATCGCAAGGTCGCAGAGCACAGCTGCGACGCCTGAATATCTTATTGTCGCTCAGTTTTTCATCGACACCCGCTTGTTAGTAGGTGGCTGCCTCAAAGAATGAACCAATGAGGCATAACGAGAGTATTCGTAACGAAAATTTTTGTGTCTTGACAGAACAAGAGAGAAGTCGTCTTAATCCACACACTCCTTCATCGATCTGCTGATTCTCAAAGCGCAAACTAAGTTCTCACTATTTTCCAGCATGTTAATTTGAAGATCATCTGTGACATCGAAAAAGAAAATGATCATGCTATAGCGGGGGTTTTGAACAACGTTATCTTACATATGTGATTTCATGAAGTATATGCATGGTCTGATACCGTGGTATTAATGGTTTAAATGACTAATATACCTGTAGCTGCCTCGTAGAAGCTAAATTTGAAGTAAATCATCAACGCAATTTGTATGGTAGGCATCCTGAAGCTCATAACGCAAGCATGTTTGTGTAGTTGTTCAGGACTGGGTCCTCATTTGAGAGAGTGTTTCCCGTCACACAGACGTACACTATCAAAAGTATCCGGACACTCCGAAAAACATACGTTTTTCATATTACGTGCACTGTGCTTCCACCTACTGCCAGGTACTCCATATAAGCGACCTCAGTAGTCATTAGACGTGACAGAGCAGAATGGGACGCTCCGCAGAACTCACGAACTTCGAACGTAGTCAGGATAATAGGTGTCACTTGTGTCATACGTCTGTAAGCGAGATTTACACCTTCCTAAACATCCCTAGGTCCACTGTTTCCGATGTAACAGTGAAGTGGAAAGATGAAGGGACACGTGCAGCACAAAGCGGAGAGGCCGACCTCGGCTGTTGACTGACAGATACTTGAAGAGAGTCATAATATGTAATTTGGAGACATCTATCAAGACTATCACAAAGGATTTCCAAACTGCATCAGGATCCACTGCAAGTACTATGAGAGGTAGGCGGAGGTGAGAAAACTTGGATTTCAAGGTCGTGCGCCTGCTTATAAGCCACACATCACGCCAGTAAAAGCCAAACGACGCATTCCCATTGCAGGCTGTAGGTATCTCGAATGCCCGGTGAGCATCATCTGCCAGAGTGTGTAGTGCCAACAGTAAACTTCAGAGGGGGTGGTGTTATGGTGTGGTGGTGTTTTTCATGGAGGGGGCTTCCACCCGTTGTTGTTTTGCGTGACACTATCACACAGCAGGCCTACATGGTTGTTTTAAGCGCCTTCTTGCTTCCCACTGTTGAAGAGTAATTCGGTAATGTCGACTGCATCTTTCAACACGATCGAGAACCAGTTCATAATCCACGGCCTGTGGCGGAGTGTTTACACGACAATGTGCCTTAATATAATGGACTAGCTTGCAGAGTGTCGTGAAATGAACCCTATGGAATATCTTTGAGATGTTTCGGAACGCCGAATTCGTGCCAGGCCTCACCGCCTGACATCGATACCTCTCCTCAGTGCAGCGCTCCGTGAAGAATGGGCTGCCAATCCCGAAGAAACCTTGCAGCACCTTATTGAAGGTATACCTGCGAGAATGGAAGCTGTCATCCATACTGCATTCCAGCATTGCCAGTCGAGGGCGCCACTAACTTGTAAGTCATTCTCAGCCAGGTGTACGGATACTTTTGACCACATAGTGTATGTCCTCCATGGTTGCAATAAAGATGAATGTCGATGTGGATCCTGCGATAAGGGCAAGCCCCAATTTCTGCCCCAAGTTTATACTCATCAGTCTTGTGGTCTGTCCCTAACATTTTCGTTGTGACGTTAGTTGGGAATCATTCTTTCCATCCTAAGCCTGAGAAGAGAGATTCCTCTTCATATTTTTATGCTGAACTGGCATTAAAATATCGTGACACCTAGATATATCATTACTAAACCGTATTCCAAAACGATGACTCTAGGAAATCTCTTTCCTGGTGGAAGGAAAATGGCGTAGCCAAGCCCTCTTCGCACATTAGTGCATCATAAGTATTCTTCTTGTCTTATCGTTTCAGTCTTTTTGACACCACAGGTAACCCCGTTGAGCATTGCATTTTCTACTCCTGCCCATAGAACCTCTTCGTCCTTCTCTTCAGCACTTCTTTCGAGATCGTGGGTGTAATTTTGGCCGCTCCACTGGTGACTCCCGGTCGTTCTCCTAGCCTTCTGTGTCATTGATCTCTGGTGCTTTGCAAAATGTATGTACACTTGCCCCTTCAGTTTCCCAACTTCATCCACAATTTCGACCAATACTTCCTGTGTTTAACAACCTAACTGTTGCTCTCCTCTCGGTTTGTCATACCCACACTGTTTTGGTCATACTACCACATTAATCCCCATCACATATTCTGGGAGTATTAACGTTTTCCTGGTGCAAGTTGCAGGGGAACCCGTGTTCGAAGGCTGCGCCCCCAATGTGATACAATAGAAGCACCCGATCTACAGGTAGCGTCATATATGGTGGGCTGCGAACGTCCCTTGTCTTCACCCTAATGCACGCTCTGTGGGGTATGTCACCGTCGACGGTAAACAATCCTTCTTGTCTCCATGAAGTTCATCTGGCCGACTCTCCGCTTTGCAGGGTGGAGATCATCATCAGTAGATGTCTGGCAACTGGACCAGCGAATTCTGGCTTTCTTCCCACGTGCGCTTCTTGACACATTTACATCACACACGATAGCTTTGTTCCAAGATTATGCGTACTACTGGCAGGCGATGACCCACTGTGTGAAATGGTTCACACAGCGAGTTCACTCAATGAAAGAAAAATACTTCACTGTAACAAACGAAAACAGCCACTAAAACGCAAGGTGAGCTATTGGAATATGCGTAGTTGGGGAGCATGTCAGAAGTATCGTAGATGAACATTTTCTCTTTTAGGCTCAAGGCGGCAGTAGCAAATAGCTACGTCATATTCGTAAGTTTATTTATAATCAGTGAAAGACGGAAGACCAGCTGCCATCTGCAACAAAAAAAAAAAAAAAAAAAAAAAAAAAAAAAACCGAGAGAAAAGAAGGTGTAGCGCTTTTGACTAGTAATTAAAAACTACCTGGGTCCCAGTTGTGACCCTCGCCACTGCTTAAATATTGAATAAAAATCTTCAGCAATGTCAGCCGAAGACTTCTAGAATAAGAAGTCACCCTGGCTCTCTCAACGTCATTCTCAAAGTGGGTGGACGAGTGTATAGAGATCCAGATCAATCTCTTGCCCCATGGGGTAGGAAATCCCGCTAAAAAGGCGGAAGAATAAGCAGCAATCATCGGCATGAGGATGTAGAAAGCAGTGTAAACCACTACATTAAAGACACATAATGTGTGTCCACAGTACATTAGACGTGTAACTGAACAAGTTATCTCTCTGTATGCAAAATATTCCGCAAAAGCCCCCCATCTTGATCTCCGTGCGAGGACTGTAGCAGGGAGTGACCATGAGAATAAAACTGAATGACTAATGAGAGATTGACGTCCTAAGAGTCGGGATGTAGAATATCAGAAGTCTCAACATGGCAGGGAAGCTAGAAAATCTGAAAAGGGAAACACTAAGGCTCATCGTAGATGCAGTGCTGTTTAGTGAAGTGGAGAGAAGACATAGGGCTTCTGGTCAGACGAGTATAGGGTAATATCAACTGCAGCAGAAAATGATATACCGGAAGTAGCTTTCGTTTTCAGTAGGAGGATAGGCAAAGAGTGATTACTGTGAACAGTCCAGTGATAGGATTGGTCTCCACACAATCGACATCAACTCAACATCGAGAACAATGCTCAGGTACACATGGTTCAAAACGGTTCAAATGGCTCTGAGTACTACGGGACTTAACATCTGAGGTCATCAGTCCCCTAGGACTTAGAACTACTTAAACCTAGCTAACCTAAGGATATCACACACATCCATGCCCGAGGCACGATTCGAACCTGCGACCGTAGCGGTCACGCTGTTCCAGACTGAAGGGCCTAGAAACGCACGGCCACACCGGCATGCAGGTACACATAGAGATAGGAAAACTGTATGACAATACCAAACGGATAATTCAGTACGTCAGGGGAGATGAAATTGCAATAGTCATTGAGGACTGGGATGCGGTTGAAAGGGAAGGCGCAGAAGAAGAAAGTGTTACGGGAGAATGTGGGTTTGAGAGTTGAATGAGAGAAGGAAACGACTAATTGAGTTCTGCAATAAAATTCTGCTAGCAATAGCAAAAAAAAAAAAAAAAAAAAATCCGAATCACTACGGGAGTAGTTATACTTGGGAAACACTGGAAGGGATAGAAATACACCAGCCGGAGTATGATCAGGCGAACATTTCGTAATCAAATATTGGACTGTAAAGCTTACCAAGGAGCAGATACAGATCTTGATCACAATTTAGTAAAGATGAACAGTAGGCTGACGTTTAAGAGACTAGCCTAGGCAGGAAGAATCAATGCACAGCTCAGTAATCAGTGCAGCTGTAGAGACAAGGACAGTTGTAGAGATCATTCACAGAAGCTGCAAAGAAAAAGATAGGTACAAGGAAGGTAATTGGGAGTAAGCCATTGCTATCTCAGTAAATAGTTCAGTTGATCGACGAAAGAAGGAAGAACAAAAATGTTCGGGTAAACTCGTGGTTACTTAAATACAAGTCACTTAGAGATGATGTAAATAGGAAGAGCAGGTAAGCTAAGGCTAAATGTGAAGAAATCAAAAAAGAAATGATTGCCGGAACCTACTCAGCAAACAGAGAGGCTGAAATGATCTTCAGGGAAATTAAAAGCAAAGGCGGTAACATTATGAATTCCACGAGAGGACCACTGTCAAGCAAGTGACTCCAAGTGGGAAAATTAAGGCACAAACAGTTAGAAAGCTCAATCATAAAAGCTGCTGACAGGAATAATGTATAAAATGATGGGGCAGAAAATTAGGATATGTTAGATGACGATTGGTTTGGCTTTAGAAAAGGCAACGACACCAGAGAGGCAGTTTTGTTGATTATCGCAGCATGTCCGCCCTCGGTAGCTGAGTGATCAGAGCGACAGAATGCCTACTCTAAGAGCCCGAGTTCGATTCCCAGTTGGTCGGTGACTTTCTCCGTTCAGGGGAGGTGGCGTCAAATTGAAAGAATTGCAAAACCGGTGAAGTGTCTACCCTACGGGAGGCTCTTAGTCCCACGACTTGCCATGGCAGCAACACTGAAAGAAAATTAAGAAACGTTCACAGGATGTGTTGATCTGAAAAAAGCGTTCTAAACTGTAAAATGGTACAGGATGTTCGTAATTCTGAGAAAAATGGAGGTGAGGTCCACTATCTGATCACAAGTATCCGAACACCCCCAACACATACGTTCTTCATATTACTTGCATTGTGCTTCCACCTACTGCCAGGTACTCCATGTCAGCGACCTCAGTAATCATTAGATGGGACAGAGCAGAGTGGGACGCTCCGCGGAACTCACGAACTTCGATGTACTCAGGAGAATGGGTGTCACTTGTGTCATAGTTCTGTAAGCGAGATTTACACACTCCTAAACATCCCTAGGGCCACTGTTTCCGATGTGATAGTGAAGTGGCAAGGTCCAATGACTGACAGAGATTGCCAACAGTTCAAGAGAGAGTCGTAATGTGTAATATGCAGACATCTACCCAGACTACCACAAAGAAATGCCTAAATGCATCAGGATCCACTGTAAGTACTATCACAGTTAGGCGGGAGGAGAGAAAACTTGGATTTCAAGAGAATCTAGCCAAAGAACTTAATAAAATACACAATAAAATCAAATTCACAGTAGAACATGAAACACCAGAATGCATTAACTATCTTGATCTAACAATCTCAAATAAAAATCAGAAGCAGAAATTTCAAATTTTCGGAATGCCAACAACCACCAATGTTACCAACACAAATCCTCTTTCCATTCAGACCAACATAAAAAAGGATTCTTCAGAAGCATGGTTAATCGCATGCTTAAAATCCCAATGGACACAAGTGAAAGACAAAAAGAAACACAAATTATTAAATCAATTGCCTCCACCAATGGGTACAACCGTGCAATAATATATAAACTATTCCATATAGCAAAACTAAATCAACCAATTGCTGAACAACCATCCACAAAGAAGAAAACCACATTTGTTAGCCTCCCTATCCTAGGGAAGTTCTCTCACCAAATTGCCAACCCCTTCAAGACATACAAGATAAAAATAAGTTTCTTCACCAACAACAAAATACAAAATAAAATAATGCACAGCACCAAAACCACTATACAACAATATCAAAAGTCAGGTGTGTACAAGCTTACTAGCAACTCATGTCAAAGCTTCTACATTGGACAAACTGGTAGAAGCTTCACAACAAGATTTAAAGAACTCACAGATGCAATCTGTCTTAAGAACCTGAACAAGTCCAGCTTTGCCTCACATCTTACCCAACACAATCATTCTGCAAACAACATAGAACAGAATCTCTGAATACTACATTTTGCCACCAAAGGCACAACACTTGACTTTCTTGAAGAAATTGAAATATTTATCTACACAAATACAGCACCTGTCTACCTACTCAATGATTACACTGAAGTGAGAAACAAATTTTTTCTTCAAAACTTTGAAGAGCTACTAGTTCAAAACAAGTAACCACACAACGAACCCTCACCGGCTCCCCAACCCCCCTCCCAATAAACCACCCCTTCCCTCTCCTTACATCTAAACCACACCTTTGTCAATGTGATATACTACCACAGAATAACACATATACCATATCTCTAAATGTTAAAGCCCTCCATTTCTAACATAAATCAGTACTTTATACATATTAATTCTAGCTAGAACAAAACGATGTTCTCTTTACCAATATTCCAGATCACTCTAATGTTAGAATAAAAATAAGTCAACATTTAAATAATTTGGACGTAATTTTTTAAATATTAAATGTACAGCCATACAAACAGCTTTAATCCATTACAATCACTATAATTCTTATACATATACCTTTTATCTAAAATAAACAGAATCTGCTCTTGATAATACCCCACACCATGTTAATGTAATAACAGAAATAAGCTAACAGTTCATCTGAAAATTTGTTATTAATTTAAATATACAGGTCCTAGTCAGACAGTCAGCTGCTCCTCACTGCAGATACAATAACTCTGTATTATTGATTCCATGGGATTCATGTTAATGCCAAAAACGATAATTGCTATTGAAAATGTATTAAATAAAAAAAACTTCCTGTAATATACAAGTAGAAATTAAATATCAGATAACCTGAAATTTGCTCTTATAGTAATTTATTTATTTATTGTATCTTGTGCTCTCATGTTACCGCCATTCTGATTAAAATACTTGCCCTTATATCGACTTTAACACTTGTAAGGAACAACAAATCACATCTCTATACAAAGTAGTCTAATGCCATACCTCTTTGTCAAGATCTTTGTTACAAGCAACAGTTGTAAAGCGCATGCTTGATGCTGGTAAAGTGTCACTGTGTAGACTAATATAGTTCGTGTGAAAGTGTTCTGGACATAAAAATGGAGGCAGACAGATACGAAAAAGCCGCCTATACTGTCGCAGAACCAGCACCCAGCATTATGCTACTACAAGTAATGGTGTAACTTCCCGGATCCTCCTGAAACCATCTGAAGATGAACCTGAAAAGGTTCTAAAACCGGTTCATGTAATAAAGCATTATTATTGAAAAAAGTGGCATTCAATATACAGTCACTGTTCTAAAATATCCGTAATGAATAAGCATAGCAGTCTGATAAGCTTATAAGTGTGTTGCAGGATAGGATGTACTAGAAATAACTGTTAAGAAAAGGATACGATACGTTGCACCGGTTTCGAGGTAATTAGCGCTGAAGATAGACAATCAGACCGTTGCACGCGGAAATTCAATCTGTTCGCCGGATACAGTTAGTCTAAGTTGTTCTCATAGCGTCAATAACAGTGCACGAGATTGCGCAACCTTTGATCGGGACCGATCCTTACTACCACGTCCATATATTGAAGGGCTCTCCTATTCGGTTTTAGGAAACTAACGAAGACACCGTTTGGCGGAACAGTCTCTGGCGAATCGGCCTTCTTGGCTATATTCGATGACAGTTGACTCGAAAGAGGTGCGACGTATCGATTTTATTCTTAACAATTACTTCTCAGCACAACGTCTCCTGAAACACCCTTGCTAGCTTTTCAGACTGTTTCTTACCACCCTGTATATATAAATAATGTCTCACAAATACGGTGAGCAGAAATCTGCGACTCTGCTGATAATGCTGCAGTATATATAGAAGTGTCCTCCTTGATTCATACCGATAGAGGCTGCGCAGTGGTCAACACACGGGACTTGAATTAGGGAGGACGACTGTTAAGGTCAGCATTCGGTGATCAAGATTTTGGTTTCTCCTGATTTACTTAACACAAATACCGGGATGGTTCCTTTCAAAGGGCATGTTCGATTTTCATCACCACCCTTCAGTAATCAATGGTTGTCATCCCCATCTGACTAACAGGTTTTGGGCGCTACCTGTGGCTGACAAAGATCCTTTGTCAGGTGCAGTGGCTCGCCCTGTGCCAGAGGAAGTCTCTCGACCCACAAAATTGGGCATTCACCAGGGGTGGGTGTAGGTAGTTGAGAGCTCCAATGTCAACTGTTTAATGGAGCCTCTTAGGGCTGTAGCTGACGAAATAGGGGAAGAAATCCAGTGATCACTTTGGGTATGTACCAGGAGGAATTATTTCGGATGTGGAAAGACTACTTCTGGATAAAATGATCAGCATGGGGTGCAACCAACTGCACATGGTGGCTCATGTCGGTAGCAATGATGTGTGTTCCTTTGGATCAGAAGAGATTCTTTCAGCTTTCGGAGGACAGGTAGGTGAAGTGGTAAAGACTGGTGTAGGTTGCTAATTTTTCGATTGGGTCATAGCATGGTGTGGTTTCGGGTACCACATAATAGATTAGGTGTCCACTTGATGCAGGAGGCTGCTACATGGGCATTCAGGGCTGTGTGGAATAAACTGGGTCGTTTTGTACGCAGTTTCATGGGGGTGTAGCAAAACACAGGAATAGGGTTGGTATACCAACAATCAATATTTTAATTATCCACTCACACAAGTTTGTTCCAAAGAACAAGAGCTCCAAGCGCTAATAAAAAGCACTGAAGCTTAAATCGTCATAAGTACCGAAAGCTGACTGAAGCTTAAGTAGAGCCGAATTTTTTACAAAGGACCTAACATGTAGTGTAGTAGATTAAATACAATTGGTTGGCGGCGATATTGTTGCTGGTTAGAGGTAGATCATTCTGTAGCGAGACTGAAGTTGATAGTACCTGTGAGTCGGTATTGACAAAGGTTATGCTTAACATCCGAAATAAATTAATAATTGGTTCCTTTTGCCGACACCCAAATCTCACCATACAGCTGCTGAACAGTTCAAAGAAAACTTGAGTCTCATCACAAGTAGGTACCCTATTCAAACAATTACAGTTGGTGGTGACTTCAATGTGCCCTCCATCTGCTAGCGACAATACGTACTCAAAGTCTGTAATAGGTTTAAATCATCGTCTGAAATTGTACTAAATGCTTTCCAAGAAAATTATTTTGAGCAGTTGGTTTAGGAGCCCACTCGAAATGTAAATGGGTGAGAAAATATGCTTGACTTCTTAGCTACAAACAATTCTGAGTAAGTAGGGAGTGCCATGATGGATATAAGCATTAGTGACACTCTTTGTTGAGATGTAATTACTCAAATCGACGTAAGCGATGAGAAATGTATTAATTTTGAGAGCCATTGTGTATGTCAACTGTGCTGATAATGTGTTACGGCACAGACTGTCGATGGTCGAACTCATCGCTATACGTCCTTCAGAATTATTGTATTTGCGGCATCGAAAGAAAGTGAGTGACGTGATTTTCTTTGTTGATATACCATCCTTGGCACTGGATTAATATTGCTAAACATTATGGCCTGATATACTGGAATAATAAGACGTGTTACAGGAGCGGATCTAACTGTATTGTTGCACGGCAGCCCTTACGGAGTTAGAGAATTAACTTTATTTAAGCGCTGACGTGTAAATCTCGTGAATAGAAATAGGAAAGTGGTTGTTTTGTTAAAGAGAGCTATCGTATAAATAAATAATTATTCATAAGTGATCAATTTGATCATTTTAACAACTATGGTAATTTGTGCTTCAGGGTTACATATACACACCATTGGACACTCATCGCCACGTGTTGTGAGTGTTAGATCGAGAATGCATGCATTTCGGTTCCGTCACAATAGGCCATCTTTGCACTGGAACTGTAATTTACCAATGCTTTTTCTCTCCGAAACAAAGACGGTAACATTCATACATCCGACAGTCTGCTACGAATGCAGGTGGCCACACATGTTTAACGTGAGAAATGTGAGAAACTAACTTAGATAAGCTTTTCGAGAGCGTGGCGTGCAATAGCAGCGGCGGTGGCTGCAGCTTCGTATCGCCAACACTTTATCTTTACGGCGGGTTTACAAACTTACATCACACAATTAAACGTATTAAAAATAAGCACAGCTAGACAGTCCTGATAGCTTAGACACATTTAATGGGTCTCTTAAATACATTTAATGGTTCTCTTAAAACTTCTTTCTGCAGCACATTAAAGTTTAATGTGACATTCACGTAACATTCGTTCCAAATTTAACATTTCAAGTTCAACATTCATTGAAGTCAATGGTCATTTAAATTTCTCTCCCATTATTTTTCTGTCGTCATATAAAAGCGAGACTGAACACTGCGACATCCAAATCCATCAAAAGTATACGCAGAATATATTTGCTTAAACAAGCAAACAAACATTCGCTTGACACCTTCCAAAGACACAGGCTCTACTTCTTCCCTAATACACTCCTGGAAATTGAAATAAGAACACCGTGAATTCATTGTCCCAGGAAGGGGAAACTTTATTGACACATTCCTGGGGTCAGATACATCACATGATCACACTGACAGAACCACAGGCACATAGACACAGGCAACAGAGCATGCACAATGTCGGCACTAGTACAGTGTATATCTACCTTTCGCAGCAATGCAGGCTGCTATTCTCCCATGGAGACGATCGTAGAGATGCTGGATGTAGTCCTGTGGAACGGCTTGCCATGCCATTTCCACCTGGCGCCTCAGTTGGACCAGCGTTCGTGCTGGACGTGCACACCGCGTGAGACGACGCTTCATCCAGTCCCAAACATGCTCAATGGGGGACAGATCCGGAGATCTTGCTGACCAGGGTAGTTGACTTACACCTTCTAGAGCACGTTGAGTGGCACGGGATACATGCGGACGTGCATTGTCCTATTGGAACAGCAAGTTCCCTTGCCGGTCTAGGAATGGTAGAACGATGGGTTCGATGACGGTTTGGATGTACCATGCACTATTCAGTGTCCCCTCGACGATCACCAGAGGTGTACGGCCAGTGTAGGAGATCGCTCCCCACACCATGATGCCGGGTGTTGGCCCTGTGTACCTCGGTCGTATGCAGTCCTGATTGTGGCGCTCACCTGCACGGCGCCAAACACGCATACGACCATCATTGGCACCAAGGCAGAAGCGACTCTCATCGCTGAGGACGACACGTCTCCATTCGTCCCTCCATTCACGCCTGTCGCGATACCACTGGAGGTGGGCTGCACGATGTTGGGGCGTGAGCGGAAGACGGCCTAACGTTGTGCGGGACCGTAGCCCAGCTTCATGGAGACGGTTGCGAATGGTCCTCGCCGATACCCCAGGAGCAACAGTGTCCCTAATTTGCTGGGAAGTGGCGGTGCGGTCCCCTACGGCACTGCGTAGGATCCTACGGTCTCGGCGTGCATCCGTGCGTCGCTGCGGTCCGGTCCCAGGTCGACGGGCACGTGCACCATCCGCCGACCACTGGCGACAACATCGATGTACTGTGGAGACCTCACGCCCCACGTGTTGAGCAATTCGGCGGTACGTCCACCGGCCTCCCGTATGCCCACTATACGCCCTCGCTCAAAGTCCGTCAACTGCACATACGGTTCACGTCCACGCTGTCGCGGCATGCTACCAGTGTTAAAGACTGCTATGGAGCTCCGTATGCCACGGCAAACTGGCTGACACTGATGGCGGCGGTGCACAAATGCTGCGCAGCTAGCGCCATTCGACGGCCAACACCGTGGTTCCTGCTGTGTCCGCTGTGCCGTGCGTGTGATCATTGCTTGTACAGCCCTCTCGCAGTGTCCGGAGCAAGTATGGTGGGTCTGACACACCGGTGTCAATGTGTTCTTTTTTCCATTTCCAGGAGTGTAGGTCAGCGTTGAGATATAATACCTGAGGCCCTTGAGACATTTATACAAAATAAATTAATAAAATACAGTGCTGATATCCCATTGTACACCAGACTCGTCTGAACGCTGTTGCAGAAGCATAAAAAAAGCACACCATATTTGAAACAAGACAAAATCTCCAAGTCTGACGATCTTTCTCTGAAGCTCGAAACTCGGTCCAGATTTCAACGCGAAATGCTTTTAGTAACTTCCTCAGCGAAACTCTGTTTCAAAATTTGCCAGAAATTCAAAGACATGCATCAGCGGCGCGCCACAATCAGTGCCTCCACTGTGTGATATCAGTGGTAATATTACCGATTACAACACCACTAAAGGGGAGTTACTAAACACAGTTTACCGAAATTCCTTCACCAAAGAATACGAAGTAAATACACTCCTGGAAATGGAAAAAAGAACACGTTGACACCGGTGTGTCAGACCCACCATACTTGCTCCGGACACTGCGAGAGGGCTGTACAAGCAATGATCACATGCACGGCACAGCGGACACACCAGGAACCGCGGTGCTGGCCGTCGAATGGCGCTAGCTGCGCAGCATTTGTGCACCGCCGCCGTCAGTGTCAGCCAGTTTGCCGTGGCATACGGAGCTCCATCGCAGTCTTTAACACTGGTAGCATGCCGCGACAGCGTGGACGTGAACCGTATGTGCAGTTGACGGACTTTGAGTGAGCGCGTATAGTGAGCATGCGGGAGGCCGGGTGGACGTACCGCCGAATTGCTCAACACGTGGGGCGTGAGGTCTCCACAGTACATCGATGTTGTCGCCAGTGGTCGGCGGAAGGTGGACTTGCCCGTCGACCTGGGACCGGACCGCAGCGACGCACGGATGCACGCCAAGAGCGTAGGATCCTACGCAGTGCCGTAGGGGACTGCACCGCCACTTCCCAGCAAATTAGGGACACTGTTGCTCCTGGGGTATCGGCGAGGACCATTCGCAACCGTCTCCATGAAGCTGGGCTACGGTCCCGCACACCGTTAGGCCGTCTTCCGCTCACGCCCCAACATCGTGCAGCCGGCCTCCAGTGGTGTAGCGACAGGCGTGAATGGAGGGACTAATGGAGACGTGTCGTCTTCAGCGATGAGAGTCGCTTCTGCCTTGGTGCCAATGATGGTCGTATGCGTGTTTGGCGCCGTGCAGGTGAGCGCCACAATCAGGACTGCATACGACCGAGGCACACAGGGCCAACACCTGGCATCATGGTGTGGGGAGCGATCTCCTACACTGGCCGTACACCTCTGGTGATCGTCGAGGGGACACTGAATAGTGCGTGGTACATCCAAACCGTCGTCGAACCCATCGTTCTACCATTCCTAGACCGGAACTTGCTGTTCCGACAGGTCAATGCACGTCCTCATGTATCCCGTGCCACCCAACGTGCTCTAGAAAGTGTAAGTCAACTACCCTGGTCAGCAAGATCTCCGGATCTGTCCCCCATTGATCATGTTTGGGACTGGATGAAGCGTCGTCTCACGCGGTGTGCACGTCCAGCACGAACGTTGGTCCAACTGAGGCGCCAGGTGGAAATGGCATGGCAAGCCGTTCCACAGGACCACATCCAGCATCTCTACGATCGTCGCCTTCTTTCAACTGCTACTTGTACACTGTCCATTTTAACACCTCTTATAGTTGTCTCATCAAATATTCTTTATATTGTACTTGGTTAATTTATTAATGCAAACAGTTACATAGCCACAACTTTGAATATACTGTTAATGTTAAAATGCAGTACCACAACAATCTAAGAGGTTGCGTTTACTGCATGTTCCCTCAAACTCCTCCATATGCCTGCACTTATATTATGTTACTGATATTGCTTAAGCTCCTTATGTTTTCTGTAGTTACATTGATAATTGTTTCTTGTGTTAATTGGTTTGTGTATCACTCTCCATGTTTTGTACGTCCTGATGTAGCCTTGTCAAGCGCTAATTCTATTTTATTTTATTAGTATTGTTTAGTAATAGAAACAGTTATGCAGGCATGCTGTTCCTATTTTGCGTTAATGTTTTTCCTGTCTACTCCATTTTTACTTATTTACTGCCTCTTTTTTTTTTACTTTTTCGATGCATTACCACCACACTGTCAAAGATGTTACTCACTATATGTTTCTGCTTCAGTCTAGACGAGTAACGTCTCTTCCAATGTTGTTTGCAGACATTGTAACTTCTTTGGTGACAATACTCAGTAAATATCTGAAGATGGCCTTTTAAGGTGAAAACCGGTTAACAGAATGAAAAATTAATGATGTAGAACGATAGCAAACTGGTGCTTTTCATTTATTACATTTTCATTATTATTTAGGCCTAGGACCCGTTAATGGCGGTGACTTCGAAGATATTAGCGAAATTGTAGAACAATAAGTGAAAGGCGTCAATAAATAATAATATAATCTGGAAAATGTCATTGGTTCATCGCACACAGATAAGGTGCAGCTATTCCTACACAAACTAGCATAAAGACCCATAAGCTAGAAATTTATACACATCCAAAATTGTAATACATTGTACTTTGTGATATGTGCTTGGAGTACTTAGTTAGTGTAAGCTACAATTATACAATCAAATCCTTATACACATCAAAAATTGTAATACATTGTACTTTGTGATATGTGCTTGGAGTACTTAGTTAATGTAAGCTACAATTATACAATCAAATCCTATGGGTGAGATGTTTCGTACAAAATCTGACCACACACTGAAACGTTCGCCGCTTATTATGAGGTGCAACAAAACAGAAGCGAGACAGCTTCGACTATCATGAAATAACTGGTTTTGGCATATCAGTGAGAAAATGTTTTCAGACTTTGAAATAGGTTACTATGTTTGCACAAGTGAGAAAAAACGTTCATCACAGCAGCAAAGAATGACCATTTCGTCACAGACGTTATCTTTCGCTATGGATAAAAGGGATGAATGAAACACCAGAAAAAATGCTGTCGAGGAAGAAAACGTTTTGCCATCATCTTATAAAAATCAAATTAAAATTAAATATTTTCGTGCTTATAAAATCTCAGTAGATAGACTATGGGAAACAAACACACGTTTTTAGCGTGGTAGATTTAGGAAACATGTACATCTACGTCTACGAGATTACTCTGTAATTCATGCTTAAATGCGTGGCACAGGGCTCCTCGAACCACCTTCAGAGTATTTCTCTACCGTTCCACTCATTAACAGCGAGTGGGAAAAATAAAAACTTGCAGGGGACTGATGACCACAGATGTTAAGTCCCATAGTGCTCAGAGCCATTTGAACCATTTGAACATTTGCATTTTATCTACGAGCTCTTATTTCTCTTATTCCATTATTATAATTATTTCTCCCTAAGTAGGTTTGGCGAGAATAAAGTAGTTTCAGATTCACAGATGAAATTTGGTGAGTGTAATTTCGTTATAAGATCTCTCTGCAACGAAAAACACTTTTGTTTACATAACCACTCAATTCTCAAGTCATATCAGTGACAATCTCTCCTCTATTTTGCGATAATACAAACAGAACTGCCTTCTTTGAACTTATCCGTCTGGTAATAATCTCATACAGCACACTAATACTCCAGCAGAGGGCGAACATGCACAATGTATACCGTATCTTTAATAGGCCTGTTACAAGTTTTCTGTCAATAAAATGTAGCGTTTGGTGTGACTTGCCCACAACATTGCCTATCTCATGGCTCCAATTTACCGTTGCTTGTAATTGTAATTCCTATGTATTTAGTCGAATTGACAGCCTTTAATTTTGTGTGATTTATCATGTAATCGATATTTTAATTAATTTATTTTTCAACTCATGTGGATGACCTCAAACGTTTCTTTCCTAAAAGGTAGTTCCAACTTATCGTACCATTCAGCTATCGTGTCTGAGATATTTTGTAATTGGATTTGAACTCCTGATGGTTTTACTTTACGGTAAATGAAAGCATCAGCTGCAAACAACCTAAAACATCTACTCCGATTATCTCGTAAATCGTTTATGTAGATTAGTAACAGTAAAAATTCCTTGGGGAATGCTGGATATCAGTAGTTTTATTCGACGGTTTTCCGTCGATTACTACGAACCGTGATTTAGCTCAGAGGAAATAATGTATCTAGGTAGAACACCTGAAGCGATACCCTATCGCCACGGAATTTGATTAGTAGTCTCTTGTGAGGAACAGTGTCAAAAGCCATCTGGAAGCCTAGAAATATGGAGTCAATTTGAGATCCCAAGTTGACAGCACTGACTACTACGTGAGAATAAAGAGCTAGCTGTGTTTCACAAGAACGATATTTTCTAAATCAGTCCTGATGGTTTGTCAGTACCCCGTTACCTTCGACGTAATTCGTAATCTTCAAACACAGCATATTTTCCAAAATCCTACTGCATATCGACGTCAATGATATGGGTGTGTTCAGCTATTGGGGCGGACAGGGTAAATAATATGTAAATGAAAGATGGGCAAATAGGTTTCAGAGGAGTCAACGTACATTACAAGGTGCATCACAGAACATCAAAGCCTGAATATCGTTGAAAGATCAATTAATTTTTTTACTCTGACACATATTCTAAATCAGTCTTACTGTTTTATTACAGAAAATGAATGAGTGAACATGATCAACCATTATTGTCGATTTGTGTCAAGGAATCATAAAGAAAGGTATGCATTGATGCAGATTTGATGTAGTTTCATGCCAGTAATTATTTTTCGCCAAAAACGAATCAAATCATGAAGCTGACATAGTCAGTAATACGGACTCCTTCAGTCATGTACAGCATCTTTCGGAACTGCTAATGATGTGGTCAAGATTTTGATGAGGCATGTAATGATTTCTGCATATTGTACTATATGTTTGGAGAACTGGTTGATTTTACAGTACACAGTAAATAAGTGTTAATGGAGCTTTTTCATTGCTGGTTTAATCATAATTAATTTTTATGTATCATAAGAACACTTCCATCAATTAATTCGGCTAACTTCAAATAGAAGCAGTTGAAATCCTTTAATGTTTCCAAGTGCGCTAATCTTGCATCACTAGAAAACACCACGCCAAATACGGCTAGGCGGCGCTGGTGGTCCAGTAGGTTGAATTCCTCCAGTAGGCTGAGGTTCGCCAGTTGGCTGGGGGCCTCCAGTTGGTTCAGGCCCACCAGTTGGTTGGGGCCCTCCAGTTGGCTGGGGCTCTCCAGTTGGTTCAGGACCTCCAGTTGGTTCAGGACCTCCAGTTGGTTGACCAGTTGGATCAGGACCTCCGGTTGGTGGACCTGGTGGACCAGTTGGTTGTGGCCCTTCAGTTGGTCCAGGAGGGCCAGGTGGAGTTTCTTGGCTGCGGCATGCTGATACCTGTAGTGGAATGTCGTATTGTAATCCACATCATATATGTAGATGGAAATTAAGTGGTATTCATTCTGAAGGGAGGTTAAGATTCCGCTAATGTAGTTTTGAAATGACGACCATGAATAGCAGAAATTATGACTTGTACTATTAGGACTGAATCATCAGATGCCTTTTTTTTTTTTACACTGACACACATAAGAAATCAGTTTTACCGTTTTCTTGCCGAAACTGCAGAAACATGATCAACCATTATATGTCTATTGCTTCAAGGATTCACAAAGAAATTTATGCGTTGATACAAATTTGATGTAGTTTTTTGCCATTATTTGTTTTCCACCAGAAACGAAATAAGAAATAACTACTGTTGCAGCATACTTGATATCTCAGGACATGTAATATAAAGTTATAAAAAAAGATAATGAATTATTTATATTTGTTGAAAGTGTGAGCTTAAGAAGGGACTTAAAAGTAATTTTGTTGTTTTCTCAGCAAAATAACAGTCGCCGAAGAATAGAGGATACAAATTGCGAGGATATAAATTGCGGATGACAACAGTGAAGCCATGTGTTTCTGAAACACACAAAATTGTTGATATTGTGTTAGGACATATTTTCTGAAGGTATTTGTGTGGTATGGAGCCCTGTTCGAAAATGAAACATGGATGACAAGTAGTTCAAACAGGAAGAGAACAGAAGCTTAGGAAAAGTATTGCTTCAGAACCTTGATTAGAGGATTAGACTGATAGACTGAATAACTATTGAGGAGGGTACTAAATACAAATGCAGAGACAAGAAATTTATAGCACGTCATTAATAAAGGAAGGGATCGGTTAGCAGGACACATCCTGATGGGTCAGGTTGGGAATAGAAGGAAGTGTGAAGTGTGTTGAGCGAGGGGGGACTGTAATGGGAGATCAACACATCACTTTATTAAGGTGTTTCCAATGCGTAGAGCTTCCAGTAGTTACACAGAGACGAAGAGGACTGCTCAGCACAGGGTCCTGCATGAAACCAGTTTCTGAAATTTCAAAGGAAGAGAAACGGTGATGAAATTTGAACTTTTTTCCGTTTTTGTTACTGAAGCTATGTGGAAACAATGAGTTGCAAAATACGTTCACAATAGTTCTAACAATAGCGGTCATGTTAAGTTTTCGACTTTCACATGTAACTACGCTGAAGAACTAGGTGTTTTTATTATTTTTATAGACTACCAGTGCTGAGACAAAAATTCGTCATGGAATATACCGAACAGTTCTGAAGAAATGGTGTTAAATTAGCTTTAAAACTTGCTTTTCTGTATTTCAAATATTTTATGGTATTAGGGAAATGATCAAATATCTTTGTTGACAGATACTCAATTCCTTTCTAAGTCACTGACCTCTTTAATAATGGATAATATAAGTTATTTTTTCTTCTACTCTTGTAAGTATGGATTAAAAGGAGAAAAATGTATATTGGGAGTTGACACCACTATGTTCTGGGTGCAAATATGGCATATAAAAGTAATAGCTTTCGTATCCATAATGTTAGGGGTTAATGAGTTGATTGGTGTTGCTGTTGGTGAAGTCAAATCCTCAAGGTGGCCTTTGTGGCAGGCAGGAGTGACATGTGAATCATAACCTAGAAGCACCTGGAGAAAATCGGATAAACTAGATTATTTTCAATGAATAAACATTCCTATCGTGACTAGTAGTGAAGGCGCCGACTATAAGGAGGTAACTCGTAAAAATGGCACAAAACAACCGACGTTAACGTTCATGAGAGTTTCAGTGCTGTTTCACGTCTAGAAGTTTGATCTGTAACGAAAGACATCGGCGTATGAAGAGAAGCAAATGAACTGACGTTACTGTCTCATTCTCACAGTAGACTCTATTGACACCCCAAATGTCTGGACAGGGTTCCAGTTGACGTAGCATCAGATCATCTTTTACTTACTCTGAAGCGCCAAACAGACTGGTGAAGGTGTGCGTATTCAAACACAGTGATGTGTAAACAGGTAGAATACGGCGATGCACTCGGCAACGCCTATATAAGACAACAAGTGTCTGACGCCTTTGTCAGATTGGTTTCTGCTGCTACAATGGCAGGTTAGCAGGATCTAGGTGAGTTTGAACGTGGTGTTATAGTCGGCGCACGATCGTTGGGACACAGTATCTAGGAGGTAGCGATGAAGTAGGGACTTTCCCGTACGACCATTTCACCAGTGTACCGTGAATATCAGGCATCCGGGAAAACATCAAATCTCCATCTCCGCTTCAGCCGGAAAAAGATCCTGCAAGAACGGCAGCAACAACGACCGAACAGAATCTTTCTAAGTGATAGAAGTGCAGTCCTTCAGCAGATTGCTTCCCCCTACTTATACCTCCCGTGGAATCACGAATGTAAAATTAGAGAGATTCGAGCAAACACGGAGGCTTTCAGACAGTCGTTCTTCCCGCGAACCATATGCGACTGGAACAGAAAAGGGGGGTAATGACAGTGGCACGTAAAGTGCCCTCCGCCACACACCGTTGGGTGGCTTGCGGAGTATGAATGTAGATGTAGATGTAGATTTCAATCCTGGGCCGTCAACAAGTATCAGCTTATGAACCATTCAACGAAATATCATCGATATGGGCTTTCGGAGCCGAACGCCCACTCGTGTACGCTTGATGACTGTACGACACAAAGCTTTACGACTCGCTTAAGCCCGTTAAAACAGACATTGGACTGTTGATGGTTCGGACGAGTCTCGTTTCATACGGTACAGAGCTTATGAACGTGTACTTGTATAGAGTCAACCTCAAGAATCTATGGACCCTGCATATCAGCAAGGGACGGTTCAAGCTGTTGGAGGCTCTGTAATGGTGTTGGTCGTGTGCAAGATGTAGATGTAGATTTCAATCCTTGGCCGTCAACAAGTATCAGCTTATGAACCATTCAACGAAATATCATCGATATGGGCTTTCGGAGCCGAACGCCCACTCGTGTACGCTTGATGACTGTACGACACAAAGCTTTACGACTCGCTTAAGCCCGTTAACACAGACATTGGACTGTTGATGGTTCGGACGAGTCTCGTTTCATACGGTACAGAGCTTATGAACGTGTACTTGTTTAGAGTCAACCTCAAGAATCTATGGACCCTGCATATCAGCATGGGACGGTTCAAGCTGTTGGAGGCTCTGTAATGGTGTTGGTCGTGTGCAACTGGAGTGATATGGGACCCCTGATACTTGTGGATACAACTCTGACTGGTGACATTTATATAAGCGTCCTATCTGATCTCTTGCATCCATTCATGTCCACTGTGTATTCCGAAAGAGATTTCGTCAAGTCCAGCAGAACAATACGACAACCCACTTATGTGGAATTGCTACAGAGTGACTCCAGGAACGCTCTTCTGAATTTAAACACTTCCGCTGGCCACCAAATTCTAAGGACATAAACATTATTGAGCATATCTCGATGCCTTGCAACGTGCGGATGAGAAGAGATTCCTACCACCTCGTATTATAACGGATTTATGGACAGCTCTGCAGGATTCATGGTGAGTGTTCCTTCCAGCACCACTTCAGACATTAGTCGATCCATGCCATGTCGTATTGTCGTATTGTGGCACTTCTGCGTGATCGCTGGGGCCCTACATGATTTTAGGCAGTTTCTTTGGCTCTTCAGAGTAAAATGAGATTTCAATTGTATTCTATGGTAATTATATCCGTCACAACTTTGGATTAACACAAGACCTATAAAGACGATGCTGGATTATTTAATTGAAGTGAAAATCTTAACAGGATAGGTATGCAGTAAAACAGTCTTTATGTCCTGCAATCCACTCTTTTCAACATATCTTGCTCTTAACTCCAATGACCTTCAGTGTGTCCTTTATTCTCTGTTATGATCAGTAAATCTAAGTGATAATCTATTGTAAATAAGCAGATTACACATAGGAAAAGATGTTGCTTACAGAAGACTAGGTTCATTTTTACTATAGCATACTGCCCCTATATGACCATATTAATGAGTGCTAGAACGGTGTATTCCAGCAGCATTTCCAGCAGGCTAGCGTAGGATATTCTCACTGTGATAATTCGACAGGGCCGATGCACTGTAGCGAGGACTCAACAGGACTGCACAAGCTCGTGCAGCAAGTGGCATGCAGATTTTCACATTGGCAGTGATAGTGGTGTTTTAGTATAAGTTACTGGTACTGGCGCATATGCACAACAAGTGTGCCACTGCCGACTCTCAGTAACGGACAGTTTGCTACGAAATTATTGTCAGTTTTGCATGACAGGATTGTGGCAGACGCGGTCGTCACATGGACCAAGTCACCGGTCTGAGGTCACAGCAGGGCAACAGATCTACACACTAAGTCCCTCCCGGATTTAGTAACACAGCGCAGCAGGCAATCCCAGGTCTACCGCAGCAGCTAGGCAGAACCCTGCTCAGGGTGCAGCTGGTCACTCTCCATGCGTGCCAGCCATCTTCCTCTATCGGAGGACGGGCGCCTCTAAGCGATGGGCATTTCCCACTGTGACACAAACGAGGCACCGCACAGGGCCGTAGCAGATACCGACAAGCATACACTCGCGGAAACAGTGCGGCCAACTTATGTATCCAGGCCGCCGGCGCAACGTAGAGACTCTGCGTCAGCATAGTGGGGCATGCAGGCAGGCATCCCAGCAGGATTCAGAGGCAAGTCGTCCGCTGACCTGGTGTGCTACGCAGATGCTTCAGTCAAGAATTTTTGACTTTCTATGGGACCTCTTGTGCTCATTCTTCACATCCATCACCCCTCTCTGCGATGGTGACGCTCTGTATTGTAGTATCAAGAAAGAGTTGTGCCACATAAAGGAAAGTTGGTAGGCGTGTTTCTACGTCTGAAAGGTGACGTCTATTCAAATTTCGCGCCAGTCGCATAAGAGTCCCGCTGGTTGCGCTAGTTTAAGGATGTATTCAGGTTGCTGGATCTTCCTTCTGTGACATTGTAGAAAGACTTGGTAGGATTGTAGCCACTGTATATGGTTGCTGGTAGCGATGGTCACGCGAATGTACAGCAGCAAGAGCCACGTGGCTCTACGGAGACGGAAGACCATCGTGTTCGGTGTGCGGCGCTGGCGCATCGTACAGCATCTGCACCAGCGATTTAAGTAGCAGCTGGAAGCACAGTGACTCAACGAACTGTTACAAATCGGGTACCTCAATGACACCTCCGAGCCAGTCGCCTTGTAACGTGCATTCCACTGATCCTAAGCCACCTTCATTTGCGATTTCCATAGTGTCAAGAAAGAGCTCACTGGAGGGCATAGTCAGAAGGATGCCAGATGCAGGCCTGCAACCAACCTGTCTGCATGCTGGACTGTACGGTGCAATCGATTTCGTATGACAATTGGACCACCCTCGCGGCTATCCCACCCACCCTGACTGCAAAATTCTACGTCAGTCTGATGATTCGACCTGTCGTGCTGCCATTTATAAACGGAAAACCAGGTCGTGTTATCCAACGGGATAACGCCCACTCATGTACCGCTGTTGCAACTCAATATGGTCTACAGTGGGTCGTCATACTGCACATAAGGCTCCAGTCGAGCACATGTGGGACGTCATCGGCTGGCAACTCCAGCATCATCCACAAACAAGATTAACCGTCCATGTATCCACCGACAAAGTGCAACAGGCGTGGAACTCATTAAGGCAAGCTAACAACCGGCAGCTGTATAACAGATCGTATTCACGTCAGAATGCTTTCCTTCAACGTTCAGGCGGCTAGTCCGATTATTGATGTACCAGCATTTCACGTTTTCAGTGGCTTATCTCGCACTTACGTTAACCTGTGATCTTGCAATGTTAATGATTTAAATATGTTACCTCGGCAAATCTATCCCCGAAATTTTATTACTCGACATTAATTACTTTTTGACGTTGCGGTTTTCCCCGTCGTTATAAAAGATTTGATTTCTCTTTCTGTCTACCATCAGAGTGGAATAAATAAGCAAGCGAACTACTCCCGGTAACGAGCTTCTAGTACACTAAATAATACTCTTGCGTCACATGTGCTACATTGTTCTATTACACTATAGCAATATTTTAGGGTTTTGATTGATGATGAATCCAAGTATTATCTTCGTGATTAATCGCTATATTTGTTGAATTCTCATATTTAGCTGTGTATTATCAGGGTTGTACTACTTTGACTTTTATCAAAAAATGGCTCTGAGCACTGTGGGACTTAACGTCTTAGATCATCAGTTCCCTAGAACTACTTAAACCTAACTAACCTAAGTCCATCACACACATCCATGCCCGAGGTAGGATTCGAACCTGCGACCGCAGTAGTCCCGAAGTTCCCAACTGCAGCGCCTAGAACCGAATGGCCACCGCGGTCGGCTAGTTTTTATCACAACATAAGTTAAGAACAAGAATTGACCGAATAATATAGCTTGAAAATAGGCTCTTGTCAAGGGATTACTCATGTTGCACTAGGTCAGCTTTTATGAGCAGAACTAGAGAAATTTAAATCCCTCTGAAGACACGACGAACGGCGACAAACGTATGCTGAAACAGATGATAATAAATATCCTGTAATCATTCATAAAACTGAAGGAATGGAGATGGAAGATCATTAGAAGCATTAGAAATGGAGTACCAGCTCGAAACGAGGAAGAAAATCTGATGGAATTTTGCTACATTCACCGTCCATCCAGAAAATTCCGACACTGATTTTATTTTGCGTACAAGCGAATTATCCCAGTAACAACAGTGGCAACCCGAACAACTAAAAAACACAGACATACATTCGACGAGTCAGTTTAAGTAGGTAAGTAGGCGGTGTCAAGTAAACAGTCGACGTGCGACTGTACATTGTAATCACTGTTGTGTCAGAAATCGCAATGGAGCAACATCTGTAAGTGTGTCCTGAAGAGAAGGAAGGTGTGTAAAAGGTTTGTCTCATTCGTCTTGAATCATGAACGAAAGCAACGATGCCTGGGCACGTGGCGTGAATAGCTTGAAATGAAAAACGTTGACAATTGTTTTCTTGATAAAATCATTACGGATGATGAGATTTGGTGTTACGAAATCGAAGCTACCGCACATGACAAAGTGCAGAAATTCATGTGAAGTGTTAACGCTTTGACTACATAACCGACTTTCAAAACAGTGGTACACACCAGTTGAACAACATGTCAAAAATAGATGGGGTGTGAATATTCTGTGCCTTGTTATCAAGTGGGGGAGGGGGAAGGGGTACCTTAAGCATTAAAATCCCCGACTTAATTTTGCTGTACTTTGTACTAATACATTCTCGGAAATTTAAGGACTGATATTTTACGATTTAAGAAATCATCCATTAATAACGTCTGTAATAACAAATTTCAGCTGTTGCCCTCGCAAATATTGATCCACTAAGAAGGAGGATACAGATTATTTACTGTTATTATGCATATATAGCTTATAAACGATTCACAAGAAGTTGATGAATTTGGTACAATCTCATAACTCTCTTTTTATTACGTGTGGATGTAATACGAAGTCGCTTACAGAACCCTTAGATTCGAGAATTGCATGTTACAGAAAATTGTGGTACAATTTCAAGCATACAGTGTTTGCAAGTGGATGTGGAAGTAAGTACCAGTAAAGAGACGTAGAGCACAAATGTCGATAAAGTCTCGGTCCTTGCTACTCACCACAAGACACAGCAGAAGAGCTGCCACTGTCGCCCTCATGGTGATGGAAGTGCTGTTTTGACCATTGGGTGCTGAGATTTTATAAGGCCCGCCACTGCGTGATGTGGTGTACTCGTGATTCCGTGACTCTTTAACAAAGAGACTGTGCAGAGACTGCAGTCCAAATGCGACAGTGGGGGATCTGGTTGTATTACAAGGTCACAGAGCACAGGTGCGACGAACTGAATATCTTACTGTAGCTCAGTTTTTTATCGGCACCCGCTTATTCCTAGATGTCTGCCTCAAAGGAATAATGAACCAACAGGTCATGACGGGAGTACTCGTACATGAAACTTTATGTGTCTTGACACAACAAGAGAGTTGTCGTCTTAAGCCCACACTCCTTCATCTACCTGCTGATTCTCAAAGCTCAAACTAAGTCCAGTGTGTTAATTTGGAGATTATCTATCACATCGAAAAGGAAAGTGTTCATACGTTAGCGGGTGTTTTGTACAACGTTATCTTACATATGTGAATTCACAAAGTATGTGCATGGTCTTGTACCGTGCTATTAACGATTTAAATGACAAATATACCTGTAGCTGCCATGTATAATCTGATATTTGAAGTAAATCATCTATAATATTTGTTGGGTTGGCATCCTGAAACTCATAAAGCAAGATCGTTTCTGTAATTGTTCAGGACTTGGTCCGCATTTAGGAGAGTGTGCCCAGCCCCATAGAGTTACACTACGTGATCAAAAGTATCCGGACACCCCCAAAACATACGTTTTTCATATCAGGCGCATTTTGCTGACACTTACTGCCATGTACTCCATATTAGGTACCTCAGTAGTCATTAGACATCGTGAGAGAGCAGAACGGAGTACTCCGCGGAATTTACTGATTACGAAAGTGACGAAAGGTCTACCGGACAGGAGACCCTAGTTAGACGATTTGCTATGGCAACAAGACTGAAAGAAGATTAATAATCGTTCACAGGCTGTGTCGATCTGAAAAATGCGTTCGACACCGTAAAATGGTACAGGATTTTCAAAATTCTGAGAAGATGCTGGTGAGGAACACTATCTGATCATAAGTATCCGGACACCCCCCCCCCCCCCCCCGAAAAAAACATACGATTATCATATTACGTGCCTTCTGCTTCCACCTACTGCCAGGTACTCCATTTCAGCGACCTCAGTAGTCATTACACGTGACGCAGCACAATGGGACGCTCAGCGGAATTCACGAACTTCGAACAAAGAGGAACTTCGAATGTAGTCAGGTGAATGGTTGTCACTTGTGTCATACGTCTGTATGATTTATATACTCCCAAACATCACTAGGACCACTGTCTCCGATGTGATAGTGAAGTGGAAACGTGAACGAACACATGCAGTATAAAGTGTACAGGCCGACCTCGTCTGTTGACTGACAGAGACCGAAGACAGTTGAAGAGGGTCGTAGTGTGTAATACACAGACATCTTTTGAGACTATCACAAATGAATTCCAAACTGGATCAGGATCCACTGCAAGTACTATGACAGTTAGGCGGGAGGTGAGAAAACTTGGATTTCAAGGTCAGGCGCCTGCTCATAAGCCACACATCACGCCGGTAAATGCCAAACGACAACTCGCTTGGTGTAAGCAGCGCAAACATTAGACGATTGAACAGTGGGACAACGTTGTGTGAATTGACGAATCACGGTACACAACGTGGCGATCCGATGGCAGGCTGTGGGTACGGAGAATTCCGGTGAACGTCATCTGCCAGAGTGTGTAGTGCCAACAGTAAAATTCGGATGCGGTGGTGTTTTTCATGGAGGAGGCTTTCACCACTTGTTGTTTTGCGTGGCACTATCACAAAGCTGGCCTATATTGATGTTTTAAGCGCCTTCTTGCTTCCCTCTATTGAAGAGCAATTCTGGGATGTGGACTGCATCTTTCAACCTGATCGAGAATCTATTCACAATGCACAACCTGTGGCGGAGTGGTTACACGACAGTAACATTCCTGTTATTGGAACAGCTTGCACAGGGTCCTGACGTGAATCCTACAGAACTTATTTGGCATGTTTCGGAACGTCGACTTCGTGCCAGGCATCACCGACCGACATGTATACCTCTCATCAGTAGAGCACTCCGTGAGGAATGGGTTCCCATTCCCCAAGAATACTTCCTGCACCTGATTGAATGTATGCCTACGAGAATGGAAGCTGCCATCAAGACCAAGTGTGGACCAACACCATATTCAGTTCCAGCATTACCGATGGAGGGTGCCACGAAATTGATAGTATTTTCAGTCAGGTGTCCGGATGCTTTTGACCACATAGTGTATGTCCTCTGTGGTTGCGATAAAGATGAATGCTGATGTGGTTACTGTGATAAGAACACGCCGCAATGTCTGCTTATGTTTATCCATTTCAAACTTGGTGTGTCACTGACACATTCGTTTTGACGTTAGTTCGGAATCATTCTTTATATCCTCAGCCTCAGAACAGAGATTCCTCTGCATATTTTTATGCTGAACTGGATGTAAAATATCGCGATTCTTCAGTGTATAATTACTAAATTGTATTCTCCAACTATGACTCTTTGAAATTTCTTTCCTGGTGAAAGACAAATGGCGTAGCTAAGCTCTCTTCGAACATTAGAGCATGAGAAATGTTCTTCTTTTCCTGTCGCTTCGGTCTTTTGGTACCACACGTAACCCTGTCGTTAACTGCGTTTTCTACTCCTGCGCGTAGAACCAACTCATCCTTCTCTTTCGCCCTTCTTTCGAGATCGTCAGTATCATTTTGTCCGCTCCTCTGGTGACTCCCTTCCGGTTTCCTGGCCTTCTGTGTCATTGACCTCTGGTGCAGTGCAATATATGTGCATTTGCCTCCTCAGTTTCCCAACTTCATCCACAATTTCGACCAACACTTCCTGTGTTTAATAACCCAACTGCTGCTTTCCTCTCGGCTTGGCATATCCTCACTCTTTTGGTAGTACTACCCACACTCATCCTCATCACGTATCCTGCAAATTTTACCCTTTTCCTGGTACAAGTTGCAGGGGATCTCGTGGTCTAAGGCTGCAACCCCAATGTGATACAATAGAATCACCCGATCTACAGTTGGCGTCATATATGGTGGGCTGCGAACGTCCCTTGTCTTCATCCTACTGCACGCTCTGTGTGGTATGTCACCGTCAACGGTAAACAATCGCTCTTGTCTCGGCAAAGTTTATCTGGTCGACGCTCCGCTTTGCAGTTTGGAGATCATCAGCAGTAGCTGGTCCAGCGAATTCTGGCTTCCTTCACACGTGCCCTTCTTGATAGACCTACGCCTCAAATGATACCTTTGTTCCAAAATTATGCGGAATACTGGCAGGAGAAGACTGATTATGTGCAATGGTTCACACAGCGACATTACTCAAAGAAAGATAAATTCTTCTCTGTTACAAACATAAGCAAGCACTAAAACGTAATGTGATCGCTAGAATAGAAAATACTTTCTTCTCCCTTTCAAACATATGATATCCTCTCACCCCTCTCCTTTCCACGTTTGTTATGTTTAGGTAGAGCTATTGGAATACGCGTAGTTAGGTGGGCATGTCTGAAGAAGAGTAGATGTCATTTTTTTCTTTTAGGGTCAAAGTGGAGAGAGCACATACTTACTTCATCCTAGTAAGTTCCTTTATATTCAGGGAAAAATGGAGGACCAGTTTCCATCTGTAACAAAAAAAATTGAAAGAAAAGAAAGTGTAGCGTTTTGACTAGTAATAAAAACGTCCTGGGTCAAAGGTGCGATCCTCGCCACTGCTTAAATTTTAAATAAAAATCATCATCAATGACAGCCGTATACATCTGGCATAAGAAGTCACTCTGGCTCTCTCTACCTCATTATCGAAGTGGGCGGATGAGTGGACAGAGATCCAGAGCAATCTCTCGCCACATGGCGTAGAAAACTGAGCTTAAAAGGCGGAAGAATAGTCAATAATCATCGGCATGAGAATGTAGAAGGCAGTCTAAACAAAATGGTTCAAATGGCTCTGAGCACTATGGGACTTAACATATGTGGTCATCAGTCCCCTGGAACTTAGAACTACTTAAACCTAACTAACCTAAGGACATCACACACATCCATGCACGAGGCAGGATTCGAACTTGCGACCGTAGCAGTCCCGCGGTTCCGGACTGAGCGCCTAGATCCGCGAAACCACCGCGGCCGGAGCTGTGTGAACCACTACATTAAAGACACATAACGTGTATCCACAGTACATGAGACCTGTAACTGAACAAGTGTCCTATTGATCTCTGTGTAGGAAAAATATTTCGCAACAGTCCCCCATCCCGATCTCCGACTGCTAAAGGAAGGTGACCATGAGAAAAACACTGAATGACTAATCAGAGGTTGAAGCTCTAAGAGTCGGGTTGTCGAATTTAAGAAGTCTCAACGTGGCAGGGAAGCTAGAAAATCTGAAAAGTGAAATGCTAACGCTCATTCTAGATTCAGTGGTGCTTAGTGAAGTGAATTGGAGAGAAGGCTATGATTTCTGGTGCAAAAATCAAATGGCTCTGAGCACCTGTTCACAACGCACGGCCTGTGGTGGTGTGGTTACACGACAATAACATTCCTATAATGGTCTGGCCTTCACAGAATCCTGAGCCGAATGCGGCAGAACACTTTTGGGATGTTTTGGATCGCCGACTTCGTGCCATGCTTCACCGACCGACATCGATACCTCTCCTCAGTGTAGCACTCCGTGAAGAATGGGCTGCCATTCCCCAAGAAGCCTTCGCGCACCTGACTGAATGTATGCCTGGGAGAGTGGAATCTGTCATCAAGACTAAGGGTGGGCCAACAATATAATGAGTTCCAGCATTACCGATGTAGGGAGCGATGAACGTGTCCCGAGTTCGAGTCTCGGTCGGACACACAGGTTTAGTCTGCCAGGAAGTTTCATATCAGCGCACACTCCGCTGCAGAGTGAAAAATCTCATTCTGGAAACATCCCCCAGGCTGTGGCTACGCCATGTCTCCGCAATATCCTTTCTTTCAGGAGTGCTAGTTCTGCAAGGTTCGCAGGAGAGCTTCTGTAAAGTTTGGAAGGTAGGAGGCGGATACTGGCAGAAGTAAAGCTGTGAGTACCGGGCGTGAGTCGTGCTTCGGTAGCTCAGATGGTAGAGCGCTTTCCCGCGAAAGGCAAAGGTCCCGAGTTCGAGTCTCGGTCGAACACACAGTTTTAATCTGCCAGGAAGTTTCAACATATTTCTAATTCTTTTCACAATGGTACCGGAAAAACTGTATTTCTAACTAACTACTGATTTTCTCCCTTGTTATGACCAGCATATTTGTGATACGAACAATTTTGATGTTGGAAAATGCGGTAGACCATGGGCGGAGCTTAGGATATGGATTGGTGTGGAGGGGGGCGATTGGGCAGGACTTGTGCACTTTCCGAGGCTGTCGCTAACATTACGTCAAGCTTCAAGAATAATATAAAATCTTTGTTGTTGCCTTTGTGTTGTATCGTTAGTACACTGCACTTATTATATTCCTGAAAATAGCTTCTGTATGAAGATCAAGCGTTTATGGACGTAATCAGTAACAAACTAACAACAGTTTTTTGTAATAATGCGGACAAGGCTTCTACCTCTAATGAATGAGGTATAAGATCACATCAACTACGACGTTCTTTGCAAAAATAGTTTCAAGTACATGAGGATCAAAAATCTGGTAAAAATCACTTTCTTCACTCTCTAATGCAGATTCCGTGTAATCCTTTGGAGACACTTATGTAGTAACTCAGAGTCAGACCAGTTTCTGAAAATTTACTTTATAATGCCATGACAATATTTAGTAGGAGCAATTAAGCGGATATACATGCTTTGGTCATTGGTACCTATTGTATTCAAACCAAGTGTTTGGTCCATTTAAACACAATCCATACAACTGTTAAAGGTTTGTAGGCAGAGCACATTATACGCTTTGGAGTATACCATTCTAGTGTCATATGCACCAAAGCGAATATTATTAGGTGTCATGTTCTATCGAAATCATGTAATCAGTAATATGTCATTCATAAACAATGAGAGAAAGAGTAGTGATGCGAAGAAAAAGAAATACTTTCACGAGAAAGACAGGCAAAGCATTCATGAATGTTGTTAAAAATTCAAACATCATTTCCCACAAATATTCTCTTTCCCTATATAAGGAACATTTTCAAGTTAACAACTAGCGATAATGACGTACACATTGTGATATTTGTACTGTCTGTCAATTGACACATTTTATTATTGTTTTCAATTTTTTTAGTTATAAAAAAGGACATGAAAAAAGGATTATCTGAAGAATAATTAGCATTGCGTTGAATTTCTTCTGAGAAAATGCGTCAAACAAACCCATCATCTCTCTATACAACATTATCATTACAGGCCATGCAGCACAATAGAAAATGTTCCACTAATTTGACATGGCTGCTATAGCAGGGTTTGGGTCTCCTGAAAGAGTGTAGTATAATAATGTATTGCTTGTGCTTAAGCATGGTCCCTTCCATGTCACATTAAAGTATGCTATGTGAGAAAAAATGAGCCTGTAAATATGTGGACATGCATTAAGTTTATATTTTGCCCCTACATACAAATGGGCAGTAGTACATTCTCATATACATCACGAAAGGCTAGTTCGGAAATTCTTGCAAAACCAACCTTCAATAATTTGAAACGTCATGGTTGAAGAATTTTTTTACTGAAGTTTAATCAGCAATCAGATAGCTCTTCTTTATACTTTCAAAAATATTTCAGTTTACCCAATTTGAAATAGATGGCTGTGTATTACTTAAAGCAGAATATTGCTTAGAGAGCGGTCAAGAATATTTCCGTTGTAAGAAAGATGCGTCTACTCGGTATTTAATTAATGACACACAGTTCATTTTGTTTCTTATTGTGAGCATGTGGCTGCTATTCTGTCATTCTGTGCAACAGATTAATCTGAGTTGTACCCTATACCCTGTGGCTCCTGCAAGATGCAATTTCCACCCCCACACTACTACAGAAGTCAGAAAGTTGCTCCTAACGTTCTAAAGAGAAATGCCTGAAAAACTATCAGCAATAAATATCTTTTGGAGTCGTCCGCTGTAAGGAAATGACACAAAAATTCACAAAATTTCTTACATAACTAATGGGATTCTTGGGTACTGGAGTAGCGCTAGTCAGTGTAAGAAAAACATGAAAGTAACGAAAATTATTTTTTTTTGCAAAATTTATAAGAAATCAAATGGCACTTTTAGTTATGAACTGAACAAGTTATTTTGACTTTTTTCGGAATGTGAAGTTACCCCTTAAGGATAGGATTCGCCAATGAAATTTCTATACAAAGTTTAAGATTGTTATTGACTTGGCAAAATGGCTGAGAGCCACACCTACTCATCTTGAATAATTATCCATTAGAATGTTGCTAGGTACAGTCGAGGCTGTCACGTGTGAAATGCAGTGAAGTGTACTGTTGTGGAGGAAATATGGGGCTCGCAAGAGTTGTAGCCTACAATACCGTAATCTGTGATGACTGTTAACTGCGTGATCTCTGCTGCCAAATAAAATAACTCTGGTTCTATCTGGATTGACGTTCGCCAATCCAACTCTTCCTACGCCTTGATGTAGTCAAGGTATCCTATTCGCCCCTAGTCTAACTATTGGCGTGGTACACCGAACACATAACCAATCCACCGTGATGCCACTCAAAAATTCGCTCACAGGCGTTTAACTATAACTCTGTCCATTCACACCACACAATAAGTGTGGCGGCCAGCATATTGAACAACGCTTAATAGCAAGGACTCAATATAGAGTCGCACTCCGATTCACTCTCGACAGAGGTGCTCTCCCAGTGAAGTACTGAGGAGAGACTTGTTCCTTGCTCTTTGAGTACACGTACAAGCACACTCGCTCTCGTTACGTTTCCTCGCTCCAAGAGCGATAATGGAACGGCCCCTCTTCACGCCAGACGTGAAGGGGTATATCTTTCGGTCTCTTCCATTACATCTTCAGCTCAAGGTGTAAGGAACATCGTCTGCCAATCAGCATTGTTATTCTAAAACTGGAGAATGACATTAGGTTTAGGGCGACCAATCCAGAGAACTGTAGCATCGGCGTTTGGCGTTTGCTTTGTCCCTGTGAAAACCTCTGAAACTGTGTGCTATGTTTGTAAAGAATGTATAGGCTGGGCGCTCCAACACAGTGTAGCGGAATTTGCTTTTAAGCCGAACACGGGGTTGTTCTCCCTTTCGCTTGGGCAAACGCAGTCTGCCGCCAACGTAGATAGGTTTACTCGTTCTCTGAAGGGACCGGCGTCCTGCCTCTCCTGAACTAAAAGGTTTTGTGACTGTTGTGTCATGAATGTGTGTGTGTACGCCAGCCTCGAGTATTTCAACCTTGCGATTTATTGTTATATGCATACTGTTTACATGAATTCATACAACATTGAGTTTATCTAATCGATTTTGGGTTTGAATGAAGCATCTTGATGTGCGGAATATGATTGTGAGGGCAGAATATGTAAGCAATCAAGATCAGGAGACCACAATGTATTACACTACTTAATCTTTTACATTTAATGTTGTAGCATTCACATAGCCATTCTGCTTCATATTGATCGGTGTGGTCAGATCGATATGATTAAGTTGAGTGACTTCTATTTTATTGGTGATGGTATCCTAGAACAATAGTGAGGAGAGTTATCTAGTCATATTGATTACTATTTATATCTTGATAAATAGAGCTTAATCTCTCATCATGCTACTGCTGTTACACTGAGTTGCGGTTAATATCCATTCTGGGAGATATGCTAGAATCTACAAAACATAAAATCCAGATCCCAGATAAATATTTTTATTAGAAGGCAATATATTAATTAAATAATAGAAGACCCATGAAAATTAATATGCGCACTATTGATCTAATTCTATATGTGTACTAACTCTCATACATAAAAAGGAGGAGAAAATATGTTTCAAACAAATCATCTTAGGTCACAAATTGTATTACAGAACAACAAAGTCTGAATATCGTTCAAAGGTTATGTATCAGTATACTTTGAACAGCACTTTTTATAGATGGCGAGAGTGTTCCCTGAAAATATGATATTTGCTCTTATCATTTCATGACCTGCATATAGTCAGTAACATGAAATCCTTTGGCAACGTACACTATCTTTTGGAACTACAAAATAAGTGGTAAGGAATTTGATGAGGTATAAACCGATAGTAACTGCAGCAATAATTTTTAAATATGGATACAATATTGTTGGAGAACTGGCTGCTATCGCAGTACGCAGTAAATAGAAAGTTAATGGAGATTTTTCATTGCTGGTTTAATCAGAATTGGTTTTTATGACACATAATAACACTTCCATCAATTAATGCAGTTGAAATCATTTAATGATTCCAAGTGCGCTAATCTTGCATCACTAGAAAACAGCAGGCTAAAAACGGCCAGGTGGCCCTGGTGGTCCAGTAGGTTGAGGCCCTCCAGTAGGCTGAGGTTCACCAGTTGGTTCAGGACCTCCAGTTGGTGGACCTGGTGGTCCAGTTGGTTCAGGATCTCCAGTTGGTTGACCAGTTGGATCAAGACCTTCGGTTGGTGGCCCTGATGGACCAGTTGGTTGTGGCCCTTCAGTTGGTCCAGGAGGGCCAGGCGGAGTCTCTTGGCTGCGGCAAGCTGATACCTGTAGTAGAATGTCATATTGTAAAGCACATCATATATGTAGATAGAAATTAAGTGGTATTCCTTCTGAATGAAGATTAAGATTCTGCTAATGTAGTTTTTGAAACAAAGACAATGAATCGCAGAAATCATCACTTGTGACTATTAGGACTGTATCATCAGATGCACCTTTGTACACTGACACATTTTAGAAATCAGTCTTACTGCTTTATTACAGGAACTGAATGAATGAACATGTTCAACCATTATTGATGATTACTTCAAGTAATCATAAAGAAATGTATGCATTGATGCCAATTTGAGTTAGTACCATGCCATTATTTGTGTTTCACCAGAAACTCGTCACTGACTTTGAACAAGGTCATATAAAAGTGCTTCGAGAAGCAGGATGTTGCTTACGTGACATTGCAGAAAGACTTGACAGGAATGTGGACACTGCAGATGATTTCTGGCAGCGATGGTCGTGAGAATATACAGTAGCAAGAAGATTGGGTTCCGAAGAGCCATGTGGTACTACCGAGAGGGAAGACCATCGTGCTCGGTGTCTAGCTCAGGAACATCGCACTGCCTCGGCAGCAGCAATCTGAGCAGAAGTTGGCACCACAGTGATAGAAATAACTGTTATAAATTGGTTAATCCATGACGGGTCTGCGGCAGACCCTCTGTAGCATCCACTCGTCTGACACTAAACCATCTGCGACATCAGTGTTGTCAAGCGAGGGCCAGTAAGGGAGCAGAGCAAAAGTTTGTTGTGATCTCTGATGAAAGCTGGTTCCGCTTCGGTGCCAGTGATCGCTCTGTGTTGGTTAGTTGGAGGTCATCCAAGGGACTGCAACCTACCTATAGGCGTGCTAGAAACACGGGACCTACAACTGGAATTATGGTCTGTTGTGGACTGCCACTATGGCAGCACCAGCAGTCTCGTTGGCATCCCACACAACCTGAGTGGAAGTATGCACATTAGCTTGGTGTTTGGACCCGAAGTGCTGCCATTCATAAACAGCTTTTACCAAAAGAATAACGCTCGTCCACTTACTGCTGTCGTAACCCACCACGGTCTACAGTGTTCACATATGCCTTGGTCTTCGACATCGCCAGATCTGTCTCTAGTTGAGCACTTGTGGGACATCATAGGACGACAACTCTAGCGTCATCCACAAACAGCATTAACCGTCCTTGTATTGACCGACCGAGTGAACAGGCGTGGAACCGCATCCCAGAAACAGACATCCGGCATTTATACAACACAATGCATTCGCGTTTGCGTGTTTGCATTCAACAATCTAACCGTTACACAGGTTATTGATGCACCAACATTTGATATATCTTACCTCGTATTTACGTTAATCTGTGATATTGCAATGTTAATGATTTAAATAAGTTACCTCGGCAGATCTATTCTCGAAATTTCATTAGTCGACGTTAATTACTTTTAGGTATTGCGGTTTTCTCCGTCTTTATATAAGATTTGATTTCCATTTCTGTCTACCATCAGAGTGGAATAAATAAGCAAGTCAACTACTCCCGGTAACGAGCTTCTAGTACACTAAACAATACTCTTGTTCTATTACTCTATAGCAATATTTTAGGGTTGTGATTCATGATGAATCCAATTCTTAACTTCGTGATTAGTCGCTATGTTTGTTGAATTCTCATGTTTAGCTGTGTATCATCAGAGTTGTACTACTTTGATTTTTACAATAACAAAAGTGAAGAACTGGGAGTGACCCAACACTATCACCTGAAAATAGGCTCTTGTAAAAGGATTACTTATGTTCTGCTGGGGAAGCCTTTATGCGTAGAACTAGAGAAATTTCAACCTCTCTGATGACATGACAAATGGCGACAAACGTATGTTGAAACAGATGATAACAAATATCCTGTAATCGTTCATAAAAAATGTAGATATGCAGATGGAGAATCATTAGAAGCTTTACAAATGGAGCACCAGCTCAACACGAGGAAGAAAAGCTGACTTCATTTTTCTACATTCACCGTCTATCCAGATCATTATGAGACTGATTTTATTTCTGGCGTACAAGCGAATTTTCCCAGTAACTACAGTGGCAACCCGAACAACTAAAAAACACAGACATACATTCGAGGAGTCAGTTTAAGCAGGTAAGTAGGCGGTGTCAACGTGCGGCCGTACGGTGTGATCACTGTTGTGTCAGAAATCGCAATGGAGCAACATCTCTAAGTGTTTAAGGCATTCTTCAGAATGTCCTGAAGAGAAGGAAAGTGAGTACATGGTTTGTCCCACTCGTCTTGACTCATGAACTAAAGCAACGATGCCTGGGCACATGGCGGGAATAGCTTGAAACGAAACACGTGGACATTTCTTTTCTCGAACAAATCATCACGGGTGATGAGATTTGGTGTTATGAAATCGAAACCCACTGTAGAATAATAAAGTGCAGAAATTCACGTGGAGTGATAACGCTTTGACGAGATAACAGACTTTCAGACCACAGGGACACACCAGTTCAACAACACGTCAAAGATAGATTTCACTGATAGTTACTCATGGGTGTGTGAATGTTCTGTGCCTTGTAATCAAGTGGGGGAGGCGTACGTAGGATACCTTAAGCATTAATATCACCGTCTTAATTTTTCTCTACTTTGTACCAACACATTCTAGGAACATTTAGGACTGATGCTTTACGATTTAAGAAATCGTCCAGTAATAACGTCTGGATGGTCAGGCACGGATTTCAGCTGTCACCCTCGCAAATATTGATCCACTAAGAAGGAGGATGCAGATTATTTAATGATATTATGCATGTATAGTTTATAAACGATTCACACGATGTTGATGAATTTGGTACAATCTCTTAACTCTATTTTTTTTTACGTGTGAATCTAATACGAAGTCGCTTACAGAAACGACAAATTTTCAAACACTTTCCAACCCTTAGATACTAGAATTGCATGTTACAGAAAATTGTGGTACATATAGAAGCATTCAGTGTTTGTAAGTGGATGTAGAAGTAAGTACCTGAAAAGATACGTAGAGCACAAATGTCGATAAAGTCTCGGTCCTTGCTACTCACCACAAGACACAAGAGAAGAGCTGCCACTGTCGCCCTCATGGTGATGGAAGTGCTGTTGTGACCATGGGCTGCAGAGCTTTTGTAAGGGTCGCCACTGCGTGATGTGGAGTACTCGTGATTCCGTGACTCTTTAACCAAGGGACTGTACAGAGACTGCAGTCCAAATGCGACGGTGGAGAATCTGGTTGTATCACAAGGTCACAGAGCACTGCTGCGACTAACTGAATATCTTATTGTCGCTCACTTTTTCATCGACACCCGCTTGTTACTAGATGTCTGCCTCAAAGAAATAATGAACTAACAAGTCACGAAATAGCTATCTGTGGAGACTTCAGGAAACTTCGTCCAAAAAGAAAATATTCATGTGATAGAGGAGGTGACATACAACGTTATCTTACAAATGTGATTTCATGAGGTATGTGTATGGCCCGTACCGTAGTATGAACCATTTAAACAATTAATATAGCTGTAGCTGCCTTGTAGAAGCAAATATTAGAAGTTAATCATCAGTGCAATTTGTAGGGTAGGCATCCTGAAACTCTTAAAGAAAGTAAGGTTCTGCGGAAAGAGTGTGGTTAAAAACCGTGGCCAGTCATAGAAATATATGTCCTCCGTGTTTGCCTTAATGATGAGTGCTGATGTACTTCATGTGGTAAGGATACGCCACAGTTTGTACCCCAAGTTTATCCATTTCAAGCTTGTTGTCAGGCTGTAAAAAATTTGCTGTCATGACGGTTACTGCGAATAATTCTTTCCTTCTAATCTGTATTCCACAACTATGACTCTTGGAAATTTGTTTCGTGGTGCACAGCAAATGGCATAGCGAATCTCTCTTCGCGCATTAGTACAAGAGAAAATTCTTCTTTTCCTCTCGGTTCAGCGTTTTCTACTTCTGTCTCGGAACCTCTTCATCCTTCTCTTCCGCCCTTCTTTCTAGTTCTTCCCTATCATTTTGTCCTCCACATTGGTGTCTCTCTATCGTTTTCCTGCCCTTCTCTGTCATTAATATCTGGTGCATTGCAAAATATATGTGCATTTGGCTCCTCAGTTTTTCAACTTCATTCTCAGTTTTGAATAACCCTTCCTGAGTTGAACAACCCAATTGCTACTTGGCACTCGACTTGTCGTACACATTTTTTCCCATACTCTTTTGGTCATTCTGTTCACATTCGTCCTCATCACATATCCTGCGAATATTGACCTTTCCCGTCTGATTTTCCACATAAAAGTTGCAGGGGCACTCGTGGTCTAGTTCTGCACCCCAAATGCGATAGAATAGAAGCACCAGAACTACAGGTAGTGCCATATAAGGAGGGCTGTGATCCTAGTCTCGACACTAATTCACGCTCCGTTGGTATGTCCCCGTCAACGTAAAGAATCTTTCTGATCTCCACCAAGTCCACCTCGCCCACTCTCCGCTTTGCGGGGTGGAGATCACCAGCAGTAGATGTCTGACAGTTGGTCCAGCGAATTCTGACTTTCCTCAAACGTTCCACTCTTGCACGATTTACACCACACATGACACCTTTGTTCCAGGATTACGTGTAACACCGGCAGACGAATACTCACTGTGTGAATTGGTCCCGTGCCCTTGCAGTACGGTGTTATTTTACAACTGGCAAGAAACGTTTTCTCGATTTCTAGACTTTCGCGGACGCAAGATATTACACAGGCATTATTTTTCCAACTTCCTCTGGATTGCTTCCTACGACCAGCAAAAAGCAGGTGATCTCGTCTGATGCACCATTTTTCGATGTTTGATACAATGATCCTTTTTTATTTTCGAGAAGACGGTCATGGATTTCTTACTGAAGAAAGGCAACATGATACTTAAAAAGAAAAAAAAGACCTTCCCTGTTACAAACATTAATAAACCACAAAAAACCGCAACATAATCAGTAGAAGAAAAAATACCTTATTCTCTCTTACAAATATATGACAACCTCTCGCCCCTTTTATTACCACCTTTGTTGTGTTTAGGTAGAGCTATTGCCAGAGGCGTAGTTAGGAGTACATGTCTGTAATGGCGTGTATGTTACTTTTTCTTTTATTGTCAAAGTGGCTGTGGCAAATAGATCCTTCCTCTGTGTAGTCCAATTATAATCAGGAGAAGAAGGACTAGCTGCCATCTGAAATTAAAAAAAAAAAAAAAAAACTGTCAGAACTAGTAAGTATAGAGCTTTAACTAGTGATGAAAACGTCCTCTGTTCAGGTGCGAACCTCGCCACTGCTTAAATTTTGAATAAAAGTCATCAGCAATGACTGCCGAAGACTTCTGGCATACGAAGTCACCCTCGATCAGCCAACGTCATTGTCAAAGAGGGCGGAGGGGAGAATAGAGATCCAGGGCACTCTCTTGCCCCATGGTGTAGGAGACTGCCCCTAAAAGATGGAAGAATCAGCAATGATTAGTGGTATGATGATGTAGAATGCAATGGAAACCACTGCATTAAAGACACATAATGAGTATCGATAGTACATGAAACCTGTAACTGAACAAGTTTCACCATGAACTCTCCACAGGCAAAAGAATCCGGTACAGTCCCCGATCTAGATCTCAAGGAGAGGACTGCCAAGGGGGGAGGTGACCATGAAAAAAAGATTGAATAACCGATGAAAGGTTCTAAAAGTCGGGGTGTGTAACGTCAGAAGTCTGAACATGATAGAAAAGCTAGAAAATCTGAAAAAGGAAATTCTAAGGCTCACTCTAGACACAGTGGTGTTCAGTGAAGTGATACGGAGAGAAGACAAAGATTTCTGGTCAGGCGAGTGTAGGGTAATAACAACTGCAGTAGAAAACGATATGTCGGAAGTAGGATCTGTTGTGAGATAGGAAGATAAGCAAAGAGTATGTTATTGTGAATAGTTCAGTGATAGGGTCGTTCTCATCAGAACTGACAGCAAATCAACACCGACGACAACGCTCAGGTATACATGGAGAAACCCAAAGCTGAGGGAGAAGAGATAGGATATCTGTATGAGAGTATTGAACAGGTCATTCAGTATGTAAAGGGAGATGAAAATCTAATAGCCATTGAGGAATGGAAAGCAGTTAAAGGGGAAGGAGCAGAAGAAAACGTTACGGGAGAAGATGGGTTTGGTAACTGAATGAGAGAGTGACTAATTAAATTCTGCAATGCATTTCGCCTAGCAATTGCAAATACTTTCTTCAAGATCACAAGTGGAGTTGATATACTTATACAGGACCGGTATATATACGAAGACTCAGGCCAGAGCATGGTTAGGCGAAGATTTCGAAATTAAATATTGGACTGTAAGTCATACCAAGGAAAAGATAAGGATCCAGACCACAATTTAGTGATGTTGAAGAATAGGCTGACGTATAAGAAACTTGGCACGAAAATTCAATGCATGGCTCAGTAGTAACTTCGTTTATAGAGGTAAGGACAGTTTGGAGGGCATTCACAGAAGGTGGAAAGAAAAAGTTAAGTACACCGAAAAAAAACAAAGGTTCAAATGGCCCTGAGCACTATGGGACTTAACATTTTAGGTAATCAGTCCCCTAGCATTTAGAACTACTTAAACCTAACTAACCTAAGGACATCACACAACACCCAGCCATCACGAGGCAGAGAAAATCTCTGACCCCGCCGAGAATCGAACCCGGGAACCCGGGCGTGGGAAGAACGCTACCGCACGACCACGAGATGCGGGCTACGTACAACGAAGGTAACTGCGAAGAAGGTATGGCCAATACGGAAATAGTTCATTTGATCGACATAAGAAGTACAAAAATATTCACGGAAATTCGGGGATACTGAAATACAAGTCACTTAGGGATAAAATGAATAGGAAGTGCATGGAAGCTAAGGATAAATCTGAAGAAAAACACAAACAAATGATTGTCTGAAGAAGTGACTCAGCAAACCGAGTGGCCGAAACGATCTTCAAGGAAATTAAAATCAAAGACGGTAACATTAAGAATGCAGTCGTAATATCACTGTTAAGCAAGAGTCTACAATTGGGAGAATTACCGTACAGCTCATGCATCAATGCTACTGACAAGATTAATAAGTAATAGAAAAGGAAATGAGGATATGTTATACGACGATCGGTTTGGGTTTAGGAAAGGCAAATAAACCTGAGAGGCATTCTGATGTTGCAGCTAATGATGGTAGCAAGGCTGAAGGAAAATCAAAACATGTTCACAGGATCTGTTGACCTGAGAAAAGCGTTCGACATTTTAACATGGTACAAAATGTTCGAAATTATGAGAGAAATATGGGTGAACTATTGGAAAAGATGGGTAGTATACAGTATGTACAAAAACTATGAGGGAACAATAAGACTGGAAGACCAAGAAAGAAGTACACATATTACACTTTTCGATCTGTACAGCGAAGAGGCAATGACGGAAATAAAAGGTAGGTCCAAGAGCGGGATTAAAACTCAAGGTGAAGGTATAACAATGATAAGATGCGCTGATGCCATTACTGTCTTCAGTGAAAGTGAAAAAGTATTACAGGATGTGTTAAAAGGAATCAATAGTATTGTAGCGAGCTTTAGAGGGTAAGAACTGTAGAGGAAGACAGGAAGCCAGAGACTGGCATACACCAAGAAAATAACTGTGGCCGTTGGTTGCAAGTGCTAGTCCGAGATGGAAAGGTTGACACATTAGAGGAATTTGTGGTGGGGCCACATCAAAGCAGTGAGAACTCTGATGAAGTGCGTCTGAGTAACTCTTATTTTCCTTCTAACATGGTAATCGACCGTTTCCAGACATTGATTCCTATGTAAAACGAGATCTGCTAAGTCCCCTCTAAAAGCTCTTGAAGTGTGTAAGATGACTTATGAAACACCCTTAGGTAGCATTACTTATAGTGTTACACTACCGTAACTTTTGTGTAGTTAGCTCTTTCTGCCATTTCATAACTTATCTCCGAGGCTGAATTGCTAGTCGATCTAAGTTACTCACAATTAATAATAAATAGGAATCTAGATGGTTTATATAAAAGGAGATCATGGTTACATGACGCATACCTTAAGTTTTAAGGGCACCCGCTGTGACGGAGCGGTTTTAGGCGCTTCAGTCTAGAACCGCGCAACCGTTACGGTCGCAGGTTTGAATCCTCCCTCGGGCATGGATGTGTGTGATGTCCTTAGGTTCGTTAGGTTTAATTAGTTTTAAGTTCTAGGGGACTGATGACCTCAGATGTTAAGTCCCATAGTGCTCAGAGCCATTTGAACCACTTTTTAACCATTTTAAGTTTTAGGAATCGTAAGCGATGTTGTATACATGGATTCTCGTTCTTGAGAAAATAACGTATCGATGCTCTTATGCAAGGTAGCCTATGAGAGGGATAAGATATTAATAATTGTACTAGACTCGTATTAAAGAGGACCGAAGTTCAAATAACCTCTGACCGTCAAGATATCGCTTCTTGTGGATCCCTGACACTCGCAAGGCAAATGCTGTGAGACTGATTGTCAATAGTACTCGTCCAGTTCCCTTCCTCATAGCTATGTTAGTAGTGAACCCGTCATCGACAGGAAATCAAAACTCAGTTTCCAATTTCTCGCTTACTATGTTGGACTGGACAGAATAAACATCTTTCCCAGAAGACTTTATAGGGAGAGAACATTTCTGAATATGTCCGCTACAGATAACTGTTTCCTGATTTCACACAGTTATATATTCTACATTAGCACAGCCGAGATATAGTACCTGATCAAAAGCATTCAGACAGCAGAATGAGTGGGTCAGGAGAGGTCAGTCACTTCAAATGTGGACCAAGCATCAGACGTCACCTGCGTAACGAATCCCTCAGTAACAGTTACGCCCAAATAAAGCGCCCAAATGGACTAATTTTGACGTGATGTTGAAGTGGAAACGCGAAGAAACGGCCACATGTAAACTGACTCCAGGCAGGACTCTGAGCATTGCAAAAGTGCCTGAAATCGAGGCAAGGATTCACTCGTGAGTTCAAAACCGCTACCAGCAGTTGAGCAAATGCAGTGACTTCCAGTAGGGAATTTAAACGGATGGGGTGCAATGTCAGAGCAGCACCTCATAACCCACACATTTGTGGTGCGATATAGAGCGACTCTGCTGGATAGTTGATGACTGGAAACAGGTGGTCTGGAACGATGAATCATGCTGCATTATTTGACCGTATTGTAACTTCCCCATAGAAAAATTATAAGTGACTCTGCTGGTAAACTTCTACGTTATTTGATCTTCAAACAGCTGAGCAAAACTGGACGTCGATAGACAGATTTCTCATTACTTATACTGATCATCACTAAACTGACAGACAATATTTTCGTGCAACGCAGTCTGACTTTCAATAATCCCTACGAAAGAGTGGCCTTAACTAAGAATAACCTTTACCTTTCATGAATCACTTATCACAAAAATCTTCGTTACTAGAACTACTGTAATACAACGAGCGCCAATACTGCCAGGTAATAAAAGACTCCAACTACTGAAGGCACTAACTACTGATAGGCATAGTTGGCAAATGAAAGATTTTGATAGAGAACAAACAATGTATTTACCTTAATAGTGTTCAGAAGGCATAATGTGTATATATATTATACACGTAAAGAGCCTTCTTGCAAAATGATGGAAGATTTGTATGTGGCGAAATGCTGGATGAAGTTACCTACCATCATGTGTCAACGGTGAAGCACAGAGCAGATGGTATTACAGTGTGGTCGCATTTTTTGTGGTTGCACTTCTGGTACCAATATTACTCTTAGGAAAAATTTGGATGTGGCATCATATGAACACACTTTAAAGCATCGTTTACTGTGTACAGTAGAGATTCAGTTTGGAGTAGATGGTCCCGCTTAAAAGAGAGTATTATTTCTGAAATGGACTGGCGTGCGAAGACTTCCGACCTGTATCCAATGGAACAACTTTGACATGAGTCAGAAAATGGAGGCCGCTTCAGACTCCAGCGTCCAGCTACACTATCTTCACTGGTTGCGATTCTTGAGGAAGAGTGGCTGCCATTCCTCGCCAGAAGGTCAGATACCTGAATGAAAGTAGAGTCCAAGACGTCAAGATGGCAAGACCCCGCACATAAATGTCCACTGATGAATGTCCAGATACTTTTGATTAGATAGTGTATTCTTAGTAGCGATGCGGTGTTTTTCATTTGCCAATTCATATACTCGCTCTTCGATACACTATTATCAGTGTTACCGCCATCAATGCTCGACATCAAAGCAGTAGCCACGCATGGACGGCAGTTGGCAGCACTAACAGTTGAGGCTATATAAGACTTGTCATGGCTGTGAGGATAACAGTGCATCCGTTGCTGTTATGCATTGGTGGAGCCATTTATTTAGGCAAATCAAAGACTACGTTTTATCGACAGGAAGCTTGTAACAGTTCTACTAAAGACACGGCCTGCGCTGTGCTTGCTCGTCCTGTGCTGGACTATTTTTGTTCTGTATGTATCGGAAAACAGGCGAGAGACTGTCACGTATATGATAAAATAGTTTGGTGGTCATTAAGACAAAAGGGTTTTTCGTTGCAGTGAGATCTTATATCGAAATTACAATGACCAGTTTTCTCCTCTGAGTGTGAAACCTTTTTTATTATCGCCTACATACTTAGGGAGCAATGATCATCATGATAGAACAACAGAAATCTGAGCTCGTTCAGAAAGATGTGTGTATTCTTTTTATCCACTTGCTGGTAAACAGTGGAACGGTAGAGAAATATTCTGAAGGTGGTTCAAAGAATCCTTTACCAGACACTTAAGCGTGAATTACACAGTAGTCACGTACATGGAGATGTGGATGTTTTCTAAATCTACAATACTACAGACGTATTTTACCTTTCAGTAGACTGTCTGACCCGTGGTCTTGGGGTTGCTGGCACGGTATCTCAGCGTGTTCGGTCAGATGTTTAGATACCGTCTGTATTAAAATAACTGAGTGCACCGATCATCAACGAACTGAAACAGATGTCTTACGGCGTCCGCCCCAAGCAAATGCAATGAACGAAAGCGAACAAAATAAGACTTTAAAAAAAAAGGGGGGGTAGCGTCTTTGATTTATAATCAAAACGTCTTTGGTCACGGGTTCGATCCCCGCCATTGCCTAAATTTTGATAAATAATCAGCATTGGCGGCCGAAGACTTCCGGCATAAGAAGTCAGCCTCATTCTGCCAACGGCCTTGTCAAAGGGGGCGGAGGAGCGGATAGAGGTTCAGGGCACTGTCTTGTCCTAGGGGTAGGAAATTGCCCCTAAAGGCGGAAGAATCAGCAATGATCAACGACATGAGGATGCAGAAGGCAATGGAAACCACTGCGTTAAAGACACGTAACGTGTATCCACAGGACATGTGGCATGTAGTTGAAGAAGTGTCATGATGATCTCTCCATTGGCCAAAGATTCTGGAATAGTCCCCCATTCGGATCTGCGGGAGGGGACTGCCAAGGGGGAGGTTACCATGAGAAAAAGATTGAATAATCAACGAAAGGATAATTTTCTACGAGTCGGAGCGTGGAATGTCAGAAGCTTGAACGTGATAGGGAAACTAGAAAATCTGAAAAGGGAAATGCAAAGGCTCAATCCAGATATTGTATGGGTCAGTGAAGTGAAGTGGAAGGATGACAAGGATTTCTGGTCAGATGAGTATCGGGTAATATCAACAGCAGCAGAAAATGGTTAAACAGGTGTAGGATTCGTTATGAATAGGAAGGTAGGGCAGAGGGTGTGTTACTGTGAACAGTTCAGTGACCTGGTTGTTCTAATCAGAATCGACAGCAGACCAACACCGACAACGATAGTTCAGGTATACATGCCGACGGCGCAAGCTGAAGATGAACAGATAGAGAAAGTGTATGAGGATATTGAAAGGGTAATGCAGTAAGTAAAGGGGGACGAAAATCTAATACTCATGGGCGACTGGAATGCAGTTGTAGGGGAAGGTGTAGAAGGAAAGGTTACAGGAGAATATGGGCTTGGGACATGGAATGAAAGAGGAGAAAGACTAATTGAGTTCTGTAACAAGTTTCAGCTAGTAATAGCGAATACCCTGTTCAAGAATCACAAGAGGAGGAGGTATACTTGGAAAAGGCCGGGAGATACGGGAAGATTTCAATTAGATTACATCATGGTCAGACAGAGATTCCGAAATCAGATACTGGATTGTAAGGCGTACCCAGGAGCAGATATAGACTCAGATCACAATATAGTAGTGATGAAGAGTAGGCTGAAGTTGAAGACATTAGTCAGGAAGAATCAATACCCTAAGAAGTGGGATACGGAAGTTCTAAGGAATGACGAGATAAGTTTGAAGTTCTCTAACGCTATAGATACAGCAATAAGGAATAGCGCAGTAGGCAACACAGTTGAAGAGGATTGGACATCTCTAAAAAGGGCCATCACAGAAGTTGGGAAGGAAAACATAGGTACAAAGAAGGTAGCTGCGAAGAAATCATGGGTAACAGAAGAAATATTTCAGTTGATTGATGAAAGGAGGAAGTAGAAACATGTTCCGGGAAAAGCAGGAATACAGAAATACAAGTCGCTGAGGAATGAAATAAATAGGAAGTGCAGGGAAGCTAAGACGAAATGGCTACAGGAAAAATGTGAAGACATCGAAAAAGATATGATTGTCGGAAGGACAGACTAAGCATACAGGAAAGTCAAAACAACCTTTGGTGACATTAAAAGCAACGGTGGTAACATTATGAGTGCAACGGGAATTCCACTGTTAAATGCGGAGGAGAGAGCAGATAGGTGGAAAGAATACGTTGAAAGCCTCTATGAGGGTGAATATTTGTCTGATGTGATAGAAAAAGAAACAGGAGTCGATTTAGAAGAGATAGGGGATCCAGTATTAGAATCGGAATTTAAAAGAGCTTTGGAGGACTTACGGTCAAATAAGGCAGAAGGGATAGATAACATTCCATCAGAATTTCTAAAATCATTAGGGGAAGTGGTAACAAAACGACTATTCACGTTGGTGTGTAGAATGTGAGTCTGGCGACATACCATCTGACTTTCGGAAAAGCATCATCCACACAATTCAGAAGACGGCAAGAGCTGACAAGTGCGAGAATTATCGCACAATCAGCTTAACAGCTCATCCATCGAAGCTGCTTACAAGAATAATATACAGAAGAATGAAAAAGAAAATTGAGAATGCGCTAGGTGACGATCAGTTTGGCTTTAGGCAAAGTAAAGGCACGAGAGAGGCAATTCTGACGTTACGGCTAATAATGGAAGCAAGGCTAAAGAAAAATCAAGACACGTTATAGGATTTGTCGACCTGGAAAAAGCGTTCGACAATATAAAATGGTGCAAGCTGTTCAAGATTCTGAAAAAAGTAGGGGTAAGCTATAGGGAGAGACGGGTCATATACGATATGTACAACAACCAAGAGGGAATAATAAGAGTGGACGATCAAGAACGAAGTGCTCGTATTAAGAAGGGAGTAAGACAAGGCTGTAGCCTTTCGCCCCTACTCTTCAATCTGTACATCGAGGAAGCAATGATGGAAATAAAAGAAAGGTTCAAGAGTGGAATTAAAATACAAGGTGAAAGGATATCAATGATACGATTCGCTGATGACATTGCTATCCTGAGTGAAAGTGAAGAAGAATTAAATGATCTGCTGAACGGAATGAACAGTATAATGAGTACACAGTATGGTTTGAGAGTAAATCGGAGAAAGATGAAGGTAATGAGAAGTAGTAGAAATGAGAACATCGAGAAACTTAACATCAGGATTGATGGTCACGAAGTCAATGAAGTTAAGGAATTCTACTACCTAGGCAGTAAAATAACCAATGACGGACGGAGCAAGGAGGACATCAAAAGCAGACTCGCTATGGCAAAAAAAGCATTTCTGGCCAAGAGAAGTCTACTAATATCAAATACCGGCCTTAATTTGAGGAAGAAATTTCTGAGGATGTACGTCTGGAGTACAGCATTGTATGGTAGTGAAACATGGACTGTGGGAAAACCGGAACACAAGAGAATCGAAGCATTTGAGATGTGGTGCTATAGACGAATGTTGATAATTAGGTGGACTGATAAGGTAAGGAATGAGGAGGTTCTACGCAGAATCGGAGAGGAAAGGAATATGTGGAAAACGCTGATAAGGAGAAGGGACAGGATGATAGGACATCTGCAAAGACATGAGGGAATGACTTCCATGGTACTAGAGGGAGCTGTAGAGGGCAAAAACTGTAGAGGAAGACAGAGATTGGAATACGTCAAGCAAATAATAGAGGACGCAGGTTGCAAGTGCTACTCTGAGTTGAAGAGGTTAGCACAGGAGAGGAATTCGTGGCGGGCCGCATCAAACCAGTCAGTAGACTCTTGACCAAAAAAAAAATATATATATATAGTTGTGATCTGATTATTATGATTCATGATGTCGACAGAGTTTTTCCCAATGTCTCACCCTTCCTTTTCCTCCATAACCAAAGATCACATCTGTGATGAGACGCTCTTTCACTGCTGCTGACATGAACGTTTTTTTCTGTTTTTTGAAACTTGTTCAAACGTAATGACCTATTTCAAAGTCCAAAAACATTTTCTCACTGATGTGCCACGATGAATTATTTCCTGACAGTCCGAGCTGTCTGTCTCGTTTCTCTTTCCGTGGACCTTATAAAAGCTCCGGACTTTTCAGTGTGTGGTCAGCGATACACAAGATTTGGCTGTATTATTGTAGCTTACTACTGACTACGTTCTCCGAGCACATATCGCAAAGTAAAATGTTGTACAAGTTTGATTGTCTGTAAATATATAGGTTATGGGTTCATTTGCTGGTTTGTGTAGTACGAGCTACTCCCTGCTTGTATGCTATAAACTAATGAAATTTTCCAGATTATATTATGATTTATTGATGTCTTTCACTTATTGTTCCAGAGTTTCGTTAATATGTTCGAAGCTGCCATCATTAAAGGTCTCTGGACCTAGGTAATAATGAAAATGTAGTTTTTGTGTGTCTTGTGAACTGAAATAGAAGAGACATTCTTTTCAAAATAATATACATAGTTTGTATTTAGCTTAATTCTAAGTACGGCATTTTAAATTTATTTTCTAAAAAGTGTATTTACGCAGGCTTCTCATAAAATATTAGCTGAAAATATACAACAGACCATCTGTGTTACATGTTCATACAGTTGGCGCACGTGGGACAGTTTGAGATGACGAGACTCAAGACTAACGCAATATATTTGTTGTTGCCTTTGTATTGTATCGTTAGTACACAGAACTTATGACATGCCTGAAAATTGCTTTTGTATGTACATCAAGCCTGCATGGAAATAATCAGTGACAAAATAACGACAGTTGTTTGTAATAACGTGGACAACACTCCTAGGTCTAATGAGGTATAAGATAACGTCAACTACGACGTAAAGAGTATTATGTCCTTCATAAACATTGAGAGAAGGAGGAGTGATGGGAAGAAAAAGAAATATTTGCACAAGCAAGATAGACAAAGCACTGAAGCTGCTTAATGAATTCATGAACTGTTCTTAAAATTTCAAACGTCATTTCCCGCAAATATTCTCTTTCCCTAAATGGGGAACATTTTCAAGTTAACTAGCGATAACGGCCTACAATTTGCCGTGTATGTACTGCCTATAATTTGGCACATTTTATCATTGTTTTAATTTTTCTAGTTTTACAAAAGTATTATCTGAAGAATAATTACCACTGCCTTGAATTTCTTTTGAGAACAGGAGTCAAACATACTCATCAACTCTCTATGCAACTTTATCTTTACAGGCCATGCCGCACAGTAGAATATGATCCATTAATTTAACATGGCTGATATAGCAGTGTTTGGGTCTCGTGAAAGAGGGCAGTATAATAACGAATTGTTTGTGCTTAACCATAGTCCCCTTCATGTTTCATTAAACTATGCTATGCGAGAAAAAAGGAGCCTTTAAATATGTGGACATCGTTAAGTTTATCTAGTGCTAATATCTTGCTCCTACATACAAATGGGCAGCAGTAAATTCTCATATGCATTTCAAAAGCCTAGTTCGGAAATGTTTGGATAACCAACCTTGAATAATTACAAACTTCATGGTTGAGAAATTTCTTACTGAAGTTTAATCAACAATTACGTATTTCTTCTTTAGACATTCAAAAATGTTTCAATGTACCAAATTTCATATGGATGGCTGTGTATTTCTCAGAGCTGCATATTGCTGAGAGAACTTTCAGGAATATTTCCACTGTAAAGAAGATGCAATCACTCGCTATTTCCCTAATGACTCTCAGATTGTTTTCTTTCCTGTTCAATGTTTTACATTTAATGTTGTAGAATTCACACAGCCATTCTTGTTCAGACTGAACGGAACGGTCATACAGCATGATTAAGTTTAGTGAATTCAATTTCTAGTCATTTACTCATACTGATTAATACTCATATATTGATTAATGCAGCTTAATTTCTCATTAGCGTCAGGTTCCCTGTAACTGGCAGCACGAACCCGTCCCTTCTGTCATTGCTACTGCTGGTGTTACGCTGAGTTGCGGTTAATATTCGTTCTAGAAGATAAGCTGTTATCTACGAAACATAAAGTGCAGATCCCACACAAATGTTTTTGTAGAAGGCAACTTATTAATAAAATAACAGAATACCCGTGAAATTTAAGAATCACACTATCAAACTAATTATATACGTTTACTAATACTCATAGATAAAAAGAGGTAAAAAATTTATAACTGAAGGAGAAGTAGATAGGTTTCAATGAAACCTTCTTAGATCACAAGGTTTATTACTGTACATCAAAGTGTGAATATCGTTCAAAGGTTATGTATCAGTAAACTTTTAACAGGGCTTTTTATAGATGACAAGAGTGTTTCCTGAAAGTATGATATTTCTTCATGTCAATTCATGAAGTGCACTTAGTCCGAAACACGGACTCATTCGGCCACATACAGCATCCTTTGGAACTGCTAATGAAGTGGTAAATTTGATGAGGTACGAACCGATAGCAACTCCTGTAATAATTTTTACATATTGGTACCACATTTTTGGAGAATAGTTTTTTTTAGCAGTACACAGTAAATAAAAAGGTTAATGGAGCTTTTTCATTTTAGTTTAATCAGAATTGATATTTTTGAATCATAAGAACACTTCCATCAATTAATTCGGTCAAAGTCAACTACAAAGGTAAAAGCGGAAATCCTTTAACGTTCCCAGATGCGCTAAACTTGCGCCAGTAGAAAACACCACTCTAAAACAGGGGAGGCGGCCCTGGTTGTCCAGTAGGTTGAGGTTCACCAGCAGGCTGTGGTTCACCAGTTGGTTGGGGCCCTCCAGTTGGTTCAGGGCCTCCAGTTGGTTGTGGGCCTCCAGTTGGTTGGGGCTCTCCAGTTGGTTCAGGACCTCCAGTTGGTGGACCTGGTGGTCCAGTTGGTTCAGGACCTCCAGTTGGTTGACCAGTTGGATCAGGACCTCCGGTTGGTGGGCCTGGTGGACCAGTTGTTTGTGGCCCGTCAGTTGGTCCAGGAGGGCCAGGTGGAGTCTCTTGGCTGCGGCATGCAGATACCTGTAGTAGAATGTCATATTGTAAAATAAATCATGTATGTAGATGGAAATTAAGTGGTGTTGCGTGTGAATGGAGATTAATATTCCGCTAATGTAGTTTTGAAACAAAGACAATGAATCGCAGAAATTATGATGTGTGACTATTCGGACTGCGTCTTTTTATACTGACACTTATTAGAATCCAGTCTTACTGTTTTATTACAGAAACTGAATGAATGAACGTGTTCACACGTTATTGATGATTACTTCTAGTAAGCAAAACGAAATGTATGCATTGATACCAATTTTAGTTAGTACCATGCCGTCATTTGTGTTTCGCCAGAAACACTTCACTGAGTTTGAACAAGGTCGAATAAAAGTGCTTTGAGAAACTCGATGTTGCTTCCGTGACATTGCAGAAAGACTACGCAGGAGTGTGGGCACTGCACATGATTTCTGGAAGCGATGTTCGTGAGAATATACAGTAGCAAGAAATTGGGATTCGAAGAGCCATGTGGTACTATCGAGAGGGAAGACCATCGTGCTCGGTGTCTGGCTCAGGAACATCGTACTGCATCTGCAGCAGCAATCTGAGCAGCAGTTGGCACCACAATGATAGAATGAACTGTTATAAATTGGTTAATTCAAGGACGGGTCTGCGGCAGATGCTCTGTAGCGTCCACTCGACTGACACCAAACCACAGCCATTAGCGACGTTAGTGTTATTAATCTAGAGCCCATAAGGGGAGGGGCAAAAGTTTGTTGTGATCTCTGATGAAAGCTGGTTCCGCTTCGGTGCCAGTGATCGCTGTGTGTTGGTTAGTTGCAGGCCATACGAGAACCTGCAACTTATCTATTGATGTGCTACACATACGGGACCTACAACTGGAATTATGGTCTAGTGTGGACTCCCACTCTGTATGGCAGCACCTGCAGTCTCGTGGTCCTCCTACGCACCCTGATTGGAAGTATGGACATCAGTTTGGTGATTCGACCTTCAGTGCTGCCATTCATGAGTAGCTTTTACCAAAAGGATAGCGCTCGTACACTTACTGCTGTTGTAACCCAACATGCTCTACAGTGTTCACATGTGCCTTGGCCTTCTCGATCGCCAGATCTATCTCTAGTCGAGAACGTATAGGACATCATCGGCTGGCACCTCCAGCGTAGTCCAGAAAACGGCGTTAACCGTCCATGTATTCACTGACCAAGTCCAACAGGAGTGGAGCCTCATCTCAAAAACTGACATCCGCACCTGTGCAACACAGTGTATTCAACTTTGCGTGCTTGCCTTCAACAGTCTGACGGTTACACCGGTTCACATTTGCAATGGCTTATCTCGCACTTACGTTGACATGTCATCATGCAATGTTAATGATTTAAATATGACACGTAGGTGAATCTATTCCCGAAATTTCTTTACATTAATAATTTTTTGTTGTTGCGGTTTTCCCCGGAAGTACATAATATTTTATTCCTATTTCTGTCTTATATGAGAGAGGAAAAAATAAGAAAGCGAAATTTCCTAGTAACCAACTTCTAGTACACTAAATAATGCTCTTGCATCACACGTGGTAAATTGTTATGTTACTTTATAGCAATACTTTAGGGTTTCGATATATGATGAGTTCAACATTCATCTTCGTTATTAATCGCTATATTTGTTGAATTTCCATATATAGCTGTGTATCACCAGAGTAGTAGAACTCTGATTTTTACCACAACACAAGTGTGGAAAGGAGACTGAAGCAAATAACATGACTTGAAAATAGACTCTTGGAAGGAAATCACAGATGCTGCGTCTGGTGTGTCAGAACTAGTGAAAATTCGACTTCTCTGATGACATGACTAACTGCACCAAACATGTACTGAAACGGATGATAACAAATATCCTGTACTGTTTCAGTGCACCAGAATTCATAAAAAATGTAGATATGGAGATGCAAGAGCATTTGAACCATTAGAAATGGGGCACCAGATCGACACGAGGAAGAACATCAGCTTGCATTTTTCGACGTTCACCGTCCATCCAAAAAGTTCCAAGACTTATTTTATCACTGGTATATAAGTGATTCAGCGCAGTAGCTACGACGGCAACCTGAACAACTTAAAAACATAGATGTACATTCGACGAGTCAGTTGTAAGCGGGGATTGTTAAGTTCATAGTCAACGTGCGACCGTACGGTGTAGTCGTTGTTGTGTCAGAAATCGCAATGTAGTGTTTAAGCCATTCTTGAGAGTGTCCTGAAGTGAAGGAAAGTGTGTACAAGGTTTGTCCCATTCGGGTTGTCTCCTGAACGAAAGCAACGGTGCCTGGGCATATGCCGTGACTAGCTTGAAGTGAAATACGTGGACAATTCTTTTCTCGAACGAGTCATCACAGGTGATGAGATTTGGTGTTATGAAATCAAAGCTATCGCAAAATGACAAAATGCAGAAACTGACGTGAAGTTTTAACGATTTGACGACATAACAGACATTCAGTTGAACAACTGGTCATAGACAGACTTAACTGACAGTTACTCATGGGTGTATGAATGTTCTGTGCCTTGTAATCAGCCGGCCGGAGTGGCCGAGAGGTTCTAGGCGCTACAGTCTGGAACCATGCGACCGCTGCCGTCGCAGGTTCGAATCCTCCTCCGGCATGGATGCGTTTGATGTCCTTAGGTTAGTTAGGTTTAAGTAGTTCTACGTTCTAGGGGACTGATGACCTCAGAAGTTAAGTCCCATAGTGCTCAGAGCCATTTGAACCATTTTTGAACCTTGTAATCAGGTGGGACAGGGAAAGGGGATGTAGAACACCTAGAGCGTTGAAACCAACATTTTAATTTTTCTGTGCTTAGTAGTAATCTATTGTCGAATCGTTTTGGACTGATGTACGATTTAGGAAATCCACCGGTAATCACGTGTGAAGGGTAAGACAGTGATTGCAGCTGTGACCCTCTCCAGTAAGAAGAAAGATGCCGATTATTTACTGAAATTACTTTTAACAATCTCGTACACTCTCTGAACTACTACGTGTATAACTAACTTGAAGTAGCTCACAGATGCGAAAATGTTGCAAATAATATTCCACCCTTACATTCGAGGATACCATGTTGCAGGTACATTTTGAAGCATACAGTGTTTGCAAGCGAATATAGAAATAAGTACAGTAAAGATACGTTGTGCACAAATGTCGATAAAGTCTCAGTCCATACTACTCACCACAAGACACAGGAGAAGAGCTGCCACTGTCACCCTCATGGTGATGGAAGTGCTGTTTTGACCATTGGCTGCTGAGCTTTTATAAGGCCCGCCACTGCGTGATGTGGTGTACTCGTGATGCCGTTACTCTTTAACAAAGGGACTTAGCAGAGACTGCAGTCCAAATGCGACAGTGGAGGATCTGGTTGTATCGCAAGGTCACAGAGCACAGCTGCAACGAACTGAATATCTTATTGTCGCTCAGTTTTTCATCGACACCCGCTTGTTCCTAGATGTCTGCCTCAAAGGAATAGTGAACCAACAGGTCATGACGGGAGTACTCGTACATGAAACGTTTTGTGTCTTGACACGAGAAGAGAGTAGCCGTCTTAAGCCGCACACTCCTTCATCGACCTGCTGATTCTCAAAGCTCAAACTAAGTCCAATGTGTTAATTTGGAGATTGTCACATCGAAAAAGAAAGTGGTCATGCGTTACTGAGGGTGACGTACAACGTTATCTTACATACGTAATTTCATGAAGCACGTGTATGGTCTTGTATCGTGGTATTAACGATTTAAATGACAAATATACCTGTAGCTGCATTGTAGAATCTTACATTTGAAGTAAATCTTCAATAATATTTGTAGGGTTGGCATCCTGAAACTCATAAAGCAAAAGCGTTTCCGTAGTTGTTCAGGACTGAATGCTCATTTGGGAGGGTGTGGCCAGCCACATAGAGTTACACTACGCGATCAAAAGTATCCGGACACACCCAAAATATACGTTTTCCATATCAGACGCATTTTGCTGACACTTACTGCCATGTACTCCATATCAGCAACCTCAGTAGTCATTAGACACCGTGAGAGAGAAAATGGAGCACTCCGCGGAATTCACGGACTCCGAATGGGCCGAATGGCATACCACACGGGAGACACTAGTCCCACGACTTGCTATGGCAACAAGACTGAAAAAAAAAAAACTCTCACAGAATGTGTTGATCTGAAAAAAGAGTTCAAAAATATAAAATGGTACAGGATGGTCGAAATTCAGAGTAAAATGCGGGTGAGGTACACTATCTGATCATAATTATCCGGACACCCCCCAAAACATACGATTTTCATATTACGTGCATTGTGCTTCCACCTATTGCCAGGTACTCCATCTCAGCGACCTAAGTAGTCATTAGACGTGACACAGCAGAATGAGATTCTCCGTGGAATTCACGAACTAATAGTCAGGTTAGTCGGTGTCACTTGGGTCATACGACTGTGCGCGAGATTTATAAACATCCCTAGATCCACTGTCTCTGATGTGATAGTAAGTGGAAACATGAACGGATATGTGCAGCACAAAAGCGTACAGGCCGACCTCATCTGTTGATTAACAGGGAGCAGCGACAGTGGAAGAGGTTCGTATTGTGTAATAAGCAGACATCTATCCAGACTATCACAAAGAAATTCCAAACTGCATCAAGATCCACTGGAAGGACTATGATACTGAGGCGGGAGGTGAGAAAACTTGGATTTCAAGATCGGGCGCCTGCTCATAAGCCACACATCACGCCGGTAAATGCCAAATGATGCCTTGCTTGTTGTACGGATCGTAAACATTGAACGATTGAACAGTGGAACAACGTTGTGTGGAGTGACAAATCACGGTATACAATGTGGCGATCCGATGGCAGGCTGTGGGTATGGCGAATGGACGGTGAACGTCGTTTGCCTGTGTGTGTGGTGCCAACAGAGGCGGTGGTGTTATTGTGTGGTCGTGTTTTTCACGGAGGAAACTTGTACCACTTGTTTTGCGTGGCACTATCACAAAGTAGTCCCACATTGATGTTTTAAACCCATTCTTGCTTCCCATTGTTGAAGATCGATTCGGGCATGTCGAGAACCTGTCCATAATGCACAACCTGTGGCGGAGTGGTTACTCGACAATAACATTCCTGTAATGGACCAACCTGCACACAGTCCTGACCTGATTCCTATAGAACTTATTTGGGATGTGCCAGGCCTCACCGAGCGACATCTATACCTCTTGTCAGTGCAGCACTCCGTGAGGAACGGGTTGCCATTCCCCAAGAATCCTTCCTGACCGTGATTGAAGGTATGCCTGGGAGAATGGAAGCTGTCATCAAGAACAAGGTTGGACCAACACCATATTGAAATCCAGCATTACAGATGGAGGGCGCCACTAACTAGTTACTATTTTCAGCCAGGCGTCCGGATACTTTTTACCATGTAGGGTATGTCCTCCGTGGTTGCGATAAAGGTGAATGCTGATGTGGTTCCTGTGATAAGGACAAGTGGCAATGTCTGCTCCAAGTTTATCCATTTCAAGCTTGGTCTGTCCCTAACACATTCGATGTGACTCACCCTCAGAAGAGAGATTCCTCTGCATATATTTATGCTGAACTGACATTGAAATATTGCGACACCTCGATATATAATTAACTGTATTCCAAAACTTTTACTCCTGGAAATTTCTTTCCTGCTGCAAGGTAAATGGGGTAGCTAAGCTCTCTTCGCACATTAGAGCATGAGAAATGTTTTTCTTTTCCTTTCGTTTTGGTCTTTTGGCACCACAGGTAACACCGTCGTGAATTTTGTTTTCTACTTCTGTCCATAGAACCCCTTCATTCTTCTCTTTCGTCTTTCTTTCGAGATCGTCAGTATCATTTTGTCCTCTCCACTGGCGACTCCCTTCCGTTTTCCTGGTGTTCTGTGTCATTGATCTCTGGTGCTTTGCAAAATATATGTGCACACCCCCCCCCTCAGTTTCCCAACTTCATCCACAATTTCGACCAGCACTTCCTGTGTTTAATAACCTAACTGCTGCTTTCCTCTCGGCTTGGCGTATCCTCACTCTTCTGGTAGTACTACCCACATTCATCCTCATCACGTATCCTGCAAATTTTACCCGTTTCCTGGTACAAGTTGCAGGGGAACTCGTGGTCTAAGGCTGCAACCCCAATGTGATACAAGAGAATCACCCGATCTACAGTTGGCGTCATATATGGTGGGCTGCGAACGTCCCTTGTCTTCACCCTATTGCACGCTCTGTGTGGTATGTCAACGTCAGCGGTTAACAATCGTTCTTGTCACGACCAAGTTCATCTGGCAGACTCTCCGCTTTGCAGGGTGGAGATCAACAAAAGTAGCTACTCCAGCGAATTCTGGCTTCCTTCACACGTGCCCTTCTTGACAGACCTACGCCTCAAATGCTACGTACCTTTGTTCCAAAATTATACGTACTACTGGCAGGCGAAGACTGATTATGTGTAATGGTTCATACAGCGACTTTACTCAAAGAAAGATAAATTCTTCTCTGTTACAAACATAAACAAACACTAAAACGCAACGGGACCACTAGAATACAAAATACTTTCTTCTCTCTTACAAACATATGGTAACCTCTCACCCCTCTCCTTTCCTCGTCTGTTATGATTAGGTAGAGCTATTGGAGAATGCGTGGTTGGAAATGTCGTGTGGCTAGGGCCTCCCGTCGGGTAGACCGTTCGCCTGGTGCAGGTCTTTCGATTTGACACCTCTTCGGCGACCTGCGCGTCGATGGGGATGAATTGTTGATGATTAGGACAACACAACACCCAGTCCCTGAGCGGAGAAAATCTCCGACCCAGCCGGGAATGGAACCTGGGCCCTTAGGATTGACAGTCTGTCACCCTGACCACTCAGCTACCGGGGCGGACTAATGCGTGGTTAGGAGGGCATGTCTGAAGTAGCGTAGATGTCATTTTTTTCTTTTAGCGTCTAAGTGGCGAAAGCACATACTTACTGCATCTTCGTAAGTTCCTTTATATTCAGGGAAAAAGGGAGGACCAGTTGCCATCCGTAAGAAAAAAACTTAGAGAAAAGGAAGTGTAGCGCTTTTGACTAGTCCTGTGTCCCATGTGCGAAACTCACCACTGCTTAAATTTTAAATAAAAATCCCCATTAATGGCAACCGAAGACCTCTGTCATAAGAAGTCACCCTGGCTCTCTCAGAGTCATTGTCAAAGTGGGCGGACGAGTAGACAGAGATCCAGAGCAATCTCTCGCCCCATGGGGTAGGAAACTGCGCCAAAAAGGCGGAAGAATAGTCAATAGTCATTCTGATGAGCATTTAGAAGGCAGTGTAAACCACTACATTAAAGACACGTGGTGTGTATCCACAGTACATGAGACCTGTAACTGTACAAGGGTCCTGATAATCTCTCTGTAGGCAAAAAACTTCGCAACAGTCCCCCATTCCGATCTCCAGGAGAAGACTGCCAAGGGGAGGTGATCATGTGAAAAAGACAAAATGACTAATCAGAGGTTGACGTTCTAAGAGTCGGGTTGTCGAATTGAAGAAGTCTGAACGTGGCAGGGAAGCTAGAAAATCTGAAAAGGAAATCCTGAGATTACATTAGATTTACTTTCATTCTAATTTATACATTGTAAGGAAGTCCTACAGGTTGTAGAACATATCAGAAAAACAACAATACGTGACACATATTTACAACTAAAACAAATAAGCTAATGTACCATTCCACAGGTCCCAAGTCGAATGATTGCCATTTTTTAATGAACAGTAAATGAGAGAGTTATTTTAGAAATACTAATGCACTGAATTAATTTTTTTTTAAATTTCTTTATAGGCTAAGAAACGTGTAATACAACTACTATAATACAATGAACACATTACTCCACAGAAATGGTGTAGAAGTTAGATTGTACTTACACACACACACACACACACACACACACACACACATTGACAATGAACACATTACTGCACTGAAATTGTGCAGAAGTTATATTAGTTGGTTTTACTGAGAAATTGATCAATGGAATGGAAAGAGTTGGCCACCAATAAATCGTTTAGTTTTCTTTTAAACTGAATTTCATTGGTTGTTAAGCTATGGCTGCTGGCAAGTTATTGAACAAGTGTGTTCCTAAATAATGCTCACCTTTTTGTACAAGACTAAGTGACTTTAAATCATTGTGAACATTATTCTTATTTCTAGTACTGATTCCATGAATTGAGCTGTTGCTTAGAAAAAGTTATATATTTTTTAATGACAAATTTCATTAAGGAATAAATATATTGGGACATGTAGTTAGTATCCCTAGTTCCCTAAACAGGCTTCTGCAGGATGTTCTTGACTTCACACCACATATAACTTTTACTGCACGTTTCTGTGCCCAGAAAACTTTAGCCTGGCTTGATGACTAACCCCAAAACATAATCCCATATGACATTATGGAAAAAAGTAAGCATAGTATGCCAGCTTTTTCATGTTTATATCCCTCTATGTCTGGCACAATTCGCATTGCAAACAGAGATTTGTTAAGACGCTTCAGCATTTCTATGGTGTGCTCCTCCCAATTTAATTTATTATCAACCTGTAATCCCAAGAATTTAACACTGTCCACTTCTTCTATGTGCTCCTCATCGTATGTTAGGCATATACTCGTGGGACACCCCTTACAAGTTCTGAACTGCATGTAGTGTGTTTTTTCAAAGTTTAGTGACAAAGAACTGGCTAGGAATCAGTGATTAATGTCAACAAATATTTTATTAGCTGATCTTTCTAAGACTACTCTTGATTTGCTATTTATTGCAACGAACTTGTGCATCTGCTAATGTTACTGATGAAAGGTCATTAATATAAACAAGAAAAAGTATTCTTTTATTATTATTATTATGAGGTTTTCCTCATTACAGAGGCTTATCTCCAACATAATAATTTACTTGGAAATTACAATACAAACTATAACCGTTATTAAACAATATTCTCAAAATATTTCTCCAGGTGTTTCGATCTTGTGTGTCTTCTTCCTCTGCGCCCATTCTCCTCATTGTGTGCTGTACATTTTGGATCCAGATGGTCATAGGTCGTCCTCTTCTTCTTCTCCCCTCCGGTTCCCACTCCAGTATCAATTTTGGTATTCTGGTTTTCTCCATTCGTCGTACATGCCCGTACCACTGTAATTTCTTCCTATCCATTACGTCATATATTCTTTCTTTTATTTCCATTCTCCTTATTACTTCGGTGTTCCTTATATTTTCTATCCTGGAGATTCTTGCCGATATTCTCCAAAAGTCAATCTCTAGAGCTTGTAATTTTTTAATGTGATTCATGTTAATTGTCCAGGTCTCCGTTCCATACAGAACCACACTCTCTAATATGGATTTCTACATTAATTTTTTAGTTCTGCTCATTACATTCCTGCTACATAAGACTGAGTTAAGCATCCCAATGACCCTCCGTCCGCTACTAACTCTTTTCTTGATTTCTGACTCTAATTTTCCCTCGTTTTCTAAAATGGATCCCAAATAACAGAAAGTGTTTATCTTTTTGATTTTCTTTCCTTCAATGTATAGCTCATCTGAATCATTAGTGAAGTATTCTGTTTTTTAGTAATTAATCTTCAAACCCCAAGTTTTGTATGCTATTGCTAGTTGATTGCAAGTATAGTTAGCATCCTCCCCATCTTGTGCTACGACTACTTGATCATCAGCAAATAATAAATGGTGTAGGTAAACTCCATCTCTTATTTCTAATCCCATACTGTTTCATTTACAAGACCATGTTCTAAGGCTAATATCTATATAGATTATAAATAATGATGGTGACATGGGACAGCCCTGTAAAAGGCGTTTGCTTGTTCTAAATTTCTGTGAAAGTTTATTACCAACTTTCACTTAGCAAATGTTATCTTTATACATCTGTTGTATTATTTTAATCAAGGAAGGGTTTATGTTTTCCATATGTAGTGCTCTCCAAAGTAATTTTCTGGGAACAGTGTCATACGCTTTTTCTAGATCTATGAAAATTAATCCTATATTTTTGATTTTTCCCTATGTTTCTCCAAAATCTGTTGTAATGTGAAAATATGGTCTACATATGATCTCCCAGCCGTGAATCCACATTATTCTTCTTGGGTTCTAAAATTTTTTCCAGTTTGTTTTAATTACTTTTGCAAAAATTCTCATTAATGTGTTCGTAACACAAATTCCTCGATAGTTGGAACAAATTTTGCGATCCCCTTTCTTAAATATTGTATTATTGTAACCTAGGTTCATCTCGTTGGTTATTGACTCTCCATGTATCATTTTGTTGAAGAGCTGTGTTATCAGTTTCTCAATTTTGTCACCACCATATTTCAGACACTCCAGATTGATATTGCCTGGTCCCAGTGATTTACCATTCTTTCCTGTTCTCAACGCCTGAAGTACTTCACTTTCTTAAATCTGGATCTCATCATCTTCATGTCCTTTATCTTCCCCTGTTCCTTCTTCGAGATATTCTTCTCTGTCCTCATTTAATAATTCTTGAAAATACTCTTCCCATTCCTATTGTGTTATCAGTTGGAGATTAGTTTTGCTTTTTGTACCCTGTCGAAGCCCTTTCAATACTGACCATGCTTCTTTTGATCTCCCAAATACTAATTTGCTATTCACCTTGGCACACGTTCTTTCCCATGCTTCATTTTTGGCCATCCTTATTTTTTTCATCACATCATTCTTTTTTTCCTTGTATATTGGACCTCTAGTTCCTCTGACCACCACTCTGCTGCATGGTCGTGGTTTCTATCTTTTTTACCCAACACCTCTGTTGCTATGATTTTCACATAACATTTTATATAGTCATATATTTCCTCTGTACTTCCTTCAAATGATTCAACCAGTTTCCTTTCCATCCTGGCCGCAAAGAGTGTTCTGATACTTTCGTCTTGTAGGCTGTCAATTCACAAGAAAAAGTAAGGGCCTCAAAATGGAACCTTGTGGGACCCTACATGTAATTAGTTCCTATTTGGATGATGCCTGATAGCTTGATACAAGTCTCTTTCCTAATAACACCCTTTGTTTCCTGCCAGAGATATAAGATTTGAAGCATTTTGCAGCATTTTCTGTTACACTGTGATTTTGTAATTTATTTAAAAGGATATTGTGATTTACACAGCCAAATGCCTTTGATAGATCACAAAATATACCAGTTGCCGGTAATTTTTTGTCTAATGAATTAAGCACATTTTCACTGTAAGCGTGGATAGCCTTCTAAATATCAGAACCCTTTAGAAATCGAAACTGTGACTTTGATAGTATGTTATTTGAGATAAGATGGTTATAAATCAGATTGTATATTACTTTTTCTAAAATTTTTGAGACTGCTGGCAACAGTGAAGTTGGACGGAAATTTTATGCTGTTCCTTTATCTCCCTTCTTAAACAGTGGCTTAACTTCAGCATATTTCAACCATTCAGGAAATATTTCACTATTAAACGACTGGTTACACTGATAGATTAACATGTTACTTCGATCAGAATCACATTCTTAAATTAACTTTGTTGATATTTCTTCACATCCACTAGATGTTTTTGATTTTAAAGATTTTATGATGGACTTTATTTCTGCTGGGGTAGTGAGGGTCAAATTCATATCATGGAAGTAACTTGAAATATCTAGTCTGAGGTATTCCATAGCACCTTCTACTGAATCTGACAACTCCTGCTTTTCAGTAAGAGTGATAAAATGTTCGTTAAAAAGTACTGCACCAATGTATCATTTACTCTTAGTGCTATTTGTTCCTCTTCATGCCTGGTTCTACCAGTCTCCTACTTCACTATATCCCATATTGTTTTTATTTTGTTATTTGATATGACTATCTTTTCCTTGTAATATATTTGCCTTGATGTCCATATTAAGTCTTTAATATTTTGCAGTATTTCTTGTAATGCACTATAGCATCAACATCACAACTGTTCCGGACTGACAGATACAGTTTTCTTTTTGTTTTACAATATACCCCTATTCCTTAAGTAATCCATGGCTTCTTTGTAGACTTTGCTCCAACCTTGGTAAGTTTTGGGGGAAACAGTGTTGGGAAAAGGTAAGCACTTTATTAGCAAAAGTGTTATATTTTTCATTCATGCCATGAGCACTGTTAACATCAGTTCAGTGGATGTCTCTGAGTAGTGTCCTAAAATAATCAACTTTTGGCTTATTGATTACCCTCTTGAGCTCAGATTTAACAGATTTTATATCCTGTTCAGTATTAACATTTAACAGAATGAACTGCATGCCATGATCTGAGAGGTCATTTACTATTGAATTTGTAATACAATTTTGGTCATTGAACTTTTCTATAAAGATATTATCAATGGCGGTATGTGAACAATTGGCTACCCTAGTGGGGAACTTTACAGTGGGAATTAAGTTGAATGATAGTGTTACTAACTGAGATAAGTTCTTATTGGGAGAGTCTTTAAGGAAATCTACATTGAAATCACCAGAAACCACTATTTCTTTGTTTTTGGTTGTTAAATGGGCCAGTACAGCTTCAAGGTGGTTTACGAACAGATTAAAGTTACCTGCATGTGTTCGATATACACTTAATATTATGAAGGATTTTTGTGAAATTTTACTTCTGTTGCACATGCTTCCATATGCTGTTCTAGGCAAAATTTATGAATGTCTATGTTGTTAAATTTATGACAGTTCCTGATGAATGTGGCAACTCCTCGTTTCTCCATTTCTGATCTACAAAAGTGAGATGCTAAGCTAAACCATGTAACACTGAAAAGTTCTATACCAGTGGTCGCATGATGTTCAGAGAGGCATATTATGTCAGCTGGGCTTGAAGACTCTAATTCATCTACGCAGATAGTTAATTCATTAATTTTATTACTCAGTCCTCGAACATTTTGATGCAATAAAGATGGCTAACATTCTAAGGCTCATTCTGGATACAAAGGTGTTTAGTGTAATGAATTGGAGAGCAGGCTAGGATTTCTGGTCAGACGAGTATAGGGCAATATAAACTGCAACAGAAAATGAAATACCCGAAGTAGCATTCGGTGTGACGAGGAGGATAGGCAAAGAGAGAGTTAATGAGAAAAGTTCAATGATAGTGTTATTCTCCCCAGAATCTACATCAACTTAACACCGGCAACAATGCTCAGTTATACATAGAGATAGGACAACTGTATGAGAATATCGAACGGATAACTCAATATGTAAATGGAGATGAAAGAGCAACAGTCATTGAGGATTGGGACGCGGTTGAAAGGGAAGGAGCAGAAGAAAACTTTACGGGAGAATGTGGACTTGATATTTGAATGAGAGAAAGAAAAGACTAACTAAGTTCTGCAATAAAATTCGGATCACAAGAGAAGGATGTATGCTTGGTAAAGACTGGAAGGTATAGGAATACTCCAGTCAAAGCATGAACAGGTGGAGAGTTTGAAATCAAATACTGGACTGTAAGGCGTACCAAAGAGCAGACACAGATACTGATCACAATTTAGTAATGATGAACAGTAGACTTAAGTTTAAGAGAGTGGTCAGGAAGAATCAATGCGCAGCTTACTAGTCAGTTCAGCTATAGAGGTAATGACAGTTGTAGAGGGCATTCACAGAAGCTGGAAAGAAAAATAAAGGTACAAGGAAGTCAATTGGGAATAAGCCATTGCTAACACAATAAATAGTTCAGGTGATCGAGGAAAAAGGAAGAGCAAAAATTTTCTGGGAAATTCGCGGTTACTACAATACAAGTCTCTTAGAGATGAAATAAATAGAAAGTGCAGGGAAGCTGAGGATAAATGTGAACAAATCGGAAAAGAAATGATTGTCAGAAGAAACTATTCAACAAACAGAGAGGCTGAAACGATCTTCAGGGAAATTAAAATCAAAGGCGGTTACATTAAGAATGCTATGGGAATACCACTGTCAACCAAGAGGATACAATTGGGAGGATTAAGGCACAGGCTCTTAGACAAGCTATTTATCCAAACTGCTGACAGTAATAATGTATAAGACAATGGAAAAGAAAATAAGGCCATGTTAGATGACGATCGGTTTGGCTTTAGAAAAGACAGCGATACCAGAGAGGCTGTTCTGATGTTGCGGTAGATTATGGCAGCAATCCGCTCCCGGTAATTGAGTGTTCAGCGAGACAAAATATTAATCCTAAGGACCCGAGTTCGATTCCTGGTTGGTCGAAAAATTTATCCGCTCAGGGACTCGGTGTTGTTTTGTCCTAATCATCATCATTTCTTCCCCATCGACAAGCAAGTAGCCGAAGTCGCGTCAAATCGAAAACATTAATACCGGCGAACGGTCAACTCGACGGTAGGCCCTAGTCCCACGGCTTGTTATGGGAGCAAGACTGAAAGAAAATTAAGAAACGTTCACCGGATGTGTTGATCTGAAAAAAAGCGTTCGACACTGTAAAATGTTACAGGATGTTCGAAATTCTGAGGAAAATGCGGGTGAGGTATACTATCTGATCATTAGTATCCGGGCACCCCCCAGAACATACGTTTTTCATATTACGTGCAATGTGCTTCCAACTACTGCCAGATACTCCAAATCAGCGACCTCAATATTCATTAGACGTGACAGAGCAGGATGGGAAGCTCCGCGTAACTCATGAATTTCGAACGGAGACGTGTCGTCTTCAACGATGAGAGTCGCTTCTGCCTTGGTGCCAATGATGGTCGTATGCGTGTTTGGCGCCGTGCAGGTGAGCGCCACAATCAGGACTGCATACGACCGAGGCACACAGGGCCAACACCCGGCATCATGGTGTGGGGAGCGATCTCCTACACTGGCCGTACACCTCTGGTGATCGTCGAGGGGACACTGAATAGTGCACGGTACATCCAAACCGTCATCGAACCCATCGTTTTACCATTCCTAGACCGCCAAGGGAACTTGCTGTTCCAACAGGACAATGCACGTCCGCATGTATCCCGTGCCACCCAACGTGCTCTAGAAGGTGTAAGTCAACTACCCTGGCCAGCAAGATCTCCGGATCTGTCGCCCAATGAGCATGTTTGGGACTGGATGAAGCGTCGTCTCACGCGGTCTGCACGTCCAGCACGAACGCTGGTCCAACTGAGGCGCCAGGTGGAAATGGCATTGCAAGCCGCTCCACAGGACTACATCCAGCATTTCTACGATCGTCTCCATGGGAGAATAGCAGCCTGCACTGCTGCGAAAGGTGGATATTCACTGTACTAGTGCCGACATTGTGCATGCTCTGTTGCCTGTGTCTATGTGCCTGTGGTTCTGTCAGTGTGGTCATGTGATGTATCTGACCCCAGGAATGTGTCAATAAAGTTTCCCCTTCCTGGGACAAAGAATTCACGGTGTTCTTATTTCAATTTCCAGGAGTGTATATAGTATGTACAAAAACTACGAGGGAACAATAAGACTGGAAGAACTGGAAAGATGTGTACGGATTAAATAGGGCGTAAGACAGGGATGTTTTTTTTCTCCCCTACTCTTCGATCTATACAACGAATACGCCATCACGAAAATAAAAGAAAGGTTCAAGAGTGGGATATAAAATTCTAGGTGAAATGATGTCAATGATGAGATTCGCTTATTGCATTACTGTCTTCAGTGAAGTTGAAGAAGAATTACAAAATGTGTTAAATGGAATACAAAATATGGGGAAATGGGAATAATGGAAACTTAGCATCAGAAATGTAGAGCACGAAGCAGACGTAGTTAAGGAATTCTGCTGGATATGCAACAAAATAACTCATGACCTATGAACCAAGGAGGATATAAGAAGCACACAAGCACTGGCAAGAAGGGCATCACTGGTCAATAGTAGTTCACTAGTATCAAACATAGACCTTAATTTGAAGAGGAAGTTTTCTTTTTGTGTGCTAGTGAAACATGGACAGTGCAAAAACCAGAACAAAAGAGAATCGAAGAATTTGAGATGCGGTGCGATAGAAAAATGTAGAAAATTAGTTCACTGATAAGATTAAGAATTGGAAAGGAAAGAAACAATGTGAAGAAGAAGGGACAGAATCGGATATAAAAGGACTATATGAAAATCACTGACAAGAAGGAGCGCCTTGATGGTAAAGCATGCGTCAAGACATTAGCGAATGACTTCCATAGCACTATAGGTAGCTGTACAGGGGATAAACTGTAGAAGAAGACAGAGAATTGGCATAGACCTGGAAAATAACTGTGGACGTGGGTTGCAAGTGCTAGTCCGAGTTGTTGGTAGATGAGAGGAATTCGTGATGGGGCCACGTGAAAGCAGTCTGATGACGTGCGATTGATTAGCTCTTGTTTCCCTTCTAACATGGAAATGAACCGTTTCTGTACATAGACTCCTATGAAAAACGATATCTCCTAAGTCCCCTCTACAAGCCCTTGAAGCATGTAAGATGACTTGTGAGACACCTTGTAGGTAGCATTACTTATAGTGTTCCACTCCCGTAACTTTTGTGTAGTTCGAGCTCGTTTTTCCCTTTTACCTGAAGCTGAATTGCTAGTGGATCTAAATTAGTCACAATCAATAGTAAATTGAGATCTAGATGGCGTACATACACGGAGACCGTGGTTATATGACGCATACCTAAAGTTTTACGGCCGGCCGCTGTGGCCGAGCGGTTCTAGGCGCTTCAGTCTGGAACCGCGTGACCGCTACGGTCGCAGGTTCGAATACTACCTCGGGTATGGATGTGTGTTATGTCCTTAGGTTAGTAAGGTTTAAGTAATTCTAAGTTCTAGGGGACTGATGACCTCACTTGTTAAGTCCTATAGTGCTCAGAGCCATTTGAACCATTTTAAGTTTCAGGAAACGTGAGCGAATTTGTACAGATGGATTCACATTCTTGAGAAAATAACGTGTCGATGCTCTTATGCAAGGTAGCCTATGAAAGGGATAAGATAATAATAAAGGTAGTAGACTCGTATTAAAGGGTATCGAGGTTCAAAGACCCTCTGAACGTCAAGATTTCGGTTTCTGTGGATCCCTGATACTCTCAAGGCAAATGCTGTGAGACTGATTGTCAATAATACTCACTCCAATTCCCTTCCCCATAGCTATGTTAGCAGTGACCCTGTCGTCGACAGGAAATTAAAACTCAGTTTCCATTTTGCTCTCTTACTATGTTTGCCTGGACAGAATAAACATCTTTCCCAGAAGACTTGATGGGGAGAGAACATTCCTGGATATGTCCGCTACAGATAACTGTTTCCTGATTTCTCACGGATATATATTCCACCGAACCACAGACGAGATAAAGTATCTCATCGGTCGGGAGAGCTCAGTCACTTTAAATTTGGACCAGGCATCAGATGTCACCTGAGTAACCAATCCCTCAGTAACATTTAAACCATAATAAACCGCACAAATGGACTAATTTTGACGTGATGTTGAAGTGGAAACGAGAAGGAACAGCCACGGGTAAACTGAGAGCAAGTAGAGCTCCGGGCATTGCAAAAGTGCCTGAAATCGAAGCAAGGATTCACTCGTGAGTTCAAAAGCGCTACCAGCAGTTCAGCAAGTGCAGTGACTGCCAGTAGGGAATTGAAAAGGTTGGGATGCAATGGTCGAGCAGCACCTCATACGCCATACAGAGCGATTCTGCTGGATAGTGGCTGACCGGAAACAGGTGGTCTGGAACGATGAATCATGCTACACTCTGTGATAATCTGATGGAAGATTTGTACTTGGCGGAGGGCTGGATGAAGTTACCTACCAGCATGTGTGAACAGAGAAGCACAGAGGAGATGGTATTACAGTATGGTCGCATTTTTAATGGTTATAATTGTGGTATCCATATTACGCCTAGGAAAATGTTGAATGTAGCATCATATGGACGCACTTTAAAGCATGGTTTATTGTGTAGAGATTCGGTTTGGACACGATGGACCCACTTAAAAGACAGCATTATTCCCGAAATGGACTGCCGTGCGAATGCTTCCTACCTGAATCCAAATGGAACAACTTTGAAATGAGTTAGAACATCAGGGCCGCTCCGTACCCCAGCGTCCAGCTTCACTATCTTCACTGGTTGCGGCTCTTGAGTAAGAACTGGCTGCTATTCCTCGCTAGAAATTCAGATACCTCAATGAAAGTAGAGACCAAGACGTCAAGAGGCAAGATCGAGCATAGTAATATCCACAGAAATATGTCCAGATACTTCTTATTAGATAGTGTCTACTTACTAGCAATTCGTATAGTACATTTGACACTTTATATACTCGCTCTTCGATGCACTGTTATCTGTGTTATCACTGTCTGTGCTCGACATCAGCGCAACAGCTACGCACAGTTGGCGTGTGGCAGCACTAACAGTTGAGCAGGTGCTTCCGTCGTCGCTATTCGTTGACAGAGCCATTTAGTTAAGCAAACCAAAGACTACGTTTTATGGACAGAATCCTCCCAACAGGTCTACTAAAGAGACGACCTACGCTGTGCTTATATGTCCACTGATGGAATAGTGCTGTGCTGCGCTGTATTATCGTGTAACAGGGGACAGACTGTCACGGATATGATTACAGAGGTTGATGGTCATTAAGACAAAAGTGTTTTTTGTTGCCGTCAGATCGTATAACGAAATTACAATTACCAGTTATCTGCTCAGAGTGTGAAACCATTTTATCATCGCAACCCTACAAGGTAAGAAATGATCATCATGATGGAATAACAGAAATATATGCTAGTACAGAAAGATGTGAGTGTTCATTTTCCCCACATGCTGTTAAAGAGTGGATCGGTAGATAAATATTCTGAAGCTGGTTTGAGGAATCCATTGCAAGAACTTAACTGTCAGCTACAGATTAGTCGCGTAGATGTTTTCTAAATCTACAATACTATAAACGTACATTTGCTTTCCATGGACTGTCTGCTGCGATTTTATAACAACGAAAATGTTTAGTTGAGATCTGATTCTTATGAGTCAGCGGTAAAACTTTTGCTTCGTCGACAGAGCTTTTCCCTGTGTCTCACCCTTCCTTTTCGTCCTTAACGAGAGATAACGTCTGTGATGAGATGCTCGTTCACTGCTGCTGAGATGAATGTTGTATTTTTCTTTAAATTTGTCCAAACGTAATGACCTAATTCAAAGTCCGAAAACATTTTCTCAGTGATGTGCCACGATCAATTATTTCCTGACAGCCCAAGCTATCTCGTTTCTCTTTCCTTGGGCCTCATGAAAGCTGCTGTGTTTTCAGTATGTGGACGGATTTTGTGCGAAACATCTGATACACAAGATCTGGTTGTATTATTGTAGCTTACTACTGACTAGGTACTCCGAGTACATATCCCAAAGTACAATGTTGTACAATTTTGGCTATTTATAGATTTGTATGCGCTGATATGCTAGTTTGTGTAGTACCAGCTACTCCCTATTTGTGTGCTATAAACGAATGACATTTTCCAGGTTAGATTCTTTTTTATTGATGCGTTTCCCTTATTATCCCACAATTTCCCTAATATCTTCGAAGTCGCCGTCATTAACGTTTCTTGGACCTACGTAAAAATAAAAACTTAATTTTTGTGCTTCTTGTGACCTGAAATAGTAGAGACCTTCTTCTCAAAATTTACTTAGCCTTTGTTAAGCTTAATTCCAAGTACAGTATTTTTATTTTATTTTCTAGAAAGTACATATACACAGGCTTCTCATACAATATTTGTTGGAGATATGCAACAAACCATCTATGTTACATCTTCCTACAGTTGGCGAACGTGGGACAGCACTCACATGTTGCAGTTTAAAATGGGGAACCTCAAGAATAATATAATATCTTTGTTGTTGCCTTTGTACTGTATCGTTAGTACACTGCACTTATTATATGCCTGAAAATAGTTTCTGTATGAAGATCAAGCATTTATCAACGTAATCAGTAACAAAATAACAACAGTTTTTTGTAATAATGCTGACAACGCTCCTATCCCTAATGACGTATAAGATCATATCAGCTACGACGTTCTTTGCAAAAATAAGTTTCAAGTACATGAGGATCAGAAATCTGGTAAAAATCACGTTCTTCACTCTCTAATTCTGATTCCATGTAATCCGTTGGAGACCCTTATTTAGTAACTCAGAGACAGACCAATTTCTGAACATTTACTTTATAATGCCCAAGACAATATTTAGTAGGGGTAGTTAAGCGCATATACACACTTTGGTCGTTGATACCTAATGTATTCCAAACAAGTGTCTGTCCCATTTAAACATAATCCATATAATGGTTGAAGGTTTGTAGGTGGAGCACATTATACGCTTTAAAGTATACTATTCTAGTGTCATATGCACTAAAGAGAATATTATTAGGTGTCATGTTCTATTGAAATCACGAATCAGTAATACGTCTGTGGTGTGCGTACTGTAAGACCTGCGGCACACACACCATCAGATTATTTGACTTGTCGCTCTAACGAAGTAGGCGAGTGTCAGCAATATGTCTCGTGGTCTTATCGTGGCGTGTTTATCTTCTGCCGTTAGGTCAGACGATAGATATGCCACTTGCACGCTTAGAATAGCAGATTGACGGTGACCAACTTTAAACAGAACTTGATTAATTTTCACACACATTTACTAAAATAATAAAAATCATAAACATTATTTACTTGATTCTGGATGCTATTTACAATTCGTCTTGGTACGTTAATCTTATTCTCACATATCTCTGATACTTGACAAAGTGTCTATACATTTCTCTTCATGGCTATGTACAAGATTATGATAATCTTATTAGGCGCAGACTGAAACTTGACTACAGACTAATGCAGACTAATACAGACTGACTAATCGGAGGTCTGTACACTTGTTATAATACCTTGAACATTCAGGTATCACTGCGCGAGGAGAAAAGGTTCTACGTTAGCAGCAATCTCATTGGCTGCGAGACATATTAATACACGGATCGGCGAAAGCAGAATTTGGTCCGTCTCTAAGACAGCACCATCTCGTAGTGCGGAGACGGACGAGCGCTGCGCCTGTGCTGTTGTGCTTAGCGGGGCGCGCTCTAGTGGGAAAGGTGTGTACGCGCTGACTACGCGGAACTATGTACACAACAATGTCATAGATAAACAATGAGAGAAAGAGGAGTGATGCGAGGAAAAAGAAATACTTTCACAAGCAAGACAGGCAAAGCATTCATGAACTGTTGTTAAAAATTCAAACATAATTTCCTAAATATTCTCTTTCGCTATATAAGGAACACTTTTAGTTTACTACTAGCGGTAATGACATACAGTTTCTGCTATTTGTACTGCATGTCAATTGACTCATATTATCAGTGTTTTAATTTTTCTACTTACAAAAAAGGACATTAAAAAGGATTATCTGAAGAATAATTACCATTGCGTTGAATTTCTTTTGAGAACATGCGTCAAACGAACCCATCATCTCTCTATACAACATTATCATTACTGGCCATGCAGCACAATATAAAATGTCCATTAATTTAGCATTGCTGGCTTTGCAGTGTTTGAGTCTCCTGAAAGCGTGCAGTATAATAACGTATTGTTTGTGCTTGACAACGGTCCCCTTCGTGTTACATTAAAGTATGCTATGTGAGAAAAAATGAGCCTTTCAATATGTGGACATGCGTTAAGTTCATGTAGTGCTAATATCTTGCCCCTACATACAAATGGGCAGTAGTACATTCGCATATACATCACGAAAGGCTAGTTCGGAAATTTTTGGAAAACCAATCTTGAATAATTGAAACGTTATGGGTGAAGAATTTCTTACTGAAATTTAATCAGCAATCACAAAGTTCTTCTTTAGGCTTTCAAAAATATTTCAGTTTACCCAATTTGAAATGGATGGCTATGTATTACTCAGGGCTGCATACTGCTTAGAGAGCCTTCATGAATATTTTCACTGTAAAGATTGATGTATCTGCTTGTTATTTCCTGACTCGCAGTTCATTTTCTTTCCTATTTAACCTTTTACATTTAATGTAGTAGTATTCACATAGCCATTCTGATTCAAACTGAACGGTATGGTCACATCGGTATGATTAAGTTTAGTGACTTCTATTTTATTGGTGATGGTACCCTAAAACAATACTGAGGAGAGTCATCTACTCATATTGATTACTATTTACATCTTGATAAAAAAGGCTTAATTTCTCATTAGCGACATGTTCCTTGTAAATGGTTGCACCACGTCAGAGAAGTCAAGAAGAAGTTCGTACCCATCCATTTTGTCATTGTGCAAGTAGGCTGTTTAGGTTTTTATATTGGTAACGCCTTGTAGCGCTCTGTATGAAAATGAATGGCTGTGCTGTGTGCAGTCTGTGGCTGGTTGGCGCTGTTGGAATTTGCTATTGTAGTGTTGGGCAGTTGGCTGTGAACAGCGCATAGCGTTGCGCAGTTGGAGGTGAGCCGCCAGCAGTGGTGGATGTGGGGAGAGAAATGGCGCAGTTTTGAGAGCAGATGATCTGGACGTGTGTCCATCAGAGACAGTTAATTTGTAAGACTGGATGTCATGAACTGCTATATATATTATGACTTTTGAACACTATTAAGGTGAATACATTGTTTGTTCTCTATCAAAATCTTTCATTTGCTAACTATATCTATCAGTAGTTAGTGCCTGCAGTAGTCTGAATCTTTTATTTACCTGGCGGTAGTGACGCTCGCTGTATTGCAGTAGTTTGAGTAACGAAGATTTGTGTGAGGTAAGTGATTTGTGAAAGGTATAGGTTAATGTTAGTCAGGGCCATTCTTTTGTAGGGATTATTGAAAGTCAGATTGCGATGCGCTAAAAAAAAATGTGTGTCAGTTTAGTGTTGATCAGAATAGGGGAAGAGCGAAATGTCTGAGTACGTTGAGTTCTGCTCAGCTATTTGAAAATCCAATAATGTCAGAGGTTTATCAGCACAGTAATTCATTAATTTTTCTAAGGGGGCGTTTCATATGTCAACCCTTAGCAAAGGATACCACACTGGAATCTTCTGATTTTTTCTTGTAGTTTGTGTAATTAGTGGAGCTAGTGCTTATTGCTAGCGTGTAATTATAGAGAGAATTTCCTTTGTAGTTGTAGTTTTTCATTGTTGTACAGTAAAACAGTTGTGGCATGCATGTAGATTTGCACCAAGTATTTCGCAGGTGCGCTTGCAAATTAACGAGATATTATTTTTAATGATATGTTAATGTGTTCTCTTATTTTTGCTCTTCAAATTGTGCTTTTCTGTGTTCTCGTGTGAAATATTGTGAGAATAATGGCGTGGGGAAACCGTAATACTAGGCTCCAAAGTAAACTGAGAAATGACAATGAAGACGAAAGCAGTGTGTTAGCGCCACCGTGTAATGAATTAACTAATGCTCAAGGTAGTAATTTCGTAATTGTGCATAAGGAAATGGAATTGGCTGCAAATAATGGTGTAGACAGTGAAACAATTAGTGAACAGGGAAGCATTATCGATCGATCGGTCAGCAACAGCTCGCCTCAGGAATCCGAAATGACAGGACACAATCTCGCAAATACTGTAGATTCTGGTTTTTGGGTCCCTCACCGTGTTCTCAAATAAGTCAAGACACATTTTCGGCTTTTCAAAATGTGAATGTTGCCGGTGCAAATTCACTGCTGAAAAGCACTGAGGAACATGTTTCAGACACCAGTGCATTGTTATTACAATTAATACAACAAATGGGACCAAAGCTTCAAAAGTTAGACACGATGGAACAAAGCAGAGACAAACACAGCAAAAGCTACAAAAGTTAGACACAATGTAACAAAATCTTCGAAAGTTAGACACAATGGAACAAAATCTTCAAAAGTTAGACACAGTGGAACAAATCTTCAAAAGTTAGACACCACGCTTGAACAAACGCGTGAAGATTTAACTACTGAGTTACATAACATTGAATCGAAAAGTCAGAAAGTCTGTAATGACGTAAAGACACAAATTTTTGAGCATTTTCAACCTATTTTTTCGGGGCATGAAAATGCATTACAGAATCACGAAGCAGCCATAAAAGAACTGCAAACTATTGTTCATGAAAATCACGAGACCTTACGGGCTAAAATTGACTCAGTTGCATCTACCGATTCGGTTACGCTACTTGCAAAAACTCAGGAAAACTTAAAGGACACAGTAGATACTCTGAAAATTGGTTCAGAAAGACACATGGAGGAAATTAGTTCACTATCACAGAAAGACCAAGTAAAACATAGCATCATAATGATGAAACTTTTCCAACAATCTGAATTTTCCAGTCTTGTGAAATATTTTGAAGACATGTTGCACAAGAATCAGTAGCTGTCAAACCCATACAGCCCCTCAGAACTCATCCTCATTTGCTTCATCAAATTGACTGAACATTTACGACTTGTTATTTTGGCAGGATGTTGCAAAGAAGACATTGAAGCTTTTCAGGGACTGTTACAAGAATTGGAAGTGACACTGAAACCGCGGGACGCGAAAACAGGAACACAAGTATTACAGGTCACATCCGTCACATTTCCTCAATGAAAGAAATAATACCTGGACACGACAAGGCTATTTTTACAAGGTAAATCGTGACCAAAAATGACACCACCCGTATGACAACCGTTGATAGAGTAGTAATAATTACAGGGAAAGATCACCTCTCCGCGATAATTGTGGTGTCACCGCCAGACATCACACTTGCTAGGTGGTAGCCTTTAAATCGGCCGCGGTCCGGTAGTATACGTCGGACCCGCGTGTCGCCACTATCAATGATTGCAGACCGATCGCCGCCACACGGCAGGTCTAGAGAGACTTCCCAGCACTCGCCCCAGTTGTACAGCCGACTTTGCTAGCGATGGTTCACTGATTTCTACGCTCTCATTTGCCGAGACGATAGTTAGCATAGCCTTCAGCTACGTTATTTGCTACGACCCAGCAAGGCGCCAGTATCCGTACTATTGATATTGTGAATCATCTACCATAAAGGGCGACGTTCTCCATTGATGGATTAAAGTTAAGTATTCCAGCAGCTACGTCCGTTTTTCTCAATTCTAATTCCCTTGTCTTGTTCCAGACCTCACTCCAGCCTGCGTGACCTGAGGCGCGTGCATTTCGGCCTCCTTTTTCGGTTGGTTCTCCTGCCAACCACAACATTAATGACTATCACAGAGACAATCAAAGAAACAGACAATATGCAAACCAAATAATTATTATCAAGGGAGACAGAATAACGACAGACGCAACGGTCCACCACGCAGTTACGACTCCGGGAGAAATTCTCCACCACATGACCGACAAAAAAGAAACTATGTAAACTACCGACAAACGACAGACCTGAATTTCATCATAACTGGCGGGATTCAAACAGCGCAGCGCCCTCTCGACAAGGTGAATTTGTAGAAGTTAGGTCTCCAAATCCCAATAACGACGCGCGCCAACAAAGAGACAATAGGCAATGACTCACACCGCTGGCAGTCACAAAACGTACGCATGAAACTGACGACGCAGCTGCCGCGGCTAGTAATTAGGTAAAAATGGAAGACATTAGGGACATCTTACTCCAGGAACACGACGTAAAACATAACAACAGTGCATATCCTGTGATTCACATTACAGTAAATACAGTGAAATTTACGGCAGTACTTCACTCCGGCAGTCCCATTTCAGTAATTAGTGAAACAGCCTTTATCAAATGCAACAAATCGATCGATTGCCCCACACTTCCTTTACGTAAGATTAAATTACAAGGTGCAATCGTTGTGAAAAGTGTAGATGTACGCCAACAAACCAACTTAGAATTCTTTTGTCAAAGCCACAGCTTCTCTATGAAATTCCTTATTGTTCCATTATTGTCGATGGAAATTATATTGGGAGTAGACTTTTTAAATGAATACAAAGCAATCTTAAACTTTTACGATGCTGAAATAAGTTTAGAGAAAGAAGGTATGTCAATAGCTTAGAAATTTGAAGATTGGCTCTCAAACCATGACGAGGAAATTAATCGACTTTACCTTCTGTTAGACAAAAGTTCGGAATTTTTGACAGAACTAGACAATAACAATCACTCTACAAGTACTGACAAGAATGATATCGACGGCATATTTCATACCAATGAGTTAATTCAGAATAAAATTCAAACAATTGAGAACTGTAATGACACTGATAGGCAGGACCTTTTTGAGATTTTACAAGCACATTCCACAGTTTTTACTCACAAAACAGGAACAATTAAGGGATTTCAATACCAATTTCGTGTTCGTGAGCATACTAAATTTTGTGTTAGACCATACGTAATTCTAGCACATTATAGGGACCGCGTTAGAACAGAAATACAATCTATGCTTGACGAGGGCATTATTGAGCCTGCAGTAAGCTCATACAACAATTCATTACGTGTTGTTGGGAAGAAAAATGGATCGATCAGACTTGTCTTAGATTCGAGACAAATCAACACTGTCATCATTCCTGAAACAGACAGGCCGCAAACGATGAGGGAACTTCTTTAAAATTTTAATGGTGTAAAAGTGTTGTCTTCTATTGATGTCAGATCCAGCTTTTATCAGATCGAACTTCATCCATAATGTAGAAAATACACAGCATTTCTTTGTTTCGGCCTTTGTTATCAATGTCGGAAAGTTCCTTTTGGTTTGAACATTTCTTCGGCAGCGTTCATTAGAAGCTAAATTTCATGGGAACAACATAATCCTCAGCAGTTTGTTACGTATTTTTGTTACATCGGTCTTGGTGCCCATTTATTTCAAGAAGCCATAGAAAATGACACTACTGTTCAGAAAACCATTGCTTTTGCTGGGCGGGTGCTAACAAAATCTGAAAAAAATTATTCCATTACTGAATTAGAAGCTTTAGCTATCGTTTGGAACGTTCCAATTGCTACTGCTCATGTTACACTGAGTTGCGATTAATAATCGTTCTTAGAGATATGTTAAGATCTACGAAATATAAAGTCTAGATCCCAGATAAACATTTTTATTAGAAGGCAACATATTAATCAAGTAATAGGATACCCATGAAAGTTAAGACTCGCACTATCGAACTAATTACATATGTGTACTAATTCTCATGCATAAAAAGAGGTAAAAAAAAGTAACTGAAAGAGGGGAATATTTTTTCAAAGAAATCATCATAAGTCACAAGTTGAATTATAGAACACGAAAGCCTGAATATCGTTCAAAGGTTATGTATCAGTAAACTTTGAACACGGCTTTTTATAGATGGCAAGAGTGTTTCCTGAAAATATGACATTTGCTCATATCAATTCATGAAGTGCATGTAGTCGGTAACACGCACTCCTTAGGCAACGTACACCATCTTTTGGAACTGCATATCAAGTGGTAAAGAATTTGATGAGGTATGAACCGATAGTAACTCCTGTAATGATTTTTACCTATTGGTACCATATTGTTGGAGAACTGGCTGCTTTTACAGTACACAGTAAATAAAACGTTAATGGAGCTTTTTCATTGCTGATTTAATCAGAATTGGTTTTTATGACACATAAGAACACTTCCATCAATTAACGCAGTTGAAGTCAACTATAAAAGTAAAAGTTGAAATCATTTAAAGTTTCCAGGTGCCCTAATCTTGCATCACTAAAAAACACCAGGCTAAAAACGGCCAGGTGGCCCTGGTGGTCCAGTAGGTTGAGGCCCTCCAGTAGGCTGAGGTTCACCAGTTGGTTCAGGCCCACCAGTTGGTTGTGGTCCTCCAGTTGGTTGGGGCTCTCCAGTTGGCTGGGGCTCTCCAGTTGGTTCAGGACCTCCAGTTGGTTCAGGACCTCCGGTTGGTTGACCAGTGGGATCAGGACCTCCGGTAGGGGGGCCTGGAGGACCAGTTGGCTGTGGCCCTTCAGTTGGTCCAGGAGGGCCAGGTGGAGTCTCTTGGCTGCGGCATGCTGATACCTGTAGTAGAATGTCACATTGTAAACTACATCATATATGTAGATGGAAATTAAGTGGTATTCCTTCTGAATGGAGATTAAGATTCAGATAATGTGGTTTTGAAACAAAGACAATGAATCGCAGAAATAATGACTTGTGACTATTAGGACTGTGTCATCAGATGCACCTTTGTACACTGACACATTTTAGAAATCAGTCTTACTGCTTTATTACAGGAACTGAATGAATGAGCGTGTTCAACCATTATTGATGATTACTTCGAGTAATCATGAAGAAATGTATGCATTGATGCCAATTTGAGTTAGTACCATGCCATTATTTGTGTTTCGCCAGAAACACGTCACTGACTTTGAACAAGGTCATATAAAAGGGCTTCGAGAAGCATGATGTTGCTTACGCGACATTGCAGAAAGACTTGACAGGAATGTGGACACTGCACATGATTTCTGGCAGCGATGGTCGCGAGAATATACAGTAGCAAGAAGATTGGGTGCCGAAGAGCCATGTGGTACTACCGAGAGGGAAGACCATCGTACACGATGACTGGCTCAGGCACATCGTACTGCATCTGCAGCAGCAATCTCTGCAGCAGATGTGCACCACAATGATAGAACGAACTGTTATAAATCAGTTAATTGAAGGACTGGTCTGCGGCAGATGCTCTGTAGCGTCCACTCGACTGACACCAAACCACCGCCATTAGCGACGTCAGTGTTGTCAACCTAGAGCCCATAAGGGGCAGGGCAAAAGTCTGTGTGATCTCTGATGAAAGCTGGTTCCACCTCGGTGCAAGTGATCGCTGTGTGGTGGTTGGCTGGAGGCCATCCAAGGGATTGCAACCTACCTATTGGCATGCTACAACCACGGGACCTACAACTGGAATTATGGTGTGGTGTGGAGTGGCACTTTGTGTGGAAGCACCAGCGGTCTCTTAGTCATCCCACGCATCCTGAGTGGAAATATGAACATCTGTTTGGTGTTTCGACCTGCAGTGCTGCCATTCATAAACAGCTGTTTTTTTTGTCATCAGTCTACTGACTGGTTTGATGCGTCCCGCCACGAATTCCTTTCCTGTGCTAACCTCTTCATCTCAGAGTAGCACTTGCAACCTACAGCTGTTACCAGAAGGATAACGCTCGTCCATATACTGCTGTTGTAATCCACCATGGTTTACAGCCTCCACATGTGCCTTGGCCTTCTCGATCACTAGATCTGTCTCTAGTTGAGCACTTGTGGGACATTATCGGACGACAACTCTAGCGTCGTCCATAAACAGCATTAAATGTCCTTGTATTGACTGATGAAGTGCAACAGGCGTGGAACACCATCCCAGAAACAGACATCCGGCATTTGTACAACACAAGGCATTCGCGTTTGCGTGTTTGCATTCAACAATCTAACCGTTACACAGGTTACTGATCACCAAAATTTGATATTTGCAATACCTTATCTCGCATTTACGTTAACCTGTGATATTGCAATGTTAATTATTCAAATATGTTACCTCGGCAGATCTATTCCCGAAATTTCATTACTCGACATTATTTATTTTTTGAAGCTGCGGTTTTCCTCGTGATTGTATAAGATTTGATTTCTCTTTCTGTCTACCATCAGAGTGGAATAAATAAGCAAGCCAACTACTCCCGGTAACGAGCTTCTAGTACACTAAATAATACTCTTGTTCTATTACTCTATAGCAATATTTTAGGGTTTTGATTCATGACGAATCCAATTCTTATCTTCGTGATTAGTCGCTGTGTTTGATGAATTCTCATATTTAGCTGTGTATCATCAGAGTTGTACCACAACATGAGTGAAGAACAAGGATTGACCCAACAATAGACCTGAAAGTAGGCTCTTGTAAAGGAATTACTGATGTTCTGGTAGGTCAGCCTTTATGCGCAGTACTAGAGAAAGCTCCGCCTCTCTGATGACATGACAAACGGCGAGAAACGTATGCTGAAACAGATGATGACAAATATCCCGTAATCATTCATAAAAACATGTAGATATGCAGATGCAAGATCATCAGAAGTACTAGAAATGGAGGACCAGCTGGATACGAGGAAGAAAATCTGATGTCATTTTTCTACATTCACCGACCATCCAGAAAATTTCTAGACTGATTTTATTTCTGGCGTATAAGCGAATCAGCCCAGTAACAACAGTGGCAACCCGAACAACTAAAAAACACAGACATACATTCGACGAATCAGTTTAAGCAGGTAAGTAGGCGGTGTCAAGTACACAGTCGACGTGCGATCGTACAGTATAATCACTGTTTTGTCAGAAATCGCAATGGAGCAACATCTCTAAGTGTTTAAGGCAGTCTTGAGAATGTCCTGAACAGAAGGAAAGTGTGTACAAGGTTTGTCCCACTCGTCTTGACTCATGAACTAAAGCAACGATGCCTGGTCACCTGTCGTGACTAGCTTGAAATAAAACACGTGCACATTTCTTTTCTCGAACAAATCATGACGGGTGATGAGATTTGGTGTTATGAAATTGAAGCCACTGCAGCATGACAAAGTGCAGACATTCACGTGAAGTGTTAACGCTTTGACGACATAACCGACTTTCAAACCAATGGGATACATCAGTTGAACAACACGCTAAAGATAGATCTCGCCGACAGTTACTCATGGGTGTGTGAATGTTATGTGCCTTTTAACCAAGTGGGGGAGGGGTACGTAGGAACCCTTAAGCATTAAAGCCACCATCTTAATTATTCTGTACTTTGTACTAATACATTATCGAAACTTTTTGGGTTGTTGTTTTACGATTTAAGAAATCCGCCAGTGTTAACGTGCTCATGCGCAGACACGAATTTCAGCTGTTACCCTCGCAAATATCGATCCAGTAAGAAGGAGGATACAGATTTTTTACTGATATTATGCGTGTATAGTTTATAAACGATTCACACGAAGTTGATGAATTTGATACAATTTCAATATGAATTCTAATATGAAGTCGCTTACAGAACCGACGGAGTTGCAAACATTTTCCAATCCTTAGATTCGAGGATTGCATGTTACAGGCAGAAATTTGTGGTACATTTTGAGCACTCAGTGCTTTAAGTGGGTGCAGAAGCAAGTACCAGTAAATATACGTTGTGCACAAATGTCGATGAAGTCTCAGTCCATACTACTCACCACAAGACACAGGAGAAGAGCTGCCACTGTCGCCCTCATGGTGATGGAAGTGCTGAGGTGAGCGTGGGCTGCAGAGCTTTTATAAGGCTCGCTACTGGGCTATGTACTCGTGATTCCGTGACTCTTCAACAAAGGGACTGTACAGAGACTGCAGTCCAAATGCGACGGTGGAGGATCTGGTTGTATCACAAGGTCACAGAGCACAGCTGCGACGAACTGAATATCTTATTGTCGCTCAATTTTTTCATCGACACCCGCTTGTTCCTAGATGTCTGCCTCAAAGAAATAATGAACTAACAAGTCGTGATGCAGCTATTAACTTCAGGAAACGTCGTCGAAAAAGAAAATAGCCATGTGATGCGGGGGCGACATACAACGTTATCTTACAAATGTGATTTCAAGAAGTATGTGTATGTTCCGGTACCGTGGTATGAACCATTTAAACGACTAATATAGCTGTAGCTGCCTTGCAGAAACTATTTGAAGTAAATCAACCATGCAATTTGTGGGGTAGGCATCTTGAAACTCTTAAAGTAAGTAAGGTCCTGCATTGCATCAGGACTTTACACACCTGCGCAAAGAGTGTGGATAAAAACCCTGTCAAGTCATAGAGACATATGTCCTCCATGTTTTCCGTAATCATGAATGCTGATTTACTTCAAGTGGTAAGGACATGCCACAATTTCTGCCACAAGTTTATCCATTTCAAGCTTGTGGTCAGGCTGTAACACATTCGTTGTCGTGACGTTTACTGCGAATCGTTCTTTCCTTCTAATCTGTATTCCACAACTATGACTCCTGGAAGTTTGTTTCGTGGTGCACGGCAAATGGCATAGCAAATCTCTCTTCGCGCATTAGTGCATGCGAAATGTCCTTCTTTTCCTCTCGGTTCGGCCCTCGTGAACTGCGTTTTCTACTTCTGCCCCAGAACCTCTTCATCCTTCTCTTCCGCCCTCCTTTAGAGATCTTCCGTATCATTGTATCCGCTACGTTGGTGACTCTCTGTCGTTTTCCTGCCCTTCTCTGTCATTGATCTCTGGTGCATTACAAAATATATGTGCATTTGCTTTCTCAGTTTTTCAACTTCATTCTCAGTTTTAACCAATCCTTCCTGAGTTTAACAACTCAATTGCTACTTGTCTCTTCGGGTGTCATACCCATTTTTTCCATGCTCTTTTGGTCATTCCGTCCACATTCATCTTCACCATATATCCTGCGAATCTTGACCCATCCAGTCTGACTTTTCCATATACAAGTTGCAGGGGCAACCGTGGTGTAAGGCTGCACCCCAAATGTGATATAATAGAAGCACCAGAACTACGGGTGGTGCCATACATGGCGGGCTGTGATCGTTCCTAATCTTGCCACTAATGCACACACCGTCAACGGCAAACACCTCGCCGACTCTCCGCTTTGCGGGGTGGAAATCACCAGGCAGACGAATAATCACTGTGTCAGTTGGTTCCGTGCCCTTGCAGTACGGTGTTATTTTACAACTGGCAAGGAAGGCGTTCTCGTTTAATGGACTTTCGCGGACATTACACAGGCAGTACTTTTCCAACTTCCTCTGGAGTGCTTCCTACGACCAACCACCTATCTGGAATGTCACTGCTAAACGCAGGTGATGTCGTCAGATGCCCCATTTTTCGGTGTTTGATCATATATTTCTCACTAAAAAAAGCTACATGATACTTAAAAAGACCAAAAAAGTCTCCTCTCTTACACACATTAACAGACCAAGAAAAACGCAACATGATCAGTAGAAGGAAAAAATGTCTTCGTCTCTCTTACAAATATATGACACCCTCTCGCCCCTTTCCTTACGACCTTTGTTCTGTTTAGGTAGAGCTATTGGGAGAGGCGTAGTTAGGAGTACATGTCTGAAGTGGCGTGTACGTTACTTTTTCTTTTATTGTCAAAGTGGCGGTGGCAAATAGATCCTTCCACCGTGTAGTACCATTATAATCAGGAAAAGAAGGAGGACTAGCTGCCATCTGCAATAAACAGAACTGTGAGAAGAAGAAAGTATAGAGCTTTCACTATTGACCAAAACGTCCTGGGTTCCAGGTGCGAACCTCCTCACTGCTTAAATTTTGAATAAAAGTCATCAGAAACGGCAGCCGAAGACTTCTGGCATAAGAAGACACCCTCGTCCTGCCAGTGTCATTGTTAAAGAGGGCGGAGGAGAGAAAAGAGATCCAGGGCACTCTCTTGCCCCATGATGTAGAAAACTGCCCTTAAAAGGTGGAAGAATCAGGAATGATCAGCGGCATGAAGATGAAGAAGGCAATGGAAACCACTGCATTAAAACACATAATGTGTATCGATAGTACGTGAGACCTGTAATTGATTAAGTGTCATCGTGACACGTCCGGAACAGTCCCCCATCCAGATCTCCATTAGAGGACTGCCAAGGGGGAGCTGACCATGAGAAAAAGTTTAAATGACCGATGAAAGGTTCTAAATGTCGGGGTGTGGAATGTCAGAAGTCTGAACATGACAGGAAAACTACAAAATCTGAAAAAGGAAATTCTAAGGTTCAGTCTAGACACAGTGATGTTCAGTGATGTGATACGGAGAGAAGACAAAGATTTCTGGTCAGACGATTATAGGGTAATAACAACTACAGTAGAAAATGATATGTCGAAAGTAGGATCTGTTGTGAGATAGGAAGATAAGCAAAGAGTGTGTTATAGGGAACAGTTCAGTGACTGGGTCGTTCTCATCAGAATTGACTGCAAATAATCACCGACCACAACGCTCAGGTGCACGTGGAGATGCCGTAATCTGAAGGAGAACAAATAGGAAATCTGTATGAGAAAACTGAACTCGTCATTCACTACCAAAAGGGAGATGAAAATCTAATAGTCATTGAGGATTGGAATGCGGTTAAAGGGGAAGGAGCAGAAGAAACGTTACGGGAGAATATGGGTTTGGTAACTGAATGATAGAGGAGAATTACTAAATGAGTTCTGCAATACATTTCGGCTAGCAATTGCAAACTGTTTCTTCAAGATCACAAGAGAAGGTGATATATTTTGACAGAACCGGTATATATAGGAAGACTCCAACCAAGCATGGTTAGGCGAAGATTACGAAATCAAATATTGTACTGTAAGTGATACCAAGGAGCAGATAAAGATCCAGATCACAATTTAGTGATCTTGAAGAGTAGGCTGACGTTTAAGAAACTAGCCAGAAAAAATCAATTGTTAGCTCAGTAGTCAGTTCAGTTATACAGGTAAGGACAGTTGTAGAGTGCATTCACAGGAGGTGGAAAGAAAAAGGTGCGTACAAGGAAGGTAACTGCGAAGAAGCTATGACCAACACAGATATAGTTCATTTGATCGACGAAAGAAGGAATTACAGAAATATTTAGGGTAATTCGGGGCTACTGAAATACAAGTCACTTAGGGATGAAATGAATAGGAAGTGCATGGAAGCTAAGGATAAATGTGGAGAAATCGACAATCAAATGATTGTCAGAAGAACTGACTCGGCAGACAGAGAGGCCGAAACGACCTTCAGGGAAATTAAAAGCAAAGACTGTAACATTAAGAATGCAGTCGGAATATCACTGTTAAGCAAGAGCCTACACGTGAGAGAATTATCGAACAGCTCATGCATCAAAGCTGCTGACAGGAATAATATACAAAATAATAGAAAAGAAAATGAGGATCTGTTACATGACGATCGGTTTGTGTTTAGGAAAAGCAAAGAAACCGAGACGCAGTTCTGATGTTGCAGTTGATAATGACAGCAAGGCTGAAGAAAAATGAAGAGACGTTCACAGGATCTGTTGACCTGAGAAAAGCGTTCGACATTGTAACATGGTACAAACATCTCGAAATTCTGAGACAAATACGGGTGAACTATTAGAAAAGGCGGGTGACATACAGTATGTACAAAAACTATGAAGGAACAATAAGGCTGGAAGAGCAAGAAAGAAGTACACGGATTACTGTAAAATTGGTGTAAGGCAGGATGTAGTTTTTCGCCACTAGTTTCCAATCTGTACAACGAAGAAGCAATGACGGAAATAGAAAGTAGGTTCAAGAACGGGATTAAATGACAATGATAAGATTTGCTGATGCCATTACGGTCTTCAGCGAAAGCGAAAAGTATTACTGTATGTGTTAAAAGGAGTCAACAGTACTATAGCGAGCTGTAGAGGGTAAAAAATGTAGAGGAAGACAGGAAGTCAGAACTGGCATACACCTAGAAAATAGCTCTGCACATAGGATGCAGGTGCTACGCCGAGATGGAAAGGTTCGCACATGAGAGGAATTCGTGGTAGGGCCACATCAAAGGAGTGAGAACTCTGATAATGTGGACTGTGTAGCTGTTATTTTCCTTCTAACATGGGAATTAACCGTTTCCAGACATGGATTCCTATGTACAACGAGATTTCCTAAGCCTCCTCTACAAGCTCTTGAAGTGTGTAAGATAACTTGTGAAACACCCTGTAGTTGATATTATTTATGCAGTGTTACACTCCTGTAACTTGTGTATAGTTGCACATTATTCTTCCCTTTCACAACTTAGGCCCGCTCTTGAATTGTTATTCACATCTAAACTAGCCATCATTACTAAGAAATAGAGATCTAGATGGCGTATACCAATGGAGATCCTGGTTTCATGACGCACACCTTAAGGTGTAAAAAACGCCAACGATGTTGTATACATGAATTCATATTCTTGAGAAAAAGACGACTCGATGCTCTTATGCGAGGTAGCCTATGAAAGGGAGAAAATAATAATTAAGATACTAAACTCATATGAAGGAGGCAGAAGTTCAAATACGTTTATGTCCTTCACAATTTCGTTGTATGTGGATCCGTGACACTAACAAGGCAAATGCTGTGAGAGTGTTTGTCAATAGGACTCGTTCAATTCCCTACCTCCTGCTAGCCTTGTCATAGATATGTCAGTAGAAATCCCGCGGTCGACACGAAATTAAATCACGACTTTCATTTTCTCTCTTTGTATATTTTACAAGACAAAATAAACATTTTTCCCAGAAGATTTTATGGGGAGAGAACATAGTTGGATGTGTCCCCTATAGATAATTGTTTCTTCATTTCTCACAGTTATATATTCCACCTAATCACAGACGAGATATACTATCTCTACAAAAGCACTCGGACACCCTTACGTAGCGCAGAAATGACCAATAAATGTCACGAGAGACGGACCTGTCACTATAAAAGAAGGCGGGGGTACTGTTTTGTCAACAGAAAAGCAGTAACAGCAGAATGAGTCTATCAGAAGACCTCAGTCACCTCAGATTTGGACCAGGCACCAGATGTCACCTGAGTAACGAGTACCTTAGTAACATTTACATCCTAATAAAGCACTCAAATGGTCCAATTGTGATGTGATGGTGAAGTGGAAACGCGAAAGAATAACATCAGACGACATCAGACGAACTGAGACCAGGCAGGCCTCACGTACTAACAGGCAGGGAACGGCAAGCACTCCAAGAGTGGCTGAAATCGCACGTGAGTTCAGTAGCTCTTCAAGCAGTCCTGCTAGCGTACTGACTGCCAGTAGGGAATTAAAAAGAATGGGATGTAGTGGTCGAGCAGCACCTCATCTGAGGTGCAATAGAGAGCGACGCTACTGGAAAGTGGACGACCGGAAACAGGTGGTCTGGACTGATGAGGCACACTATACTCTGTGGAAATCCGATGGAAGATTTGTATTTAGCTAAAGCTTGGACGAAGTTACCTGCCGTCGTGTGTCGTGTCAACAGTGAAGCGCGGAGGTGTTATAGTATGATGGCATTATTAGTGGTTAAAGTGTGGTACTCATATTACACTTAGAAAGAGGCAGAATCAGGTATCATGAGAACACACTTTACAGCACGTTTTATTGTGTACAGTCAAGGATGAGTTTGCAGACGATGCACCATCTCACAAGCCAGTATCATTCCTGAAATGGACTTTCGTGACCAGAGATCAGTTTCGGCTCTTCTGGAAGAACGGGCCATTCTTCGACAGACCTACAGATACCTCATTGAAGGTAGAATTCAAGACGTGAAGAGGTCAAGACCCCGCATGTTAATGTCCACTGATAACTGTCCAGACACTTTTGATTTGATACTGAATATTTAGTAGCGATAGGTATAGTGCATTAGCCACATCATATACGCTCTCTTCGTTGCAATTATATGTGTGTTATCACCGTCTATGCTCGACATCAGCTCGCAGTAGCCATGCACAGATGTCAGACGGCAGCGTAGATGACAAGGATGACCAAAGCCTGTGGTGTGTACCGGCAAATAGACTTTCAGCTCTCGTGCGACTGACAGCCTATATGAATCATTGGCATCCAACAGCGTCTCCTCAACGACCATATGGACTCATGCTGACTCCTCTTCATCTGCGAGGAAGACTAGAATCTGCACGCCAGTACTGCAACTGGAATAGTGACAGGTAGCCTTTTCAGATGATCGTGTTTCATGCTTCACCGGACAGATGGCCGTTGGATATTACGGCGTGAAATGTCTGAAAGCGAAGGGTCACGGCCTGGTGAAGGAGCGTTATGTTCTGAGGAATATTTTCGTGGCATTCCCTAAGTGAACTCTTCATACTGGAATGCTGCATTGCTCATCTCAAAAATGCATACATCCTTGTCGTGCATGTGCACCCCTATATGCATTTTGTTTTTCCTTCGCACAATAGCACCTCCGAGCAGGACAATGCAATGTGTCATACATCTCACAGTGTGCGTGCGTGGTCTGAAGAGAACAGGCCCTGGATTTATTGCCAGTCGAGAATCTATGAAACCTAGTCTGTCAGGTAGTATTCACAACGGATCAACTGAGAGACCTAGCGCAGCTGGTCATGACAATGGAGTTAGCCTTGCTGCACATCCGTGTCGATTCCTTCCACAACCTCATTGGTTCTCTGCTCGATTGTCTCGCACTGGTTCACGCCACAAAATTTAGTTACTTAAGCCTTTGACAGATGATCACATTAACAAGACTGGACAGTGAACGTAACTGCATATGCAAATGATAAGCATTTTAGCAGACACTCACAAAGTAGGTCGGAGTAACAACGCATGCATTCTACACATATGGACCAGGTACCGGATTTGAAGATTTATTTTTCATATGGAGATAATGTCATACGTCTCGTAAGAAGGTGAAAAGTCTACCAGCAAGTGTTGGAATTCGACAGCGGTTGTATCATGGCATTTCAAAACTGCAGTTTGTCTTTCCGCGATATTCCTGCTCGCAATGATCGGTACGCCGTGACTGAAGTGCAGATATAGAATCTATCGGTTCAGGAGAGAGACGTTGAACGCATTGCGTAACATCAGCGGCTTCATCTTCACACAACTAGCTCTCGAGAGGTCAAGCACATCGTTGGTCGACCGTGTAAGACAGTGCAGCTACGTCTGGCAGCCTGAGACGGTAAATAGGCTCGTAAACAGCACGGCAAGTGTCTAGACTCACAGCACTAGTGCCTGGCAGCAGGGCGAATATTGCTGAGGCTTCCAATGACGTGGCAGCAGCAGGAGGTGTGCCGACAGTGGGCACTCAACATCAGAACCGGACAGACGAGTGACACCACGTCAGTCTTATGGAGACTTCCAGTTGTGACGAAAGCATCAAGTTAGTATCTCTATACGGAAACCACAAGGAGAACGTATGTTGATAGATTTTGATAGATCGCATTCTACATCGTCACACAGTGCCAAACTCCTGGCGGAATGGTATGGAGCACCTCTGGGCAGACAACACGATGACTTGCGATTTGCGTGGCTGGTAATTTTGACAGCAAGCACGACATTACTAACGCGTTAAGGCTAGTGCCACTTCTCTCCCTCTGAGGACTCCATGACGCTATTTTAACAACATAAGACAACACTGAATGTTGCTGTCATGACAGGTGGTGTTTGACTGCTTCTCTGACCAGCGCATTTTCAAGATGCCTCATCCACTGCAATCTGGTCACTCGGTGCTGAGACAGCCAGTAACTATAATAGATAAACTCTGACATATATACTGGCGGAAAGAAATTGCAGTATCAAGAATGAGTTTTGAGACATGCATGCTTCTTCATCTGACAGATGCTGTCTATAGATATTTCACGCCAGTTCCATACCAGTGGCACCAGTAGCTCCACTACAACGATGCGAATCAGATTTGCTTTAACTGCAAGCTGTAGTGGTCGTGAGCATTCGTTACGTTTGAGATGGGACGTCGTGCGTTGATGTTCGTCAACAATGTCTGTAAGACAACAAAGACGCCATTATCAACACCTCACAGAGTATGAACGAGGTCGTGAAATAGGGCTACGAGAAGGGCGCTGAAGCACCTTACTGGAAATTAATTATGCCGTTTCAGCTACGAGAAGCTGAACTCTACCTCCCGTATATAAAACACCTTCAAACGTCTGATTATTTCACAAATGAGTTACTGTGTTAGATGCTCGTCGTAAAGGACATAAGACATTTGTGGTTAAATATTCTTTCGCTTGCGCCTTTGTACCGCAGTTTGCGCAGAGTCGGCGTGGTTAAATCGGATTTGGCATGTTAATTTGAAGGTGTGGCCGGATGCCCCTCCTGCCGCCACCCTGTACCGCCCCCCCCCCCTCCTCCCGGGACAGAATCATTGTACTCTATCTGTCTGCACCTAGTGAAAATCGTGAAATAGTGCAAACGTCTACGACGCGTGTAACTGAGGCGAAATGTGGGGACCAGCCCGTTATTCACCTAGCGGGATGTGGAAAGCCACCTAAAACCACATCCAGGCTGGCCGGCACACTGGCCCTTGTCGACCAAGGGCCAGCGCGCCAACCTGAGTCCAGGAAGCAGCGCGTTAGCGCTGTCGGCTAACCTGGCGTGCCATTTGTGGTTAAATATGACAAACAGCAATTATGCTGATTATTCGCCAAAAAACTAAAAAGAGATAAGCAGTTTACATGTTCATGATATGGCGGTGCTCACCGACTTTCTTGTCAAACGACGTGCGATACTCATCTAATTTCTCGAGCACGGAAAAACCATTAGCAGTGACTTGCAGTGTGAGACACTCCGTAGCCTACACAAGTCCCCAAGAGCAAACAGTCTGGCCTGCTCGTTGTGGGGGGGGGGGGGGGGGGTGGAGTTATTCTGCGCCACCACGATAACACGCATCCACGCGTCTCCAAGGTCACAAGAAATATACGGTCCATCTTCAATTGGGAGCAGTTTCAACATCAGCTTGACCACGCGGACATGATACCCTGCGACTTCCATGTGTTTGCGCCCTAAATAAACATCTCTAGAATTTGAATCACGAGTTTGTGTGTGTGTTTTCCTTCGAAACTGTATGCTATGTAAACAAAATTTCGTTAGTTACCAGGGTAAACATCAGATCTCCGATATCGATGGGGCCGGAAAAAGGTCCTGCAAGAACTGCACCAACCACGACTGAAGAGAATCGTTCAACGTGACAGAAGTGCAACCCTTCCGCAAACTGGTGGAGATTTCAATGCTGGGCCATCAACAAGTGTCAGTGTGTGAACCATTCAACCAAACATAACCGATACAGTGTTTCAGAACTGAAGACCCACTCCTGTACCCTTGACGACTGCACGAGACAAATCTTTACGCTTCGCCTGGTCCAGTCAACAGCGACATGGGACTGTTGTGACGGGAAACATGTTGCCTGGCCGGACAAGGCTAGTTTCAAATTGAATCGAGCAGATGGACGTCTACGAATATGGAGGTTCCCTCATGAATTCATGGACACTGCATGTCAGCAGGGGCCTGTTCAAGTGCTTGAGGCTCTGTAATGGTGTGGCTCATGGACAGTAGGAGTGATATGGGAACCCTGATACGTCTAGATACGACTCTGACAAGTGACACGTATATGAGAATCCAGGTGATCACCTGCATCCATTCATGTCCATTGTGTATTCCGACGGACTTGGGCTATTCCAGCAGGACAATGTGACCCCTCACACGTTCAGAATTGCTACAGCATAGCTCCAGGAACACTCTTCTGAGCTTAAACTGTTCTGCTAGCTGCGAGGAGTCCCAGACATGAACATTGTTGAGCATATTTGGGATGCTTGCAACGTGCTGTTCAGAAGAGATCTCCAGCCCCTCGTACTCTTACGGATTTATGGACAGGCCTTCAGGATTCATGGTGTCAGATCCCTCCAGCACTACTTCAGAAATTAGTCGAGTCCATGCCACGTCGTGCTGCAGCACTTCTGCGTGTTCACGAGGGCCCTACACGATATCAGGCAGGTGTACCAGTTTCTTTGACTCTTCAGCGTATATAATCTCAAGACTTCACAAGCGATATTTGTCCAATAATGTTAATTTCAACTGTTATTTATTCTCTTAGTAGTAACTATTGTTCGTATTCGATGTGTATTGAGCAGTAGTTCACGAGGAAGGAGATATAGAAGTTGGCCAGTAATTAATATGCATACTGATATCGACGGAATATGCAATATTGTAAACTTTGGCAACTGATGCATGAATGTGTGACGTTGCAGTGCAGTTTCATCGTGCAGTTGGCAAAGACTAGTTGATATCAGGCCATAATGTCTTTGCAAAATTTCATTCCGTATGCTGAATTGGACATTAACCATGCCTCACACACAGGCACGTTAACGGTGTACGCAGACATGAGCATCTGGGAGAGGCCTTCTGGTTTGGTCGGAGTAATCGGCGAATCGCTTGACATTTGAATAGGGGCGATGCCACTATTCGACGATGTTGGCAGGCAGTGAGTGAACCATGGCCGAACACAGCGTCAAGAAGGAAGCAGTTGACCAAAAGAGACGACAGAACATGAAGACCGAGGCACTCAAAGCCTCGGATTCATCATTATCGTCCATACGACAAGCAACCGGTGGTCAAGTGGCCACAGGAACCATTAACAGGCTGCTCGAATAAAGGGGAATGAGCTCACGGCTCCTCTTGCACCGACCACCATGGACTTCGTTACACCAACAAGCCCGTATGCAATGGTGTCAGGTACATTCGGCCTGGAATCTTACTGACTGGAATACAATTTTCTTCAGTGATGAGGCCCGCTTCGAACTGAGTTTCGATGACCAGCGGAGACTTGTTTGGAGGCGCTTCAGACAGCGGTGGGATACCAATCTATCGCACGCCATACGGCCCGATAACCATAAGTGGTGGTCTCGGGGGTCGTTTCATTTCATCCGAATCTCCCTTACAGCACAGTGGTGCGTCGACGATATTCTACACTCCATTTTGTTGCCCTTCATAGGAAGCCATCCTGGGCTTACATTTCAACAGGGTAATGCCCAGCCGCACATAGAGTTTCTACCACTTGTCTTCATCTTTGCCAAACCTTACCTTGGACTGCAAAGTTAAGGAATCTTTCCCCACTGAGAACGTTTGGAACATTACGGGCAGGGCTCTCCAACCATCTCAGTATTCTGACGATCCAGTGCCCCAATTGGACAGAATGTGGCTCGATATCCATCAGGAGGACATCCAACAACACAGTCTGTCGGTGCTTGCATAACTTACTTGTGGGCTCAGAGTTGGATCAACGTTTTATTGACTTGATCTGTTTCTGAAGTTCGTTGACTTGAATAAGTCATCCAATTTTTCTGATATTTTCATCATTTGTTTGTCTGTAAGAAAGCTTAGTATAAGAAATTCAAAGGTTGGAAACGAATCTAGTTGCTACATAGGAAATTCGGCCCGAGAGCACACACGGAGCTGACATACGAAATTCGATAATGTACACTCGTTTTGTGAGTTTTCTGTAGAAAAATGCTATGACTACTAGCTTCTCAGAAATTACATTTGGTCCCCACAAAAATTTTAAAATTATGAACTGATATGAAGGAATGTAGGACGACATTTGTAAACTGTCACGCACGTATGGTAGAATATCTACCACACTTAAAGTATTGGCTCTAAGCAGAGGTGGGGACAATGGTGAGCGTCTTTTCAAAAAGCAGTTACTTGGCTCTGATGTGTAACACGAATGCCAAACTTGAGAGAGAGACTTAATTTCATTAAACAATTGTAACAAACAATTTGCCTGAAAGGAGCAATGCCAATAGCATCTACCTGAGATGTTTTGGTACATCTAAAGTAGTACCTACTTGGAAAGCAATAACGTACTTCTGTTACTTCAGGTGATATGGATGTTAATTGGGTAGATCACGCTGCAGTCTGCATAAAAAAAGTGAGTATTCTGTGGAGACAGTAAGAGTTTCGCATTGTTGGAGGTGCCACATCAAAGTCAGAATCGGGCTGCATATGGAGCCAGCAACCTTTGAAAACATCCTTAACCAACATGGATGGAAATAGCTGAAAATCACAATGCATGAAGAAATCTAAAGGAAACCATTGCCGTGAATGGAGATGAAATGGTGTATGGTGATGATAACAATATCTTCATATTAATTTCTTCCCAACTCTAACATAAGAACTGTTTTTGCAAATTACATGCTTTAATACTTCTTACTGGTAACACTGCATGATGATAAGCCACATAAGTTGAATTTCGTGTAGAACCTATTTTCCAGGATTACATCCGACATTAGATTGCATTTTATGCACGAAAGTATAGTTACAGTATGACTAAAATAACTTTACAACAAACAAAAATTGTCATCAAAGGTTATAAGCGTGTATATTTGTATGATTATGAGAAATGATATAATAATGTGTGATTTGAGCTTCATTCCTGGGGCTCGTTGCTTCGATGTATGCCATGCGTCAACGGACAGTACCCAATTCTGAGGGACCTTTGAAGATTTCGTCTCGCTTAACTCATTGATTTGCTGGTTTCATCGAGCTGCGAGATTGGTTACTGCAACCTGAGTGCTGTAGTGACAACCTCTGTAGATGCGCTATTTCCTTCCACTCTAATGTAATGTCTAGCTCAATATCCTCATACATTACAAATTCTTCACTCATCTGCGTCTTAGCTGTTAATTATCTTCGTCACACTACTGATATTGGCTTCGATAAGTAGAGTTGTCAGATAGTAGTATTCGGAGTTAATGGTGATGACAGTTGCGAAGATTTTTAAGTGTGTTGCTTGCAACTCAAATGACGAGCTCTTACAAAGCATCGCATCTGTTGTCGAAGAACTTTCTTTATAATTATATTTCTAGTCATTTTAACTGTGACTTACCTCTTGGTCTGTTCAGTCAATTGTGTAACAAACTGCATGTGCCCTTTTGACAACGATTGAGTACTTCTGTATACTTGTTCAAATTCTACGTAGTACTGTGCTTAAATTGTTCGATATAGCCAGGTCCGCAGACCTCGTTCCAGTTTTCCAGTACTTCAGCATGTTTCTCAAAAATAAATCGTTTTGCGCCAACAGTGTGCCCTGAAGACTATGTATCTGTCATCTGCCTGGGGTATCCTGTATTTCTTCCTACTTAATTTCTGAACTATCTTCTGCATCCAGTTTCTGAAATATTTTAAAGACGTTGTTGTGTCGTTTAGTGGCTGGTAAGTCTACCTGCACCCGTGGTCTCGGGGTAGGGTCCTTGATCAAAATGCCCTAGGTTTCGGGATCGATACCTGTACCGCTTAAATTTTGATTACCGTATTTACTCGAATCTAAGCCGCACTCGAATCTAAGCCGCTCGAAATAAAGGAAAAAAAAATTCCCGAATCTAAGCCGCACCTGAGATTTGAGACTCGAAATTCAAGGAGAGAGAAGAGTTTTAGGCAGCACCTCCAAATCGAAACAAAGTTGGTCCATTGTAATATGAGACACAATTTAGGTCGCATGAATGACGATACAGCTACAGTAGTTTGGTTCTAGTCGTAAGCTTAGCAGTTAAGCTTTACCAGGTAACCATTGCTATGCGTCAGGCGGTCCGTCCGTATTTATACAGGTACCCTTCCTTTTTCACGTGCTTCGTCTGGTTTGAATCGATTGCTGATGGTGCTTTAATCTGATAAGTGCCGTTTTCTTTGTTATAGGTGTTTACGTCACTCTAAGCTGAAAATGCATTGTTGTACTGTGTCATGCATTGTTTGTCGCATTCTGATAGTGCGTGTTTACGGCCTGTCGCCGCTCGCGGCACGGCTTGCTTTTGTGCGCGCTACCGCCGCTTACAATAAAAAAAAAAAAAAAAAAAAAAGAAAAGAGAGAGAGGAATCGTCTCATTAGCGAAACAATGGCAAGACACTGCTATTTGTTGTTACTTACACTTCAAGTGATTCAAATGGCTCTGAGCACTATGGGACTCAACTGCTGTGGTCATTAGTCCCCTAGAACTTAGAACTACTTAAACCTAACTAACCTAAGGACATCACACACATCCATGCCCGAGGCAGGATTCGAACCTGCGACCATAGCAGTCGCACGGTTCCGGACTGCGCGCCTAGAACCGCGAGACCACCGCGGCCGGCGTTACTTACACTGCTGCTTTCTTTGATAATGATCAACAAGAACCAAATAATAGTCTGCGTATGATTGAACATGTTCTGAACGAGAGTTAGGCGAAAATTTTTCTCCGTTTGAAAATCTTTGCGGCCCCTTCTTTAGTACATCAAATTCTGCACAGAAATTTGAGTCATATTAGATTTAAAAATCTAATCAGTTTCCGTGCTTCATTTCTGACTGTCTCACTATTAGGCATAAGAATAATACGAATATAAACATGACACGATACTATATTCTTCCGTGTTTGCTGTTGTCTCACTCTACTTTCGTAGTTTATTAGGCAGACAGGATTTAAATGAGATAGCAGCAAACACGAAACAATACATGGCAAAAATTTTATATTCGTATTATTCTTATGGTGAAGAGAATACTGCATGTGATTCACATTTCATCAGGTTCCTATTAGCAACCATCTCTTCTCACAGGTAGAACAAAATTCAGAACGTACAGTTGGCCATATTGACAAACGTCCCAAACAGTCTTGCCAGTCGGATTTTTGTAGTACATCGAAAGTCTGCTACATTCGAAGATGAACAATACGGAATTTGTATTTACTTCGTTGGATAACGTATGACAATGCAGTGCTCGAAACTCGGGGCGGAGAAAAAAAACTCGTCTTCCACCTTTTTTTTTAAAAAAAATTATTTACTGACGCAGAGGTTTTGGCGCCAGTATTTATCTTTGTGCCTACAAAGCATGCCTGTATAGCGCTACGTATATTCGACGGCACAAGTTAGTTGTGGCGGCACCTACCAACTTTTTTCAGAACTTCCGCTTGCTTTGCACTCGATTCTAAGCCGCAGGCGGTTTTTTGGATTGCAAAAACCGGAAAAAAAGTGCGGCTTAGATTCGAGTAAATACGGTAATAATCAGCTTTGGCGCCCGAAGACTTCCAGCATAAGAAGTCACCCTCATCCTGTTGAAGACCATTCCAACGAGGGTGGAGGGGCCGACTGAGGAGCAGAGAATTCTCTTTGCTCTTCGGTGGGAAACTACCCATAAAGGCGGAAGAACCGGCAATGACCAACGGCACAGGGATGCAGAAGGCAATCTAAATCTCTCCTAAGGGCAGATCGTGAAACACAACGCGGGGGTGGTGTGGGTGCCTATGTTCGCTCTGATCTGACACCTACTGTACTATGCACATCGGATGCAAAGGGCGAAGGAGAAGCAGAGTTCTTGTTTTTCGAAATAAATACATCAAATCAGAAACTGCTAATTGGAGTAATCTATAAACCTCCAAACGTCGGTGCCATGTCCTCCTTTCAGTCTGCCCTGTCCTCACTCGTGACACAGTATGAACACATAATCATTATGGGCGACACAAACATCGACTTACAGTTAAAATCTCCCTCTGCCGAAAAACTAAGGCGACTGTTCCACTCCAATGATATGAGTTTAACACCGCTGGACCCAACTCACCACACGTCACACAGCCACACACTCATAGATATAATAGCAACAAAGCGACCAGATAAAATAATCCGCGCCAATCAGACATCTGCTCCGGGACTCTCTGCTCATGACGTGATATTCTTAAATTACTCAGTGCATACTACCAAAGAAAAATCTCACTTGGTAACCTACAGAAACTTAAAAAATGTTAACCATGACGCTCTTCAAAAGGATTGCTCAGACATCCCTTGGCATGATATAAGCAATGAACCGACTTTAGACGGAAAAAATCGGCAATTATGTAGCAAAATTATTGCACTGTATGATAAACATGCTCCTCAACGCACTGTCAAGGTAAAGAGAGCTCCTGCTCCATGGCTCACCACTGCATTACGCCAGTTAATGAATAAACGTGATGCTGCACACAGGGCCTTCAAGCGTAACCCAACTCCCGAGGCGTACGAAGCTTATAGGAAACTCCGAAACAGAACGAAGCAAAGCGTGAGAAATGCCAAAATCAGACATGCCCGCTCTGTCGTATGCGGCATATCAAAACCTGCTGCACTGTGGAAAAAGCTGCGCAGTTTCGGTATAGGGAAGCGAAGATATGACGCTGTTTATCAAGCGTCTGCAGAAGAATTAAACGATTTCTTCTCAACAGCTGTAATCTGCCACGCAGCGACAAATTACCAGCCCCAAGATATCAATCTCTTGAGAGACAAGTTTTTCCTAAAACATGTCACTACCGGCACAGTACACAAGGCAATTATGAGAATCTCTTCCGAGGCAGTAGGAAATGATGGAGTGAGCATTGGCATGATTAAAAACGTCGTAGCCACTATTATTCCAATTATCACAGACATCTTCAACCTGTCTCTTGTCAGTAGTATATATCCTACTGAGTGGAAGCAAAGTTTAATCCAGCCTATACCCAAGACTGACAACCCTAAGTCGCCAGGTGACTACAGGCCGATCAGCATACTACCTGCAATATCTAAAGCCCTAGAATACATCGTCCATGAACAGCTGACGGATTACCTCAAAACTCATAACATCCATGACGAATATCAGTCAGGCTTTCGAAAGCACCATAGTACAGCAACTGCATTAATCAAAGTAACTGATGACATTAAACATGCTATGGACAGACGTGAAGCTACTATCCTAACACTGCTTGACTTTAGCAACGCTTTTGACACAGTTGACTTCGATATATTACTAATTAAAATGAAACAGCTGAATTTCTCAATCAGCGCAATACACTGGTTCGACAGCTACCTCAAAAACAGAAGTCAACAAGTTGTTTGTGGGTCGGAAAAGTCATCATGGAAAAGCGTGCACTCTGGAGTTCCCCAAGGCTCCGTCCTTGGTCCACTACTCTTCTCACTGTATATTAATGATATTTCTTCAGTGATTCACTCCTGCAGCTACCATCTATATGCTGACGACATCCAACTGTACATAAGTGCAAGCCCCAAAAACATTGCTGGCGCAGTAGCGAGTATGAACGCAGATCTTTGCTCTGTTTCTCGATGGGCACAGAACCTAGGTCTGAAACTAAACCCCAAGAAATCCCAGGTCACACTTATATCTCATCCAAAGTTAATCAGCCGGTACTTTCGCGAAACGGTCCCTAAAATACTCCTCAATGGTACCCAACTACCATACCAAAAAACAGTAAAAGACCTTGGAATAATCTTGGATGAACACCTAAACTGGGAAGAACAAACAGTCACAGCTTGCCGGAAATCGCTCTCCTCCCTACATGCAATTCAAAAATTTAGAAAAATATTTCCAACCCATGTTAAACAAAAATTAGTCCAAACACTAGTCTTGCCTAATCTTTACTACTGCGATGTAGTTCAACACGGCACGAATAGTGAAAATTCTAGATGCCTCGAGCTAGTGATGAATGCTTGCGTCAGATACGTGTGCAATATTCGGTTGTATGATCATATCAGTCCTTCATACTCCCAGCTAGGTTGGATACGCCCACATAAGGCACGCGATCTCCACACGATGTGCTTACTTCATCGATTTCTTAGCCGCTGGTGCCCTCAATACTTATCTTCTCACATTAAACATCTATCAGCATTCCACAATCGCAATACCAGATCGGATACGTCTATCATCTTGGCTGTACCTTTACATAACACAAAATCTTTCTCCGTGTCATTCTCCATCTCAGCCATACGACTATGGAACGCACTCCCCTGTGATCTGCGTCTTATCCAGAACTACTCAACATTCAAGAGGGAACTCAAAACTTACATATTAGGGACGGTATAGCCACCATTGTTGTGCCCCTAACATCTCTTTCTTTCTTCTCTCCATCACAGCTTCGAATTTTACCATTCTTTTTCTCTTCCTCAAACCTATCTACCTCTTATATATCTCTTTCACCCCATTCTATCGTCTTATGTCTCTGCTCGATGAGAATAACTCACAAGCTGCAAGAATATAACGAGAAAATTCCCAACTAACTGACATTCACAAAAGAAATGTATGTTTACTTTCATATACTTAGTCACTATTATTATTATTATTATTATTACTATTATCATTATTATTATCATTATTATCGTTGATTGTTATAATTATTTTTATTGTTATAACTATCATTGTACTACTGTTATAGTCTCAATTTTTTTTCGTTTGACATCAATACTGCATAATACGTTAAATGTTCTTAATGTTATTTAGTAACTGTAACTCGTTCAATCTGAGTATGCCTGGTTAGGTGTAAGAGAGGGCCTGAAGGCCCTAATCTTGCCAGGTAAAATAAATGCATAAATAAATAAATAAAATAAATAAATCACTGTATCAAGCACACGTTATGTGTATCTACGGAATATGTGTGCTGCAACTGAAAAAAATTGTTATAATGATCTCTCGATTGGCAAAAGATTCCGGTATAGTCCCTAATTCTGATGTGCGGGAGAGGTCTGCCAAAGAGGAGGTGATCATGGGGAAACCATTGAGTAATAAACGAAACGATAATGTACTACGAGTCGGATTGTGTAATGTCAGAAGTTTGAATGTGCTAGAAAGTCGGAAAAGTGAAATCCAAAGGTTCGGTATAAATATAGTAGTGGTCAGTGAAGTGAAATGGAAAGAACACAAGGATTTCTGGTCAGATGAGTATCGGCTAAGATCAACAACTGCAGGAAATGGTATAACAGGAGTAGGGTTCGTTATGAATAAGAAGCTAAGGTGAAGAGTTCAGTGATAGGGTTGTTATTATCAGAATCGGTGGCAAACGAACACCAACGTTGATAGTTTAGGTATACATACCGAAGGTGCAAGCTGAAGATAGAGATAGAGAAACTATATGAGGATATGGAAAGGGTAGTACACAAAGTTAAGGGAGATGGGGAAATGGAAGCAGTTGTAGGGCAAGGGGCACAGGAGAATATGGGCTTGGAACAAGGAAGGAGAAAGGACAAAGACCTACAGCAACAAGGAACAGCTTTGTAGGCAGTACACGTGAAGAGCAATGGACATCTCTAAAAAGGGTATCATAGAAGTTGGAAAGAAAAACATAGGTACAATGAAGGTGACTGCGAAGAAATCATGGGTAACAGAAGAAATACTTCAGTTGAGCAATGAAAGAAGGAAGTGTAAAAATATTCAGGGAAATTCAGGAACACTGAAATAAAATTCCCTGAGGAATGAAATGAATAGGCAGCGCGCGGAAGCTAAGATGAAATGACTGCAGGAGAAATGTAAAGAAATCGAAAAAGAAATGATTGTTGGAAGTACTGACGGGTAATATACAATGTGTACAAGACCGAAGAGGGTATAATATAAGTGGACGAACAAGAAAGAGTGCTCGGATTAAAAAGGGTGTAAGACCGGGCTGTAGTCTATCGCCTCTACTATCCAATCTGAACATCGAAAAAGCAATGATGGAAATAAAGGAAAGTTTCAAGAGTGGGATTAAATTCAGAGTGGAAGGTTACCAATGATACGATTCGTTGATGACATTGGTATCCCGAGTGAAAATAAGGGAGAATTAAATGAAAGCTGAATGAAATGAACTGTCTGATGAGTACAGAATGTGGATTGAGAGTAAATCGCAGAAAGAAGAAAGCAATGAAAAGTAGAAAATGAAACAAGAATGTACTTACCACGAAGTAGCTGAAGTTAAGGAATTCTAGTTGCTAGGCAGCAAAATAAACAGTGACGGACGGTGAAAGAGCTAGCACTGGAAGAAAGGGCATCCCCGACCAAGAGAAGTCTACTAATATCAAACATATGCCTAAATTTGAGAAATATATTTCTGAGAATGCACGTTTGGAACATGCTAGTGAAACACGGACTGTGGGAAAAACGGAACAGAAGAGAATCGAAGCATTTGAGACGTGGTGCTACAGACCAATGTTGAAAATTAAGTGGACTGATAAGATAAGGAATGTGGAGCTTCTGCGCAGAATCAGAGAAGGAATACCGCGAAAACACTGTCAAGGAGAAAGGACAGGATAATAGGACAGCTGTTAAGACGTCAGGGAATTACTTCCATGGTACTAGAGGGAGCTGTAGAGGGCAAACACAGTAGAGGAAGACAGAGATTGAAATACATCCAACAAATAATTGAGGACGTAGGTTACAAGTGCTATTGTGAGATAAAGAGGTTGGCACCGGAGATGAGTTAGTGGTGGGCTGCATCAGACCAATCAGAAGAATGATGACTCAAAAGAAAAGAAAAGAAGAGAAAAGAAAAGCTCTGTATGTACAGAACCTCGAGATTCGCCCATCCAGTCCGGAATTAACCCACCAGGGGGGCTTCACATCACACCACATTCACGTGTCATTGATATCGAATGTCGACAACACATCATGCTTCCCAGTGTCGAGGACTGCCCCACTGCCAGGCAACCACATCACGCTGCAAGGCAGTTTTCATAGTTTGTTACTAGGCGGCGTTGGCAGCGCCACAAGAGGTCCTGGATCGCGAAGACCTACTTCTTTCCACAATAGATCTAAACATATCCTCGCTTTCAGACAGTAATTAGACCAGTTCACGACCATCCGATGACAGTTTGAATATCCAGCCCACGCCGACACCGCGATGTCCACCACTGATACGTACAACGCCCTCAGTCGCCACATGAACTGATGGATAACCTGAACATTTAGTTGAACATTGCTTCAAGACAGTCGCAACGAGACCTAGCATTTTCATTTTATGTTACCAACTTGTTTCTTTGTTAACTACAGCCTTCAGCCACTGACTTTCAACTTGTCAATTTTGTAGTACTATTCGTGGAAATAGCCAAAACAGTGCTTCTTGGTTATGACAAAAAACATTTTGAAGAATCTCTGACATTGTTTGTGAAGCCTAAGGCTGATCGTCAGCTACGATCATATGCATGCAAAGGTAATGGCGTAACCTGTCGCAATCCAGTGTAGTTGTAAGTGGCTGCATGGAATCCACCGGTCAATTTTGTGCTCAAAACCTTTTAGCAACCTGCTCATCTCACCTGCCAATCCTTCTTGTGAGCTGAGGCATGCGAATATGTGTTCCAATACGGAAGCAAGTTTCAGTCAGCACCTGGCCTGGTTACAAAGATTCCAAGTAAAACACTGACTCACATAGAAGAATGGGACGATCGCGCAAAATTCCGTTAAAGTTTGACAGTTCAATACTTCACGGAATAATAAAGGTAGAGAGGTGAAAATTGATACACATACAGGTATTTGAAATGAGAAACCAATAATCCGCCAACAATTGACTTTTAGCAAAATATAATGTTCTTTATAACAAATGCCCTACATGTCGGCCGTCATTGATCGCTAATACCCGTACAAGAGAGACAATGTTGTGTATAGCACGATACACATCAGAACATGTGGTGGAAAACTGCCATCAAATATTGTACTTCGGCATCCCTAATAAGACTGTACGATCGTGGTAGACTTGCGACTTCACGTAACCCCACAACCAATAATCGCACGGACTGAGATATGTGGATCTGGGAGGCCAAGCACACTGGGAGTGAGGGCTCAGCGCGCGACCCCCACTAAACGATGTGCGCAAGAGATCTTTCACAAGCGTACCAATAAAGGGTGGGGCGGCATACAGCAGCTGTTTATCAGCCAGGCTAGGGATGATGCGATTCTGTAACATATCGCCTTATCTTTCACCTCTCACGATTATGCTGCGTCACTGACGTTTTTCTGCCCAAGTGTATTCTGTTGTCCGGTTTTTTCAGTCGTGTACAATACACTCTGGCCATTAAAACTGCAAGAGCAGGAAGAGAGCATATAACGAAATTTTACTTAAATGGTATACAGTTTAGTAGGAAAACACACACAAGAAATGGAAATTCAAATTGTACACTCATGGAAATTGAAATAAGAACACCGTGAATTCATTGTCCCAGGAAAGGGAAACTTTATTGACACATTCCTGGGGTCAGATGCATCACATGATCACACTGACAGAACCACAGGCACATAGACACAGGCAACAGAGCATGCACAGTGTCGGCACTAGTACAGTGTATATCCACCTTTCGCTGCAATGCAGGCTGCTATTCTACCATGGAGACGATCGTAGAGATGCTGGATGTAGTCCTGTGGAACGGCTTTCCATGCCATTTCCACCTGGCGCCTCAGTTGGACCAGCCTTCGTGCTGGACGTGCAGACCGCGTGAGACGACGCTTCATCCAGTCCCAAACATGCTCAATGGGGGACAGATCCGGAGATCTTGCTGGCCAGGGTAGTTGACTTACACCTTCTAGAGCACGTTGGGTGGCACGGGATACATGCGAACGTGCATTGTCCTGTTGGAACAGCAAGTTCCCTTGCCGGTCTAGGAATGGTAGAACGATGGGTTAGATGACGGTTTGGATGTACCGTGCACTATTCAGTGTCCCCTCGACGATCACCAGAGGTGTACGGCCAGTGTAGGAGATCGCTCCCCACACCATGATGCCGGGTGTTGGCCCTGTGTGCCTCGGTCGTATGCAGTCCTGATTGTGGCGCTCATCTGCACGGCGCCAAACACGCATACGACCATCATTGGCATCAAGGCAGAAGCGACTCTAATTGCTGAAGACGACACGTCTCCATTCGTCCCTCCATTCACGCCTGTCGCGACACCACGGGAGGCGGGCTGCACGATGTTGGGGCGTGAGCGGAAGACGGCCTAACGGTGTCCGGGACTGTAGCCCAGCTTCATGGAGACTGCTGCGAATAGTCCTCGCCGATACCCCAGGAGCAACAGTGTCCCTAATTTGCTGGGATGTGGCAGTGCGGTCCCCTACGGCACTGCGTAGGATCCTACGGTCTTGGCGTGTATCCGTGCGTGGCTGCGGTCCGGTCCCAAGTCGACGGGCACGTGCATCTTCCGCCGACCACTGGCGACAACATCGGTGTACTGTGGAGACCTCACGCCCCACGTGTTGAGCAATTCGGCGGTACGTCCACCCGGCCTCCCGCATGCCCACTATACGCCCTCGCTCAAAGTCCGTCAACTGCACATACGGTTCACGTCCACGCTGTCGCGGCATGCTACCAGTGTTAAAGACTGCGATGGAGCTCCGTATGCCACGGCAAACTGGCTGACACTGACGGCGGCGGTGCACAAATGCTGCGCAGCTAGCGCCATTCGACGGCGAACACCGCGGTTCCTGGTGTGTCCGCTGTGCCGTGCGTGTGATCTTTGCTTGTGCAGCCCTCTCGCAGTGTCCGGAGCAAGTATGGTGGGTCTGGCACACCGGTGTCAGTGTGTTCTTTTTTCCATTTCCAGGAGTGTAGATGATTTAGAGACGTACAGAGAGAAAAATTTTGTGGGTAGAGGGCAACCTCTGGTAGTAACAATTGCTCATTCCAGCTAGGCATCGAATCGAACAGAACTTGAATGAAGGACAAGGATACGTCATTCTATGCTGCATCAGTTACAAGGACAGAAAAAAATCAAGGCAGCGAAAAATAATTAATGCAGAGTGATGAAATTTCATGAATGCATTTGTCTAAGTAACATATTTAAGTGGTTAACATTGAAATATCAGTGGGTAATATAAGCGTGAGATAATCCATTGCAAAATGGAAATACTGGTACATTAATAACTGGTGTAACCGCAAACATATTGAATGCAAGCATACAAACGTGCATCCTTTCTGTTGTAAAGGAGCCCCATCTCAGTTCCTGGAATGAAGCACTTTCTCGGTCAATACAGCGATGATTAACGCATTTTGTGGACGACGCTGGAGTTGTCCTTCCATGATGTCCCATATGCAATCGATTGGACACAGATCTGGTGATCAAGCAGGCTAACGCAATATGTCGATCAAGTAGACCATATTGGGTTACAACAGAAATGTATGGATGAGCGTTATCCCGTTGGAAAATATCAGCTGTAATGGTGTTCCTGAATAGCAGCACAAAATGCCGAATCACCAGATTGAGGTATGAGTTTGCCGTGAGGACGTGTGGGATAGCAACAACAGTGCTCCTGCTGCCATATGAAATCGCACTCCACGCCAGATCATATGTCCCGGTGTTGTTCTAGTGTGTGTAGTAGCCAGATAATTATGTTGCACACTCTCAGCTGGAGTTCTACTAACCAAAACACGGCCATCCCTGGCACTTCGCCCTGCCCTCCCACGAGCTCTCGCTCGACACCACAGAAATCGCACATGGCGTTGGTGTGGGGTCAATGAAATGCATGCTACAGGACGTCTGGCTCGGACCTGTCCTTGAAGTAAACGCTTCATAACTTCGCTGTATCACAGTGATGCCAACTGCTTACTCAGATTGCTGCTACAGACGTAGTATGATGCGTCAGAGCCATACGCCAAACATGATGGTCTTCCGTCTCGGTAGTGTCAAGCTACTTGTCCGGATTGATTGATTGTGGTAAGTTGCTATGGCACCAAACTGCTGAAGTCATTGTTCCCTAGGCTTACACACTACTTAATCTAACTTAAAGTAACTTAAGCTAAGGTGACCGCGCGGCTACAGCGGCGCCTCTCTGTCCGGAGTCTGGTCATCTTGCGACTATGTATATTTTCGTGACCACCGGTCGGAGCAATCATGTACAGTGGCTACATTCCTGCCAAGTCTTTCTGCAGTCTCGCAGAAGAATCGTCCAGCTTCTCGTAGCCCTATTACATGACCTTGCTCAAACTCAGTGAGGTATTGATAATGGCGTGTTTGTTGCCTTAGACATTCTTGACTAATGTTCCGCGAATTAATTTCTGTCAGTGTGTATGTCAGAGATGTCAGAGTTTACCAATTGTAGTTGCTGGCGAGTGGTAGCATGCCTCTGGCACGGCAACCCGTGACATGATGTTTCCAGTGAATTAGTTATCTGGGAAATGGGCTGGTCAGAGAAACAGTCAAATACCATCTGTGATGACAGCAACATGCCTAATTGTCTTATATTGTTAAAAAAATAGCGTCACGGAGACCTCAAATGCAGAAAAATGCCACTAGCCTTAACACGTTAGTAATATCATGCATACTGTCAAAATTACAAGCTTTGAAAACCACAAGTTATGGTGTCCTGCACTCAGAGACACTCCACACCATAACGCCAGGTCTTTGGGAGCGTACGACGATGTCTCCTTAGTGGCTCCATATACGTATATGTCTATCTTGATGCTATCGTCACAACTGGAACTCGTCATTAGGGCGACGTGGCGCTACTTCTTCATGTTGATGTTGAGCGCACCGCTGTCGGGGCACCTCTAGCTGCTGCCACGTCATGAAATGGCTTTGAGCACTATGGGATTCAACTTCTTAGGTCATTAGTCCCCTATAACTTGGAACTAGTTGAACCTAACCAACCTAAGAACATCACACACATCCATGCCCGAGGCAGGATTAGAACTTGCGAACGTAGCGGTCTCGCGGTTCCAGGCTGCAGCGCCAGAACCGCACGACCACCGCGGCCGGCAAGTTAGACTGTCCATTCCATTTAACACCACCTGTAGTTCTTTTTCACTTTCACTGAAGAGAGTATTCTCATTAGCAATCTTAACATTGATATCCTTTTACCTAGAATTTTAATCACACTCTTGAACGTTTCATTTATTTCCTTACTTGTACAGGTCGAAGAGTAGGGGCGAAATATTACATCCTTGTCTTACGTCCTATTTAAATAGTGCACTACTTTCTTGTTCTTCCAGTCTTACGGTTCCCTCTTAGTTTTTGTACATACTTTATGGTACCCGTCTTTTCCTATAGCTAACCAGCATTTTTCTCAGAATTACGAACGTCTTGTGTCATTTTTCATAGTCGAACGCTATAGCCAAACAGATCACCATCTAACAGATCCTCATTTTATTTCCGTTATTTTACATATTTATTATTTTATTATTCCTGTTCGCAGCTTGGATGCATCACCTGTCTACCTGCTTGTGCGATTGTAGTCCCACCCGTAGCCTCTTGCTTAACAGTGGTATTCCGACTACATGCTTAATGTTACCGTCTTTTCTTTTAATTTCCCAGAATATCTCTTCGTCCTCTCGGTTTGATGAGTCAGTTCTTCCGACAATCATTTATTTGTTGATCTCTTCACATTTATCCTTATCGTCCATGAAGTTCCTATTTACTTCATCCCTAAGTGACTTGTATTTCAGTATCCCCGAAGTCCGGGAATATTTTTGTATTTCCTTCTTTCGTCGATTAGTTGAACTATTTCTTGTGTTAGCCATGGCTTCTTCGCACAGACCTTCCTTGTACCTATCTTTTTTTTCCAGCTTCTGTGATTTCCCTCTATAACTGCCCTTTCCTCTAAGACTGAACTGACTACTGAGCTATGCACTGATTCTTCGTGGCTAGTCTCTCAAATGTCAGACTACTCTTTATCATTACTAAATTGTGATCTGGGTCTGTATCTGCTCCTTGGTACGCCTTACAGTCCAATATTTGATTTCGAAATCTTTGCCTGACCTTGCTCTAACTGGAGTCTTCCTATATCTGCCGGTGTTATCCAAGAACATCTCGTCCTCTTGTGGTTCGTGAAGAAAGCACTTACACTCCTGGAAATTGAAATAAGAACACCGTGAATTCATTGTCCCAGGAAGGGGAAACTTTATTGACACATTCCTGGGGTCAGATACATCCGATGATCACACTGACAAAACCACAGGCACACAGACACAGGCAACAGAGCATGCACAATGTCGGCACTAGTACAGTGTTTATCCACCTTTCGCAGCGATGCAGGCTGCTATTCTCCCATGGAGACGATCGTAGAGATGCTGGATGTACTCCTGTGGAACGGCTTGCCATGCCATTTCCACCTGGCGCCTCAGTTGGACCAGCCTTCGTGCTGGACGTGCAGACCGCGTGAGACGACGCTTCATCCAGTCCCAAACATGCTCAATGGGGGACAGATCCGGAGATCTTGCTGGCCAGGGTAGTTGACTTACGCCTTCTAGAGCACGTTGGGTGGCACGGGATACACGCGGACGAGCATTGTCCTGTTGGAACAGCAAGTTCCCTTGCCGGTCTAGGAATGGTAGAACGATGGGTTCGATGACGGTTTGGATGTACCGTGCACTATTCAGTGTCCCCTCGACGATCACCAGAGGTGTACGGCCAGTGTAGGAGATCGCTCCCCACACCATGATGCCGGGTGTTGGCCCTGTGTGCCTCGGTCGTATGCAGTCCTGATTTTGGCGCTCACCTGCATGGCGCCAAACACGCATACGACCATCATTGGCATCAAGGCAGAAGCGACTCTCATTGCTGAAGACGACACATCTCCATTCGTCCCTCCATTCACGCCTGTCGCGACACCACTGGAGGCGGGCTGCACGATGTTGGGGCGTGAGCGGAAGACGGCCTAACGGTTTGCGGGACCGTAGCCCAGCTTCATGGAGACGGTTGCCAATGGTCCTCGCCGATACCCCAGGAGCAACAGTGTCCCTAAATTGCTGGGAAGTGGCAGTGCGGTCCCCTACGGCACTGCGTAGGATCCTACGGTCTTGGCGTGCATCCGTGCGTCGCTGCGGTCCGGTCCCAGGTCTACGGGTACGTGCACCTTCCGCCGACCACTGGCGACAACATCGATGTACTGTGGAGACCTCACGCCCCACGTGTTGAGCAAATCTGCGGTACGTCCACCCGGCCTCCCGCATGCCCACTATACGCCCTCGCTCAAAGTCCGTCAACTGCACATACGGTTCACGTCCACGCTGTCGCGGCATGCTACCAGTGTTAAGGACTGCGATGGAGCTCCGTATGCCACGGCAAACTGGCTGACACTGACGGCGGCGGTGCACAAATGCTGCGCATCTAGCGCTATTTGACGGCCAACACCGCGGTTCCTGGTGTGTCCGCTGTTCCCCGCGTGTGATCATTGCTTGTACAGCCCTCTCGCAGTGTCCGGAGCAAGTATGGTGGGTCTGACACACTGGTGTAAATGTGTTCTTTTTTCCTTTTCCAGGAGTGTATTTGCTGTTGCTAGCCGATATTTATGGCAGAACTACCAATCCCATATTCTACCGTAAAGCTTTCTTCTGCTCCTTCTCCTTCAACCGTATTCCACTCCTAAATGACTATTAGATTATCGTCTCCCTTTACACATTGAATTACCCCTTCAATATTCTCATACAGTTTTCCTATCTCTTCTCCTTCGGCTTGCGACATCTCCATGTATACCTCAGCATTGTTGCTGGAGTTGATTTGCTGTCGATTCTGAGGAGAACAACCCTATCACTGAACTGTTTGCCTATCGTCCTATTCAAAATGAAACCTACTTCCGGTATATCATTTTCTGTCCTGTTGACATGACCCTGTACTCGTCTGGCTAGAAATCCTTGTCTTCTCTCACCTTCACTTCACCAAACTCCATTGTATTTTGACTGAGCCTTAACAGTTCCATTTTGAGATTTTCTATCTTACTACCATGTTACGACTTCTGACATTCCACACCCGACTCTTAGAACGTCAATCTCTCATTAGTCATTCGCTCTTCTTCTCACGGTCATTTCCTCTCGGCAGTCCTCACCCGGAGATCTGGATGGCGGCCGTTGCGAAATCTTCTGCCTGCAGAGAGATCATCATGACACTTGTTCAGTTACAGGTCTCATGTACTAGGGATACAAGTTACGTGCCATTACAGGAGTGGTTTTCATTGCTTTCTACATCCTCATGCCGGTGATCATTGCTGACATTGCTGATTCTTCCGCCTTTTAGGGGCAGTCTCCTACACCATGGGGTGAGAGAGTGCCCTGTATCTCTGTACGCTCCTCCACCCTCTTTAACAATGACGTTGGAAGGACGAGGGTGACTTCTTATGCCAGATTTCTTCGGCCGCCATTGCTCATGATTTTTAGGAAAAAATTAAGTAGCGGAGAAGTTCGCATCTGGAATCCAGGACTTTTTCATTACTAGTTAAAAACTCTATATTTTTTTCTTCTCACAGTGTCATTTATTACTGATGGCAGCTAGCCTTCCTTTTTTCTTGATTATAAAGGAAACTACAGCAGAAGAAGTATCTATTTGCCACCACCACTTTGACCCTAAAGAAAAAGTAACATCAACGGCACATTAGACATGTACCCCTAACTATGCCTATCCCAAGAGCATTTATGGTGTAAGTGTGTTAAGTGTGGCACGCATGAAGAAAGCCAGAATTCGCTGGACATCTACTGCTGGTGATCTCCTCTCCGCAAGGCGGAGGGTCGGCGAGGTGAGCTTTGTGGAGGCAAGAACGACTGTTTACCGTTGACGGTGACATACCACACGGAGCGCGCAGTAGTGTCAAGAGAAGGGACGTTCGCAGCCCACCATATAGATGGGCTGCTTCTATTCTATCACATTGCAACTTGTATGAGGAAAATCAGACTGAAAACGGTTAGATTCGCAGGATATGTGATGAGGAGTGTGAGAGTAAGCTGGAGTGACAAGCCGTGAGGCAAGTAGGAGTTGGATTGTTAATCTCAAGAAGTATTGGTCGAGATTGTGGATAAGTTGGGAAACTGAGGAAGCAAGTGCACATATATTTTGCACTGAACCAGAGATAAATGACACAGAAGACAAGGTATACGACAGGGAGTGAGCAGTGGAGCGGAAAGAAGGGTGGAAGTGAAGGACGAAGAAGTTCTATGGGCAGTAGTAGAAAACACAGTTCACGTCAGGGCTACCTGTGGTGTCACAAGCACCGAAACAAAAGGGAAAAGGGAACATTTCTCATGCTCTAATGCGTGAAGAGAGCTTGGCTACGCCATTTGCCTTGCAGAAGGAAGGATATTTCATAGAGTCATAGTTTGGGAATACCATTTAGCAATTATATAGCGAGAAATCGCGGTATTTCAAAGCCAATTCAGCATAAAAACATGCAGAGGAATCTCCCTTCTTAGGCTGAGGATGGAAAGAATGATACGCAGTTAACATCACAACCAAAGTGTTAGGGACAGACCACAAGCTTGAAATGGATAAACTTGAAGCAGAAATTGCTGCGCCTCCTTATCACAAGAACACATAAGCATTGAACTTTATCGCAACCACGGAGGACACCCACTATGTGGTCAAACGTATCCGGACACCTGCCTGAAAATGGCTTAGCATTTCGTGGCACCCTCGATCGGTAATGCTGGAATTGAATATGGACGACAGCTTCCATTCTCGCAGGCATACTTTCTGTCAGGTGCTGGAAGGTTTCTTTGGGAATGGCAGCAAATTCTACACGTACTGAAGCACTGAGGCACTATGTCGGTCGGTGAGGTCTTGCAGGAAGTTGGCGTCCCAAAACATTTCAAAGATATTCCATGTGATTCTTTTCACGACACTGTGCAAGCTACTCCACTACATTACAGTCCATTGTCGTGTAACCACACCGCCACAGGTGCTGGATCGTGTTGAAAGATGCAATCTCCATCCCCGAATTGCTCTTCAACAGTGGGCTGCCAGGAGGTGCTTAAAACGTTAATGTGGGCCTGTTCTGTGGTAATACCATGTAAAACAACACGGGGTGCAATCTCCCACCATGAAAAACAGGACTACACCATAATACCACAGCCTGTGAATTTTATTATTGGCACTATACACTCTGGCAGATGACGTTTACCGGGCATTCGCCATACGCACAGCCTGCCATCGGTTCGTCACATTTAGTATCGTGATTCATCACTCCACACACCGTTTCTCCACTGTTCAAACGTCCAATGTTTACGCTCCTTACACGACCTCGTTCTCTTTTCTATTATTATAGTATCATTCCTCCCAGCATCTTGGATACATGAGTTGTCTAACTACTTGTGCGATCAATCTCCCACTTGTTGGCTCTTGCTTGACAGTGGTATTCCCATAACATTCTTAATGTTATCGTCCTTGCTTTTAATTTCCCTGAAGATCGTTTCGGCCTCTCTGTATCCTGAGTAGGAGCTTCCGACAATAATTTCTTTTTCGATTTCTTCACATTTACCCCTAGCTTCCCTGCACTTTCTATTTATTTCATCACTAAGTGACTTGTATTTCAGTAACCCCGAATTTGCCGGAATATTTTTGTTCTTCCTTCTTTCGTCGATTAACTGAACTGTTTATTGTGTTAGCCATGGCTTGTTGCCAGATGACTTCCTCGTACCTCTTTTTTTCCTTCCAGCTTGTGTGAATGCGCACTACAACTGTCCTTACCTCGATAGCTGAACTGACTACTAAGCTGTGCATTGATTCTTCCTGGCTACTCTCTTAAACTTAAGCCTACTGTTCATCATTACCAAATTGTCATCATTGTCTGTGTCTGCTCTTTGGTACGCCATACAGTCCAATATTTGATTTCGACATCTTCGCATGACCATGCACTGACTGGAGTATGCCTATCCCTTCCAGTCTTTTCCAAGTATACCTCCTTCTCTTGCGATTCGGAAAATTTTTTTTGTTATTCCTAGCCGAATTTTATCTCAGAACTCAATTAACGTTTTCCTCCTTCCATTCAACTATCAAAGCCACATTCTCCCGTAAGGTTTTCTTCTGCTTCTTGCCTTTCAACAGCCTCCCAATCCTCAATGACGATCGCACTTTCATCTCCCCTTTACGTATTGAATTATCCATTCGAAATTCTTATACGGTTTTCCTATCTCCATGTATATCTGAGCATTGTTGTCGGTGTTCAGTTGCTGTCGACACTAAGGAGTACAAACCTGTCACTGAATTGCTCACAGCAACTTACTCTTTGCCTATCTTCCTATTCACAACGAATGCTACTTTGGGTATATTATTATCTGCTGTATTTGATATTACCCTATGACCAGAAATCCTAGCCTTCGCTCCAATGCACTTCACTGAACACGACTGTATCTAGAATTAGCCTTAGCATTTCCAGTTTCAGATTTTCTAGCTTCCCTGCCATGTTGAGATTTCTGATATTCGACAGCCAGACTCTTAGAACGTCATCCTCTCATTAGTAATTCAGTCTTTTTCTCTTGGTCTCCTCTCGGCAGTCATCTCCCGGAGAGGGGGGCCGTTGCGAAATCTTTTGCCTACAAAGAGATCATCATGACACTTGTTCAGTTACAGGTCTCATGTACAGTGGATACACGTTATGTGTCTTTAATGTAGTGGTTTGCACTGCCTTCTACAGCCTCATGCCGATGGTTATTGCTCTGGATCTCGGTCCACTCATTCACCCACTTTGACAATGACGTTGGGAGAACCAGGGTGACTTCTTATGCCAGAAGTTTTCGACTGCCATTGCTGATGACTTTTTGTCAAAATTTAAGCAGTGGCGAGAGTCGCACCTGGGACCCAGGAAGTTTTGATTACTAGTCAAAAGCACTTCACTTTTCTTTCTCTCAGTTATTTTGTTACAGGTGGCAGCTGGTCCTCCCTTTTCCCCTGATTACAAAGAATCTTACGAAGATGAAGTATTTAATTGCTACAGCCACTTTGACCCTAAAAGAAAAAATGATATCCACGCTACTTCAGGCATGCTCCCCTCCCCTAACTACGCCTATTTCAATAGATCTACCTAAATACAACAAACGTGGAAAGGAAAGAAGCGAGAGGTTATCTTATGTATTTAAGAGAGCAGGAAGTATTTTGTATAATAGCGATCACGTTTCGTTTTAGTGGTTGTTGATGTTTGTAACAGAGAGCAATTTTTCTTTCTTTGAGTGAACTCTCTGTGTGAACCAATTCACGCAGTGAGTTTTCGCCTACCAGAAGTATGCATAATCTTGGAACAATGGTATGAGTTGAGGCGTATGTCCGTCAAGAATGACACGTGCGAAGAAATCCAGAATTCGCTGACCAGCTGCTAGACATCTACTGCTGGTAATCTCCACCCTGCAATGCGGAGAGTCGGCCTGATGAAATTGTCGAGACAAGGACGATTGTTTATCGTTGACAGTGACACACCTCACAGAGCGTGCAGTAGCGTGAAGACAAGGGGCGATCATAGCCCACCGTATATGACGCGACCTATAGATCGGCTGCTTCTATTCCACCGCACTAGGGAGCAGCCTTATATCAAGGGTTCCACTGCAACTTGTAACACGAAAAGTGTAAGATTCACAGAACATGTGATGAGGATGAATGTGGATAGCATGACCAAAAGTGTGTGTGTATGACAATGGGAGAGGGAAGAAGCAGTTAGGTTATTAAACACAGGAAATATTGGTAGAAATTGTGGATGAAGTTGGGAAACTGAGGAGACAAATGCACATATATTTTGCAATGCACGAGAGAACAATGACACAGAAGGCCAGGAAAACGACACGGAGTCACCAATGGAGCAGAAAAATAATACTGAGGATCCCGAAAGGAAGTCGAAAGAGAAGGATGAAGAGGTTCTATGGGCAGGAGTAGAAAACGCAATTCACGACGGGGTTACCTGTGGTGCCACAAAGACTGAAACGAAAGGAATAGAGGAACGTTTCTCATGCACTAATGTGCGAAGAGCGTTTGGCTACGCCATTTCCCTTGCACCAGGAAAGAAATTTCCGGGAGACATAGTTTTGGAATACAGTTTAGTAATTATATATCGAGGTGTCGCGATATTTCAAAGTCAGTTCAGCATAAAAATATGCAGAGGAATCTGTCTTCTGAGGCCGAGGATGGAAAGAATGATTCAGAACTAAGGACACATCGAACGTGTTAGGGACAGACCACAAGCTTGAAATGGATAAACGTGGAGCAGACATTGCGGCTTGTTCTTATCACAGGAACCACATCATCATTAATCTTTATCGTAACCACGGAGGACGTACATTATGTGGTCAAACGTATCCGGACACGTGGCTGAAAATACTAACAATTTTGTAGGTCCTCCATCGGTAATGTTGAAATTCAATATGGTGTTGGTCCACCATTGTCCTTGATGACAATATCCATTCTCATGGACATACTTTCAGTCAGGTGCAGGAAGACTTCTTGGTGAATGGCAGTCCATTCTTCACGGAGTGCTGCACTGAGGAGAGGTATCGATGTCGGTTGGTGAGGCCTGCCACCAAGTCGGCGTTCCAAAAAGTCCTAAATAATTCATGTCAGGTGTCTGTGCAGGCCGTTCCGTTGCAGGAATGTTATTCTCGTGTAACCACTCCGCCATAGGCCGCGCATTATGAACAGGTTCTCGATCGTGTTGAAAGATGCAATCGAAATCCCCGAATTGCTGTTCAACAGTGGGAAGCAAGCAGTCGCTTAAAACATTAATGTAGGCCTGCTCTGTGATAGTGCCACGCAAAACAACAAGGGGTGCAAGTCCCCTACATGAAGAACACAACCACACCTTAACACCACAACCTACGAATTTTACTACGTACTGCATACACTGGCAGATGACGTTCACCGGATATTGGCGATACCCACAGCCTGCCATCGGAACGCCACAATGTATATCGTGGTTTGTCACTGCACACAACATTATTCCACTGTTCAATCGTCCAATGTTTACGCTCCTTAACGCCAAGCGACGTGTCGTTTTGCATTTACCGGAGTGATGTGTGGCTTATGATCAGGCGCCCGACCTTGAAATACAAGTGTTCTCATCTCCCGCCTAACTGTCATAGTACTTGCAGTGGATTCTCATGCAGTTTGAAATTCCTTTGTGATAATATAGATAGATGTCTGCGTATTACACATTACGACCCTCTTCAACGGTCGGCGGTCTCTGTCATCAGACGAGGTCGGCCTGTACGCTTTTGTGCTGTGCGTGTCCCTTCATGTTTCCACTTCACTATCACATCGGAGGCAGTGGATCTATGGATGTTTAGGAGTTTGTAAATCTCGCCCACAGACGCATTCACCTGAATATGTTCGAAGTTCGTGAGATCCACGGAGAGTCTCATTCTGCTCTGTCACGTCTAATGACTACTGACGTCGCTGATATGAAGTACCTGGCAATAGGTGAGAGCACAATACACGTAATATGAAAATCGTATGTTTTGGGGGGTGTCCGGATACTTACGATCAGACAGTGTACCTCACTCGTATTTTTCTAAGAATTTCGAACATCCTATACCTTTTTATAGGGTTCGAACGCTTTTTTTCAGATCAACACATCCTGTGAGCGTTTCTTAATTTTCTTTCACTCTTGCTGCCATAGCAAGTCGTGGTACTAGGGCCTCCCGTCTGGTAGACCATTCGCCACGTGCGGAGTCCGTGAGTTCCGCGGACTGCCCTATTCTAATCTCTCACGGTGTCTAATGACTACTGAGGTCGCTGATATGGAACAGATGGCAGTAGGTGGCAGCAAAATGCGCCTGATATGGATACGTACGTTTTGGGGGCTGTCCGGATACTTTTGATCACATACTCTAACTCCATGTGGCTGGCCACAGTCTCCCATATGAGGACGTAGTCCTGAACAACTACAGAAACGTGCTTACTTTATGAGTTTCAGGAAGCCTACACAACAAATTGCATTGATGATTTACTTCAAATATAAGCTTCTACAAGGCAGCTACTAGTATATTAGTCATTTAAACCGTTAATACCACGGTACGAGATCCTATACATACTTCTTGAAATCACATATATAAGTCAACGTTGTACGAAACCCCTCGGGAAGGCTTGACCACTTTCTGCTTCGATGTGACAGATAATCTCCAAATTAACACACTGGACTTCGTTTGAGCTTTGAGAATCAGCAGGTCGATGAAGGAGTGTGCGGCTTAAGACGGCTTCCCTGTTGTTCTGCCAAAACACAAAACGTTTCATGTACGAGTACTCCCGTCATGACTTATTGGTTCATTATTTCTTTAAGGCAGCCACCTACGAACAAGCGGGTGTCGATGAAATACAATAAGATATCCAGTTTGTCGCAGCTGTGCTCTGTGACCTTGTGATACAACCAGATCCTCCACTGTCGCATTTGGACTGCAGTCTCTGCTAAGTCCCTTTGTCGAAGAGTCACGGAATCACGAGTACTCCGTATCAGGCGTTGTCGAGCCTTATAAAAGCTCTGCAGCCCACGGTCACCTCAGCACTTCCATCACCATGAGGGCGACAGTGGCAGCTCTTCTGCTGTGTCTTGTGGTGAGTAGCAAGGACCGAGACTTTATCGACATTTGTGCTCTACGTCTCTTTACTGGTACTTATTTCTACATTCGCTTGCAAACACTGTAGGCTTCAAAAGGTACCTGCAACATGGTATTCTCAAATCTAAGAGTAGAAAATTATTTGCAAGTTCGTCAGATCTGTAAGCGACTTCATATTAGTTCTACACGTACAAATTAAGAGTGTTAGGAGATTGTACCAAATCATTTGCAATCACTGTCTGACCATCTACACGTGATTGCCTGTGCATTTCCTAAATCTAAGGACATCAGTCCAGAAAGTTTCGGGAATGGATTAGCATAAAGCACAGAAAAATTAGGTTGGTGGTTTCTACGCTTAAGTTGTTCTACATACCCCTCCCCTTCCACACTTGATTAATACCCCAAGAACATTCATAACACCGAATCTCCTGACCCGTTATGATTTGTTCCAGAAAAGAAGTGTCCCTGTGTTTCATTTTAAGCTACTCATGTCAGGTGCCCAGGCATCGTCTCTTTCTTTCATGAGTCAAGACGAATGGGACAAACCTTGTAAACACTTTGCTTCTCTTCATGACATTCTGAAGAATGCCTTGAGCACTAAGAGATGTCGCTCCATTGCAATTTATGACTCAATAAAGGCTACACATTACGGTCACACGTCGACCATGTACCTGACACTGGCTGTCTACGACTGACTCGTCGAGTGTGTATCTGTGTTTTACAGTTGTTCAGGTTGCCACCGTAGTTAATGCGCTAACTCGCTTATACGTCAGCTATAAAATCAGTATCAGAACTTTTTGGATGCACGGCGAACTTAAAAAAATGCCAGTACTTTTTCTTCCTCGTGTCGAGCTGGCGCTCAATTTCTAATGCTTCTAATGATCTTCCATCTACATACCTACATTTTTTTATCTATTGTGGTGCACTGAAAGGGTACAAGATATATGCTATCACCCGCTTCTGATACTTTTGTTACAATTTGTCACGTCATCAGAGAGGTTGAATTTTCGCTAGTTCGGACCATAAAGGCTCACCAGAAACAGCATCAGCGATCGCCTTACAAAAGCGTATCTTCAAGTGATGTTATCTGGGTCAGTCTCTTTTCCTCACTCTAATGTTAGACAGAACGAAGTATCAAATGTTATATACTGACTGTAAAAACCGAAATACTAAAAAATAATTAATGTAGAGTACTGAAATTTCGGGAACAGATTTGCTTAGGTAACATATTTTAATCATTAACATTGCAAAATCACAGGTTAACGTAAGTACGAGATAAGCCGTTGCAAATGTGAAATGCTGGTACATTAATAATCGGTAAGCCACCAGAACGTTGAATGAAGGCATTCAAACGTGAATGCGTTCTGTTGCACAGGTGCCGGCTGTTAGTTTCCGGTAATGAGTACCACGCATGTTGCACTTGGTCGGTGAATACAAGGACGGTTAATCTTGTTTGTGGATGATGCTGGAGTTGTCAGCCGATGATGTCCCACATGTGCTCGATTGGAGCTTTGTCTGCAGCATATTGAGTTACAACAGCGGTACATGGGTGACCGCTGTCCTATTGGAAAACACTCCCTGGATTGCCGTTTATGAATGGCAGCACGACAGGTCGAATCATCAGACTGACGTACAATTTTGCGGTCAGGCTGGGTGGGATAACCGCGAGGGTTACCATCACAGGTACCGAGACACAAGCAGCTTTCATCAAAAAACACATCTGGCCTTCACCATGCCCTCCAGTAAGCTCATTCTTGACACTACGGAAATCGCAAATGGTGGCGGCTTGAGATCAATGCACGTTACAAGGCGTCTGAATCGGAGCTATCATTGTAGTACCCGATTTGTAACAGTTGGTTGAGTCACTGTGGTTCCAGCTGCTGCTCAAATTGATGCTGCAGATGCTGTAAGATGCGCTAGAGCCATACACCGAACACGATTGTCTTCCGTCTCGGTAGAGCCAGGTGCCTCTTGCTGCTGTACGTTCTCGTGACCACCGCTGCCAGCAATCATATACAGTGGCTACATTCCTACCAAGTCTTTCTACAATGTCATACAAGGAGAATCCAACAACCTGATTTATATTCTCATAGTGGCGCAACTAGAGCGACTCTTATGCGACTGGCGGGAAATTTGAATAGACATCACCCTTCAGATGTAAAAACACGCCTACCAACTTTCGTTTGTTTCGTACAACTTCTTCTTGATACTACGATATTTTTGCGTCGGTGCATATAGCTTCCCCATGGCAGGGAGGGGTCATGGAGATGAAGAGTGAGCACAAGACGTTCCTGAGAAGATCAAAAATTCTTCACTGATGCATCTGCGTAGCACACCAGGTCAGTGGACGACTTGCCTCTGAATCCTGCTGGGATGCCTGCCTGCATGCCACACGATGCTGATGCAGTCTCTATACGGTGCGCCTGCGGCCTCGTTACATAAACTGGCCGCACGGTTTCTACGAGTGTATCCTCGTCGGTGTCTGCTACGGCCCTGTGCGGTGCCTCGTTTGTGTCACAGTGGGAAATGCCAATCTCCTAAAGGTGCCCATCCTCCGATAGAGGAAGATGGCTGGCTCCATCCCGAGTAGGGTTCTGCCGAGCTGCTGCGGTAGACCTGGGATTTCCTGCTGCGCTGTGGAACTAAATCCGGGAGGGACTTAGAGTGTAGATCTGTTGCCCTGATGTGACCTCAGACCGTTGACTTGGTCCATGTGACGACCGCGTCTGCCACAATCCTGTCATGCAAAACACAATAATTTCGTAGCAAACTGTCCGTTACTTAGAGTCGGCAGTGGCACACTTGTTGTGCATATGCGCCAGTACCAGTAACGTATACTAAAACACCACTATCACTACCAATGTCGAAATATGCCTTGCCACTTGCTGCACGAGCTTGTTGAAATATCATAGTGAGAATATGCTGCGCGAGCCTTCTGACAACGCTGCTGAAATACACCGTTCTAGCTCACATTAATATGGTAATATATGGTCAGTATGCTGCAGTATGTATGAATCTAATCTTCCGTAAGCAACCTCTTTTCCTAGGTGTAATCTGCTTATCTCCAATAGACTGTCCCTTTGATTTACTGGTCATAATAGAGAATGAAGGCCACACTGGTCACTGAAGTTAAAAGCACGATATGTTGAAAAGAGTGAATTGCATGACATAAAAACTGTTTTACTCCATACCTATCCTGTTAAGATTTTCGCTTCAGTTAAATAACCCAGTGTCATCTTTGTAGGTCTTGTGCGGTTGCAAATTTGGCCGGATATAGATTCCATAGCAATATTATTGAAATCTCATTTTCCTCTGAAGAGCCTCCGTGAGAACGCAGAAGTGCCGCAACACAACACGACGTAGCGTGATGGAACTACTAATGTCTGAAGTGTTGCTGAAAGAAACTGACATCATAAATCCTGCAGGGCTGTCAATAAATCCGTGAGAATGCTAGGGGGTAGAGATCTCTTCTGAGCAGCACGTTGTAAGGCATCCCGCTGTGCTCAATAATGTTTATGTCTGGAGAGTTTGGTGGCCAGTGGAAGTGTTTAAACTCAGTAGAATGTTCCTGGGGCCACTCTGTAGCAATTATGCATATGTGGGTTGTCGTATCATTCTGTTGGAATTAACCAAATCCGTCGGAATGCACAGAGGACATGAGTGGAAGCAGGTGATCAGATAGGATGCTTACGTAAGCGTCACCAATCGGAGTCGAATCTAGACGTATCAGGGGTCAAATATCAACCCAATTGCACACGCCCACAACCATTACAGAGCCTCCACCAGCTTGAGCTGTACCCTGGTGATATGCAGGGTCCATGGATTCATGAGATTGTCTCCATACCCGTGAACGTTCATAAGCTCGATACACTATGAAACGAAACTCGTCCGACTATCAACAGTTCAATGTCGGTGTTAACGGGCTTAGGCGAGGAGTAAATCTTTGTGTCGTGCAGTCATCAACGGTACACGAGTGGGCGTTCGGCTCCGAAAGCACATATCGATGATATTTCGTTGTATAGTTCGCACGCTGACACTTGTTGACGGCCCAGCATTGAAATGTGCAGCAATTTGCGGATGGACTGCATTTCTGTCACGGAGAGCGATTCTCTTCAGTCGCCGTTGCTGTCGTTCTTGCAAGATCTTTTTCCGGCTGCAACGAGGTCGAAGACTTGATGTTAAGCCGGATTCCTGATATTCACAGTACACACGTGAAATGGTCGTACGGTATAATCCATAATTAATCACTACCTCGGAGATGTTCTGTGTCCCATTGCTCGTGCGCCGACTATAACACCTTATTCAAACTCACTTAGATCTTGATAACCTGCCATTGTAGCAGCAGAATCCAATCTGACAACTGCGCCAGACAGTTGTTGTCTTTGATAGGCGTTGCCGACCGCAGAACCATATTCTACCTGTTTACATATCTCTGTGTTTGAATACGCAAACATTTGCCAGTTTCTTTGGCGCTTCAGTGTAAGTAAAAGATGATCTGATGCTACTACAACTGGAACCCTAGAGGCGAAACAGCACCGAGGCTGTCATGAACATTAACGTCGGCTATTTTGTGTCATTTTCACGAGTTACCTCACTGTAGTCGGCGCCCTCACTACTTTATGCAGTGACAATAATCCAGTTCAGATTTGCTCCAGGTGCTTCAGGGTTATGCTTCACATGTCACTCCTGCCTGCCACCTCGGCCACCTTGAGGATTTGACTTCATCAACAGCATCATCAATCAACTCAGGAACCCCAGAAACTATGGATCCGACAACTATCTTTTATATGTCAATTTTGCACCCAGAACGTAAGGATGCCAGTGGTGTTTTACTCCAACGGCACATTTTCTCCTTTTAATCCATACCTACAAGACTAGAAGGAAAAAATAACCTATATTATCCCTTATTAAATAAGTCAGTGGCTTAGAAAGGAGTTGAATATCTGTCAACAAAGGTTTCTGATCATTTCCCTAATACCATAAAATATCTGGATACAGCAAAGCAAGTTTTAAAGCTAATTTAAAAACGTTTATTCAGAACTGGTCTGTATATTCCATAGACGAATTTTTCTCTAAAAACTGGTAGTCGGTAAAAAATAATAAAAACACCTAGTTATTAAGGGTAGTTATGTAAGACGGTCGAAAAATTAACGTGCCCGCTGATATTAGAACTATTGTACACATATTATGCATTCCATTGTTTCCATATAATTTCAGTAATAAAAAAGAAAAAAAGGTTGTTCTTCATCACCGTTTCTCTTCCTTTGAAGCGTCGGTAACTGGTTTGACGCACCTCCCCGTGCTTAGTATAACCTGAGCAGTCCTCTTCGTCTCTGTGTAACTACTGGAAGCTCTACCCATTTGAACCAGCTTAATAAAGTGATGCGTTGCTCTCCCACTATAATCCCCACCACCACTATCATCACCATACTTCACACTTCCTTCTATTACCAAACTAACCCCTCAGGATGTGTCCTACTAACTGATCCCTTCTTTTTATAATGATGCGCTGTGAATTTCTTGTCTCTGCCACTGCAATCAGTACCTCCTCAATAGTTATTCGGTCTATCCGTATAATCCTCAGTTATGTTCTAAAGCACTACATTTCCGAAGCTTGTATTCTTTCCTGTTTGAACTACTTATAGTCCATGTGCTATTTCCGTACAGGCTACATTCCACCCAAATACCTTAAGAAAATATATCCTAACACTTAAGTTCATATTTGATTTCAACAATTTTGTTTTTCAGTAACACTTGGCTTCACTATTGTCATCCGCAATTTATATCCTCTCCTCGTCGGCGACTGTTATTTTTCTAAGAATACAACAAAATTAATCGAATAATTTTTGGTCACTTCTTAAACTAATGTTTTCAGAAATATAAGTAACTCATTGACTTTTTTTTTTTATAACTATTTATTACATTTTATGGGATATCAAGTATGCCATAACAATAGTTATTTCTTATTTCCTTTCTGCCGCAACACAAATAATGGAATGATTCTACATCAAATTTGCATCAATGCATACATTTCCTTATGATTGCTTGGAGCAATCAACAATAATGGTTGATCATTTTCACTCATTCAGTTTCTGTAATAAAACAATGACTGATTTCTGATGTGTGTGGTTGTTTAAAAGGACACGTCTGATGATTTAGTCCTAATAGTACAAGTCATAATTTCGGCAATTCATTGTCGTTGTTTCAAAACTACATTAGCGGAATCTTAATCTTCTTTCAGATGGAACATTACTTAATTTCCATCTACATTTATGATATAGTTTACAATATGACATTCTACTACAGGTATCAGCATGCCGCAGCCAAGAGACTCCACCTGGCCCTCCTGGACCAACTGAAGGGCCACAACCAACTGGTCCACCGGGCCCACCAACCGGAGGTCCTGACCCAACTGGTCAACCAACTGGAGGTCCTGAACCAACTGGAGAGCCCCAACCAACTGGAGAGCCCCAGCCAACTGGAGGGCCCCAACCAACTGGTGGGCCAGAACCAACTGGAGGCCCCCAGCCAACTGGCGAACCTCAGCCTACTGGAGGACCTCAACCTACAGGACCACCGGCGCCGCCTAGCCGTATTTGGCGTGGTGTTTTCTAGTGATGCAAGATCAGCGCACCTCGAAACATTGAATAATTTCAACTCTTTCTAGTTGAATTTAGCCAAATTAATTGATGGAAGTGTTCTTATGATGGATAAAAAAATAATTCTGATTAAACCAGCAATGAAAAAGATCCATTAACGTTTTATTTACTGTGTACTGTAAAATCAACCAGTTCTCCAAAAATATGATACCAACATGCAGAAATCATTACATGCCTCATCAAATTCGTCACCACATGGTTAGCAGGTCCAAATGATGCTGTAGATGATCGAAGGAGTCCGTGTTACCGACTATGTGCGCTTCATGAATTGATTCGTTTCTGCTGAAAAACAAATAATGGCATGAAACTACATCAAATTTGAGTCAATGCATAAATTTATTTATGGTTCGTTGTAGCAATCGACAATAATAGTTGATCATGTTCACTAATTCAGTTTCTGTAATAAAATACACTCCTGGAAATTGAAATAAGAACACCGTGAATTCATTGTCCCAGGAAGGGGAAACTATATTGACACATTCCTGGGGTCAGATACATCACATGATCACACTGACAGAACCACAGGCACATAGACACAGGCAACAGAGCATGCACAATGTCGTCACTAGTACAGTGTATATCCAACTTTCGCAGCAATGCAGGCTGCTATTCTCCCATGGAGACGATCGGAGAGATGCTGGATGTAGTCCTGTGGAACGGCTTGCCATGCCATTTCCACCTGGCGCCTCAGTTGGACCAGCGTTCGTGCTGGACGTGCAGACCGCGTGAGACGACGCTTCATCCAGTCCCAAACATGCTCAATGGGGGACAGATCCGGAGATCTTTCTGGCCAGGGTAGTTGACTTACACCTTCTAGAGCACATTGGGTGGCACGGGATACATGCGGACGTGCATTGTCCTGTTGGAACACCAAGTTCCCTTGCCGGTCTAGGAATGGTAGAACGATGAGTTCGATGACGGTTTGGATGTACCGTGCACTATTCAGTGTCCCCTCGACGATCACCAGAGGTGTACGGCCAGTGTAGGAGATCGCTCCCCACACCATGATGCCGGGTGTTGGCCCTGTGTGCCTCGGTCGTATGCAGTCCTGATTGTGGCGCTCATCTGCACGGCGCCAAACACGCATACGACCATCATTGGCACCAAGGCAGAAGCGACTCTCATCGCTGAAGACGACACATCTCCATTCGTCCCTCCATTCACGCCTGTCGCGACACCCCCGTGTGAGGAACCGTAGCCCAGCTTCATGGAGACGGTTGCGAATGGTCCTCGCCGATACCCCAGGAGCAACAGTGTCCCTAATTTGCTGGGAAGTGGCGGTGCGGTCCTCTATGGCACTGCGTAGAATCCTACGGTCTTGGCGTGCATCCGTGCGTCGCTGCGGTCCGGTCCCAGGTCGACAGGCACGTGCACCTTCCGCTGACCACTGGCGACAACATCGATGTGCTGTGGAGACCTCACGCCCCACGTGTTGAGCAATTCGGCGGTACGTCCACCCGGCCTACCGCATGCCCACTATACGCCCTCGCTCAAAGTCCGTCAACTGCACATACGGTTCACGTCCACGCTATCTTTGCATGCTACCAGTGTTAAAGACTGCGATGGAGCTCCGTATGCCACGGCAAACTGGCTGACACTGACGGCGGCGGTGCACAAATGCTGCGCAGCTAGCGCCATTCGACGACCAACACCGCGCTTCCTGGTGTGTCCGCTGTGCCGTGCGTGTGATCATTGCTTGTACAGCCCTCTCGCAGTGTCCGGAGCAAGTATGGTGGGTCTGACACACCGGTGTCAATGTGTTCTTTTTTCCATTTCCAGGAGTGTAGTAAGACTGATTTCTAATGTGTGTCATGGTAAAAAAAACTAATTTATCTTTAAATGATATTCAGGCTTTGCTATTCTGTGATACACCTTGTGATCTAAGGTGATTTACTTGAAACCTATTTGCCCATCTTTCACTTACATTTTTTTTTACCCTGTCCGCCCCAATAGTTCATCGGTCAGCTCGGGGGATTACCACGCATTGGGGCCTGGGTTGGATTCCACGGCGTTGGAAGTTGTGCTGTCCTCATCTTCATTTCATCCCCATTGTCGACGCGGAAGTCCCCCAATGTGGCGTCGCACTCAATAAGACTTGCACTTTGCGCCCGAACTTCCCGCCTGGGGGAATTCCCGGCCTCTGACGCCATAGGATAATTTTTCCATTGTTGCCCTTCTTTATGTATGTCACTTAGTACACATATATAATTAGTTGGATAGTGTGATTCTTCAATTTAATGGGCCTACTAGTATTTAACAATAAGTTGCCTTCTAACAAAAATATTTATCTCGAATTTATGTTTCGTAGATCCTAGCATATCTTCCGAAAAGAATATTAACCGGAACTCAGTGTTACATAGGTAGCAGCAATAAGAGAAGTGTTAGGTATGTAGCTGTTTTAGACTGCTCGTAGATGGTGCTGCCGTTTAGAGGGAACCTGTAACTAGTGATAACTTAAGTTGCATTCATCAAGATACGAATATTCATCAACATACGTAGATGAATGTTCCCAGTACTGTTTGAGGATTCCATCATCAATAAAAATAGAAGTCACTAAACTTAATCACACCGCTCTGACCATTCCGTTCTATTTGAAGCACAATGGCTACATGAATGTTACGACATTAAAGGTAAAAAATTTAAAAGAAAACATAACATACTGCGAGTCATGAAGGAGATGCATCTTTTTTACAGTGGAAATATTCTTGAGGACTCTCTATGCAGTATTCAGCTCTGCGTAATACATGGACATCCATATAAAATTGGGTGGACTGAAAAATTTTTGAAAGGCTAAAGTAAAACTGTGTAATTCGTGATCAAACTTCAGTAAGAAATTCTTCGAGCTGAAAGTTTCAAATCATTCAGTGTTGGGCCTCCAGAAATTCTGATCGAGGCTTTCATGAATAATATGAGAACGTGCTGCTGTCCATTTGTACGTAGGGGAAAGATACTAGCAGTAAAAAACTACATCTTCATCTACATCTACATGGTTACTTTGCAATTCACACGTAAGTGCCTGGCACAGGGTTCATCGAACCATTTTCATACTACTTCTCTGCCATTCCACTCTCGAATGACACGTGGGAAAAAGGGACACCTAATCTTTCCGTTCAAATCCTGATTTCTCTTATTTTATTATGATGATCATTGTTTTAATTTTTCTAGTTATAAAAAAAGGCGGTAAAAAAGGATTATCTCTCTAAGTAGGTGGCTGACTGAAATTTCGTAAATAGATCTTGCCGCAAAAAAGACCGCATTTTTTTCAGTGGGAGCCACCCCAACTCACGTGTCATATCAGTGACACTCTTATCCCTATTGCGTAATAACACGAAACGAGCTGCCCTTCTTTCCAGGTTTGCATGGTACTATCACAGAACGGCCTACATCAATGACCTAAGCACCTTCTTGGATCCCAATGCTGAAGAGCAATTCGGGGATGGCGATTGCATCTCTCAACACGATCCGGCACCCGTTCATAAAGCACGCCCTGTGGCGGAGTGGTTACACGACAATGGATTGTAATGTAATGGACTAGCTTGCACAGTATCCTGAAATGAAGCCTATGGAATATCTTTGAGATGTTCTGGAAAACCGACTTGGTGCCAGGCCTCACCGACCGACGTCGATACCTCTCCTCGGTGCAGCACTCCGTGCATAACGGGCTGCCATTCCCGAAAAAACCTTCCAGCACCTGATTGAAAGTATGCCTGGGAGAATGGAAGCTATCAACCATACTGAATTCCAGTATTACCAAATGAGGGTGCCATGACCTTCTAAGTCATTTTCATGCAGGTGTCCGGATACTTTTGACCACATAGTGTATGTATTCCGTGGTTGTGATAAAGCTGAATGCTTATGTGGTTCCGGTGATAAGGACAAGCCGCAATTTCTGCTCCAAGTTTATCCATTGCAAGCTTGTGGTCTATACCTAACACATTGTTTGTGATGTTAGCTCTGTATCATTCTTTCCATCCTCAGCCTCGTAAGACAGATTCCTCTGCATATTTTTATTCTGAACTGGCTTTAAAATATCCCGAATTCTCGCTATATAATTATTAAACTGTATTTCCAAACTGTGACTCTATGAAATTTCTTTCCTTCTGCAAGGCAAATGGCGTAGTCAAAATCTCTTCGCACATTGGTGCATGAGAAATGTTCCTCCTTCCTATTTGTTTCGGTGTTTTTGACACCACAGGTGGCCCCATCGTGAACTGCGTTTTCTACTCCTGCCCATAGAACCTCTTCATCCCTCTCTTCCTCCCTTCTTTCGAAATCGTAAGTATCATCTTGTCTGCTCCACTGGTGACTCCCTGTCGTTTTCCTGGCCTTCTGTGTCATTGATCTCTGGTGCATTGCAAAATATATGTGCACTTGCGCCCGCATCTCATGGTCGTGCGGTAGCGTTTTCGCTTCCCACGCCCGGGTTCCCGGGATCGATTGCCGGCGGGGTCAGGGATTTTCTCTGCCTCGTGATGTCGTTCGTGATAATCTGAGCAGCCCCCTTAGATAGTTTGCAGATGACTCTGTAATTTACCGTCTAGTAAAATTAGCAGACGGTCAATTCCAATTACAAAATGATCTAGAGAGAATTTCTGTCTGGTGCGAAAAGTGACAATTGGCACTAAACAAAGAAAAGTTCATCGTCATCCACATGGCTACTAAAAGAAATTTTGGGTATACGACAAATCGCACAAATCTAAGGGCTGTCTATTCGACTAAATACTGTGAATAAAAATTACGAGCAACTTAAACTGGAAAGACCACATAGATAATATTGTGGGGAAGGCTCTGCTTTCTCTTATTTTATTATGATGATCATTTCTCTCTACGTAGTTAGGTGTAAACAAAATATTTTCTCATTCTGAAGAGAAAGTTGTTATTGTGATGCCTCGTGTAACGAGGAGAAATGCGTACCATCACGTTTCCGACTTTAATAAAGGTCGGATTGTAGCCTATCGCGATTGCGGTTTATCGTATCGCGACATTGCTGCTCGCGTTGGTCTTGATCCAATGACTGTTAGCAGAATATGGAATCGGTGCGTTCAGGAGGGTAATACGGAACGCCGTGCTGGATACCAACGGCTTCGCATCACTAGCAGTCGAGAAGACAGGCATCTTATCCGCATGGCTGTAACTGATCGTGCAGCCACGTCTCGATCCCTGAGTCAACCGATGGGGACGTTTGCAAGGCAACAACCATCTGCACGAACAGTTCTACGAAGTTTGCAGCAGCATGGACTATCATCTCGGAGACCATGGCTGCTTTTACCCTTGACGTTGCATCACTGACAGGAGCGCCTGCGATGGTGCATTCAACGATGAACCTGGGTGCACGAATGGCATAAGTTATTTTTTCAGATGAATCTAGGTTCTGTTTACAGCATCATGATGGTAGCATCAGTGTTTGGCGACATCGCAGTGAACGCACATTTGAAACGTGTATTCGTCATCGCCATACTGGCTTATAACCCGGCGTGATGATATGGGGTGGCACTGGTTACACGTCTCCGTCACCTCTTGTTCACTTTGACGGCACTTTGAACAGTGAACATTACATTTCAGAAGTGTTGCGACCCGTGGCTCTGCCTTTCTTTAGATCCCTGCGAAACCCTACATTTCAGCAGGATAATGCACGACTGCATGTTGCAGGTCCTGTACGGGCCGTTCTGGACACAGAAAATGTTCGACTGCTGCCCTGGTCAGCGCACTCTGCAGATCTCCCACCAACTGAAAACGTCTGGTCAATGGTGGCCGAGCAACTGGCTCGTCACAATACGCCAGTTACTACTCTTGCCGAACTGTGGTACCGTGTTGAAGCTGCATGGGCAGCTGTACCTGTACACGCCATCCAAGCTCTGTTTGACTCAATGCCCAGGCGTATCAAGGCCGTTATTACGGCCAGAGGTGGTTGTTCTGGGTACTGATTTCTGAGGATCTATGCATATAAATTGCGTGAAAATGTAATCACATGTCAGTTCTAGTATAATATGTTTGTCCAATGAATACCCGTTTATCATCTGCATTTCTTCTTGGTGTAGTTATTTTAATGGCCAGTAGTGTATTATACTGTACACTTTCAGGAAACCCAAACCCTCCTGTACCGGCCGTGGTAAATTAATGGACATACTGTATGACCTATAAAGGTAATTTTGTATAGAGACATGATGGTTTCATTTGACGATTGTTCTCAAAAGAAGTTCAATGCAATGGTAATTATTCTTTAGATAAATTACAACAATTATAAAATAGTGAATATCCAGTACAAATACTGCAAATTGTTGATCGTTATGCCTAGTAGTTGACTTGAAAATATTCCTTATATAGCGAAAGAGAATATTTGTGAAAAATGATGTCTGAAATTCCGAGTCATTAGGTAAATCTTCAGCTCTCCTCCTTTAAGCAAGTTCAGTGTTTTGTGTATCTTGCTTGTGCAAATATGTCTTTTCCCACCAATCACTCCTCTTTCTCTCCTCGTCTGTGAAAGACATATAACTGATTTTGTGATTTCGGAAGAACATGACAATTAATAATATTTGCTTTGTTGTATGTGGGAGTAGAATGATATACTCCACAGAGTGTAATATGCTCTGCCTACAAATCTTGAACCGTTATATGGATTATGTTTAAACGGAACTGGCGCTTGGTTCAAATATGATAGTTACCAAGGACGATAGCACATAATTACTATCTACCAAATGTTGACATGTGTATTGTAAAGTAAATTTTCAGAGATTGCTCTGATTCTGTTTTACTAAAGAAGTATCTCCATGGGATTGCACATAATCAAAATGAGAGAGTGAGCAACGTGATTTATACCAGATTTCTGATCCTCATATGCTTGAAACGTTTTTGCAGAGAACATCGTACTTGTTGTTGCCTTATACCACATTACAAGTAGGTGTGTTGTCCGCATTATTACAAAAGATTTTAGTTATGTTGTTACTATTTATATCCATGGACGCTTGGTCTTCATAATAATGCAATTTTCAGGCATGTCATAAGCGTAGTGTATTAACGGTACTATATAAAGGCAACAACAAAGATATTACGTTAGTCTAGAGATTCGCCATCTCAAAGTGAATCACTTGACTTCTGCCCCCACTATAATAAATGGAAAGCACCAGTTTCTATTGTTCTACAGTATTAATTTTTCATTGTGTTAACCGATCTTCGGCATACAAGGCCGTCTTCAGACGTTTACTGAGTATTGTCATCAAAGAATTAACACAAGAAACAATTATCACTGTAACTACAGAAAACATAAGGAACTTAAGCAATATCAGTAACATAAACAGAAATAAGTAAATGCAGGAAAATAAGGGAGTTTGAGGGAACATGCTCTAATGCATTCACGTTCAGCCAGAGCAGTTGCTATGTCTTTGACTGATTCACTGATGTAAAATATGTCACAATCATAATAGGTGATTTTGTATAACCCACTGTTGCCTAATAACTGTCTAAACATTCATGGTGGTGTCTGTTTGTTCTATATCGTGTCTCGATACCACTTTCGCGCAACGACGCTCTGAGCGTGTTTTTTTAGGGAATTGACTAATTTGAACCTGGGACCTGTTGCTGGTAAGGAGACGCCAGACCACACATGACATGTTGAATTCAGAAGAGTTCAGTGACACTAGCGATGATATAACCAAATACTTAATGATCTCAGCGTCAGCTCCACTGCACGCCCCGTAAAAGCATCTTAATACTAACTAAATTTAGTGGAGGGGGTTCAAGGCTTTCCTGTTTTTAATTAGCTGGTAAAATAACGTCGAAAAAGCAGTTAAGTTTACCATTGGAAATTTTATTCTACTCACAAAACATTGTTTATAAATTGCACTATTGATAAAAGAAAGTGTTTTAATACAGGATGGTAAAAACCAACTGCGTTCAACAAAAATGTGAACAAATATTCCATGAATGGGTTTCCAAGTTCTACAATGGATGGAAGGATGACCTATGCCATATCACGTCTATAATCTAGGTTTTAATTAAGCTTCACAAAAGAGAAAACTATCAAAATGGTCTACAGTGACCCTCGATTATCTTTAATTACTTACCTAACTTGTAGTAAATTACAGTGGCTGATGTGGCTTCTCAATAACTATATAACAGAGAAATCATCGCGTTTCAGATTTTTACTTCAAGTGGCAAATGTGAACACCATGAGCTTTAATTGACGATCGACACTATTATTACGCAAAAAGGGGATTTAACAGATGACACTTCTGCAGTTCTGAGTGAATCCTTATGCACTCAAAAATGCGGCATCGCGTGCGTTCATTACCTTGTCGGTGTTTAGGCAGCTTCAGGGGGGCAGCGGCCGGCGCACAGCTCCGCTCACCTCGCCATCTCGGAAGCAACCCTTCCCTAACTTCTCCTTACTACAATTTACCGAAGTTGGTTAAAAAAAACTACCTGGCTGTGTTTTTTATCTGACCAATCAGGGTCTCAATGTTAACCTTAAGGTCCGCCTACAAAAATTCTGTCTATCCAATGAGAAACGTTATACTTTTCGTGGTGGGGCAATGTTTTTAAAGTTTGCAACGTAACAGAGACGCGAAAAAGTCTCACACTAAAACCTGCAGCTGGTGTGGTTCTTTTAGCGTTATCGTAAGATCTGTACTGTTCTTCTGGAGGGCTCTATCTTTTAACATGGGCTGGAGGGTGGTCCTAATGTAACAGACACACGAAAAAGTCTCACGCTAAAACTTGCGGGTGGTAGTGGTCCTTTTAGCGTTATCGTAAGGTCTATACTGTTTTTCTGGAGGGCTCTAGCTTTTAACATGGGCTGAGAGGTGGTCCTTGACGCGAAAAAGTCTCACGCTAAAACGTGCCGGTGGTAGTCTTAGAGGTAGGTTGGCGACGTGGGTGTCCAGTCCGTCCCTTATCATAGGGCCTTCTAGCTTAACACGGTTCTGCTCTCGGCTTCTGTTCTCGTTTCTCCCCTCGGAACTGCGTCGGTCTCACGGTGGGAAGGTACGACATGCATTTAGGCATTCTTGTGTTAGTCTGTGGTATTCCATTTGGTCACTCGTTACTCGTATTAATTTGGTTAATTTAATGTCACGATTTATTCGGAGCTATGTGACATACTACTGGATTTGCTTATCATGTCAGGGTTTTCATGGAAGGTGTTAGATTTGCCTGACACCTTACAATTGTATCTTATCTTTGCTATCAAATATACACTGGGCTAACGTGTTCTTAACATAGTAGGATACCGAACGAGGTGGCGTAGTGGTTAGCACACTGGATTCGCATTCGGGAGGGCGACGGTTCAATCCTGCGGGCGGCTATCCTGATTTATGTCTTCCGTGGTTTTCCTAAGTCGCTCCAGGCAAATGCCGGGATGGTTCCTTTGAAGGGTCACGGCCGACTTCCTCCCCTGTCCTTCCCTAATCCGATGAGACCGATGACATCGCTATCTGGTCACCTTCCCCAAACAACGCAGCCCATAATAGGAAAGCATACTCTTGCAGGCTTTCAGTGCTTTGGCTACAATCTGTGATACCTTGCCGAGATATGGTAGTGTACACCATTTCTTGCAGACAGTGGATGGGGAAGCAGTTGGAGCATAGAAGAGGGGTATAACTTTCCTTTTTTGTTTCCGGGGCAAGATGTGGTCAATAACAGTCAACATAATAATATTCAGTTCACAATGAAGATTGGCAACAAATCCATAAACCTCTTAGATCCTACAATTGACATCAGTAAACCCACACATTATTTCAAAATTTATAGAAAAACTGCAACAATAACCACAACAATAACTCCTTGCTCACAACACACCATAGCTCACAAATATGCAGCTTTCCACTCAATGATACACCGTCTCATATATATCCCCAAGCCCAGAGCTGAATTTAAAGCAGAGTTAGCTACAATAAAATTTATTGTCACAGCCAATTGCTATAGTCCAATTCTTATTGACTACGTCTTGCACAGGAAACAAAAACGGAAAATTATACCCCTTCCCTATGCCTCACCTGTTTCCCCATCCACTATCTGCAAGAAATGGTGTACACTACCATATCGAGATGTGGTATCACAGTTTGTAGCCAAAGCACAGAAAGCCTGCAATTAAATGCTTTCCTAATATGTTATGAACACTACATCTCAGGGCATTTTAATACCAAACATAAGATGCAGTTATACGGCAACATTAGGGTATACAAAATCACGTTATGATTCTGACAAATTTTACATCGGTTCGTCAGGCAGAGACATAGCAGCTAGTCTGGCTGAACATGAACACATCTGAAGGTTGCAGAATTCTGACTAAGCATTTGCTGAGCATGCAAAGAGTGAGGGCCACAACTACCAGCCAGTGCCCCATGTACTTCAATTAGCAAAGAAAGGCGATAAACTCAACCTGCTGGAGGCTCTGGAAATTAACAAACATCTAGCACTCAACCCATATCTAATCCTAAATAACCAGACACATCTCAACTCTTCACTTCCTCTCCTAAACTTTATATAATCATCTCTGTTGTTCATTACTTCCCACACTGTGTGTTCCTACATATTCCCATTTTCTTGTATACATTAAGTTCTTTTGATTTGTTGAAGTTTTCTATGTATTGCATATAGACTGTAGTTTCAATCGTTAACGCCTTTTTTCAACTGCTACTTGTATACTGTCCATTTTAACACCTCTTATAGTTGTCTCATCAAATATTCTTTATATTGTACTTGCTTAATTTATTTAATGCAAACAGTTATAGCCACAACTTTGAATATACTGTTAATGTTAAAATGTAGTACCACCACAATCTAAGAGGTTGCGTTTACTGTATGTTCCCTCAAACTCCTCCATATTCCTGCACTTACATTATGTTACTGATATTGCTTAAGCTCGTTATGTTTTCTGTATTAATTGGTTTGTGTATCACTCTCCATGTTTTGTACGTCCTGATGTAGCCTTGTGAAGTACTAATTCTATTTTATTTTATTAGTATTGTTTAGTAATAGAAACAGTTATGTAGGCATGCTGTTCCTATTTTGCGTTAATGTTTTTCCTGTCTACTCCATTTTTATTTATGTACTGCCCATTTTTTTTTACTTTTTCGATGCGTTACCACCACACTGTCAATGATGTTACTTACTGTATGTTTCTGCTTCAGTCTAGACGAGTAACGTCTCTTCCAATGTTGTTTCCAGACATTGTAACTTCTTTGGTGACAATACTCAGTAAATGTCTGAAGATGGTCTTTTAAGGCGAAAACCGGTTAACAGAATGAAAAATTAATGATGTAGAACAATAGCAAACTGGTGCTTTTCATTTATTACATTTTCATTATTATTTAAGCCTAGGGCCCGTTAACGGCGGCGACTTCGAAGATATTAGCGAAATTGTAGAACAATAAGTGAAAGGCATTAATAAATAATAATATAATCTGGAAAATGTCATTGGTTCATCGCCCACAGATAAGGAGTAGCTGTTTCTACACAAACTAGCATACAGACCCATAAGCTAGAAATTTGAACACATCCAAAATTGTAAAACATTGTACTTTGTGATATGTGCTTGGAGTACTTAGTTAGTGTAAGCTACCATTATCTAATCAAATCCTTATACACATCCAAAATTTTAATACATTGTACTTTGTGATATGTGCTTGGAGTACTTAGTTAGTGTAAGCTACAATTATACAATCAAATCCTATGGGTGAGATGTTTCGTACAAAATCTGACCACACACTGAAAAGTTCGCCGCTTATTATGAGATCCAACAAAACAGAAGCGAGACAGCTTCGACTATCACGAAATAACTGGTTTTGGCATATCAGTGAGAAAATGTTTTCAGACTTTGAAATAGATTACTATGTTTGCACAAGTGAGAAAAAACGTTCATCACAGCAGTAGTGAATGACCATTTCGTCACAGACGTTGTCTTCCGCTTTGGATAAAAAGGATGAATGGAACACCAGAAAAAATGCTGTCGAGGAAGAAAACGTTTTGCCATCGTCTTATAAAAATCAAATTAAAATTAAATATTTTCGTTCTTATAAAATCTCTGCAGATAGACTATGGGAAACAAACACACGTTTGAAGCGTAGTAGATTTAGAAAACATCTACATCTACGTCTACGAGATTACTCTGTAATTAATGCTTAAATGCCTGGCACAGGGCTCCTCGAACCACCTTCAGAGTATTTCTCTACCGTTCCACTCATTAACAGCGTGCGGTAAAAATTAACACTTTCAGGGGACTGATGACCATAGATGTTAAGTCCCATAGTGCTCAGAGCCACTTGAACCATTTGAACATTTGCATTTTTTCTACGAGCTCTTATTTCTCTTATTCCATTATTATAATTATTTCTCCCTAAGTAGGTTTGGCGAGAATAAAGTAGTTTCAGATTCACAGAGTGTAATTTCGTTATAAGATCTCTCCGCAGCGAAAAAAACTTTTGTTTATATAACCACTCAATTCTCAAATCATATCAGTGACAATCTCTCACCTATTTTGCGATAATACAAACAGAACTGCCTTCGTTGAACTTACCCGTCTGGTAATGATCTCATACAGCACACTAGTACTCCAGAAGAGGCCGAACAAGCATAATGTAGGCCGTATCTTTAATAGGCCTGTTACAAGTTTTCCGTCAATAAAACGTAGCGTTTGGTGTGACTTGCCCACAACATTGCCTATCTGATAGATCCAATTTACAGTTGCTTGTAATTGTAATTCCTATGTATTTAGTCGAATTGACAGCCTTTAATTTTGTGTGATTTATCATGTAATCGATATTTTAATTCATTTTTTTCCAACTCATGTGGATGACCTCAAACGTTTCTTTCCTAAAAGGTAGTTCCAACTTGTCGTACCATTCAGCTATCGTGTCTGGGATATTTCGTAAGTGGTTTTGAACTCCTGATGGTTTTACTTTACGGTAAAAGCATCAGCTGCAAACAACCTAAAACATCTACTCAGATTATCTCGTAAGTCGTTTATGTAGATTAGGAACAGAAGAGGGCCGTAAAAATTCCTTGGGGAACGCTGGATATCAGTAGTTCTATTCGATGGGTTTCCGTCGATTACTACGAACCGTGATTTAGCTCAGAGGTAATAATGTATGTAGGTAGAACAACTGAAGCGATACCCTATCGCCACGGAATTTGATTAGTAGTCTATTGTGAGGAACAGTGTCAAAAGCCTTCCGGAAGCCTAGAAATATGGAAACAGTTTGAGATCCCAAGTCGACAGCAATGATTACTTTGAGGGAATAAAGAGCTAGCTGTGGTCCACAAGAACGATATTTTCTGAATCAGTCCTGATGGTTTGTCAATACTCCGTTACCGTTCTACGTAATTCGTAATGTTCAAACACAGCATATTTTCCAAAATCCTACTGAATATAGACGTCAATGATATGGGTGTGTAATGCAGCGGCTTACTCTTATTTCCTTTCTGGAGTATGAAACTTTAAATCTTTTGCAACGGATCTTTCGTCGAGTGTGAGGTAGTATATAATTGCTATGGACCTCTTGTGCCAGCATGCTCTGAATAGGAAGCTTATCGATATGCTATCTAGACCAGAAGACTTGCATTTATTAAGTGCTTTAAGTTGCTTCGCTACACCGAGGATACCTACTTCTGAGTTAGCATATTGTCAGATGTCCTCGATTCGAGGTCTGTAATATTTACTTCGTATTCTTCGGTGAAGGAATTTCGGTAAACTGTGTTTAGAAACTCCTCTTTAGTGGTGTTGTAATCGGTAATATTACCACTGGTATCACACAGTGGAGGCACTGATTGTGGCGCGCCGCTGATGCATGTCTTTGAATTTCTGGCAAATTTTGAAACAGAGTTTCGCTGGGGAAGTTACTAAAAACATTTCGCTTTGAAGTCTGCACCAAGTTTCGAGCTTCAGAAAAACATCGCCAGACTTGGAGATTTTGTCTTGTTTTTAATATGGTGTGCTTTTTTTTTACGCTTCTGCAACAGCGTTCTGACGAGTTTGGTGTTCAATGGGGGATCAGCACATTCCTTTATTAATTTATTTTGTATAAATGTCTCACGTGCCTCAGGTATTATATCTCAACGCAGACCTCTTTGGGAAGATGTAGAAGCTGTGTCTCTGGACGGCGTCAAGCGAATTTTTGTTTGCTTGTTTAAGCAGATATATTCTGCGTATACTTTTGATGGATTTGGATGCCGCAGTGTTCAGTCTCGCTTTTATATGACGACAGAAAAATAATGGGAGAGAAATTTAAATGACGATTGACTTCAATGAATGTTGAACTTGAAATGTTAAATTTGAAACGAATGTTACGTGAATGTCACATTAAACTTTAATGTGCTGCAGAAAGAAGTTTTAAGAGAACCATTAAATGTATTTAAGAGACCCATTAAATGTGTCTAAGCTATCAGGACTGTCTAGCTATGCTTATTTTTAATACGTTTAATTGTGTGATGTAAGTTTGTAAACCCGCCGTAAAGATCAAGTGGTGGCGATACGAAGCTGCAGCCACCGCCGCTGCTATTGCACGCCACGCCCTCGAAAAGCTTATCTAAGTTAGTTTCTCACACTTCTCACGTTAAACATGTGTGGCCACCTGCACTCGCAGCAGACTGTCGGATGTATGAATGTTACAGTCTCAGTTTTGGAGAAAAAAATATTGGTAAATTACAGTTCCAGTGCAAAGATGGCCTATTGTGACGGAACCGAAATGCATGCATTCTCGATCTAACACTCATAACACGTGGCGATGAGTGTCCAATGGTGTGTATATGTAAACCTGAAGCACAAATTACCATAGTTGTTAAAATGATCAAATTGATCACTTATGAATAATTATTTATTTATACGATAGCTCTCTTTAACAAAACAGCCACTTTCCTATTTCTATTCACGAGATTTACTCGTCAGCGGTTAAATAAAGTTAATTCTCTAACTCCGTAAGGGCTGCCGTGCAACAATACAGTTATATCCGCTTCTGTAACACGTCTTATTATTCCAGTATATCAGGCCATAATGCTCAGCAATATTAATCCAGTGCCAAGGATGGTATATCAACAAAGAAAATCACGTCACTCACTTTCTTTCGATGCCGCAAATACAATAATTCTGAAGGACGTATAGCGATGAGTTCGACCATCGACAGTCTGTGCCGTAACACATTATCAGCACAGTTGACATACACAATGGCTCTCAAAATTAATACATTTCTCATCGCTTACGTCGATTTGAGTAATTACATCTCAACAAAGAGTGTCACTAATGCTTATATCCATCATGGCACTCCCTACTTACTCAGAATTGTTTGTAGCTAAGAATTCAAGCATATTTTCTCACCCATTTACATTTCGAGTGGGCTCCTAAACCAACTGCTCAAAATAATTTTCTTGGAAAGCATTTAGTACAATTTCAGACGATGATTTAAACCTATTACAGACTTTGAGTACGTATTGTCGCTAGCACATGGAGGGCACATTGAAGTCACCACCAACTGTAATTGTTTGAATAGGGTACCTACTTGTGATGAGACTCAAGTTTTCTTTGAACTGTTCAGCAGCTGTATGGTGAGACTTGGGTGTCGGCAAAAGGAACCAATTAATAATTTATTTCGGATGTTAAGCATAACCTTTGTCAATACCGACTCACAGGTACTATCAACTTGTCTCGCTACAGAATGATCTACCTCTAACCAGCAACAATATCGCCGCCAACCAATTGTATTTAATCTACTACACTACATGTTAGGTCCTTTGTAAAAAAATCGGCTCTACTTAAGCTTCAGTCAGCTTTCGGTACTTATGACGATTTAAGCTTCAGTGCTTTTTATTAGCGCTTGGAGCTCTTGTTCTTTGGAACAAACTTGTGTGAGTGGATAACTAAAATATTGATTGTTGGTATACCAACCCTATTCCTGTGTTTTGCTACACCCCCATGAAACTGCGTACAAAACGACCCAGTTTATTCCACACAGCCCTGAATGCCCATGTAGCAGCCTCCTGCATCAAGTGGACACCTAATCTATTATGTGGTACCCGAAACCACACCACTCTATGGCCCAAGCTATACACCTGTACCACTTCACCTAGCTGTCCTCCGAAAGCTGAATGAATCTCTTCTGATCCAAAGGAACACACATCATTGCTACCTACATGAGCCACGATGTGCAGTTGGTTGCACCCCATGCTGATCATTTTATCCAGAAGTAGTCTTTCCACATCCCAAATAATCAAAGGTTGAGCAATCTCGTGAGCTGTTATTGACGCTATGAGAACAACTGACACTAACTGTATCCGGCGAACAGATTGAATTTCCACGTGCAACGATCTGACTGGCTATCTTCAGCGCTAATTACCTCGAAGCCGGTGCAACGTATCCTATCCTTTTCTTAACAGTTATTTCTAGTACATCCTATCCTGCAACACACTTATAAGCCTATCAGACTGTTATGCTTATTCATTACGGATATTTTAGAACTGTGACTGTATATTGAATGTAAATAAGTTATACACAATTGCAACCAGTCACTTTTTTCAATAGTAATGCTTTATTACATCAATCGCTTTTCGAACCTTTTCAGATTCATCTTCATATGGTTTCAGGAGGATCCGGGAAGTTACACCATTACTGGTAGTAGCATAAAGCTGGGTGCTGGTTCTGCGACAGTATATGCGGTTATTTTGTATCTGTCTGCCTTCATTTTTATGTCCAGAACACTTTCACACGAACTATATTAGTTGACAGTAACACTTTACCAGCATCCAGCATGCGCTTTACAACTGTTGCTTGTAACAAAGATCTTGACAAAGAGATATGGCATTAGACTACTTTGTATAGAGATGTGATTTGTTGTTCCTTACAAGTGTTAAAGTCGATATAAGGGCAAGTATTTTAATCAGAATGGCGATAACATGAGAGCACAAGATATAATAAATAAATAAATTACTATAAGAGCAAATTTCAGGTTATCTGATATTTAATTTCTACTTGTATATTACAGGTATCTTTTTACTTAATACATTTTTAATAGCAATTATCATTTTTGGCATTAACATGAATCCCAAGGAATCAATAATACAGAGTTATTGTATCTGCAGTGAGGTGCAGCTGACTGTCTGACTAGGACCTGTATATTTAAATTAATAACAAATCCTCAGATGAACTGTTAGCTTATTTCTGTTGTTACATTAACATGATGTGGGGTTTTATCAAGAGCAGATTCTGTTTATTTTAGATAAAAGGTATATGTATAAGAATTATAGTGATTGTAATGGATTAAAGCTGTTTGTATGGCTGTACATTTAATATTTAAAAAATTACGTCCAAATTATTTAAATGTTGACTTATTTTTATTCTAACATTAGAGTGATCTGGGATATTGGTAAAGGGAACTTCGTTTTGTTCTAGCTAGAATTAATATGTATAAAGTACTGATTTATGTTAGAAATGGAGGGCTTTAACATTTATAGATATGGTACATGTGTTATTCTGTGGTAGTATATCACATTGACAAAGGTGTGGTTAGGATGTAAGGAGCGGGAAGGGGTGGGTTATTGGGAGGGGGGTTGGGGAGCTGGTGAGGGTTCATTCTGTGGTTACTTGTTTTGAACTAGTAGATCTTCAAAGTTTTGAAGAAAAAAATTGTTTCTCATTTCAGTGTAATCATTGAGTAGGTAGTCAGGTGCTGTATTTGTGTAGATAAATATTTCAATTTCTTCAAGAAAGTCAAGTATTGTGCCTTTGGTGGCAAAATGTAGTATTCAGAGATTCTGTTCTATGTTGTTTGCAGAATGATTGTGTTGGGCAAGATGTGAGGCAAAGCTGGACTTGTTCAGGTTCTTAAGACGGAGTGCATCTATGAGTTCTTTAAATCTTGTTGTGAAGCTTCTACCAGTTTGTCTAATGTAGAAACTTTGACAAGAGTTGCAAGTAAGCTTGTACACGCCTGACTTTTGATATTGTTGTATAGTGGTTTTGGTGCTGTGCATGATTTTATTTTGTATATTGTTGTTGGTGAAGAAACTTATTTTTATGTTGTATGTCTTGAAGAGGTTGGCAATTTGGTGAGAAATCTTCCCTAGGAAAGGGAGGCTAACAAATGTGGTTTTCTTGTTTGTGGGTGGTTGTTCAGCAGTTGGTTGATTTAGTTCTGCTGTATGGATTAGTTTATCTATTATTGCAGGGTTGTACCCATTGGTAGAGGCAATTGATGTAATAATTTCTGTTTCTTTTTGTCTTTCACTTGTGTCCATTGGGATTTTATGCATGTGATTAACCATGCTTCTGAAGAATGCTTTTTTATGTTGGTCTGGATGGCAAGAGGATTTGTGTATGGTAGCATTGGTGGTTGTTGGCATTCCGAAAATTTGAAATTTATGGTCCTGATTTTTATTTGAGATTGTTAGATTAAGATAGTTAATGCCTTCTGGTGTTTCATGTTCTACTGTGAATTTGATTTCATTGTGTATTTTATTAGGTTCTTTGGCTAGATTATCTATTTCTTCCGTCACTCTAGCTCTTCAGATACATATGTTCCTGAAAATAATTTGGTCGCCAGAAATCTTCCTACCGTATTTAGTCAGATATACATAATAGTGTTTTCAGTCATCACCCAATCTACCGTTTCAGCGTCATACAATCAAATATTTCATATTTATTGCAAGAAATAGCCAATTACTTTAAGTGTTCAAATACTATGGCATGGAAAGCCATTGTCACTTTCTCAAATTTCGAATTCAAATTGATTATTTCTTGATTAGTGTTCTCATTCTTTAATTTGTTCAGATTCATCTTGGTTTGCATGGCAATAAAATTGTTAGTCTCCTCTCCATTAAGATATCTTTGTGAGCCGATTAATATATTTTTCATTTCAATTAGCAAGACTTTATTCTTCCCCTTGCTTTTTGTATTTTGTTCAAACAGAGCCAACTTCGACAGCAGAAACATGTTATAAGTTGAAAAAATCTGAAGTTATTCTAGGTGGCCTGCCTTCGACGTCAAAAAATTGTTTTAATAGACTCCAAATCTTAAGAATTATCTCAACTACGAGCATTAACGACAGTCATCTTTTGAAGTGAGATAGAAGAGTTTGATGATTGACATCAACATGTAAGCAGAACTCTTTCAGCTTATCTGTCCTTACTGTGTATATTGAAAAACAATTAAATATTTTCATGACGATTATTTCAGTGTCAACAGTTTAGCCTCCAGCAGCGGTTGATACAGGATTGTGGAGTGTATTGGACATATTGCTGCATATGTAGCAGAATTGTTTAACTACATCTGATTCATGTTCTCCATTTCTGATGCTAAGTTTCCACTATTCCTATTTCCCCATATTTTGTACTCCAACAAACACATCTTGTAATTCTTCTTCACCTTCACTGAAGACATAATGCAGTAAGCGAACCTCATCATTGACATCCTTTCACCTACAATTTTATATCCCTCTCTTGAACATTTGTTTTATTTCCGTCATGGCTTCTTCGTTGTACTGATCGAAAAGTAGGGGCGAAAGACTATGTCCCTGGCTTACATCCTATTTAATCCGAGCATATCTTTCTAGTTCTTCCAGTCATATTGTTTCCTTGTTGTTTTTGTACATACTGTATATTACACGTCCTCCCTTACACACCATGTGATCAAAAGTATCCGGACACCTCGGTGAGAGTGACTTATAAGTTCATCACGCCCCACGTTGGTGATGTAGGAATTCAGTATGGTGCTGGCCAACCCTTAGTTTTGGTGACAGCTTCCACTCTCCAAGGCATACGTTCAATCAGGTACTCTAAGGCTTCTTGGGGAATGGCAGCAGTTTCTTCACGGTGGAGAGGTATCGGTGTCGGTCGGTGAGGCCTAGCACGAAGTCGGCTATCCAAAACATCCCAAAGATGATCTATATAGAATCTCAGGATTCTGTAAAGGCCAGTCAATTACAGGAATGTTACTGTCGTGTAAGAACTCCGCTACAGTCCGTGCGTTATAAGCAGGTTCTCGATCGTGTTGAAAGATGCAATCGTCATCCCCGAATTGCTCTTCAACAGTGGGAAGCAAGAAGGCGCTTAAAACATCAATTTAGTCTTGCTCTGTGATAGTGCCACGCTAAACAACAAGAGGCGCAAGCTCCCTCCATGAAAAACACCACCACACCATAACACCACCGTCTCCGAATTTTACTGTTGGCACCACACACGCTGGCAGATCACTTTCACCGTTTGTAATTTACTGGTGTGACGTGTGGCTTATCAGCTGGCGCCCGACCTTGAAATCCAAGTTTTCTCTCTTCCCGCCTAAGTGTGATAGTACTTATAGTGGATCCTGATGCAGTTGTGGTAGTCTGGGTAGATGTCTGCATATTACACATTACGACCCTCTTCAACTGTTGGCAATCTCTGTCAGTCATTAGACCTTTCCACTTCACTATCACATCGGAAACAGTGGCCCTAGGGATGTTTAGGAGTGTGTAAATCTCGCTTACAGAAGTATGACACAAGTGACACCCATTGTCCTGACTACATCGAAGTTCGTGAGTTCCGCGGAGCGTCTCACTCTGCTCTGTCCCATGTAATGATTACTGAGGTCGCTGATATGGTGTACCTGGCAGTAGATGGAAGCACAATGCACGTAATATGAAGAATGTATGTTTTTGGGGGTGTTCGGATACTTGTGATCAGATAGTGGACCTCACTCCCATTTTTCTCAGAATTTCGAACATTCTGTACCATTTTACAGTTTAGAACGCTTTTTTCAGATCAACACATCCTGTGAACGTTTCTTACTTTTCTTTCAGTGTTGCTGCCATAGCATGTCGTGGAACTAAGAGCCTCCCGTAGGGTAGACACTTCAGCGGTTTTGCAATTCTTTCAATTTGACGCCACTTCCCCTGAGCGGAGAAAGTCACCAACCAACCGGGAATCGAACTCGGGCTCATAGAGTTGGCATTCTGTCGCCCTGATCACTCAGCTACCGGGCGCGGACTTGCTGCGATAATCAACAAAACTGCCTCTCTGGTGTCGTTGCCTTTTCGAAAGCCAAACCGATCGTCATCTAACATATCCTAAATTTATTTTCCATTATTTTGTACATTATTCCTGTCAGCAGCTTTTATGATTGAGCTTTCTAACTGTTTGTGCCTTAATTTTCCCACTTGGAGTCACTTGCTTGACAGTGGTCCTCCCGTGGAATTCTTAATGTTACCGCCTTTGCTTTTAATTTCCCTGAAGTTCGTTTCAGCCTCTCTGTTTGCTGAGTAGGTTCTTCCGGCAATCATTTCTTTTTCGATTTCTTCACATTTAGCCTTAGCTTACTTGCACTTCCTATTTATTTCATCTCTAAGTGACTTGTATTTCAGTAACCACGAATTTACCCGAACATTTTTGTTCTTCCTTCTTTCGTCGATCAACTGAACTATTTACTGAGTTAGCAATGGCTTATTCCCAATTATCTTCCTTGTACCTGTCTTTTTCTTTGCAGCTTCTGTGAATGCCCTCTACAACTGTACTTGTCTCCACAGATGCACTGATTACTGATCTGTGCATTGATTCTTCCTGCCTATGCTAGTCTCTTAGACGTCAGCCTACTTTTCATCTTTACTAAATTGTGATCAGGATCTGTATCTGCTCCTTGGTAAGCTTTACAGTCCAATATTTGATTACGAAATGTTCGCCTGACCAAGCTCCGGCTGGTGTATTTCTATCCCTTCCAGTGTTACCCAAGTATAACTACTCCTGTAGTGATTAGGAAAAAAAATTTCTGCTATTGCTAGCAGAATTTTATTGCAGAACTCAATTAGTCGTTTCCTTCTCTCATTCAACTATCGAACCCACATTCTCCCGTAACACTTTCTTCTTCTGCGCCTTCCTTTTCAACCGCATCCCAGTCCTCAATGACTATTGCAATTTCATCTCCTCTGACGTACTGAATTATCCGTTTGATATTCTCATACAGTTTTACTATCTGCATGTGTACCGGCCGGCTGGTGTGGCCGTGCGTTTCTAGCCGCTTCAGTCTGGAACCGCGCGACCGCTCGGGCAAAGACGTTTGTGATGTCCTTAGGTTAGTTAGGTTTAAGTAGTTCTAAGTTCTAGGGGACTGATGACCACAGATGTTAAGTCCCGTAGTGCTCAGAGCCATTTCAACCATTATGAACCATGTGTACCTGAGCATTGTTGTCGGTGTTGAGTTGATTTCGATTGTGTGGAGACCAACCCTATCACTGGACTGTTCACAGCAATCACTCTTTGCCTCTCCTCCTACTGACAACGAAAGCTACTTCAGGTATATCATTTTCTGCTGCAGTTGATATTACCCTATACTCGTCTGATCAGAAGTCCTATGTCTTCTCTCCACTTCACTAAACATCACTGTATCTAGAATGAGCCTTAGTATTTCCCTTTTCAGATTTTCTAGCTTCCCTGCCATGTTGAGACTTCTGATATTCTACATCCCGACTCTTAGGATGTCAACCTGTCATTAGTCATTCAGTTTTATTCTCACGGTCACTCCCTGCTACAGTCCTCGCACGGAGATCAGGATGGGGGGCTTTTGCGGAATCTTTTGCATACAGAGAGATAACTTGTTCAGTTACAGGTCTAATGGACTGTGAATACACATTATGTGTCTTTATTGTAGTGGTTTACCCTGCTTTCTACATCCTCATGCCGATGATTGCTCCTTATTCTTCCGCCTTTTTAGCGCGGTTTCCTACCCCATGGGGCAAGAGATTGATCTGGATCTCTATACACTCGTCCACCCACTTTGACAATGACATTGAGAGAGCCAGGGTGACTTCTTATGCCAGAAGTCTTCGGCTGACATTGCTGATGATTTTTATTCAAAATTTAAGCAGTGGCGAGGGTCACAACTGGGACCCAGGTAGTTTTGATTACTAGTCACAAGCGCTACACTTTCTTTTCTCTCTGTTTTTTTGTTACAGATACCAACTGGTCTTCCCTCTTTCCCTGATTAAAAAGAAACTTACGAATATGACGTATCTATTTGCTACTGCCGCTTTGACCCTAAAAGAAAAAAAAATGTGCATCTACGCTACTTCAGACATGCCCCCCTAACTATGCATATTCCATTAGTTCTACCTAAACATAACAAACGAGAGGGGCGAGAGGATATCATATGTTTGTAAGAGAGAAGAAAGTAGTTTGTATTCTAGTGATCACCTTGTGTTTTAGTGGCTGTTTTCGTTTGTTACAGAGAAGTATTTTTCTTTCATTGAGTGAACTCGCTGTGTGAACCATTTCACACAGTGAGTCATCGCCTGCCAGTAGTACGCATAATCTTGGAACAAAGCTATCATGTGTGATGTAAATGTGTCAAGAAAGGCACGTGGGAAGAAAGCCAGAATTCGCTGGTCCAGTTGCCAGACATCTACTGATGATGATCTCCACCTTGCAAAGCGGAGAGTCGGCCAGATGAACTTCATGGAGACAAGAAGGATTGTTTACCGTCGACGGTGACATACCCCACAGAGCGTGCAGTAGGGTGAAGAGAAGGGACGTTCGCAGCCCACCATATATGACGCCACCTGTAGATCGGGTGCTTCTATTGTATCACATTGGGGGCGCAGCCTTCGAAAACGGGTTCCCCTGCAACTTGCACCAGGAAAACGTTAATACTCCCAGAATATGTGATGGGGATTAATGTGGTAGTATGACGAAAACAGTGTGGGTATTACAAACCGAGAGGAGAGCAACAGTTAGGTTGTTAAACACAGGAAGTATTGTGGATGAAGTTGGGAAACTGAAGGGGCAAGTGTACATACATTTTGCAAAGCACCAGAGATCAATGACACAGAAGGCTAGGAGAACGACCGGGAGTCACCAGTGGAGCGGACAAAATTATACCCACGATCTCGAAAGAAGTGCTGAAGAGAAGGACGAAGAGGTTCTATGGGCAGGAGTAGAAATACAATGCTCGACGGGGTTACCTGTGGTGTCAAAAAGACTGAAACGATAAGACAAGAAGAATATTTATGATGCACTAATGTGCGAAGAGGGCTTGGCTACGCCATTTTCCTTGCACCAGGAAAGAGATTTCCTAGAGTCATAGTTTTGGAATACAGTTTAGTAATGATATATCTAGGTGTCACGATATTTTAATGCCAGTTCAGCATAAAAATATGAAGAGGAATCTCTCTTCTCAGGCTCAGGATGGAAAGAATGATTGTCAACTAACGTCACAACGAACATGTTAGGGACAGACCACAAGACTGATGAGTATAAACTCGGGGCAGAAATTGGGGCTTGCCCTTATCACAGGATCCACATCAGCATTCATTTTTATCGCATCCATGGAGGACATACACTATGTGGTCAAAAGTATCCGTACACCTGGCTGAGAATGACTTATAAGTTAGTGGCGCCCTCGACTGGCAATGCTGGAATGCAGTATGGATGACAGCTTCCATTCTCGCAGGCATACCTTCAATCAGGTGCTGCAACGTTTCTTCGGCAATGGCAGCCCATTCTTCACGGAGCGGCGCACTGAGGAGAGGTATCGATGTCAGGCGGTGAGGCCTGGCACGAATTCGGCCCACCAAAACATCTCAAAGATATTCCATAGGGTTCATTTCAGGACTGTCTGCAAGCTAGTCCATTATATTACAGTCCATTGTCGTGTAACCACTCCGCCACAAGCAGCGGATTATGAACTGGTTCTCGATCGTGTTGAAAGATGCAGTCGACATTACCGAATTACTCTTCAACAGTGGGAAGCAAGAAGGCGCTTAAAGCAACAACGTAGGCCTGCTGTGGGATAGTGTCACGCACAACAACAACGGGTGGAAACCACCTCCATAAAAAACACCATTACACCACCGCTTCCGAATTTTACTGTTGGCGCTACACACTCTGGCAGATGATGCTCACCGGGCATTCGATATACCTACAGCCTGCCATCGGAATGCCACGTTGTATACCGTGATTCGTCACTTCACACAACGTTGTTTACTGTTCAATCGTCAAATGTTTACGCTCCTTACACCAAGCGAGGCGTCGTTTGGCATTTACCGGCGTGATGTGTGGCGCACGACCTTGAAATCCAAGTTTATCTCACCTCTGTGTAACTGTCATAGTACTTACAGTGGATCCTGATGCAGTTTGGTATTCCTTTGTGATAGTTGGATAGATGTCTTCACATTACACATTACGACGCTCTTCAACTGTCGGCGGTGTTTGTCAGTCAACAGCCGACGTCAGCCTCTCCGTTTCGTGCTGCACGTGTCCCTTCTCCTTTCCACTTCACTATTACATCGGAAACAGTGGACTTAGAGGAGTTTAGGAGCGCGTAAATCTCGCTTACATACGTATGACACAAGCGACACCCATTATCCTGACTACGTTCGAAGATCGTGAGTTCCGCAGAGCGTCCCATTCTGCTCTGTCACGTCTAATGACTACTGAGGTCGCCGATAAGGAGTACCTGGCAGTAGGTGGAAGCACAATGCACGTAATATGAAATACGTATGTTTTTGGGAGTGTCCGGGTACTTTTGATCAGTTAGTGTATCTCTGTGTGGCCGGCCACACTTTCCCAAATGAGGACCCAGTCCTGAACAACTACAGAAACATGCTTGTGTTATGAGCTTCAAGACGCCTACCCTACAAATTGCGTTGATGATTTACTTCAAATATAAGCTTCTACAAGGCAGCTACAGGTATATTAGTCATTTGAACCATTAATACCACGGTATCAGACCATGCATATACTTCATGAAATCACATATGTAAGATAACGTTGTTCAAAACCCCCGCTATCGCATGATCATTTTCTTTTTCGATGTCACCGATGATCTTCAAATTAACATGCTGGAAAATAGTGAGAACTTAGTTTGCGCTTTGAGAATCAGCAGATCGATGGAGGAGTGTGCGGATTAAGACGACCTCTCTCTTGTTCTGTCAAGACACAAAAAGTTTCGTTACGAGTACTCTCGTCATGCCTCGTTGGTTCATTATTTCTTTGAGGCAGCCACCTACGAACAAGCGGGTGTCGATGAAAAACTGAGCGACAATAAGATATTCAGTTCGTCGCAGCTGTGCTCTGTGACCTTGCGATACAACCAGATCCTCCACTGTCCCATTTGGACTGCAGTCTCTGCTCAGTCCTTTTGTTAAAGAGTCACGGAATCACGAGTAGTCTACATCACGCAGAGGCGAGCCTTATAAAAGCTCTGCAGCCCATGGTCACAACAGCACTTCCATCACCATGAGGGCAACAGTGGCAGCTCTTCTCCTGTGTCTTGTGGTGAGTAGCAAGGACCGAGACTTTATCGACATTTGTGCTCTACGTATCTTTACTGGTACTTATTTCTACATTCACTTGCAAACACTGTAGGCTTCAAAAAGTACCTGTAACATGGTATTCTCAAATCTAAGGGTAGAAAATTAGTAGGAAGTTCGTTGGATCTGCAAGAGACTTCGTATTAGTTCTACATGTACAAATTATGAGAGTTGTGAGATGGTATCAAATTTAGCAACTTCGAGTGAATAGTTATAAAATATGCATGCATAATTTCGGTAAATAATTATTACCTTTCTCCTTACTGGACAGGGCGACTGATGCAATCACTGTTTGACCACCCACATGTGACTGCTGGTGGATTTCCTAAATCGTACGACATTACTCCAGACAGTTTCGAGATTGGATTAGTACACAGTACAGAAAAATTAAGTTGGTGTTTGCAACGCTTAAGTTGTTCTACATACCCCCCTCCTCTTCCCCACTTGATTAATATGCACACAACATTCATACACCCATGAGCAACTGCCAGTGAAATCTCTCTTTGTAATGTTGTTCAACTGGTATGTCACATTGGTTTGAATGTCGGTTGCATCGTTAAACCATTGACACTTCAAGTGAATTTCTGCATTTTGTCGTTTTGCGATAGCTTCTGTTTCATAACACCAAATTTCAACACCCGCGATGATTTGTTCCAGAAAAGAACTGTCCCAGTGTTTCATTTCAAGCTAGTCACGGTAGGTGCCCAAGCATGGTCGCTTTCGTACAGGAGTTAAGACGAATGGGACAAACCTTGTACATACTTTCCTTCTCTTCAAGACATTCTAAAGAATGCATTGAACACTAAGAGATGTTGCTCCATTGCAATTTCTGACTCAATAATGGCTATACATGACGGTCACACGTCGACTATGTACTTGACACTGGCTGTCTACGACTGACTCGTCGAATGTATATCTGTGTTTTACAGTTGCTCAGGTTGCCACCGTAGTTACTGCGCTAACTCGCTTATACGTCAGCTATAAAATCAGTATCAGAACTTTTTGGATACACGGCGAGCTTAGAAAAATGCCAGCACTTTTTCTTCCTCGTGTCGAACTGGCGCTCAATTTCTAATGCTTCTAATGAGCTTCTGTCTACATATCTACATTTTTTATGTATCCTGGTGCACTGACAGGGTACAAGATACTGGTTATCATCTGTTTCAGATACGTTTGTACCATTTGTCATGTGATCAGAAAGGTTGAATTTTCGCTAGTTCTGACAATAAACGCTCAGTAGAAACAGCATCAGCGATCCCCATACAAAAGCCTACCTTCTAGTGATGTTATTTGACTGAGTCTCCTTTCCTCACTCATGTTGTCGTTAAAACGTAAGTAGTAGAATTCTGATAATATATGGCTGCATATGAGATTTCATAAAACATCATATATCAAAACGCTAAAGTACTGCTGTAGAGAAACGGAACAATGTACCACATGTGACGCAAGAATATTATCCAGTATGCTAAAAGTTGGTTACCAGGACCAGTTTTCTTGCTTATTTATTCCACTCCAATGTTAGACAGAACGAGGAATCAAACATTAGATACTGACAGGAAAAACCGAAATACCAAAAAGTAATTAATGTAGAGTAATGAAGTTTCTGGAATAGAATTTCTTAAGTAAAATATTTAAATTATAAACTTTGCAAGATCACAGGTTAACGTAAGTGCGAGATAAGCCGTTGCAAATGTGAAATGCTGGTACATTAATAATCGGTGCAGCCGGCAGAATGTTGAATGAAAGCATTCAAACGTGAATGCGATCTGTTGTACAGGAGCCGGCTGTTAGTTTTCAGTAATGAGTTCCACGCCTGTTGCACTTGGTCGGTGAATACAAGGACGGTTAATCTTGTTTGTGGATGATGCTGGAGTTGTCAGCCGATGATGTCTCACATGTGCTCGACTGGAGCCTTGTCTGCAGCATATTGAGCTACAACAGCGGTACATGGGTGAGTGCTGTCCTATTGGAAAACACTCCCTGGATTGCCGTTTATGAATGGCAGCACGACAGGTCGAATCATCACACTGACGTACAATTTTGCAGTCAGGCTGGGTGGGATAACCGCGAGGGTGGTCCATTTGTCATACGAAATCGATTGTACCTCAGACCATAACTCCAGGCGTAGGTCAAAAGAGTCTAGCATGCAGACAGGTTGGTTGCAGGGCCTCAACTGGCTTCCTTCTAACGAGATCTCGTCCATCACAGGTACCGAGACACAAGCAGCTTTCATCAAAAAACACATCTGGCCTTCACCATGCCATCCAGTAAGCTCATTCTTTACACTACGGAAATCGCAAATGGCGGCGGCTTGAGATCAGTGCACGTTACAAGGCGTCTCCTCGGAGCTGTCATTGTAGTACCCGATTTGTAACTTCGTTGAGTCACTGTGGTTCCAGCTGCTGCTGAAATTGATGCTGCAGATGCTGTAAGATGCGCCAGAGCCATACACCGAACACGATTGTCTTCCGTCTCGGTAGAGCCACGTGCCTCTTGCTGCTGTACGTTGTCGTGACTACCGCTGCCAGCAACCATATACAGTGGCTACATTCCTACCAAGTGTTTCTACAATGTCATAGAAGGAGGATCCAGCAACCTGATTTATATTCTCATAGTGGCGCAACTAGAGTGACTCTTATGCGACTGGCGTGAAATCTGAAGAGACATCACCTTTCAGATGTAGAAACACGCCTACCAATTTTCGTTTATGTCGTACAACTTCTTCTTGATACTACGATATTTTTCCGTCATTGTATATAGCTTCCCCATGGCAGGGAGGGGTGATGGAGATGAAGAGTGAGCACAAGATGTCCCAGAGAAGGTCAAAATTTCTTTATTGAAGCATCTGCGTAGCACACCAGGTTAGTGGCCGACTTGCCTCTGACTTCTGCTGGGCTGCCTGCGTGCATGCCCCATGATGCTGACGCAGAGCCTCTACGGTGCGCCAGTGGACTCGTTACATAAACTGGCCGCACGGTTTCCACAAGTATATCCTCGTCGGTATCTGCTACGGCCGTGTGCGGTGCCTCGGTTGTGTCACAGTGGGAAATACCCATCGCTTAGAGGCGACAGTGGAAGGTGGCAGTCACGCATGGAGAGTGACCAGCTGCATCCTGAGCAGGAGTCTGCCTCGCAGCTGAGGTAGACCTGGGATTGCTTGCTACGCTGTGGCACTAAACCCGGGAGGGACTTCGTGTGTAGAGCTGTTGCCCTGCTGTGACTTCAAACTGGTGGCTTCTGCAGCAGGTCCATGTGACGACCTCGTCTGCCACAAGCCTGTCATGCAAAACTGAGAATAATTTCGTTACAACCCGTCCATTACTTACAGTCGGCAGTGGCACACTTGTTGTGCATATGCGCCAGTGCCAGTAACGTATCATAAAACACCACTATCACTACCAATGTGCCTTGACACTTGCTGCGCGACTTTGAGCAGTCCTATTGAGTCCTCGCTACAGTGCATCGGCCTTGTCGAATTATCACAGTGAGAATATTCTGCACTAGCCTGCTGGCAATGCTGCTGAAAAACACCGTCATTGATCATATTAGTATGGTCGTATATAGTGTGTATGCTACAGTATGTTTGAACCTAGTCTTCCGTAAGCAACATCTTTTCCTAGGTGTAATCTGCTTCTCTCCAATAGACTATCCCTTAGATTTTTACGAGTTACCTCCTTGTAATCGGCGCCCTCACTATTAGTTCCGCTAGTGACGTTTATTCATTGACAATAATCCAGTTCAGAATCTCTTCGAAGTGCTGCAGGGTTATGTTTGAGATGTCACTCCTGCCTGCCACCACGGCCACCTTGAGGATTTGACTTTATCAACAGCATCACCAATCAACTCATTAACCCCAAACTCTATGGACACGACAATTATTACTTTTATATGTCATATTTGCACCCAGAACGTAAGAATGCAAGTGGTGTCTTACTCCAACGGTACATTTCTCCTTTTAATCCATACGTACAATATTAGAAGAAAGAAACCTATATTATCGATTATTAAAGAGGCCAGTGACGTAGAAACTAGGTGAATATCTGTCAACAAAGATTTCTGCTCATTTCCCTAATATCATAAAATATTTGACATACAGCAAAGCTAGTTTTAAAGCTAATCTAACACATTTCTTCAGAACTGTTCGGTATAATCCATAGACGAATTGTTCTCTAACAGCTGGTAGTCTGTAAATATAATAAAAACATCTTGTTCTTAAGTGTAGTGACATGTGAAGGTCGAAAACTTAACATTCCCGCTACTGTTAGAACTATTACACACATATCTTGCATATCCGCAATTTATATCCTCGTAATTTATATCCTCTTTTCTTCGTCGACTGTTATTTTGCTGAGAAAACAAAAAAATTACATTTAGGTCCCTTCTTTCGCTACTGCTTTCGACAGATATAAATAATTCATTAATTATTTCTTATATGACTTTTTATTACGTTTTCTGGGATATCAAGTATGCCGTAACAGTAGTTATGTGTTATTACGTTTCTGGCGAAAAAGAAATAATGGCAAGAAACTACATCAAATTTGCATCAATGCATAGGCCTACTTGTGATTCGTTGAAGCAACAGACAATAGTGGTTGATCATCTTCACACATTCAGTTTCTTCAATAAAACGGTAAGATTGACTTCTAATGTGTGACAGGGTAAAAAAACGCATCTGACGATTCAGTCCTGATTGGCATCAATGCTTACATTTCTTTATGATTACTTGCAGCAATCATCAGTAATGGTTGAACATGTTCATTCATTCAGTTTCTGTAATAAAGCACTAAGAGTGATTTCTGATATGTGTCAGTGTAAAAAGATGCCTCTTATGATACAGTCCTAATAGTCACAAGTCATAATTTCTGCGATTCATTGTCGTCGTTTCCAAACTACATTACCGGAATCTTAATCTCCCTTCAGAAGGAATACCACCTAATTTCCATCTACATATATGATGTAGTTTACAATACGACATTCCACTGCAGGTATCAGCATGCCGCAGCCAAGAGACTCCACCTGGCCCTCCTGGACCAACTGAAGGGCCACAACCAACTGGTCCACCAGGCCCACCAACCGGAGGTCCTGACCCAACTGGTCAACCCACTGGAGGTCCTGAACCAACTGCAGAGCCTCAACCAACTGGAGAGCCCCAGCCAACTGGAGGGCCCCAACCAACTGGTGGGCCTGAACCAACTGGAGGCCCCCAGCCAACTGGCGAACCTCAGCCTACTGGAGGACCTCAACCTACTGGACCACCAGCGCCGCCTAGCCGTATTTGGCGTGTTGTTTTCTAGTGATGCAAGATTAGCGCACCTGGAAACATTAAAGGATTTCAACTGCTTCTATTTGAAGTTAGCCGAATTAATTGATGGAAGTGTTCTTATGATACAAAAAAATTACTTCTGATTAAACCAGCAATAAAAAAGCTCCATTAACATTTTATTTACTGTGTACTGTAAAATCTACCAGTTCTTCAAAAGTATGATACCAATATGCAGAAATCGTTACATGCCTCATCAAATTCTTCACCTCATCATTAGCAGGTCCAAAAGATGCTGTACATGGCCAAAGCAGTCCGTATTACCGACTATGTAAGATTCACGATTTGATTCGTTTTTGGTGAAAAACAAATAATGGTATGAAACTACATCAATTTTGCCTCAATGCATACCTTTCTGTATGATTAGTTGAAGCAATCGACAGTAATAGTTGATCATGTTCACTCATTCATTTCCTGTAATAAAACAGTAAGACTGATTTCTGATGTTTGTCAGGGTAAAAAACGATATTCAGCCTTTGATGTTTTGTGATGCACCTTGTGATCTAAGGAGATTCCTTTGAAACCTATTTGCCCATCATTCGCTTTCATATTTCCTACCCTCTCCGCCCCAATAGCTGAATGGTCAGCTCGTTGGATTGCCACGCATTGGGGCCCGGGTTCGATTCCAGGCTGCTGTGTGTTGTGCTCATCATGTGGTCGCGCAAGTCGCCCAATGTTGCGTCACGTGAATTCATTGTCCCAGGAAGGGGAAACTTTATTGACGCATTCTTGGGGTCAGATACATCACATGATCACACTGACAGAACCACAGGCACATAGACACAGGCAACAGAGCATGCACAATGTCGGCACTAGTACAGTGTATATCCACCTTTCGCAGCAATGCAGGTTGCTATTCTCCCATGGAGACGATCGTAGAGATGCTGGATGTAGTCCTGTGGAACGGCTTGCCATGCCATTTCCACCTGGCGCCTCTGTTGGACCAGCGTTCGTGCTGGACGTGCAGACCGCGTGAGACGACGCTTCATCCAGTCCCAAACATGCTCAATGGGGGACAGATCCGGAGATCTTGCTGGCCAGGGTAGTTGACTTACACCTTCTAGAGCACGTTGGGTGGCACGGGATACATGCGGACGTGCATTGTCCTGTTGGAACAGCAAGTTCCCTTGCCGGTCTAGGAATGATAGAACGATGGGTTCGATGACGGTTTGGATGTACCGTGCACTATTCAGTGTCCCCTCGACGATCACCAGAGGTGTACGGCCAGTGTAGGAGATCGCTCCCCACACCATGATGCCGTGTGTTGGCCCTGTGTGCCTCGGTCGTATGCAGTCCTGATTGTGGCGCTCACCTGCACGGCGCCAAACACGCATACGACCATCATTGGCACCAAGGCAGAAGCGACTCTCATCGCTGAAGACGACACGTCTCCATTCGTCCCTCCATTCACGCCTGTCGCGATACCACTGGAGGCGGGCTGCACGATGTTGGGGCGTGAGCGGAAGACGGCCTAACGGTGTGCGGGACCGTAGCCCAGCTTCATGGAGATGGTTGCGAATGGTCCTCGCCGATACCCCAGGAGCAACAGTGTCCCTAATTTGCTGGGAAGTGGCGATGCGGTCCCCTACGGCACTGCGTAGGATCCTACGGTCTTGGCGTGCATCCGTGCGTCGCTGCGGTCCGGTCCCAGGTCGATGGGCACGTGCACCTTCCGCCGACCACTGGCGACAACATCGATGTACTGTGGAGACCTCAGGCCCCACGTGTTGAGCAATTCGGCGGTACGTCCACCCGGCCTCCCGCATGCCCACTATACGCCCTCGCTCAAAGTCCGTCAACTGCACATACGGTTCACGTCCACGCTGACGCGGCATGCTACCAGTGTTAAAGACTGCGATGGAGCTCCGTATGCCACGGCAAACTGGCTGACACTGACGGCGGCGGTGCACAAATGCTGCGCAGCTAGCGCCATTCGACGGCCAACACCGCGGTTCCTGGTGTGTCCGCTGTGCCGTGCGTGTGATCATTGCTTGTACAGCCCTATCGCAGTGTCCGGAGCAAGTATGGTGGGTCTGACACACCGGTGTCAATGTGTTCTTTTTTCCATTTCCAGGAGTGTATATAATTAGTTGGATAGTGTGAATCTTAAATTTCAAGGGCGTACTAGTATTTAATAATATGTTGCCTTTTAACAAAAATATTTATTTGGGATCTGGAATTTATGTTTCGTAGATCCTAGCATACCTTCCGAAAAGAATATTAACTGGAACTCAGCGTAACATAGGTAACAGCAATAATAGAAGGGATGAGTATGTAGATGTTTTAGACTGCTCGTACATGGCTGCCATTTAGAAGGAATCTGTTGCTAGTGAGAACTTGAGCTGCATTCATAAAGATACTAGTATTGATCAACATAAGTAGATGAATGTCCTCAGTACTGTTTCTGGATACCATCATCAATAAAAATAGAAGTCACTAAACTAAATCACACCTATCTGACCATTCCGTTCTATTTGAAGCACAATGGCTACATGAATGTTACGACACTAAAAGTAAAAATTAAAAAGAAAGAAAGATAACGTAGTGCTAGTTATTAAGCAGATAATGACTAGATGCATCTCCTTTACAGTGGAATTATTCTTGAAGTCTCTGTATGCAGTACGCAGCTCTGAGTAATACACGGCCATCCATATGAAATTGGGTGGACTGAAAATTTTTTGAAAAGCTGAATAAGAACTGTGTAATTTGTGATCAAACTTCAGTAACAAATTCTTCTAGCTGAATGTTTCAAGTTATACAAGGTCGGCTCCAAAAATTTCCGATCGAGCTTTCAGGATGAATATGAGAATGTGATGCAGCCCATTGTGTGTGTAGGGGAAAGATACTAGGAGTAAAAAACTACAATTACATTAACATGAATACTCTGCAACTCACACTTCAGTGCCTGGCAGAGGGTTCATCGAACCATTTTCATACTACCTCTCAAAGTTCCAATATAGAATAGCGCGTGGGAAAGAGAAACTCTTAGATCTTTCCGTTCGAGCTATGATTTCTCTTATTTTGTTATGATGGAAATTTCTCCCTACGTAGATGGGTGTCAATAAAATATTTTCGAATTTGGAAGAGAAAGTTGGTGATTGAAATTTCGTAAATATATCTTGCCGCAAAGGAGACCACCTTTGTTTCAGTGACTGCCAACCCAACTCGTGTATCATATCAGTGACGCTCTCATCCCTATTGCGCAGTAGCACGAAACGAGCTGCCCTTCTTCACACTTTTTCGATGTCGTCCATCAATCCTACGTGGTGAGGATCCCACACCGCTCAGCAATATTCCAGCAGAGGACGGAAAAGTGTAGTGTAGGCTGTCTCTTTAGTGGATTTGTCGCATATTCTAAGTGTTCTGCCAACATAGCGCAGTCTTTGTTTCGCCTTCCCCACAATATTATCTATGTGGTCTATCAAATTTAAGTACCTCGTAATTGTAGTTCCAAGGTATTTATTCGAATTGACAGCCCTTAGATTTGTACGATTTATCATATACCCAAAATTTATCGGATTTCTTTTAATACCCATGTGGATGACCTTGCACTTTTCTTTGTGTAGTGACAAATATCACTTCTCGCACCAAACAGAAATTCTCTCTAGATCATTTGGTAATTGGAATTGACCATCTGATAATTTTAATAGACTGTAGATTACAGCGTCATCTGCAAACTATCTAAGGAGGCTTCTTAGATTATCACTTAGATCATTTATGTAAACCAGGAACAGCATAGGGCCTATGACACTACCTTGCGGAACGCCAGATATCACTTTTGTTCTACTCGATGATTTATCGTCTATCTCTTCGAACTGTGACCTCTCTGAGAGGAAATCACAAAGCCAGTCACACAACTAAGACGATACTCCATATGCGCGCAATTTGATTAATAGTCGCTAGTGAGGAACGGTATCAAAAGCCTTCTGGAAATGTAGGAATATGGAATCAATCTGAGATCCCTTGTCGACAGCACTCATTACCTCATGGGAATAAAGAGCTCGCTGTGTTGCACAAGAACGATATTTTCTGAATCCGTGTTGGTTTTGTATAAATAAGCAATTATCTTCAAGGTCATTCATAGTGGTCGAGTACAGTATATGCTCCAAAATCGTACTGCAAATTGAGGTCAGTGATATGGGTCGATAATTCAATGGGTTACGCCTATTTCCTTTATTGAGTATTTGTGTGACCTGTGCTACTTTCCAGTCTTTAGGAACAGACCTTTCGTCAAGTGAAAGTTTGTATATGATTGATAAGAAAGGCGCTATTATTTCTGCATACTCTGAGAGGAACCTTATTGGTATACCCTCTGCACCAGAAGACTTGCCTCTCTTAAGTGATTTGAGTTGTTTCGTAACACGTAAGATGTCTACTTTTATGTCACTCATGCTAACCGCTGTTCTGGTTTCGAATTCTGGAGTATCTACTCGTCTTCTTTCGTGAAGGAATTAAGGAAAACTTTATGCAGTAACTCCGCTTTAGTGGCACCTTCATCGGTAACATTTCCATCGCTATCGCGCAGTTTCGGTATTGACTGTTTCTTGCCTCTGGTATACTTTACATACGACCAGAATCTCTTTGGGTTTTCTACCATATTTTGAGGCAGTGTTTCAGTGTGGAAGCTATTACAAGCATCTCACATTGACGTCCGCACTAAATTTCTAGCTTCCGTGAAACTTAGCCAATCTTGGTGATTTTGCGTTCTTCTGAATTTGGCATGGTTTCTTCGTTGCTTCTGCAACAGTGTTCTGACGTGTGTTGTGTACCATGGTGGATCAGGCACTTATTAACTTATGCGGTATCTACATGCTTAAAACATCTTTGAAAGTGTGGCGGTCATACAATGAAAAAAATAAAAAATTGAACAGTAAATAAATAAAAATGGAGTAGACAGGAGAAACATTAACTCAGAATAGGAACAGCATGCCTGCATAATATTTTCCAGTACTAAACAATGCTAATAAAATAAAATAAAATTAGTACTTCGCAAGGCTACATCAGGAGGTAAAAAACATGGATAGTGATACACAAACCAATTAAAAGAAGAAAAAATTATCAGCGTAATTACAGAAAACCTAAGGAACTTAAGCAATATCAATAACATAAACAGAAATAAGTAAATGCAGGAAAATGGAGGACTTTGAGGGAACATACAGTAAATTCATTCTCTTAGAATGTGGTGGTACTGCATTTTAACATTAACATTATATTCAAACCTGTGGCTGGGCAACAGTTTGCATTAAATAAATGAACCAAGTACACTACAAGCAATATTTGATGGTTCAAATGGCTCTGAGTACTATGGGACTTGACATCTGTGGTCATCAGTCCCCTAGAACTTAGAACTACTTAAACCTAACTGACCTAAGGACATCACACACATCCATGCCCTAGGCAGCATTCGAACCTGCGACTGTAGCAGTCGCGCGGTTCCGGACTGAGTGCCTAGAACCGCTAGACCACCGCGGCCGGCACAATATTTGACGAGAAAACTGTAAAAGGTGTTAAACATGGACTGTAATACAAGTGTCAGTTAAAAGAAAGCCTTAAAAATAGAAACTACGGTGTATATGGAATAAAAAGCAATCTTCAATAAAACAAAGGAACTTAATGAATACAAGGAAATGGGAACATGTAGGAGTAGACAGTGTTAGAAGTAATGAACAACAGAGATGATTATATAAAGTGTAGGAGAAGGGAGGTGTTGAGATGTGTCTGGTCATTTAGGATTAGATCTGGAATGTGTGCTAGATGTTTGTTAATTTCCCGAACTTCCAGCAGGTTGAGTTTATTGCCTTTGTTTGCTAATGGAAGAACATGGGGCACTGGCTGGTAGTCGTGACCCTCACTCAGTACATGCTCAGCAAGTTTGGAGTCAGAATTCTGGAACCTTCAGCTGTGTTCATGTTCAGCCTGACTAGTTGCTATGTCTCTGCCTGACTCACTGACGTAAAATTTGTTACAATCGTAATAGGTATTTTGTACAACCCGCTTTTGGCTAATAACTGCATCATATCTTTGCTATTAAAAATGCACTGGTCTGTAGTGTTCTTAACATAGTAGGAAAGCATATACTTGCAGGCTTGCAGTGCTTTGGCTACAATCTGTGATTTCTAACCTAGATATGGTAGTGTGTACCACTTATTGCAGACACTGGATGGGGATGATGGGATGATGGTGTGGCGTAGTGTAGGGGTATAATTTTACGATTTTGTTTCCTGGTCAACATAACTTACTGTCAACAGGCCCACACCGGGCTGTAACCTGTCCACTCGGAAATATTGCATCGAATCTAACTTTCCTATCCTAAACGGTGGTGCTGCTACAGTGGTGCCTTCAGTCTGCGCTTCATTTGTTGCTGGAAATACGTATTCAGAGCCGATAATACGTTTTTGTCAGAAATTGCACTAAACGCTTTCTCCGAAAATTATTTTGACCAGTTCGATCACGAGCACACTCGAAGTGTAAATGTTTGTGAAAATATACTTGACTTCCTAACAACAAACAATGCTGAGCAAATAGGGAATGTCATGATGGATATAAGCATTAATGACTCTATTTATGGAGATGTAGCGGGCCAGAGTGGCCGTGCGGTTCTAGGCGCTACAGTCTTGAACCAGGTGACCACTACGATCGCAGGTTCGAATCCTGCATCGGGCATGGATGTGTGTGAGGTCTTTATGTTAGTTAGGTTTAATTAGTTCTAAGTTCTAGGTGACTGATGACCTCAGAATTACGTCGCATAGTGCTCAGAGCCATTTGAACCATTATGGAGATGTAATTACACAAATAGAAGTAAGGGATGAGAAATGTGTTAAGTTTTAGACTGATTGTGTATGTGAACTATGTTGACAGTATGTTACGGCAAAGACTGTCGTTCATCGAACTAGCGCACTGTACGCGCTTGAGATTTAAAGTATCTGCGGCAGGAAAAGGAAGTGAGTGGGATGTTACTCCTTGCTGATATACCATCCTTGGCACTTTATTAATAATACTGGTCGTTGTGGCTTGATATACGGGAATACTAAGACGTGATACGGGAGCGCATCTAGTTGTATTGTTGCACGGCAGCCGTTACGGAATTAGAAATACGAAAGTGCTTGTTTTGTTAAAGAGAGCTATCGTATGAATAAATATTTATTAAAATGAGAGCAGTTTGATCATTTTAAGAACTATGGAAATTTGTGCTTCAGGTTTACTTATGCAAACGATTGGACACTCATCGCCGGGGGTTTATGAGTGTTGGACGGAGACTGCATGCAATCCGGTTCCGTCAGAATAGGCCACCTTTGTATTGGAACTGTAATTTACTCATATTTTCTCTCTCCAAAACAGAAACGGTAACATTCATACATCCAAGAGTCTGCTACGAGTGCAGACGGCCATGCATGTCTAACGTGAGAAATGTGAGAAATAAACTTCAATAAGCTTTTCAGGAGAGTGGCGTGCAACACCAGCGGCGCAGGCTGCAGCTTCGTATCGCTACCAGTTGATTGTTACGGCGGCCTTACGAACCTACATCACACAAATAAACTTATTAAAAATAAGCATAGCTAGACAGTCCACATCTGGAATGACTCCCCCCGGTATGCACACGGAGTGCAGATTGTTTTTCTGCCCCTCTCTTGCAGCCATATCCTTAAGGGGCCCATTACGCCCCTGACGTTGGAGCTCCCAACTGCCAGTAAGACCACCCTCTGCGACCGCCAGGATCTTGCAGTCCTGAAAGCTTAGATACATTTAATGGCTCTTTTAAATACATTTAATGGCGCTCTTAAAACTTCTTTGTGATGCACATTAACATTTAATTTAACATTCACGTAACATTCGTTCCAACTTTAACATTTCAAGTTCAACATTCATCTCCCTTTATTTTTCTGTTACCATAAACAAGCGAGACAACACTGCGACATCCAAATCCATCAAATGTAAAGGTAGAATATATCTGCTTAAACAAGCAAACAAAAATTCGCTTGACGCCTTCCAAAGACACAGCCTCTACTTCATCCCAACTTTGTCAGTGTAGAGAAATAGTATCGGAGGCACTTGAGATATTTATACAAAATAAATTAATAAAAGATAGTGCTGATCCCCCTTTGTAGACAAAACTCGTCAGAACGCTGCAACAAAAAAATCACGCCCTATTTAAAACAAGACAAAATCTCCAATTCCATCGATGTTTTTCTGAATCTCGAAACTTGGTGCAGACTTCAACTCGAAATGCTTTTAGTAACTTCTCCAGCGAAACTCTGTCTCAAAGTTCGCCAGAAATTCAAAGAGATGCATCAGCTGCACGACACAATCAGGGCCTCCACTGTACGATACCAGTGGTAATATTACCGATGACAATACCACTAAAGGGCTTGAAATGTTAAAGTTGGAACGAATGTTACGTGAATGTTAAATTAAATGTTAATGTTCTTCACGACGAAGTTTTAAGAGTGCCATTAAATGTATTTAAGAGAGCCATTAAATGTATCTAACCTTTGAAAGATCCGGGCGATCGCAGAGGGTAGGCTTACTGATAGTTGGGAGCTCCAACATCAAGCGCGCAGTGATGCCCCTTAGGGATATGGCTGCAAGGGAGGGGAAGAAAACCAATGTGCACTCCGTCTGCATACCTGGGGGAGTCATTTCAAATGTGGAAAGGGTCCTTCCGGGTGCCATGAAGGGTACAGGGTGCACCCCTCTGCAGGTGGTCGCTCATGTCGGCACCAATGATGTACGTCGTTATGGATCGGAGGAAATCCTCTCTGGCTTCCGGCGGCTACCTGATTTGGCGAAGACTGCCTGTCTCGCTAGCCAGATGAAAGCAGAGCTCACCATCTGCTGCATCGTCGACAGGACTGACTGCGGACCTTTGGTGCTGAGCCGAGTGGAGTGTCTGAATCAGAGGCTGAGACAGTTCTGCGTCCGTGTGGGCTGCAGATTCCTCAACTTGCGATATAGGGTGGTGGGGTTTCGGCTTCCACTACACACAGCTGGTGGCTACACGGGTAGCAGGGGTTGTGTGGCGTGGACTGGGCGGTTGTTTAGGTTAGATGGCCTCGGGCAAGTACAGAAAGAGCAACAGCCTAAAAGGGTGCGGGGGAAAGTCAGAAAGTGCGGGGACCAAGCAGCAATCGGTATTGTAATTGTAAACTGTCTAAGCTGCGTTGGTAAAGTACAGGAATTTCAAGGGCTGATAGAAAGCACCGAAGCTGAAATCGTTATAGGTACGGAAAGCTGGCTGAAGCCAGAGATAAATTCTGCCGAAATTTTTACAAAGGCACAGACGGTGTTTAAAAAGGATAAATTGCATGCAACCGGTGGTGGCGTGTTTGCCGCTGTTAGTAGTAGTTTATTCTGTAGTGAAATAGAAGTGGATAGTTCCTGTGAATTATAATGGGTGGAGGTTATACTCAACAACCGAGCTAGGTTAATAATTGGTTCGTTTTACCGACCTCCCGACTCAGCAACATTAGTGGCAGAACAACTGAGAGAAAATCTGGAATACATTTCACATAAATTTCCTCAGCATGTTATAGTCTTAGGTGGAGATTTCAATTGACAAGATATAGACTGGGACACTCAGATGTTTAGGACGGGTGGTAGGGACAGAGCATCGAGTGATATTATACTGAGTGCACTACCCGAAAATTACCTCCAGCAATTAAACAGAGAACCGACTCGTGGAGATAACATCTTGGACCTACTAATAACAAACAGACCCGAACTTTTCGATTCTGTAAGCTCAGAACAAGGAATCAGATATCATAAGGCCGTTGCAGCATCCTTCAATATGGAATTAAATAGGAATATAAAAAAATGAGGAAGATTTATCTGCTTAGCAAGAGTAATAGGAGGCAGATTTCTAACTACCTAACAGATAAAAACGAAAATTTCTGTTCCGACACTGACAATGTTGACTGTTTATGGAAGAAGTTCAAGACAATCGTAAAACGCGTTTTAGCAGGTACGTGCCTAGTAAAACTGTGAGGAACGGGAAAAACCCACCGTGGTTCAACAACAAAGTTAGGAAACTACTGCGAAAGCAAAGAGAGCTTCGCTGCAATTTTAAACGCAGCCAAACCCTCTTAGAAAAACGGAAGCTAAAGGATGTCAAAGTTAGCGTAAGGAGGGTTATGCGTGAAGCGTGCAGTGAATTCGAAAGTAAAATTCTATGTACCGACTTACAGAAAATCCTAGGAAGTTCTGGTCTTACGTTAAATCAGTAAGTGGATCGAAACAGCATATCCAGACACTCTGGGATGATAATGGCACTGAAATAGAGGATGACACGCGTAAAGCTCAAATACAAAACACCTTTTTCCAAAGCTGTTTCACATAGGAAGACCGCACTGCAGTTCCTTCTCTAAATCCTCGCATGAACGAAAAAATGGCTGACATCGAAATAAGTGTCCAAAGAATAGGAAAATAACTGAAATCACTCAACAGAGCGAAGTCCACTGGACCTGACGGGATACCAATTCGATTCTACACAGAGTGCGCGAAAGAACTTGCCTCCCTTCTAACAGCCGTGTACCGCAAGTCTCTAGAGCAACAGAAGGTTCCAAATCATTGGAAAAGAGCACAGGTAGTTCCAGTTTTCAAGAAGGGTCGTCAAGCAAATGCGCAAAACTACAGGCCTATATCTCTGACATCGAGCTGTTGTAGAATTTTGGAACATGTTTTTTCTCGCGTACCATGTCATTTCTGGAAACCCAGAATCTACTCTGTAGGAATCAACATGGATTCAGCGATCTTGTGAGACCCAAATCGCTTTATCTGTTCATGAGACCCAGAAAATATTAGGAACAGACTCCCAGATAGATGGCATTTTCCTTGACTTCCGGAAGGCGTTCGATACAGTTCTTCACTGTCGCCTGATAAACAAAGTAAGAGCCTACGGAATATCAGATCAGCTGTGTGGCTGGAGGTGTGTGGCTGGATTGAAGAGTTTTTAGCAAACAGAACACAGCATGTTGTTCTCAATGGAGAGACGTCTACAGACGTTAATGTAACCTCTAGCGTGGACTGTTATGGGACCATTGCTTTTCACAATATACACTCCTGGAAATTGAAATAAGAACACCGTGAATTCATTGTCCCAGGAAGGGGAAACTTTATTGACACATTCCTGGGGTCAGATACATCACATGATCACACTGACAGAACCACAGGCACATAGACACAGGCAACAGAGCATGCACAATGTCGGCACTAGTACAGTGTAGATCCACCTTTCGCAGCAATGCAGGCTGCTATTCTCCCATGGAGACGATCGCAGAGATGCTGGATGTAGTCCTGTGGAACGGCTTGCCATGACATTTCCACCTGGCGCCTCAGTTGGACCAGCGTTCGTGCTGGACGTGCAGACCGCGTGAGACGACGCTTCATCCAGTCCCAAACATGCTCAATGGAGGACAGATCCGGAGATCTTGCTGGCCAGGGTAGTTGACTTACACCTTTCAGAGCACGTTGGGTGGCACGGGATACATGCGGACGTGCATTGTCCTGTTGGAACAGCAAGTTCCCTTGCCGGTCTAGGAATGGTAGAACGATGGGTTCTATGACGGTTTGGATGTACCTTGCACTATTCAGTGTCCCCTCGACGATCACCAGAGGTGTATGGCCAGTGTAGGAGATCGCTCCCCACAACATGATGCCGGGTGTTGGCCCTGTGTGCCTCGGTCGTATGCAGTCCTGATTGTGGCGCTCACCTGCACGGCGCCAAACACGCATACGACCATCATTGGCACCAAGGCAGAAACGACTCTCATCACTGAAGACGACACGTCTCCATTCGTCCCTCCATTCACGCCTGTCGCGACACCACAGGAGGCGGGCTGCACGATGTTGGGGCGTGAGCGGAAGACGGCCTAACAGTGTGTGGTACCGTAGCCCAGCTTCATGGAGACGGTTGCGAATGGTCCTCGCCGATACCAACAGTGTGCCTAATTCGCTGGGAAGTGGCGGTGCAATCCCCTACGGCACTGCGTAGGATCCTACGGTCTTGGCGTGCATCCGTGCGTCGCTGCGGTCCGGTCCCAGGTCGACGTGCACGTGCACCTTCCGCCGACCACTGGCGACAACATCGATGTACTGTGGAGACCTCACGCCCCACGTGTTGAGCAATTCGGCGGTACGTCCACCCGGCCTCCCGCATGTCCACTATACGCCCTCGCTCAAAGTCCGTCAACTGCACATACGGTTCACGTCCACGCTGCCGCGGCATGCTACCAGTGTTAAAGACTGCGATGGAGCTCCGTATGCCACGGCAAACTGGCTGACACTGACGGCGGCGGTGCACAAATGCTGCGCAGCTAGCGCCATTCGACGGCCAACTACGCGGTTCCTGGTGTGTCCGCTGTGCCGTGCGTGTGATCATTGCTTGTACAGCCCTCTCGCAGTGTCCGGAGCAAGTATGGTGGGTCTGACACACCGGTGTCAATATCTTCTTTTTTCCATTTCCAGGAGTGTATATTAATGACCTAGTAGATAGTGTCGGAAGTTCCATGATGCTTTTCGCGGGTGATGCTTTAGTATACAGAAAAGTTGCAGCATTAGAAAATTGCAACAAAGTGCAGGAATATCTGCAGCGGATAGGCACTTGGTGCAGGGACTGGCAACTGACCCTTAACATAGACAAATGTAATGTATTGCGAATACATAGAAAGAAGGATCGTTTATTGTATGATTATATGACAGTGGAACAAACACTGGTAGAAGTTATTTCTGTAAAATATCTGGCAGTATGCGTATGGAACGATTTGAAGTGGAATGATTGTATAAATTTAATTGTTGGTAAGGTAGGTGCCAGGTCGAGATTCATTGGGAGTGTCCTTAGAAAATGTAGTCGATCAACAAAGGAGGTGGCTTACAAAACACTCGTTCGATTTATACTTGAGTATTGCTCATCAGTGAGGGATCCATACCATGTGGGGTTGACGGAGGATATAGAGAAGATCCAAAGAAGAGCGGCGCGTTTCGACACGGAGTTATTTGGTAAGCATGATAGCGTTACAGAGATGTTTAGCAAACTCATGTGGCAAACTCTGCAAGAGAGGCGCTCTGCATCACGGTGTAGCTTGCTGTCCAGGTTTCGAGAGGGTGCGTTTCTGGATGAAGTATCGAAATATTGCATCCACCTACTTATATCTCCCGAGGAGATCACGAATGTAAAATTAGAGAGTTTCTAGAGGCTTCCCAGCAGTCTTCTTCCCGTGAACCATACTCGACTGGAACAGGAAAGGAGGTAATGACTGTGGCACGTAAAGTGCCCTCCGCCACACACCGTTCGGTGACTTGCGGAATGTAGATATGGATGTAGATGTAGAAAGGGGAGTTATTAAACATAGTTTGCCGAAATTCATTCACAAAAGAAGACGAAGTAAATATTCCAGAATTCGAATCGGGGAGATGTAACAACATGCTAACTCAGAAGCAGATATCCTCGGTGTAGCGAAGCAACTTAAAGCACTTAATAAAAGTAAGTCTTCTGGTCCAGACAGCATATCGATAAGCTTCCGTTCAGAGCGTGCTGATACAAGAGGGCTATAGCACAGCACAGCAGTTTGCACGGCGCAGGTTACAGGCAGAAGGAGCCCACTGAAGCAACCTAGGTGTTATGAGGACGTGACTCGGAGCATCTTGTCAGCAAAACAGAGGCGCACGGTCGAGTATAAATAGGTGCGGATTTTCTAACGTGGCAGCTCTCCTGGATGGCGGGGTGTGTCACACCACAGGCTACACACAACAGAAGATGGGGTGACAGCATTCCAGTCCACGGTGGGTCGCTGGTTCGACCCTCTGGGGCCAGCGTGGGATCCGTAGCCTGCTTGCAGCGGGCCACTCGACGTCTCGCTACTGTAGGAAGTCTTGTCGGCTCCCAACACACGCCGGAGGCATCCCAAGGCGAGGGTCGCTGATTTGACTGTCGGATCGAGGGCACTTGTTGTCGCTACGATCTTAACCATGCCGGCAAAGAAACAGGCACTGTGCCGACCTGCGGCTTGCAGCGAGCAGTGCTGTGGCAATGGGGATGGAGGCTGCTGTGTCGGCTGCCGGCGCATCCTGACGTAATCAAAACACTGTGGCTGTACACGGCTGTCACACTACAGTATGTTGCATGGGTCGCGCCAAGCTGTTCTGCAGAAAGCAAAGTTGCATCCTCAACATCGTGGGACCCTGTGGCATAGACAAAGAGAAACGTGGCACTGTAGCTGGGGATAATAGAACACTTGAAGATCACAGCCGATTTTTAATTCGGTGCATACTGACAGTTTCCATCCATGTCCAACATTCCTCCACAGCACCCCAACAACTACATTTCGCAGTAACAGCTACATTTGGTGTCAGAATACCAGGCGTCGTCTGTACAGTACGACGTTCGAGACCAACACCTGCGTTGTTGTTGTTGTTGTTGTTGTCTTCAGTCCTGAGACTGGTTTGATGCAGCTCTCCATGCTACTCTATCCTGTGCAAGCTGCTTCATCTCCCAGTACCTACTGCAACCTACATCCTTCTGAATCTGCTTAGTGTACTCATCTCTCGGTCTCCCTCTACGATTTTTACCCTCCACGCTGCCCTCCAATGCTAAATTTGTGATCCCTTGATGCCTCAAAACATGTCCTAACAACTGATCCCTTCTTCTAGTCAAGTTGTGCCACAAACTTCTCTTCTCCCCAATCCTATTCAATACCTCCTCATTAGTTACGTGATCTATCCACCTTATCTTCAGTATTCTTCTGTAGCACCACATTTCAAAAGCTTCTATTCTCTTCTTGTCCAAACTAGTTATCGTCCATGTTTCACTTCCATACATGGCTACACTCCAAACAAATACTTTCAGAAACGACTTCCTGATACATAAATCTATATTTGATGTTAACAAATTTCTCTTCTTCAGAAACGCTTTCCTTGCCATTGCCAGTCTACATTTTATATCCTCTCTACTTCGACCATCAGCAGTTATTTTACTTCCTAAATAGCAAAACTCCTTTACTACTTTAAGTGTCTCATTTCCTAATCTAATTCCCTCAGCATCACCCGATTTAATTTGACTACATTCCATTATCCTCGTTTTGCTTTTGTTAATGTTCATCTTATATCCTCCTTTCAAGACACTGTCCATTCCGTTCAACTGCTCTTCCAAGTCCTTTGCCGTCTCTGACAGAATTACAATGTCATCGGCGAACCTCAAAGTTTTTACTTCGTCTCCATGAATTTTAATACCTACTCCAAATTTTTCTTTTGTTTCCTTTACTGCTTGCTCAATATACAGATTGAATAACATTGGGGAGAGGCTACAACCCTGTCTCACTCCTTTCCCAACCACTGCTTCCCTTTCATGCCCCTCGACTCTTATAACTGCCATCTGGTTTCTGTACAAATTATAAATAGCCTTTCGCTCCCTGTATTTTACCCCTGCCACCTTTAGAATTTGAAAAAGAGTATTCCAGTCAACATTGTCAAAAGCTTTCTCTACAGTCACAAAATATGGTGAGTGTCCCCCAATTTTTCTTTTTTAGTGTAGGGCGTTTTCTTCCTTTGTGTTGCCACAGCAAGTGTTAGTGTGTTTGGGGCGGTAAGGTGTTTTTCTTTTGTAGTATTTAATTACTTTTGTATTGGGTTGAGTATTGTTTTATTTATCTCAACCTAAAACGTAAGATCAGATACTGAGCTGTCGGAAGTCAGTTTATATTTGTAGTTAAATGTTTTGTTTCTATGGGATTTTATAGGTTGAAAGGGGACTAACTGGGAACGAAAGCAACACAATGGCAGAGTCAAGAACGCAAGGTGAGCCGGAACCAGAAACGGTACGGATTTTGTTGGAGAAAGTAGCACAGTTAATAGAGACAGTATGCAGTTGAGAAGTGAATTAAAATCTAGGAGTGAGCAGGAAACTGCATCTGATCAATCGTTGTTGCCTAGGGTGCCGCAGCAAGTGATTGATCCAGCTTGCGTGAGTTTGATTATTTCATTTTACGGCAAGACATCTGAGGATGTGCATTCGTTTGTGAAGGGCTTAGAAACTTCAGCTGTGATGAATGGTTATTCTGAAGAACAATTGTTACATGTAGCCAAGACTTGATTAATGGGTGAAGCAAAGACATATGTAAGGTGTTCTGAGGCTGTAAAGAAGGCAGGACAGTTTAAGAAGTTGAAGGAGCCTCTTTTAGGGAGAGGTTGAGTGCAATCATCAACAGACAGGGGGAACGGTAGAGAAATATTCGGACAGAATAAGAGAAATTAACGAGTATACTTACGAGTTGGGTCAGAGCGATGAAATGAATAGTGTTACGTTTCAGGAGGCCGAGCAAAGAGCACTTGATGTATTTTTGAGGGTGTTACCGACGCATACGGCAGGGAAGGTGCGTGTACTCAGCCATTCACCTTCCCATCCAATGTGAGGAAATGGATGCGCCAGTGTGGGTACGTGATAGACAAACAGTGTTTACAGTTGGTATAAAATGTTATGAGTGTGGTCGTATGGGACATGTGCAGAGGCAATGTACCCACTCACCTAAGATCAGAGGAAGGGGTGGAAATCAACAGTGCAGAGAAGTGGAGTTAGTAGAGGAGGACAATCGTTAAACGACAGAGGGAGACCCACCTAAGGCAGCTCCCGTTTATTTTAAATGCTACAAATATGAATGTAAAGGTGAAATATTCAATGTTAGGATCCATAGGACCTAAAAAGTTTAAGATTTGTTGGACACAAGGGCGCAAGTATCAGTGGCTACTAAGAGTTTAATGGGACGAAGGAAGTTAAGAACCACCACGTTATAGGTTGCGTGGAGTGGGGGATAAGGAGGTCACACCTTTGGGGTAAGTGACAGTTGACTTTCGCATAGGGAGAGTCCGATTTGATGCATGCTTGGAGGTAGGACCACGAGTAAGCGAGGGCTACCACATGATCCTAGGAGTAGGTTTCTTGCATCATCCAAAATTGTCCATGGACAACGAACTGTGGATCTTGGTGGAATGTTATTTCAGCTAGGGGTAACTGCTGTAGATGAGGAGCTGTCGCGAAGGGGCGTTCAACGTAAAGAACAAAGCAATTGACCCGCGTACATTAGCATTAAGGCTTAATTCGCAGAAGTGTGTGTTTAGTGGCACTGGGAAGTTGCTTTGGGTAAGTGTAGAGCCAAATCTACTTGTGGGTACGGTATGTGTTATTGAACCATTGGAGCGTAATGAATTTTTTGATCCATGAGTTTGTTTTGTGAAATATGTTATTGTACCCGTGTAAGAGGGAAACGACAGGCGAGTAGTCCTCATGAACGTGGATAATTTTAGCGCTGTTGACGCGAATTTGGGAAAAGGAGTTTTAGTAGCGAATTTCCATGTACCAGATGACGAGGACTAGTGTTCTAGAGGTAGGTGTAGCGATAAACCACTAACTACCGATAGAACTGCATTTGAAAGGAAGAGAAAAAGAGCAGATGGAAGAATTGTTGTGAGAATTTAAAGATTTGTTTTTTCCACGAGGGCCATTACCGGCAACTCCATTAGTTCAACATAGGATACAAACCTGTTTTCCGTAAACCACCGAGACATTTGCAGCCGATTGCAGAGGACTTCATTGATCAGCAGCTTGAGGGCGGTATTATGGAGCATAGTAATAGTTGCTGGGGATCGGGCATAGTCGTTGTGCCTAAAAAAATCTATGGATGGAACTAGGAAATACAAGTTCTGTTTTGACTACCGATACACCAATAATAAGACAGTAACGGATGCATACCCAATTCCAAACGTATCACAGACGTTGGATCACTTACGTCAGTGCCAGTACTTTCCTACGATGGGATTTGACAAATGGTTAACATCAGCTAGAGGTGGCTCCAGAGGATCGTCCAAAAACTGCTTTCTCTGCTCCCGAGGCCATTACCAGTACATCAGAATGCCATTCGGTTTGAAAAACGCTCTGGCAACGTTTCAGAGGTTGCTAGACAGTGTGCCGAGGGGTTTGAAAACATGGCAGCGTCTTGTCTATTTGGATGACATTATAGTGTTCTCAAGTAGTATGGAGCAGCATAGACGTGGGTTAAGGGAAATCTTCATGCGGTTAAGACCAACTCGTTTGCCGTTGAGCCTGGGGAAGTGTCAGTTTGCATTGGAAGAAGTGAAATGTTTAGGTCATATCAGCAGTAAGGATGGAGTGCGAACAGACCTGAGGTTGGTACAGCCTGTAAGGGATTTTTGGGAGCCGAAACAAGGAATTGTAATCATTCGGTGGAATTTGTAATTTCTGCCTAAAGTTCGTGAAGTGTATTACACATATTGCACAGCCATTGACGCGATAGTTAAGGAAGTGTGTGAAATTTGAGTGGACAGAAGAGTGTAAAAAAGTCTTTGACAAACTAAAAGAAATGTTAACATCAAGTCCAGTTCTTATGTTTCCAGATTTTGAAAACGAATTTATTCTTGCATGTGATGCATCGGATCAAGCATTAGGCTGTGCTCATAGTCATGAAATTTATGGGAAAGAACATCCTGTAGCCTATGTTTCTAGGCAGTTGAATGCAGCGTTAATGAATTACTCAACAAGAGAGAAGGAGATGCTTAGAGTAATCTATGGAATCACATATTTTAAATGTTATTTATATGGGAGAAGGTTTCGGGTAGTTGACAGATCATCCTGCGTTGAAATGGTTGTTGGGGTTGAAGGGTCCATCCACTAGACTCGCTACGTGGGCTGTGGGCTGTAAGGCTTAGTGCATTCGACTACAAGGTGGTGCACAAGCCTGGGAAGAAGCACGGTAATGCGGATGCACTGAGTAGAAAGGTGGCAAATGTAGAAATCATAGGTTATGACCTAGCAGTATGGCAAGAATTACAGGATGCTGACAACAATTGTAAATTGTATCAGACATAGCCACAATTTAATATGTATGATGGTCTTCTGTGCAGGGAAACGAAGTTAGGGCCAAGGGTATTAGTGCCAGCGAAGCTGAGAGATGAGGTTTTGAAAGAAGCACATCTTTACATGTAATCTGGTCATGGTGGGAGTAGAGTGACGAATAGACGAGTGGTGGAGAGCTATTTGTGGAGAGGTAGGAAAGTAGATGTGAATAAGTATGTCAAGAATTGTACACCATGTGCGCAGAGCTCGTATTTGAGTCGCAAATAGATACAGCTACAATGATTTCCGGAGGTGACATGTCCATTTCCTATGATGGCAATTGATGTCTTAGGACCTTTCAGTCGAACAGATTCGTTCTTACAATAATAGACCATTTTTCGAGGTATGACAAGATGGTGGTTATGCCAAATCAACAGGCAGCAATGGTTGTGCAAGCGTTAATAAACAACTGGATTTTGTAGTTTGGTTTACCAGAGACAATAATTACTGACCAAGAACCAAATTCAAATAGGGTTAAATGAAGGATCTGTGTAAATTATCGAATGTAAAGAAGCTGAGGACGAACGTGTTGCATCCACAGGCGAATAGAAGGACAGAATGGGTACACAGAACAGTAGGGAAGATGCTGAGTTTTTATGTGGATTCTTATCACCATGAGTGGGACGAGTATTTAAAGCATATTGTATGTGCATACAATGCAAAAGTCCATACAAATACCGGTTTGTCTCAGTTTGAGATAGTGTACAAGCGAAAAATGCCATCACCGTTTGATTTAGTGAAGCTACAGAAATGAAGAGCCATTGAATCTTTGCGTCAATTCTCGAGGACGATTTGGGGTGTTTGGAAACGAGTACATAAGGCTATTATGAAGGCTTTGGAAAGGCAGGAAGATGCAGTGAAGTGGAAAGGAAGTTTACCACAGTATAGAATATGCAGTCCCTATATGCCAAAAAGGAAAGGAAGAAGTTCGTGATGAGGTATCAAGGGCCATACCAAGTAGTTGAAACCACATCCCTCGTTAATGTTAAGCTTCAGCTGCCAACTAGAACAATGATAGTACATATTGGATAGCTGCGCCCATTTAAGGGTTGTCCGGATGTGATTCCAGTCATGTCACAGGAAGGGAAGAAGAAGAAAGAGAGAGTGAAGAGAGGTGTTAAGCCCAGGGAAAACCACGAACATAGAGTACAGCAAAACTACAAATATGCTTTGCGACCCAGAAAGTAGTAGAGTATTTGTAGTTTTTTGTTTTCTTGTTATGTAACATTGGGTTTGCGTAGATTAATCAGACATTGTATTTTCATATATTGTATGTTTTTTCGAGTATTGTGAGTCTGCTGGGGACAGCAATCTTTTTGAAGACTAAAGGTAATGGTATGTCCAGCAAGGGTGATAAGGACCAATCAGGATACGTGATCGGTCCAGTTATTTGTAGCCAGTAGGAACGAAATAGACTGTCCAACGGACATTGTGGAGCCAAACTTGAGCTTGTAATGGGTCGGGGTCCATTGGATCTTCTCCACCTACGGAAATTTGATAGTAGCAGCAAGTTGTTTTGAGTAGGGAGTATTTTCAGAAGCGAAACGTATAGAGCTCGAGGGGAGCTGCACATAACACAGTAGGACCAACCTTCCATCTGCCAGCATCAATTTCAGGAGTTAAACAATTGTATGTCACACAGCCACAGCTGTACTGGCCAGAAGAAACTTTAGAGTTTCGCTAAAGCACAGTCTGAATTTGTTAATACAAACTCTGGAGCCAGGTCTGTTGAGATCCGTAAACCAGTTCATTTCAAAGAAAGAGGTGCACATATCAGACAAACAGCTTGTGTAGCATGTCACTCAATGCAGGGAAAGGCAACCATAAGCAACGATTGTCTGAGCACCTCCGTGCCAAATGCCATATCGGCCTTAACATTGTTGTGTGTTGTTTTCATTCTAATCAGGTGGAGAGCCAATTCCAAGAAAAAACCGACGGTACTCTTAATCCCATTGGTTTGGATACCGAGGGCATAAGACGGGTAGGTAAGGTGTTGATCGGACATTAAGGGTAGTGGTCATGCAGTAAGGAATTTTTATGTTTTGTCTCATGTAATGTGTTTTAATAGAACTAGACCACATCTGTTTTCTAATAGTAGTAGTAAATATGTCGTAAGTATATGCCGAGCCAAAGAAGTATAAGAGTAGTTAGAGGTCAAACTGTAGACTGGGTCTTTCCGAAGGGGGGAATAATGTTGTGACACCACCGTTAAATACAGGAAAGTTAGATTCGGTGCAATATTTCTGAGCGCACAAGTTACAGCCAAGTGTGGGCCTGTTGTCAGCAAGTTATGCTGACCAGCGGTTTCAAAGTAGAGTGGAGGCCACAGAGACAGCAGAGCACTGAAAAGAGTAAACGCAGCAGTTTGCATGGTGCAAGTTACAGGCACAACGGACCCACTGGCGCAACATAGGTGCTATGAGTACGTGACTCGGAGTAGCGTGTTAGCAAAACAGAGGCACACAGCCGTGGATCAAGGGGCATTGAAGTGTCGCAGCTCTCCTGGATGGTGCGGTGTGTCACACCACCGGCTACACATAGCAGCAGATGGAGCGCCAGCGTTCCAGTCCATGGCGGGTCACTGGTTCGACCCTCTGAGGACAACATGGGGTCCACAGCCAGCCAGCCAGCGGCGGGCCACTCGACGGCTCGCTACCGCGGGAAGTCTTGTTGGCTCCCAACACACGCCGGAGGCATCCTGAGGCGATGGCCGCAGATTTAGCTGTCAGATCTCAGGCGCTTGTTGTCGCTGCGATCTGAACCAGAATGCCAAAAAGCACACAATGGGCCACCCTGTTGCTCCCCACGAGTGGCACTGAGGCAATGGGGACGGAGACCGTTGAGTCAGCTGCTGCTGCATCCTGGCGTCGTCAAAACACCGTGGCTGTACATGGCCGGCACGCCGCTGAGCTAGTCCTTCTGCGCCAAGCTGTTTTACAGACAGCAAAGTGGCGTCCTTGGCACTATGGGCCCTGTGACGTAGACAAAGAGGAAAGCAGTACTGCAGCTGCGAATAATAAAACACTTGATGATCATGGCCTAGTTTTAATTTGGCACATCCTGGCAGTTTCCACCACATCCAACATTCCTCCACTGCACCCCAACATCTACATTCGACGGTGATGGCTACACCACCAACTATAATTGTATGAATGTGGTACTTATGATGAGAGTCAAGCTTTTTTTTTTTTTTTTTTTAACTGTTTAGCAACTGTATCACGTGACTTGGGCGTCAGTAAAAGAAACCAATTATTAAACTATTTCACATGTTAAGTATAACCTCTATCCATACCAACTCACAGGAACTATCTACTTCAATTTCGCTACAAGACAAATTACCTCTAACCAGCAACAAAGACGCCGCCACCAATTGTATTTATCTGCTCTTTCAAACATGTTATTTCCTTACTAGAAATTTCGGCAGAACTTATCTCCAGCTTTAGTCAGATTTAGGTACTTATGACGATTTAAGCTTCAGTTATTTTTATTAGCGCTTTGAGCTCTGGTTCTTTCCAATACAGTTCTGACAGTGAATAACTAAAACATTGATTGTTGCTGTACCTACCCTTTTCCCGTGTTCGTTCTACACCCCATGGAAGCTGAAGTCCGTTCTGCACTTTTCCAAGACCCTCTAACCTACAAAACAGCCCAGTTCATTCCGCAACCACCTGCTTGCAGTGGACACCATCTGATCCTCCGATGCAAACCCTCCACTCGGCTATGTATCAGAGGATACCGCTGCTGTCGACGATGCCACAGATCGTCAGCTCTTTCTTCCTCTCGCAAGGCAGTCTTTCCCACTTCACCTAGCTGTCCGAAACCTGAAAGAATCTCTTCTGATCCAAAGGAACACACATCATTGCTACCGTCATGAGCCACGACCTGCAGTTGGCTGCACACCATGCTGATCATTTTATCCAGAAGTAGTTTTTCCACATCCGAAACAATTCCTCCTGGTACATACCCAAAGTGATTACTGGATTTCTTCCCCTATTTCGTCAGCCATATCCCTAAGAGGCTCCATTAAATAGTTGACATTGGAGCTCTCAACTACCGTACTCCCAACCCTGGTGAATGCCCAATCTTGTGGGTCAAGAGACTTCCTCTGGAAGGATCTTTGTCAGCCACAGGTAGCGCCCAAAACCTGTTTGACAGATTTTGATGACAACCATGGAGTACAGAAGGGTGGTGATGAAAATGGACAATGCCCTTTGAAAGGAACCATCCCAGTATTTGCGCTATGTAAACCATGAGAAACCCAAACCTGGATAACCGAATGCGGATTTGAACCGTCGTCCTCCGGAACGCAAGTCTCGTGTGTTGACCACTGCGCAGCCTCTCTCGGTATGGTTCAAGGACGACACTTTTCCTTATACTGCAGCATTAAGAGCAAAAAGTCGCAGATTTCTGCTTACCCTGTTTGTCAGAGATCATTTATGTAAGGACTATACAGTGTGGTAAGAAACATTCTGAAAAGGAGACGTTGCGCTGAGAAGTAATTGTCAAAAATAAAATCGATACGTCGCGCCTCTTTCGAGTCAACTGTCGTCGAATATAGCCAGACAGGCCATTGCGCGCTCAAGTTCAAGCGGCGCGCCAGAGACAGTACCGCCAAACGTTGTCTTCGTTGGTTTCCTAAAACCGAACAGGAAGGCGCTTCAGTATAGGGACATGGCTTGGTAGTAAGGATCTATCCCGATCAAAGATTGAGCAATATCGTGCGCTGTTATCTACGCTATGAGAACATCTGACATTGTGTCTGGCGGGCGGCTTGAATTTGCGCGTGCAACGGCCTGATTGTCTAACTTCAGCGCTAGTTATCTCGAAAGCGGTTCAACGTATCGAATTCTTTCTAGTACATCCTACCCCGCAGCACTCTTATAAACTTATCAGACTGTTTCTGACCACCCACTACAGAGAACAGCAGTGGTCCTATAACTAGGGTTGCCAATCTAGCTGGGATCTCGTCGGAAGACTCTGAGATGTTGGTATTCAAACGAAGCAAAAAGTTATATAATACAGGGTGATTCAAAAAAGAATACCACAACTTTAGGAATTTAAAACTCTGCAAGGACAAAAGGCAGAGCTAAGCACTATCTGTCGGCGAATGAAGAGAGCTATAAAGTTTCATTTAGTTGTACATTTGTTCGCTTGAGGCGCTGTTGACTAGGCGTCAGCGTCAGTTGATGCTAAGATGGCGACCGCTCAACAGAAAGCTTTTTGTGTTATTGAGTACGGCAGAAGTGAATCGACGACAGTTGTTCTGCGTGCATTTCGAACGAAGTATGGTGTTAAACCTCCTGATAGGTGGTGTATTAAACGTTGGTATAAACAGTTTACAGAGAATGGGTGTTTGTGCAAAGGGAAAAGTTCTGGACGGCCGAGAACGAGTGATGAAAATGTAGCACGCATCCAGCAGGCATTTGTTCGCAGCCCAGGAAAATCGACTCGCAGAGCTAGCAGACAGCTGCAAATTCCACAGTCAACTGTATGGAGAGTCCTACGAAAGAGGTTAGTTATGAAACCTTATCGTCTGAACGTCAACTACCCGAGGCGATGGATCGGCCGCCAGGCAGCCCATGACAGAGCACTTCATCACTGGCCTGATCTTACCCACTGCGATTTTTTCTTATGGGGGTATGTTAATGATATGGTGTTTCGGCCACCTCTCCCAGCCACCATTGATGATTTGAAACGAGAAATAACAGCAGCTATCCAAACTGTTACGCCTGATATGCTACAGAGAGCGTGGAACGAGTTGGAGTATCGGGTTGATATTGCTCGAGTGTCTGGAGGGGGCCATATTGAACATATCTGAACTTGTATTTGAGTGAAAAAAAATACTCTTTGTAATGATGTATAACAGAAGGTTATATTATGTTTCTTTCATTAAATACACATTTTTAAAGTTGTGGTATTCTTTTTGAATCACCCTGTACAGTTAATTTTTATTTAGAACACAGTTACGTGAAACTTGTTGCTTCAGGATTAATTCATAACCATATTTTTCACGACTTTTTACCTCTTTACGCATTTATAAAAAAACTCGATGCAAGTAATCTTGTAGTTAAACTGGCACCGTAAAATTGATTCCACAGTCCACGACAGCAGGCGATATCTTTCATAAGCCCACTGGGTCCACACCGATAAAAATACGCGTTCAACAGTGCCGTTGTGTGCGGGAATAGAAAACAAACACTCGCATAATTTTAGCAGTTGACATTTGCGTTCAGAATTCTCCGTTTCCTACAGAAAGTAAATACAACTTCCTTCCACGGAGTGTTTGGACTTGCATTGTTCCGTATAACGCTTAGTTTCTAAATAGCTCTTCAGATACACATGTTACCGAAAAGAATTTGGTCGCCAGAAATCTTCATACCGTGTTTAGCCAGGTATATATGATAGTGTTTTCAGTCATCACTAAATCTAAAGTTTTGGATAGCGTCATCCAATCAAATATTTGATATTTATTCCAAGAAATAGCCAATTACTGTAAGCATTCAAATACTGCGGCATGGAAAGCCATTGTCACTTCCTCAAATTTCGAATTCAAATTGATTATTTCTTGATTCGTGTACATATTCTTTAATTTGTTCAGATTCATCTTGGTTTGCATGGCAATAAATTTGTTAGTCTCCTCTTCATTAAGACATCTTTGAGAGCCGATTAATATATTTTTCATTTGAATTAGCAAGATCTTATTCTTCTTCACGCTTTTTATATTTTTTTCAAACAGGGCCAAGTTGGACAGTAGAAGCATGAAGCAAATTTCACTGATCGTACTACTGAAAAAATCTGAAATTATTCCAGGTGGCCTGTCTTCGACGTTAAAAAATTGGTTTAATAGAATCCAAAGCTTAAGAATTATCTCAACTACGGGCATTAACGATAGCCATCGTGTTTTGGAATAAGATAGAAGAGTTTGATGATTGACATCAACATGTAAACAGAACTCTTTGAACTTACCTGCGCCGACCGCGGTGGTCTCGCGGTTCTAGGCGCGCAGTCCGGAACCGTGCGACTGCTACAGTCGCAGGTTCAAAACCTGCCTCGGGCATGTATGTGTGTGATGTCCTTAGGTTAAATAGGTTTAAGTAGTTCTAAGTTCTAGGGGATTGATGACCACAGCAGTTGAGGCCCATAGTGCTCAGAGCCATTTGAGCCATTTTGAACTTACCTGCTCTTGCCGTGTATATTAAAAAATAATTAGATATTTTCATAACCATTATCTCAGTATCAACCGTTTAGCCTGCAGTAGCGGTTGATACAGGATTTTGGAGCATATTCGACATAACTACGTCTGCTTCGTGTTCTCCATTTATGAAGCTAAGTTTCTACTATTCCCATTTCCCCATATTTTGTACTCCATTTAACACATCTTGTAACTCTTCTTCGCCTTCACTGAAGACAGTAATGCAGGAAGCGAATCTCACATCATTGACATCCTTTCACCTACAATTTTATATCCCACTCTTGAACCTTTCTTTCATTTCCGACATGGCTTCTTCGTTGTACTGATCGAAAAGTGGGGGTGAAACACTACATCCCTGTCTTACACACTATTTAATCCGAGCACATCTTTCTAGCTCTTCCAGTCTTATTGCTCTCTAGTAGTTTTTGTACATACTGTATATTACCCATTTTCCCCTATACACTACATGCTGAAAATGACTTACAAGTTCATCGCGCACTACTCCAGTAATGCTGGAATTCAATATGCTTTTGGCCCACCCTTTGTCGTGATGACAGCTTCCACCCTCCCAGGCATACGTTCAGTCAGGTGCTCGAAGGCGTCTTGGGGAACGGCAGCCCGTTCTTCACGGCGTTCTGCGCTGAGGAGAGGTATCGATGTCGGTCGGTGAGGCCTGACACGAAGTCGGGGATCCAAAACATCCGAAAGATGTTCTATAGCATTCATCTAAGGATTCTGTGAAGGACAGTTCTTTACACGGATGTTATTGTCGTATAACTACTCCACTACAGGCGTGCATTGGGAACAGGTGCTCGATCGGGTAGAAAAATGCAGTCGCAGTCCCTGGATTGCTCTTCAAGATTGGAAAGCAATAAAGTGCTTAAAACATCAATGTAGGCCTGCTCTATGATAGTGCCACGCAAAACAAAAGGGCTGCAAGCTGCCTCCATGAAAAGCACGACCACACAATGATACTACCGTGTGAACGTTTCTTAATTTTCTTTCACTCTTGCTGCCATAGCAAGTCGTGGGACTAGGGCCTCCCGTCGGTTTGACGGGTCGCCACGATCGGAGTCCGTGTGTTCCGCAGAGTGCTCCTTTCTGCGCTCCCACGATGTCTAATGACTACTGAGGTCGCTGATATGGAGTACATGGCACTAAGTGTGAACAAAGTGCGCCTGATATGAAAAACGTATGTTTTTGGGGCGTCTGGATACTATTGATCACTTAGTGTAACTCTATGTGGCTGGCCACACTCTCCCGAATGATGACCCAGTCCTGAACCACAGAAACGTGCTTCCTTTATGAGTTTCAGGATGCCTACCCTACAAATTGCGTTGATGATTTACTCCAAATATAAGCTTCCACAGGGCAGCTACAGGTATATTAGTCATTTAAACCGTTAATACCACATTATCAGACCATGCACATATGTAAGATAACGTTGTACGTAACCACGCTAACGCATGACCACTTTCTTTTTCGATGTTACAGATACTGTTCAAATCAATACACTGGAAAATAGTGAGGACTTAGTTTGGGCTTTGAGAATCAGCAGATCGATGTAGGAGTGAGCGGATTAAGACGACCTCTCTCTTGTTCTACCAAGACACAAAAAGTGTCATGACTTGTTGGTCCATTATTTCTTTGAGGCAGCCACATAGGAACAAGCGGGTTGTCGATGAAAAACTGAGCGACAATAAGATATTCAGTTCGCCGCAGCTGTGCTCTGTGACCTTGTGATACAACCAGATCCTCCACTGTCCCATTTGGACTGCAGTCTCTGCTCAGTCCTTTTGTTAAAGAGTCACGGAATCACGAGTACTCCACATCACGCAGAGGAGAGCCTTATAAAAGTTCTGCAGCACGGGTTCACCTCAGCACTTCCATCACCATGAGGGCGACAGTGGCAGCTCTTCTCCTGTGTCTTGTGGTGAGTAGTAAGGACCGAGACTTTATCGACATTTGTGCTCTACCTAAATTTACTGGTAGTTATTTCTACATTCACTTGCAAACACTGTAGGCTTCAAAAGGTACCTGTAGGATGGTATTATCAAATTTAAGTGTAGAAAATTATTTGCAAGTTCGTCGGATCTGTTAGCGAATTCATACTAGTTCTACACGTACAAGTTAAGAGAGTTACGACATTGTACCAAATTCATCAACTTCTTGTGAATCGTTATAAACTATAAATGGATAATTTTGGTAAATAAGTATCGTATTTCTTCTTACTGGACTAATATTTAACATTGTCACTTCTGCAATCACTCTCTCACCATCGTACGACATCAGTCCAGAAAGTTTCGAGAATGGATTAGTACAAAGTACAGATAAATTAAGTTGGTGGTTTCAGCTCTTAAGGCGTTCTACATGCACTTCCTCTTCCCCACTTGATTAATACGCACAGAACATTCGTACACCAATGAGCAACTGTCAGTGAAATCTGTCTTTGTGAGGTTATTCAACTGGTGTGTCACATTGGTTTGAATGGCGGTTATGGCGTCAAATCGTTAACACTTCACGTGAATTTCTGCGTTTAGTCATATTGCGATAGCTTTGATTTCATAACAGCAAAGAAAGAACTGTCCACGTGTTTCATTTCAATCTAGTCACGGCAGGTGACCAGGCATCGTTGTTTTCGTTCAGGAGTCAAGACAAATGGCACACACCTTGTACACTCTTTTCTTCTCTTCTTGAACACTTATACTTGCTCCATTACGTTTCCTGATTCAACACTGGCTACACATTACGGTCGCGAGTCGACTATCTTCTTAACACTGGCTGCTTACGACTGAATCGTCGAATGTGTATCTCTGTTTCACAGTTTTTAGGGTTTCCGCCGTGGTTAGTGCGCTAAATCGCTTGTACGTCAGCTATAAAATCAGCCTCAGTACTTTTTGGGTGCAAGGTGTTTGTTACCATTTGTCATGTCGTTAGAGAGGTTGAATTTTCGCTTGTTCTGTCCATAAAGGCTCCCAGGAACAGCAGATGTGATCCATTACAAAAGCCTATCTTCAAGTGATGTTCTTTTGGTCAGCCTCTTTACCTCTCTAATGTTGAGGTTAAGATCTAAGTAGTACAACTCTGATAATACACAGGTACATATCGGAAATCAAAACACAGCAATTAATCCGGAGGATAAACATTGAATTCATCATATATCAAAACCTTAAAGTATTGCTGTAGAGTAAGAGAACAATTAACCACATGTGACGCAAGAATCTTATTCAGTATTCTAGAAGCTGGTTACCAGGACGAGTTCGCTTGCTTATTTATTCCACTGTGATGTTAAACAGAACGACGAATTAAATATTATGTACTGACGGTAAAAACCGAAACACCAAAAAATAATGAATGTAGCGTAATGAAATTTCGGGATTATATTTGCCTAGGTAACATATTTAAATGATGAACTTCACAAGATCACGGGTTAACGTAGGTGCGAGATAAGCCATTGAAAATGTGAAATGCTGGTATATTAATAATCGGTGTAGCCGCCAGAATGTTGAATGAAAGCGTTCAAACGTGTATGCGATCTGTTGTACAGGTGCCGGATGTTAGTTTGCGGTAATGAGTACCACGCCTGTTGCACTTGGTTGGTGAATACATCTACGGTTAATCTTGTTTGTGGATGATGCTGGAGTTGACAGCCGATGATGTCCCACATGTGCTCGACTGGAGCCTTATCTGCAATATGGCGATTCACTGTAGACCATATTGAGTTACAACAGCGGTACGTGGGTGAGGGTTATCCTGTTGGAAAACACGACCTGGTTTGCCGTTTATAAATGGCAGCACGACAGGTCGAATTATAAGACTGATTTACATTCGTTTCCTGGTGCAACTAGCGTGACTCTTATGCGACTGGCGCGAAATTTGAATAGATATCATCTTTCATATGTAGAAACACGCCTACCAACTTGCGTTTATGTCGCACAATTCCTTCTTGATTCTACGAAATCTTTCCGCCAGTGTACAGAGCGCCCCCATGGTAGGGAGGGGCGATGGAGATGAAGAGTGGGCACAAGAGGTCCCAGAGAAGGTCAGAAATTCTTTATTGTAGCATCTACGTAGGACACCAGGTAGTTGAGGTCTTGCCTCTGAATTCTGCTGGGCTGCCTGCCTGCATGCCCCATGATGCTGCCGCAGAGTTTCTACGGTGCGCCAGTGGCCTCGTTACATAAGCTGGCAGCACGGTTTCCACGAGTATATCCTCGTCGGTATCTGCTACGGCCCTGTGCGGTGCCTCGGTTGTGTCACAGTGGGAAAAGCCCATCGCTTAGAGGCGACAGTGGTAGATGGCAGGCACGCATGGAGAGTGACCAGCTGCATCCTGAGCAGGAGTCTGCCTCGCTGCTGAGGTAGACCTGGGATTGCTTGCTGCACTGTGGCACTAAACCCGGGAGGGACTTCGTGTGTAGAGCTGTTGCCCCGCTGTGCCCTCAAACTGGTGACTTCTGCTGCAGGTCTATGTGACGACCTTGTCTGCCACAATCTTGTCATGCAACCTGAGAATAATTTTGTTGCAAATCGTCTGGTACTTACAGTCGGCAGTGCCACACTTGTTGTACATATGCGCCAGTACCAGTAACGTACCCTAAAACACCACTATCACTACCAATGTGGAAATCTGCCTTGCCACTTGCTGGCTCTGAGCACTATGGAACTTAACAGCTGTGGTCATCAGTCCACTAGAACTTAGAACTACTTAAACCTAACTAACCTAAGGACAGAACACACATCCATGCCCGAGGCAGGAATCGAACCCGGGACCGTAGCAGTCGCACGGTTCCGACCTGCGCGCCTAGAACCGCGAGACCACCGCGGCCGGCGACACTTGCTGTGCGAGTTTTGTGCAGTCCTGTTGAGTCCTCGCTACAGAGCATCGGCCTTGTCGAATTATCACAGTGAGAATATCTTACGCTAGCCTGCTGGCAATGCTGCTGAAATACTCCGTTCTATCTCACATTAATATGGTCGTATATGGTCAGTGTGCTACAATATTTATGAACCTAATCTGCCGTAAGCAACATGTTTTCCTAGGTGTAATCTGATTCTCTCCAATAGACTATCCCTTTGATTTACTGATCATAATAGACAATTAAGGCCACACTGAAGGTCATTGAAATTAAAAGAAAGATATGTTGAAAAGAGCGGATTGCATGACTTAAAGACTTACTGCATACCTATCCTTTTAAGATTTTTACTTCAGTTAAATGACCCAGCATCATCTCTATAGGTCTTGTGCCATTGCAAAGTTGTGAAGGATACTGATTCCATAGCAATATAATTGCAATCTTATTTTACTCTTAAGAGCCAAAGAAATTGCCTAACATCGTGTAGGGCCCCCGCGAGCACGCAGAAGTGCCGCAACACGACGTGGCATGGACTCGACTAATGTCTGAAGTGGTGCTGAAAGCAACTGAAACCATGAATCCTGCAGGGCTGTCCATAAATCCGAAAGAATACGAGGGGTAGAGATCTCTTCTGAGCAACACGTTGCAAGGCATCTTGATATGTTCAATAATGTTCATGTCTGTGGGGTTCGGAAGTGTTTAAACTCAGAAGAGTGTCCCCGGAGCCACTCTGTAGAAATTCTGGATATGTGGGTTGTCGTATTGTTTTGTTGGAATTGACTAAATCCGTCGGCATGCAGTGTGGACATGATGCAGGTGATCAGATAGGATGCTTACGTAAGTGTCACAAGTCATAGTCGAAACTAGACGTATCAGGGCTCCCATATCACTTCAATTGCACACCCCCAAAGCCATTGCAGGCCTCCACAAGCTTGAACTGTCTCCTGCTGACATGCAAAGGTCCATGGATTCATGAGGTTTTCTCCATACCCGTACACGTTCATAAGATCGACACAATATGAAACGAGACTCGTTCGACCATGGACAGTACAATGTCGGAGTTAACAGGCTTAGGCGAGGCGTAAAGCTTTGTGTCGTGCAGTCGTCAAGGGTACACGAGTGGGCGTTCGGCTCCGAAAGCCCATATCGATGATATTTCGTTGAATGGTTCGCACGCTGACGGCCCAGCATTGAAATGTGCAGCAATCTGCGGTAGGACTGTACTTCTGTCACGTAGAACTATTCTCATCAGTTATTTTTGCTGCCGTTCTTGCAGGATCTTTTTCCGGTTGCCCCGATGTCGGAGATTTGATGATTTGCCTGATTTCTGATATTCACGGTACACTCGTGAAATGGTCGTGCGGAAATATCCCCACGACATCGCTACCTTGGAGATGCTGTGTCCCATTGCTGGTACGCCGACTGTAACACCACTTTCAAACTCACTTAGATCTCGATAACCTGTCATTGTAGCAGCAGAATACAATCTGACACACGCGCCAGACAATAGTTGTCTTGTATAGGCGTTGCTGACGGCAGCGCCTATTATACCTGTTTACAAATCTCTGTGTTTGAATACGCAATCTTTTACCAGTTCCATTGACGCTACAGTGTAAGTAAAAGATGACCTGATGCTAATTCAACTGGAACCCTGTGTAGACACTTGTGGTGTCAACAGAATCTACTGTGGTGTCGGGAATGAGACACTGACGTCTGTTCTTTTTGATTATTTTCATACGCTGGTGTCTTGCGTTACGAATCTAACGCCTTGACGTGAAACAGCACTGAGACTGTCACGAACATTAACGTCGGTTGTTTTGTGCCATTTTTACGAGTTACCTCCTTATAGTCGGCGCCCTCACTACTAATCCAGTTCAGAATTTCTCCCAAGTGCTTCAGGTTATGCTTCACATGTCACTCCCGCCTGCCACCACTGCCACCTTGAGTATTTGACTTGATCAGCAGCATCATCAATCAGCTTAGTAACCTCAGAAACCATGGATACGACAAGTATTTGTTTCATATGTTATATTTGTACACAGAACGTAAGAATGCCAGTGGTGTCCTACTCCTACGGTACATTTTCGCCTTTTAATCCACACCTACAAGACTAGAAGAATGAAATAACCTATATTATCCATTGTTAAACATGTCAGTGACTTGCAAAAGGGCTGAGTATCTGTCAATAAAGCTTTTTGATCATTTCCCTAATACCACAGAATATCTGACATACAGCAAAGAAAGTTTTACAGCCAATTTAACATCATTTCTTCAGAAGTGTTCTGTATATTCCATAGACGAGTTTTTCTCTAAGAACTGGTAGTCTGTAAAAATAATAAACACACCTAGATCTGAAGTGTTGTTTTATGTGAAAGTCGAAAACTTGACATGACAGCTAATCAAAATACCCACGGGTGTACTGCCGGTCTACAGTGTCCAACGAGCTCCTGTGAACGTGCCGGTACGGAGATCCGTACGCTATGGCTGCTCAGGGGGAACTGAGTTCGGTCGCGGCGGCGGCAGATTTAAATATCCTCCGCCCGCGGCGCGCTCCCTCCGCCGTCCACGCCCAGCGCCACGGTCACGCGGTGGAACAGATTGCGACGGCGTCTGTGATGACGTCGGTGTGATGGCTCTGTCCGCCGTGGTCGTCACAACTATACGTTTGCGCGATTTACTCTTGATTAACCCAATCGCTGATTCCCAAGCCTTGCTAAGATTATAGCCACAGTCACGGTTTATGAGGTCGTCATTGGTAGGAAGTTCGATGGCCTCTCTAACAACGCTGTCCCAGTATTTCGACGTCTGCACCAGAATCCTCGAGCGTTCATACTCCATAGCATGATTTTCGACTAACAATGTTCAGCGACCGCCGACTTGCTCGGGTACATCAGTCGAGTGTGCCTCTGGTGTTCACGGCATCGATCCTCGACGGTACGCATCGTCTGACCAATATACGAATTGCCACATTGACACGGGATCTGGTACACGCCGGCCTTCCTCAAACGGAGGTCATCTTTGGCGCTCCACACCAGTGCAAGAGTTTTATTCGGAGGACAAAACACAGTTCCGACCCGGTGTTTTTTCAAAATGCGGGCGATTTTCCCCGAGAGTGCGCCTGTATATGGAATAAACGCAGTGCCTACCTCCTCCCTCGTGATTTCATCTGTCTGCACAAGTTGTGCTGTAGTGGTTGGGCGGAGAGCACGTTAAATCTGCTACTCTGAGTACCCATTTTTTCGAAACACAGTTCTCAGATGTTCCAATTCCTGGGGTAGACTCTCGGCGTCAGAGATAGTGCGCGCCCTGTGTACTAGAGTTTTAAGTATCCCATTCCTCTGTGCAGGGTGGTGGCAGCTGCCTGCGTGCAAATACAGATCAGTGTGCGTTGTCTTCCGATACACCCCATGACCTAGGGTGCCGTCAGACCTTCTCTTGACCAAGACGTCAAGGAAAGGTAACTTACGCTCCGTTTCAGTCTCAATAGTGAATTTGATGTTGGGGTGTATGGAGTTTAGATGTGTAAGGAAGTCAAGGAGTTTATCCATACCATGTGGCCAGATGACGAACGTGTCATTCACGTAACGGAAAAAGCAAGTAGGTTTCCATTAGGATGATGACAGGGCTTCCTCCTCGAAGTCCTCCCTGTACAAATTCGCTACCACCGGTGAGAGTGGGCTACCCATTGCGACTCCTTCCGTTTGTTCGTAGTATTCTCCATTAAAAAGAAAAAAGTGGAAGTCAAGCCATGCCTAAAAAGGTCAGTGGTCTTCTCGTCAAACTTCTGACTACTCAGTTCTAGTGACTCTCGCAGGGGTACCCTCGTAAACAAGGAAACGACGTCAAAACTCACCATAACATCTGCCTTATTCAACCTGAAACTATCAAGGCGTTTAACAACATCTACGGAATTACGGATGTGATGAAGGCATTTACCCACATAAGGACTTAATATGCCCGTCAGGTATTTGGCCAACAAATATGTAGGTGCCCTGATGTTGCCGACAATGGGGCGTAATGGTACCCCCTCTTTGTGAAACTTCGGGAGTCCATATAGTCTAGGCGGTACCGGACCTTGGGGTAACAATTTCTTAGCGTCACCCTCCGGTAAATCTGCGTCCTTCAGAAGCGACCTTGTATTGTTCTCCACCTTCTTTGTAGGGTCAACGCTGATCTTCCGGTAGGAATCGTCATTTTGTACACATATCTTGCAACTCATTGTTTCCACATAATTTCTGTAAAACAGAAAAAAAAGAAATTATTTAAATTTCAACGCCGTTTCTCTTCCTTTGAAGTGTCGGAAACTGGTCTGACGCAGCTCCCCACGCTACTCTAAGCTGAGCAACCCTCTTCATCTCTGTGTAACTACTGCAAAGTCTGCCCGTTTGAACCATCTTAATAAAGTTATGCATTGCGTCCCACTACAATCCCCCCCCCCCCCCCTCCAAAACTTCCTTCCATTACCAAACGGCTCCATCAGGATGTGTCCTGCTAACTGACCCCTTCTTTTAACAATGATTTGCTATAAATTTCTTGTCTCTGCAGTTGTATTCAGTACCTCATCAATAGTTATGTGGTCTATCCGTCTAATCCTCAGTAAAATTCTAAAGTACTACTTTTCCGAAGTTTGTATTCGCTTCTTGTTTGAACTGCTTATCGTCCATGTTTCATTTCCGTACAGAGCCACATTCCAAGCAAAGAGCTTTAGAAAATACCTGTATATACTAACACTTAAGTTCATATTGAATATCTACAGGTACATGATTTTCAGGAACACTTGACTTCATTATTGTCATACGCAATTTATATCCTGCCTTTTTCAGGAACTGTTATTTAGCTGAGAAGACAACAAAATTAAACTACTACTTTTAGGTCACTTCTTAAAATAATGCATTGAATATATATAAATAATTTATAAACTATTTCTTTTATATCTATTTATTACATTTTCTGGGATATCAAGTATTTCATAACGGTAGTTAGTTCCTTTCTGGCAAAGACAAATAATTGCAAGAAACTACATCAAATTTGTCCAATGCATACGCTTCTATATGGTCCTGGAAGCAATAGGCAATAATGGTTGATCATGTTCACTCATTCACTTTCTGTAATGAAACAGTAAGACAGATTTCTGATGCATGTCACAGCAAACAGACGCAAATTATGATTCACTCCTAATAGTACAAGTCATAATTTCAGCGATTCATTGTCGTTGTTTCAAAACTACATTAGCACAATCTCCCATCATAAGGAATACCACTTAATAGCCATCAACATATATGATGTAGTTTACAATATGACACTCCAATACAGGTATCAGCATGCCACAGTCAAGAGACTCCAACTGGCCCTCCTGGACCAACTGAAGGGCCACAACCAACTGGTCCACCAGGCCCACCAACCGGAGGTCCTGATCCAACTGGTCAACCAACCGGAGGCCCTGAACCAACTGGACCACCAGGTCCACCAACTGGAGGTCCTGAACCAACTGGAGAGCCCCAACCAACTGGAGAGCCCCAGCCAACTGGAGGGCCTCAACCAACTGGTGGGCCTGAACCAACTGGAGGCCCACAGCCAACTGGCGAACCTCAGCCTACTGGAGGACCTCAACCTACTGGACCACCAGCGCCGCCTATCCGTATTTGGCGTGGTGTTTTCTAATGATGCAAGATTAGCGCGCCTGGAAACATTAAAGGATTTCAACTCTTTCTAGTTGAAGTTAGTCGAATTAATTGATGGAAGTGTTCTTATGATACATAAAAATTAATTCTGATTAAACTAGCAATGAAAAAGCTCCATTAACATTTATTTACTGTGTACTATAAATACAACCAGTTCTCCAAAAACATGATACCAATATGCAGAAATCATTACATGCCTCATCACATTCTTCAAAATATGATTAGCAGTTCAAAAAAATACTGTACATGGCCGAAGGAGTCCGTGTTATGGACTATGTGTGCATTATGAATTGATTCATTTCTGACGAAAAACAAATAATGGCGGGAAACTACATCAAATTTGTATGAATGCATACATTTCTCTATGATTCATTGAAGCAATTGGCAATAAATGTTGATCATGTTCACTCATTTAGTTTCTGTAATAAAAGAATAAGACTGATGTGTGTCAGGGTGAAAAATATAAATTCATCTTTCAACGAAATTCAGGCTTTGATGTTCGGTAATGCACCCTGTGATCTAAGGTGATTCCTTTGAAATTAATTTGCACATCTTTCACTTACATTTTTTTACCCTTCTTTATGTATGTGAATTAGCACACGTTTATAATTAGTTGGATAGTGTGATTCTTAAACTTAATGGGCCTATTAGTATTTAATAGTAAGTTGCCTTCTAACAAAAGTATTTATCTGGGATCTGGAATTTATGTTTCATAGATCCTAGTATATCTTCTGGAAAGAATATTAACCGGAACTCAGAGTAACATAGATAGCAGCAATAACAGAAGGTATAGGTACACAGCTCTTTTAGACTGCTCGTAGAAGTAGATGAATGTCAGTTCTGGTTGAGAATACCATCATCAATAAAAATAGAAATCACTAAACTTAATCACACTGAACTGACATTCTTTCTTTTTGAAGCAGAATGGATACATAAATGTTACGACATTAAAGGTAAAAAATAAAAAAAAGCATAACAAACTGCGAATCATTAAGGAGATAAAGAGCAGATGCATCTTTCGTACCGTGGAAATAATCTAGAAGGCTCTCTAAGCAATATGCAGCTATGAGTAATACATAATCATCCATATAAAATTGGGAGCACTGAAAAGTTTTTGAAAGGCTAAAGAAGAACTGTGTATTTGTGATCAATTTTCAGTAAGGAATTCTTCAAGTTGAAAGTTTCAAATTATTATAGGCTGGCTCTCCAGAAATTTCCAAACGAGTCTTTCATGATGAATATGAGAATGTGTTGATGCCCATTTGTATGTAGGGAAAAGATATTAGCAGTAGAAAACTAAAACATGTGCAGATACTTAAAGGCACATTTCTCTCGCACAGAATACCTTATTGGAGCCATGGTTAAGCACACAGCATATGTTATTATACTGCAGCGTTTCAGGTAACCTAAACCCTACTATACCTGCCATTTTAAATCAATGGAACATGCTGTATGGCCTATAAAGATAATTTTGTATAGAGGTATGATGGTTTCATTTGACGCCTATTATCGAAAGAATTTCAATGCCATGGTAATTATTCTTCAGGTAATACATTTTTTACAACACAAAAATTAAAACAATTATAAAATATGTGAGTATGCACTACAAATACAGCACATTGTTGGTCGTTATAGCTAGTAGTTGACTTGAAGATATTCCTTATATAGCGAAAGAGAATATTTGTGGGAAATGATGTTTGAAATTTTAACTACAGTTCATGAATTCGAGGGTAATTGGTATGATTTTCGTAGTCATTAGGTGTCTTCAGCTCTCTTCTGTAAGCAAGTTCCGTGCTTTGTCTATCTTGCTAGTGCAAATATTTATTCTTACTGCAATCACACCTCTTTCTCTTCTTGTCTATAAATGACATATACAAATTTAGTAATTTCAGAAGAAAATGACAGATATTTGCTTTGGTGTATGTGGTAGTAGAATGATATACTTCAAAGAGTATAATTCGCTCTGCATACAGATCTTGAACCGTTACATGATTATGTTTCAAAGGATCAGGCGCTTGGTTCAAATATGATATGTACCAAGGATCAAAGCATGTTTATGTACATAATTACTGTCTACCAATTGTTGTCATGGGTATTGTAAAGTAAAATTTAAGAGACTGGTCTAATTCTGAGTTACTAAAGAAGTGTCTCTATGGGCTTACATGGAATCAGAATGAGAGAATGAGCAACGTGATTTGGACCAGATTTCTGATCCTCATATGCCTGAAACATTTTTGCAGAGAATGTCATAGTTGACGATGCCTTATACCTCATTACTACTAGGACTGTTGTCAGCATTATTACAAAAACTGTAGTTATTTTATTACTATTTACATCCATGAAGGCTCGAACCTCATAAAAATGCAATTTTGAGGCATGTCATAAGTGCAGTGTATTAACGATACAATACAAAGCCAACAACAAAGATATTACGCTAGTCATGAGACTCGCCATCTCAAACACTTGACTTCTGCCCCATGTTCTCCAACTGTAGCAACAAGTAACACAGATAGGTTGTTATATATCTACAACTAATATTTTGTGGCAAGCCAGTGTAAATTTATTTTTTTACAAAATAAATTAAAAATACCGACCATAAAATTAAGCTAAACTCTTAGTGTGTATATTATTTGGAGAAGAAAGTCTGTACCATTTCAGTTCACAAGAAATCGAGAACCTACATTTTCATCATATTAACAGGATCTTCCGTCGGTTCTTGGTAGAAGAACATTATAATAAATGAAAAGCACCAGTTTTATATTGTTCTAAAGTATTAATTTTTTATTGTGGTAACCGGTTTTTGGCTTACAAGGCCATCTTCAGACATTCACTGAGTATTGTTTCCACAGAAGTTCCAATGATTGCAAACAACATTGGAAGAGAAGTAACATATCTAGACTGAAACAGAAACGTACAATAAGTAACATCTTTGACTTAGTGGTGGTAATACCATGCAAAAGAAAGAAATTTAACACTAAATAAACAAAAAAGGAATATACAGGAAAAACTCTAACATAAAATAGAAATAGCATGCCTACATAACATCTTCTGTTACTAAACAAAATTAATAAAATAAAATAAAATTGGTACTTGACAAGGCTACATCATGAGGTATACAACATGGAGAGGTGTACACAAACCAATTAAAAATAGTAAGTCAGTTAAGTACAGAACATATAAGGGACTTAAGCAATAACAATAATATAAACAGAAATAAGTAAATGAAGGAAAATGGAGGAGTTTGAGGGAATACGGAGTTAATGCAATCTTCTAGAGTGTGGTTGTACTGCATTTTAAGATTCACAGTATATCGAAACGTGTGACTATGTAACAGTTTGCATTAAATAAATGAAACAAGTAAAATATAAACAATATTTGATGAGACAACTGTAAGAAGTGTTAAACATGGACAGTGATACAAGTACCACTTAAAATAAAGTCTAAACAATTCAAACTAGGCAATATGGAATACTTAGAAAACTTCAATAACACAAAAGAACTTAATGAATACAGGAAAATGGGAATATGTAGGAACAGACAGTGTGGGAAGTAATGAAGAACAGACATGATTATATAAAGTTTAGGAGAGGAGAAATGTAGAGCTGTCTGGCCATTAAGGATTAGATCTAGGCTGTGTGCTAGCAGTTTGTGAATTTCCAGAGCTTCCAGCAGGTTGAGTTTATCGCCTTTGTTAGCTAAGTGAAGTACATGGGGCACTGGCTGCTAGTTGTGACCCCACTCACTACATGCTCAGCAACTGCAGAGTCAGAATTCTGCAACCTCCAGCTGCGTTCATGTTCAGCCAGCCTAGTTGCTATGTCTCTCCCTAACTTACCGATGTAATATTTGTCACAATCAGAAAGGTGATTTTGTATACCCACTGTTGGCTAAAAACTGTATCTTATCTTAACTATTTAAAATACACAATCAGAAAGGTGATTTTGTATACCCCACTGTTGGCTAATAACGATTTACTGCAATGAATGTTGAACTTGAAATACTAAAGCAGGAACACATGTTACGTGAATGTTAAATTATATGTTAATGTGCTTCACAAAGAAGTTTTAAGAGAGCCATTAAATGCATTTATGAGCGCCATTAAATGTGTCTAAGGTTTCAGGACTGTCTAGCTATGCTTATTTTTGATCAGTTTAATTGTATGATGTAAGTTCGTAAAGCCGCCTTCACGATCAAGTGGTTGCGATACGAAGCTGCAGTCTCCGCCGCTGCTGTTGCACGCCACTCTCCTGAAAAGTTTATTTAAGTTTATTTCTCGCGTTAGACATGCGTGGCCACCTGCACTCGTAGCAGACTGCCGTATGTATGAATGTTACATCTCCGTTTTGGAGGGAGAAAATATTAGTAAATTACAGTGCAATGTATAGATGGCCTATTGTGACGGAACCGGACTGCCTGCAGTCTCGATCTAACACTCATAGCCCGTGGCGATGTTAAAATGATCAAATTTCTCACATTTGAGTGAATGTTTATTTATACGATAGCTCTCTTTAACAAAACAACCACTTTCGTATTTCTATTCACAAGGTTTACTCCTCAGCGCTTAAATAAACTTAATTCTCTAACTCAGTAAAGGCTGCCGTGTAACAGTACAATTAGATCCGTTCCTGTAACACGTCTTACTATTCCAGGATATCAGGCCATAATGATCCGTATTATTAATCCAGTGCCAAGGATGGTATATCAACAGAGAATATAATCCCACTCACTTTCTTTCGTTGCCGCAAATACGTTAATTCTCAAGGGCATATAGCGCTGAGTTCGATCATCGACAGTCTGTGCCGTAAGACATTATGAGCACAGTTGACATACTCAATGACTCTCAAAATTAACACATTTCTCAACGCTTACGTCGATTTGTGTGATTATATCTCCACAAAAAGAGTCACTAATGCTTATATCCATCATCACATTCCCTATTTACTCATAATTGTTTGTAGCTATGAAGTCAATTATATTTTCTCAACCATTTACACTTCGAGTGGGCTCCTAAACCAACTGCTCAAAATAATTTTCGGGGTAAGCATTTAGTACAATTTCTGACGATCCGTTAAACCTGTTACCGTCTTTGAGCACGTATTTTTGCCAACAGATGGAGGGTAGATTGAAGTCACCAACAACTTTAATTCTTTGAGTAGGGTACCTACTTGTGATGATTCTCAAGTTTTCTTTGAACTGTTGAGAAGTTGTATCATGTGACTTAGGTGCCGGTAAAAGGAAACAATTATTAATTTATTTCGGATGTTAAGCATAATCTTTGTCAATACCAACTCACAGGAACTATCTACTTCAGTTTCGCTATAGGATAAACAGCCTCTAACCACAAACAATATCGCCGCCACCAATTGCATTGAATCTACTCTACTACATGTTAAGCCTTTTGTAAAAATTTTGGCTGAACGTATCTCCGGCTTTAGTCATCTTTCGGTACTTATGACGATTTAAGCTTCAGTGCTTTTTATTAGTGCTTTGAGCTCTGGTTCTTTGCAACACAGTTGTGAGAGTGAATAACTAAAATATTGATTGTTGCTATACCAACCCTCTTCCTGTGTTTTGCTACACCCCTATGAAACTGAAACCCTTTCTGCACTTTCCCAAGACCTTCTAACCTACAAAACGACCCAGTTCATTCCACATCACCCTGAATACCCGTGTAGCAAGCTCCTGCGTGTAGTGGGCACCTGAAACCACACCACGCTGTGGCGCAAGCGAGAATTTTGCAACATACACCAGTTGTTACCACTTGACCTAGCTGTCCAAAACTTGAAAGATTCTCTTCTGTTCCAAAGGAACACACATCATTGCTACCGACATGACTGCAGTTAGCTCCACTCCAGAAGTAGCCTTTCCACATCCGAAATAATTCCTTCTGGTGTGTACCCAAAGTGCTCACTAGATTTGTCCTCCTTCTTTGTCAGCCATAGCCCTAAGAGGCTCCATTCAGCAGTTAACATTTGAGCTCTCAACTACCGTGCACCCACGCCTGGTGAAGCCCAATCTTGTGATCCAAAAGACTTCATCTGTAACAAGCGAGCGACTGCACCTGAAAAAAGGGTCTTTGTCAGCCACAGGTTCTTCAAATACCGATCACAACCATGAATTACAGAAGAATGATGGTTATCTGCCATGCCCTTTGAAACGAACCAACTCAGTACTTGCGTTAAATAAATCACTAGGATCTCAAATCTAGATCGCAGTTGCGAATCTGAGCCGTCGTCCTCCCTCCGTATGCATCAAGGAGGACACTTTTCCGTGTACTACAGCATTATAAGCAAAAAGTCGCAGATTTTTGGCCACCCTGTTTGTCACAAATCATTTATGTACGGACTATATAGTGTGGTAAGAAACATTCTGCAAAAATTGTATGTGTTTCAGGAGACGTTGTGCTGAGAAGTAATTGTTAAGAATATAATCGACAAGTCGCGCCTCTTTCGAGTCAACTGTCATTCAAAATAGCGAATCAGGCCACTACGCGGTCAAATTCAAGCGGCGCGCCAGAGACAGTACCGCCAACGTTGTCTTCGTTGGTTTCCTAAAACCGAACAGGAGAGCGCTTCAGTATATGGACGTTGGTTGGTAGTAAGGATCTATCCCGAGACAAAGGTTGAGCAATCTCGTGCGCTCTTATCTACGCTATGAAAACAACTGATACTGTGTCTGGTGAGGGGCTTGAATTTGCGCGTGCAACGGCTATGATTGCCTAACTTCAGCGCTAGTTATTTCGAAAGCGGTTCAAAGCATCGTATTCTTTTCTTAACAGTTATTTCTTGTACAGCCTAACCTGCAACACCCTTATAAGCTTATCAGACTGTTTCTGACCACCCAGTGCAAAGAACAGTAGTGGTCCTGTGAAATGTCCCCTTAGAAAAATTATACAATACTGTGCTTAAACTGACACACAATATTTTTAGCGCAACGCAATCTGACTTTAAGTAATCGCTACAAATAATGGCCCTGACTAACATTAACCTATACATTTCACACATCACTTACGTCACAAAAATCTTGGTTATTCGAACTACTGCAATACAGCGAGTGCCACTACTGCCAGCTAAATAAAAGATTCAAACTACGGAAGGCACTAACTACTGATAGGGATAGTTACAAATGAAAGATTTTAATAGAGAACAAACAATGTATTAATGTAATTAATATCATCTAAAGTCATAATATATATAGCAGTTCATGACATCCAGTCTTACAAATTTCAAAACTCCGCCATCTCTTTCCCCACGTCCACCACTGCTGGCGGCTTACCTCCAACTGCGCAGCGCTACGCGCTGTTAACATCCAGCTGCCCAACGTTACAATGGCATACAACAATGCAAACTAGCCACAGACTGCGCACAGCACAGCCAGTGATTTTTCATACAGAGAGCTATGTGGCGTTACCAATATGAAAACCTAAACAACCTACTTACACCTGTAACAAGGGTTGCCAATCTAGCTGTGACCTCGTCTGAACGCTCTGGGATGTTGGTGTTGAAATGAAGTAAAAAGTTATATAATTAATTTTTATTTAGAACACAGTTACGTGAAACGTGTTGCTGCAGGATTAGTTCATAGCCATATTTTTCACGTCTTTTTTTCCCTTTTTATGCATTTATAAAAACTTGCAGTGTAATATTGATTCCACAGTCCACAACAGCAGGCGATATCTTCAATAAGCTCACTGGGCCCACATAGTCGAAAATACGCTCTCCACAGTGCTGTTGTATGCGGGAATAGAAAAGAAATACTCGGATAATTTTAGCAGTTGGCATTTGCGTTAATAATTCTCCGTTTCCTACAGAAAGGAAATCGATCTTTCTCCCACGGAGTGTTTAGACTTGCATTCTTCTGAATCACGCTTGGTTTCTAAATAGCGCTTCAGTAATACATGTTCCTGAAAAGAATTTGGTCGCCTGAAATCTTCATACCATTTTTAGTCAGGTACGGTATTTATAATAGTGTTTTCAGTCATCACCCAGTCTACGGTTTCGGATAGCGTCAACCAATCAAGAAATAGCCGATTACTGTAAGCATTCAGATACTACGGCATAGAAAGCCATTGATTCTTCCTCAAATTTAGAAGTTAAATTGATTTTTTCTTGGTTAGGGTTCTCATTCTTTAATGTGTTCAGTTTCATCTACGTTTGCTTACTAATAAAACTGGCAGTCTTCCTTTCACTGAAACGTCTTTGAGCGTTGATTAATGTATTTTTCATTTCAATTATCAAGGCTTTATACTTCCCCACGCTTTTTATATTTTTTTCAAACAGAGCCAAGTTCGACATCAGAAACATGAAGCAAATTTCACTGATCGGACTTCTTAAAAACCTGAAATTATTCTAGTTGGCCTGTCTTCTACGTCATAAAATTGCTTTAATAGAGTCCAAAGCTTACGAATTATGTCAAGTACGGGCATTAACGACAGCTATCTTGTTTTTGAGTGAGATAGAAGAGTTTGATGATTGACATCATCGCGTAAGTAGAACTCTTTATGCTTCTCTGTCCTTACGGTGTATATTGAAAAATAATTAAATATTTTCATGACGATTATTTCAATGCCGACAGTTTAGCCTCCAGTAGCGGTCGATAAAGACCTCCAAAGTTGGTATTGGCACTGTCTCCACAAAAAACTATTTATTATGTAATGGAATTTGCAGTCACCTTAACGTGTCTAGACAAAATTTTGCAATTGTTTCCGATGTTTCATTACTCAGCGAGTTAAACTTCAACAGTTTCTGTTGTATTCCGTCAGTTTCAGCAGTAAAGTATTGAACAGCTAAAGGAAACATCTTTTCATCCATGTGGTTCGATGTCGGTGCCTATGGCCTAAAATGAAACTTCTTACAATTGTTTTATGCAACTGGACGCGGAGTGTGGTGGATAACTATTTTTCACAGTAGCTGTAGCTTTGGCAAGTTCGAAGTCAGGATACATTGGGGCATTCGGTTTAACGGACAGTGATGAGATCTGAAGGCTTGATGACGATTGACAATTTTATAAGCTGTTGTCCATTCTGCAGCAGCAACGAGCAATTCTTCCTGGGTATCTTCCTTTACCATGAATGTAGAAAAAGGCTTCGATGTTGATGCTACCGCGAATCTATTTGTACTATTCCTGGTGGAAATGTGATGTCTCGCATTTGCTGTACCTCCTTGAGTTACTGAGATAAAACAGCTAGATATCTCACAAAACGCTTCCTGAGCCATACGTCCTTTCTTGACAAAAGACCGCTCTTTTGTGTAATCATCCATTAACTGACACTTTATCTTTCCATCCTTAGCATTTTCGTAAGCTATGATAAGTTTAACTGGACGGTAAACAGTAGACATTAATACTATAGACATCGAAGTCACTATATGTTTCATTGCCTATATACCCGCACCAAAACTTCAAACGTTACTAAATTGCACTCGTTGTTGGTATTACGGTTAGAATGAATCATTTATTAATCGCTATTCAAACGCAGACTTCTCTATTCTTCCACGTGAGGCACCTGAAATAGCCCCAGTCCCTTACTACCGGACAAGTCTTATATATTCTCGAACAATGGCGCTAGATCCAGAAGCTGCTTGAATCGTCACTACAGGATATGCAACATGGAACGTCATCTGTGAGACGACCTTCTCAACATTAAATTGTTGACGTAAATAAAACTAACTCAGGCTGTACTTGCATGTCGTACTAAAAGGTGGCGTTGGTTCAGTACTTGAGCCAAGCTCGCAAGAGTATATTTCAAAATAATGACAAAATTTGGTCTTGTCGGGATGTCGGGGCAGGGTCCATAGCAATGACGGTCCCGATCTATCGTGACAGACGACAACTCTACATCTCTGAGCACTCTAAAAGGTAGCCTTGTATTTAATGAACTTACACTGTCCAAGCAACGTACTTCGTTCTACCATTAATTAATCCTATGCCGTCTAACCTTTTTGTTTTATAACGTGGATGCCGGAGGGGGGGGGGGGGGAGGACAGGTTAGTCGATGAAGAACCAGTGGCCAGTGGTATTAAAATAAGCTACTGATAAAAGATTTATGTATTTTCCCGAAGACAGTGATCTGTAAATATTGTTAATAGTTGTAAACAATTATTGCAATTAATAAAAATTGGCATATTATAACACAAAAAGTAATGTGTGGATACATTATACAAGAAGGCAGGAGATACACTTCACAGTTCTTTCTGAATGGGTGTTACATAAATGATTATGGCACTGTCCGCAATACTGTTTTCGTTTACTTAGATTGTTGTACCCCTGTTTCTTAGTTTTAGCTTCTTTTACATAAATAAGGCACCGACCTTTCCCTGCGGGAAGCTGATATCCATTTCTAGTTATTTCTTTGATTTTCTTTTGTAGAATACTTTTCATTAACTGAATGTTTGGTTAGGTAATCCTCTTGCGTCAGTACTTCATTCTGCTACCTGCGCTTTCACTAGTTCCAAGCCAGCTCGCACAACAAACAGTTTCCTTTTATACTGTTTCTTTTCATTCAGACTTGGATGAATATGGTGGTTCTATTGATAGTACAGATATCGATGACAGAGTAAAACACTGATAGATGCCATCTCTTTGTTCCGCTCTTCCCGCTGTACAGCCATTTGATCAATGAGATCAGTTCGACCTGTAGTAGAATTTTAACACGTATTTACGTGGGTTTTATTCCTCTCTCCTTCAGTGCCTTTGCCTTGGTGCATTGTTGATAACGTCAGCAAGGTTTTTTATTTTATTTTAATATATTTTGTTTTATTTTACTACATATGATGCCAAAGTAACTAGTGGCTTACCTGTTGTTGGTCCCATGAATATGAACATTGACAAATATTGCTTTCGATTTGACATGTTTCTCATTATGTATGGAATATGCTTCCTGTTTGACTGGAGAGTTCCTACTATAGCAGCTTTGCAGTTTTGATATAACCTTTCCGCCAAATCCATCTATGTGTAGTACGGGTCTACAGTAATATTTTGACAACTTTTTTCACAGGGAATGCCAGACCTTTAGTGGCAGCTGGAGAACCTCGTTCTTCTTTGGTTAGACTCTATTTCCTTGGACAAACTCTGTTCTTTACCTGCATAAAGTCCCATATTCGTAACATATCTCTCTATTGCATCTGACATCATGCACATAAGGATGCCATACTTGCCAGGGTTCTCCTTCATAAATACTTTGAAGGGGTAGCGTTCTTGTAACAAGCTGAACATCTTACAGACGGTGAGATGCACTCCATGTTTATACAGTAGTGGTTCAAATGGTTCAAATGGCTCTGAGCACTATGGGACTTAACTTCTAAGGTCATCAGTCCCCTAGAATTTAGAACTACTTGAACTAACCTAAGGACATCATACACATCCATGCCCGAGGCAGGATTCGAACCTGCGACCGTAGTGGTCGCGTGGTTCCAGACTGAAGCGCCTAGAACCGCTCGGCCACCCCAGCCGGCACAGTAGTGGAAACCTATCTTTCACTTCGTCATTGTTGTGAACTTGTCTCCTTCATCTCTTTCCTGGCAGGTAGTTTTGTCATCAAACCTAATGATTCTAACAAGTTTCGTGAAACTTTCTCTTGCCATAATACCATTACAAACAGGCCGAATAATTAGATTTGACAAGAGATTATGTACATTGACAGAACTGTCTTTCTTTGCACCTATAAGTATCAGTATTTCTATATAGGCATACAAATCTTTCTCGAAAGTAGAAGTAAGATTTAGCCTAACTACCGCTTTATTTGAATGTATTAATACAACATTCATCATGTCAGGTGTAAAAAGTAATATCAGCGCTTCTCCAGGAGAATGGCAAACACCGCCTGAAGTTACCTCTGCCTTCCCCTTGCTATATATGCAAAAAACTTCATAGGTATTCTAGTCTGTGTGATTACCCACCTTCTTGCAGAATGGACCACAGCCACATCCTAATGGTCACTACCTGAAGCTATTTTATCTTCATTTGCTTCATAGTCTGTAAAGTCCACGTCAGTTTCCCTATCTGAATCATATTTCGTAATACCATCCTCATCCTAACTTTCACTCTCTTAATTAGAATCTTCATCTAAAATTTCTTGCAGAACTTTTCGAAAAATCATTTACGTGTTCGTTTAGATGCTTCTGAGTCTTGAGGTGAACAGCAAGGAACTGAACTACCTCACTAATAGTACACAGAATAAACAACAGCTGAATAGACAACAGCTGCACGTTATCAACCCTTACTTCCTATGTAGGTCAACTGAATTTTGAGAATATCAAGGTAAAAAAAATTACATAGAAAAATTTTCTGTAGCATGGAAACCTAAGGGGTGGGGTTTCCTTCATCATAATGAAATTTTACTCTCCCGTAACTATTTGAATAAATTTCTTTTATCTCTCTTATATGTTCTTCCAATCTCTTCATCGTCTGCAGAGATAGTAGGCGTAGAAATTTAGACTATTGTGATGACTGTTGGTTTCGTGTCGTCATGGCAACGGTACTGCATTCACTGTTCATACTAACGTACCCATTTTCCTATTTTCCTATTAAGTATTAGACTACTCCTGCCTTACTCCGGCTTGATATTGTATTTATAACCATTTACTCACCTGACCACAAGTCCTGTTCTCCCTGTCATCGCACTTCACCAATTCCCATTACACCTACCTTCCACCTATCCATTTACGTTTTTGAATTATCTAACCTACATGTAACATTCCACGCTTCAACCTGTAGGATGACAGAATTTTGTTTCTTAATTATAGTATCTACCTGAGTAGTCACCACATCTAGGTCCAAATAGGTGTTTTACCGCCAAAATATTTTACCGAATCACTCAACAGCATACCATCAAGCTTTAACCATGCAGTAGAACTGCATGCCATAAAGAAAAATAGGGGCTGTGGTTTCCCCTTGCTTTCAGCCTTTCCCCATACCACCAAAGTAAAAAATTTGTTGGCCAACCTTATGAAACCTGATCAGTCAATCATGCAGACCTGCGCCCCTAAAGCAAATCAAAAGGCTGCTGCCCCTCTTCTACAAGCACATGTTTGTCTCTTCTCTCCACAGTCAACCCCCTGTTGTGGATGCGCCTACAGTACAGCTGTCAGTATTGATGTGACAATAAAAACTGTTTTACCAGAGACAAGGTAGCAGCCGGAGCAGCCGCAGCCCAAACGCCGGCTCTCTCCCATCGCCAGTCCCTTCCTTGGGGCCTATGTTGATGCCCTCTCCTCAGTTGGTGGATGATCTTCCCAGAGATAGCCAGCAGATGCCGGATGATAGCCCAGCGCTGTCGCATACTCCAGACCTGGGACAGCTCTGGGACCTTCCCCTGAACCCACTTCCCAGCCCTTCTTCGGCGCCGCCTCGGTTGGATGACGCGGACGTCCCCATCCCGCTTGTCCAGCTCGATGTCGCCTCGCAACCGCCACCACTGCGGCGTTCCAACTGCCTCGTGCAGAAAGCAGCACCCTACTCTCTGGCGGCCGGGTTCCACAACCTCCTTCAGGAGGACTTAACTGCAGATCAGCCTATGGCACCGGGCTATATTGGTACTCTTTCCCTCGTGGTCGCCTGTGTCGCACCAGCTTTTCCAAGGGGGAGGAGTGTTATACCGGAGCCAAGGTAGCCCCTGTGGGCCAGCAACCAGTATTACACCACTGAGGACGAGGTTGTCTAATTCCAAGGCGTATCAAAGCACCATGGTAAACACCGGCTATTTACATACAAGATAATGGGAACAGACATTCCTACTTCCTGCACGAAAGCTCGTGCCACAGCTTGCAGAAAGTATCACTACGCCAAAACATGATTGGCTGGAGACAGCTATTTAGGGGCTAGAACCAGGCCAGAAGTTCAGTTCACGCCGGATGCCGACCTCGTGTACTGTGTACTGTATACTGTGGAATATTATGTCCTCGTCCCTGAGTTGGACTGTTACTAGTGTGTGAGTGTCTTACCACGAACCTTTGTGGAAAATAAGAATAGAAATTTTGTTTGCCTAAATTAGGAGACTTTTACTGGCATCGTTATTGTTACCTTTCGTTTGTATGTTCAGTCATCAGCCTTGTGAAGTTACATCAATAAAAGTTGTGTTTGTGAAAAATTGCGAATAGTCAGTCACAACAAAAACCACCGCAGTACGGTAAGGGGCTCGTTCTATTATCACTATAAAACCCTTAAACGATGAGGCGCGCTCCGTATGTTGCCAATAACTGCATTTACCCATATTTAAAGAGAGCTGCTAATCAATACATCAAGTGGAAATTTCTTTCAAGACTTTGTTTATGATCGCGCAAGGCAGAAACCTTTTCAAAAAAATGGTTCAAATCTATTGTCATCACTCCACTAAAATTTAGAACTACTTAAAGCTAACTAACCTAAGGACATCACACAACACCCAGTCATCATGAGGCAGAGAAAATCCCTGACCCCGCCGGGAATCGAACCCGGGAACCCGGTTGTCAGAAACCTTTCTCTAAACAATTGCACCTTCAAAGAAAATTCTAGTTATGCCAGCCTCTTTGATAAATCCTCTACGTACAGTATATTGAGAACATTACAGGCACTGTTAGTCTTACTAAAGTACTGCTGGAGGTCTCTTTTAGTAGTCGTGCTACTGACAAAGCGGTTACGGACTGTTTTCCGAGTTGCATGTAACGGTACAGACTGTCACTCCACTGCTGATGTATGTTCTGTGCTTTGTGATATGAGTGTTTTTTTTTTACTGTGTGTGTGTGTCTGTGTGTGTGTGTGTGTGTGTGTGTGTTCAATAGAGTGCAGCCTAAACACCATTTCATTTTTTTTAGTGCTTTTAGGGTTGACATAATTCAAAATGCCACTAGTTCTCATTTATGGCTGAAATTACAGTAATCTCTATAGTAATACACATTCTAAGCTGTCTCGAGACGAGATTCGAGTCGAATGAAATTAGCATTTGTAAATATTATGCCATCTGTTCAATACAATACGATCTCTTATCCAGACTTGCAGTTTACGTAGCACGTGACAGCATTGTAGCTGCTTTTCAGAAACTCATTTGCATTGCTTGTAGCTCTATCTAGAACTGATCCTAACTGAGGCTAGATCTCCAATAGCAGGTCCACTGTGCATTACTTGGTATTAGTCCCTAGCAGTAAAATTTTAGGTGCAAGAATCTTACATTACGATAAGTTAGCAACCAATCCTGTGCTCAAAGATACCCGTGTCTTAAGTGTTTCCTCAAAATACAGCTTTCATGAAATACTGTCGGCATCCAATATCGATGGTGTCTCTTCTTCATAGTGAATTTACTGCGAAACTGCGTGGACCATTTTGTAAATGCCGTTAGGTTAAAGGAAGCTGATTGCACGGCCAAAATTCTATAATCCACCACTGTGCGGTTTGCCGCATCTTAGATCTGTTTCCTAAATTTTCTATCCATTTCGTATCCCACAAATCCGAGGATTTCTTGTAGTTTAATCACTGGTTACAAGTTTTCCATTGTGGTATGTCAAACCATCGTAAACCTACAATAGAGAGAGGCTAACCTTAAACTTAAAAGTTGATGTCAGCTGGTATGTACTTCCTTTACCATTTGTTAATCGAGAGATTTCCGTATTACCATAAATAACTGGGATGCATTTCCTTCTGCTCCACCAGCCACCCAGAGAACAACCTGTCCCCTCACCCTCCTCACTCTCTCTCCCTCTACCTTCCACAACCTGAAGGCAGCAAAGTACTTTTGGAAACGCAAAGAATTAGAAATTAGAGTTTAGCATCCATTTAACGAAGACATCATGAGATACAAAATGCAAGCTTGAAATCGACAAAGATGAGGAAGCAAATGGGCCGTCTTGTTTTCAGACGAACTATACTGGCATTGACTTCAACTGATTTATGGAAACAGCGAAACAGAAATCTGTATGACTAGACAGGAATTTAGCCACACTTCTCCAGACTGCAAGTTTAGCCCTTGATCACCTCATATTACTCTTCATATCAGAGTTTCAAGATTTCAACTCTGTAACCAAGAATTGTAATTTATACCCGTACTAAGCCGTTTAAGATGGCAGATGCAGCTATAAAAATGAAGGAGAAACAAAATTATTGTATTTTAGTCTGGTAGAACTCTAATACACAGACCAGTAAATTCATTGACACTGTAAGATCATCTGGTTATAAATATAAGCGAATCTGTCTTCTAACAAACCCTTTCTTATTACTGTGGCAATTAATCTAGAAATTAATACTGTGGAAGATACACATCACCAATGACTATATTACATACTGACAGGTAGGAAATCGGTTACAGAGACTACTGTGGGAAATGTTAATGACTATTTCTATTCTGTCAACAAACAACAAGTCTTGTGACATAGCTACAAGTTGGTTCTCCAGTTCAAAATTATTGTGTTTAGACTATTATACACCTAAGAAACCAACGTCCATCCATGGCAAAATGAGTGGCAATAAGGTGTTGAATAGGTCGCACCTGTGCTCTGTGCCATTGTTTTACAACCATATCTATTATTTAAGTCAAATTACAAGCGCTGTTCGTGTATTTTGATGAAGACTTACGACGGATCCAAATGACGCAAAAGTGAGCCTTATAAAAGATCTGGAACTCACTCTTGCTGCTACACTTCGGTCATCATGATGGTAAAAATGATAGCTGTCCTTCTGTGGCTTGTGGTGAGTGGTAATCTATGAGGATTCACCATAGTTTATGCTCGATATATCTTCAATAGCACATTTATGTGTGTATACCCATTGCAGGCGATCGTATATGCCCTGAAGTGTATTTTGTGATACGCTGTATTGTATCTGTAACATGTTTGTGGCAATGTCTCTCTGCAACCACGCTGTGGTACAATATTTAGTTGTGTCAGGCAACAGCTTGGGTGATACATGAGTCAGTTACTCGTAACGTTGCGAAAATTTATATCGATTAAACACGTTTCCTCAGGTATTACTCATCAGCAATGTTATAGAATGACACAACATTCTGCGTCATACGACTACATCTCACTTTTAGGTATACTGTAAAAACTTCATAAGAACTTGTTTACCATTTATACTCCTATTAAAAAAATTACAGGAACACAGTTTCACTCCCTATGAACTGCTGCTAAATGGCACACTTCCGAATCTGTATGTTAAAATCTGTTTATAATTTACGTATTTTGCTTCCAAGAAAACCTTGCTTCGTTCTTACTGTATTTAGGAATGTAAACAGGGGCTCAAACATATCGACTACTGCTTCTCTCCCTCCAAGGTCCGATAGTCCAACGAGTGTGATTCTCACAGTATTTTCGAAGGAACGTTATGTAACATTTCCCTATCATTTCGTTCTAGTCTAGAAATCCGAACTGTCCTCTGTGGCTTCGAGCAATACATATGTCTGTGCTTATTTCAAACTATGACCAACAGTAGTTACAAATAATGGCTGATTCTACTTGCAGCTCAATTAACACTGGGGTTGAATTACTCCAATTTGTAGTGTACTGTGTATAGACCCATAAAATTCAACTGGAAAGAAAGACGTCGTATAATGCCACATCATCATTTTAATGATGTATTTCCACTAACTCACTGTTCGATTACTCTCTTCAGAAAGAATTTTGAGAACTACTTAATTTCAGTTGTGTCTATGATGAGCCCTACAGCACCGAATTCTTCTACAGGTGTCAGCTTGACGCAGTCAGGGAGACTCCACCCGGCCCTCCTGGACCATCTGAAGACCCTCAACTAACTGTTCCCCCAGGCTCACCAACCGGAGGTCCTGAACCAACAGATCAACCTACTGGAGGTCCTGAGCCAACTGGCAAACTGACCCACTCACTGGTGCTCCTGAACAAAAAGCCCAACCTACTGGAGGTCCTCAACCAACTGGAGAGCCTCAACCAACTGGTGGCCCACCAGGGCCACCTTGTGGGAGACTTGGGCTTTTTTGAGTTTTTGTACTCAGAAAATTCGTATCAATTTATCTGTGAAACATCAAGAGATTTCATCGCCTTCCATTCGTTTTTGACTATTACATTACACCATCAACAAACATTTTCTGTTCTGTGACCTGTAATAGATAACCAATTGTCCAAAAGGAAGTTTTAATTGGGTTTATGAATCTTTAAAAATGTAAGAAGTTGTTGGAAAAACAAAACTAAAACAAACATACATTAAGCTTCTTAGTTCACTCAGTTCTTGATTACATAAGAAACAGTTTCAGAAACTACACTAACGGAATCTACACCGTGAGTGTGTTCTTCATGATGTCTGACTTTGAATCCGAGCATATGTTAGTGTGGGTTCAATTGTGTGAACAACAATGACACAATGCCCTTATAGAACGACTTTAAAACAGAACACTGTCCTTTGACATAAGTATATATGAAGAACGATTTTATAGATTCGTCTGACAGATATCACCAGAAACTCATGTCATCTGTTCCAGTGGACTTCTGTTTTACAGAAACGATCCATGGAGAAACGATAAGATTTCTACTGTGGTTCTGCTGCCCATAAGCCACCAACCAAAATGATATTAACGCTACGTCACTGTGAGGGGACACAACTTAGTAATAGATCTCTGGGACAGTGGAAGAAGATTTCATTTAATAGGGAGCACGGTAATTTGTAATTTGTGTGTCACTCAGCTGGAAGGGTGGAGAAATTGCAGATCTTGAGATGCGGTATTTACTGGCAGCTTTTATAGTGTCATAAAACTAGTCTTATGTCGGTTTCCGAGATTTGATCCTGGACCAGTATTTGTAATGGACTGTGAAATGAATCTCAATGTCTACAGAAACGTTTGAGGCGAAAACTTGTTTTCACACTGCGGAAAATTTTAATTGGGTATTTTCTCTATCAGCAGGAAATATTTCATCGTAATTAGAAGAACATTTTCTTTCTTTAGTAGGGTGGTCTTCTCAAAAGCTGTAGCACAATGCCGCTGAGATCTATGGGGAGAACTAGAGCACTGGTTGCATGTCTCAGCTAATCACCAGAATACACATGCAACAATGTTGATAACAGTTCGAAATTTCAATGTATCAGACCTTCGTGGAGTCTTACAGAACTATAATAGTAGTAACAGGAAACCTTATACGGTATTCACTACGTGGCTGGTAGCCATCTTTACAACAGACAGCAGCAAGTGTCACAAGACATATGGCCATTCACTTAACACTGATTTGAAGATCTTCCATATGGGTAGGCTTTTATCCGAAGAGTTGCCAATGTTGATCTGATGGAATTACAGTTACTTAGAGAAGCTGGAGAGCTGTTCCAGTGACGGACAGCCTCGGAGATATCGATGATTTAGGAAGAAGAATTTGGACTGAAGGTATGAATTGACGTTCTTGTTAGAAAGAGTTTTGGACTAGGGAAAGCCACAATGCTACGCTGATGTAGAGTTTAGCATATTTGCCTTGTAAGCGGAAGTCTTGGGCTCACGTCCTGGTTGTGACAGAACCTGTAACTAATTTCTTCAGCCTCTATCCTTATCGACGTTATCATTGTGGTTGATAAAGACACTGCACAAAAGAATTAAAGGTCACATATCTGAAACTCCATTATCTGCTCCCATTAAGATGCAGAAGATCTAAGATTTTCGCAAAGGTGCTTACAAGCTTCCTCTCTAATGGTGCACAAGCGTGGCGCTCTGCTACGTCAACTTCGGGCTCGGTGATGCTTCGTACAGCTTGGTGTCGAAACATGCGAAAAAATGCCTGAACTCAGAAGTTCATGTAAGGTGTAAGGTCTTTTAATGATGTTACGTTCGAACAAAATTTCATCATAATTCTACCACAACGCCACCGTGGACGCGGCACATTATAGGAAGGTCGTCACATCACGCCTTACCCACATCTCACCCCTTCTCTTGGCGTCTCTGCAGTGGCGTCCACCGTTCACGTGGTTTTCTAATGGATGGCTGAAGAAAACATTTCAGACACACCGACTCTCAGAATCGACATACAAAGGTCTAATAATATGGCATAAAGAGAGTGAATGAAACCATCATTTCCCCTGGTGCGTTCATTTACACACATTTAGCGGTCAAAAACGGTAATTTACGGTGTGATTTGGAACAGAACGATGTTCTCGACAACGTTCAAAACCGATGACCCCTCCCTCCCCCGGGCGACTGAACCTGTCTCTAATGATATCGTGTAGCTGCAACATGACTGAACGTGACTCGACGCCTTTGGAGTGTAGTGAAACTGCAGTTTTCGCTGTGGTCGAATCACTAGGGACAGTTCAAAACTATTCAACGAAATTCGAACGTGACCTGAAGCAGCTAAAGGTGATTATGCTATTTCGGTCCTCCTGTTTCACACCCTCCTGTGCACTAATCATGGCCTCCCACACGCCTATGTTGAGCACTTTACCAATGTAGTGACACAGAGACAATGTTTGACCAATTGCTAGGTGCCTGCTGGCAGGCAACCCCTCGACATTCTTCAGCTGAGTGGTGCTAGGCTGCGGCTCTGGCACCTGCTTCTGAAGTGTGTTGAAGGGCTTGCATGCCTACGTGCTTTAGGACTTGGTTAAGAATCGTCTCTGTGCAGGCACATATTTAAAGTGTTCAACAAAGCTGCAGTGGTGGTATTGACGGTGTTGCCGAAATGCGGGGCTCTTAGAGGGACTCTCTGCAGTTTTATTCTGGCATATGTCAATGTTGAACCCCTCTGTGATCACACTACAGGAGATGGCGAAAGGTGTGCCCCAAGGAAAGTGGTGGTTTCATTCACGCCCTTTATGTCACCTCGTGAGGTTTCTCTGTGTCAATTATGAGCGTCGATGTGTCCGAAATGTTTTATTCAGTAATTTCAGCGCTGGGCACTGCGGTTCTGAACACTGCAGGGACATCAAGAGATGGGGTGAGATGTAAGTAAAGGGAGATGTGATGACCTTCTCATCGTTTGACACGTCCACAGTACCACTGGGACGGAGTAATGAGAAATTGGGTACCACCTCGCGTGAAGTTCTGAGCTCTAGCCTTTCTTTCACATGTTTCGACACCTTAGAGTTAGAAGCGTCGCTCAGCCCGAGGCTGAAGTTTCAGAGTGCCACGCTTTTGTGCTATAACAGAAAAATATGCAGGCATCATTCAGAAAATTATTTATCGCAATGGTGGAAAATAGTGCGGTTTCATAAGAGTGTTCCTTTAATTCTTTTGCGCAATGTACACTCCTGGAAATTGAAATAAGAACACCGTGAATTCATTGTGACAGGAAGGGGAAACTTTATTGACACATTCCTGGGGTCAGATACATCACATGATCACACTGACAGAACCACAGGCACATAGACACAGGCAACAGAGCATGCACAATATCGGCACTAGTACAGTGTATATCCACCTTTCGCAGCAATGCAGGTTGCTATTCTCCCATGGAGACGATCGTAGAGATGCTGGATGTAGTCCTGTGGAACGGCTTGCCATGCCATTTCCACCTGGCGCCTCTGTTGGACCAGCGTTATTGCTGAACGTGCAGACCGCGTGAGACGATGCTTCATCCAGTCCCAAACATGCTCAATGGGGGACAGATCCGGAGATCTTGCTGGCCAGGGTAGTTGACTTACACCTTCTAGAGCACGTTGGGTGGCACGGGATACATGCGGACGTGCATTGTCCTGTTGGAACAGCAAGTTCCCTTGTCGGTCTAGGAATGGTAGAACGATGGGTTCGATGACGGTTTGCATGTACCGTGCACTATTCAGTGTCCCCTCGACGATCACTAGAGGTGTACTCCAGTGTAGGAGATCGCTCCCCACACCATGATGCCGGGTGTTGGCCCTGTGTGCCTCGGTCGTATGCAGTCCTGATTGTGGCGCTCACCTGCACGGCGCCAAACACGCATACGGCCATCATTGGCACCAAGGCAGAAGCGACTCTCATCGCTGAAGACGACACGTCTCCATTCGTCCCTCCATTCACGCCTGTCGCGACACCACTGGAGGCGGGCTGCACGATGTTGGGGCGTGAGCGGAAGACGGCCTAACGGTGTGCGGGACCGTAGCCCAGCTTCATGGAGACGGTTGCGAATGGTCCTCGCCGATACCACAGGAGCAACAGTGTCCCTAATTTGCTGGGAAGTGGCTGTGCGGTCCCCTACGGCACTGCGTAGGATCCTACGGTCTTGGCGTGCATCCGTGCGTCGCTGCGTTCTGGTCCCAGGTCGACGGGCACGTGCACCTTCCGCCGACCACTGGCGACAACATCGATGTACTATGGATACCTCACGCCCCACGTGTTGAGCAGTTCGGCGGTACGTCCACCCGGCCTCCCGCATTCCCACTATACGCCCTCGCTCAAAGTCCGTCAACTGCACATACGGTTCACGTCCACGCTGTCGCGGCATGCTACCTGTGTTAAAGACTGCGATGGAGCTCCGTATGCCACGGCAAACTGGCTGACACTGACGGCGGCGGTGCACAAATGCTACGTAGCTAGCGCCATTCGACGGCCAACACCGCGGTTCCTGGTGTGTCCGCTGTGCCGTGCGTGTGATCATTGCTTGTACAGCCCTCTCGCAGTGTCCGGAGCAAGTATGGTGGGTCTGACACACCGGTGTCAATGTGTTCTTTTTTCCATTTCCAGGAGTTTATTTTGGTGACTGAGTTTGGAGGCATACCTAAGAAGTTATGGGTGAATATTGAAGCATTTAACATTGTAGTGAAAAGAATTAGTACGAGAATGTACTGAGAGAACAATGTTTTATTGCAAAATGAAAACGAAAGTTTTTGGAATAAAAGCAAGAGTTTCATATTTCTACGTGGCTGCGCTTGTTGTTACTGTTAAGAGTAGTTGCCGCTACAGTAGATTGTAATCGACTACAGGCTGAGCAACATACTCACGGTATACCCCCCTCCCCACTCCCCCCACTCCCCCCCCCCCCCCCCGACCACCTAGAAATTCAGCCTTTGTTCTAATAAGAAAATACTGCTGACTGCCTTGCAAGACGACAGTGTACTGTAGATTCATCAGGCACTTACTGGATCTCATAAAGTGATGTATTCCAAAGAACAAAGCAGTTTAGTAGGTGCTTGATTGGTATGACAGCTCGCAATGCTTTTGCTTCCTCCAGTTCGATCTTTTCTCAGTATTTATACAGGTTAACTTTTTTCCACCGGAGCGTGAGCATGTCGACAGTAAACCGCTTGTCTACGAACACTGAATGGAACAATTTTAATCAAAATTGTCACAGTGTAATGGTACAGTTCAATGTACAGAAACGTCAGTACGAATATTTCTTTAGTAATGCAAGCAGCCTCTTTTCTATTTATCAGAGCTTCTACAAGTGACCACCTGTTATATGTGTTGGCAGATTTCTGTGTAGGCTTCTGCAGCCAAAGCAGGTTGGCATAAAATTTTTATGAGTATGGTGGCGCGTCATAATGCAAAAGAAATAAAAAATAGAAAAGCTTTTGCTGGAGAAACCAACGTTTCGGCGACGGTCGCAGTGATGACTCAGAAGAAGACCAGTGTAGTTGTGGCCGAAACATTGGTTTCTCCAGCAACAGTTCTTTTGCATTGTGACTCGACACCATACTTAGAAATGTTTTATATCAATTCCATTGAAGTTAAATGCTTACATTTTTCTCAGAATTTTCTGTATATAGGATATTAGGGGTATAAGGGCAGATATTTATAGTAACGACTGAGGACAGTGTGTTGAACAACATTTTACGTTACTATTTACTTTCTTCGTGGACTAATAATTATAGCTATTATAAGTAGTCTGTTTTTACACTGATATGACAGAATCATGGGATACCTCCTCATATCTCATGGGGCCTCTTTTTCATGGGATAGAGCAACAACTCGACCTGGCATGGACCCAACAAGTCGTAGGAAGTTCTTTGCACAAATACTGAGCCTTTCTGCCTCTACAACCCTCCATAATTGCGAAAGTGTACAAGTGTAGGATTTTGTGCATGAACCGATTTCTCGATTATGTCCCACAAATGCTCGATGGTATTCATGTCGGGCGATCTGGGTGACTAAAACATTCGCTCGAACTGTACAGAATATTCTTCAAATCGACTGCGAACAATTGTGGCCCATTGATATGGTGCAATGTCATAAGAAAAAATTCCATCTTTGTTTGGGGACATTAAGTCCATAAACGGCTACAAATGGCCTCCAGGTAGCTGAACTTACCCGAGAGCCCACTCCATTCCACGTAAACACAACCCACGCCATTAAGGAGCCACCACCAGGTTGCACAGTGCCTTGTTGACAAAATGGGTCAATGGCTGAGCGGGGTCTGCACTGTACTCGTACCCTACCATCAACTCTTACCAAGTGAAATCGGGACTCATTTGACCAGGCGATGGTTTTCCAGTTACCTAGGGCCCAAACGATATGGCCACGATCCCAGGAGAGACGTTGCAGATGATATCGTACTGTTAGCAAAGACACTTGCATCGATCGTCTGCTGCCTTAGGTCATTAACACGAAATTTTGCTGCACTGTCCTGATGGGTACGTTCGTCGTGAGTCACACATTGGTATCGGGGGTTGTTTCACACAGTGTTGCTTGTCTGTTGGCACTGAAGAAAGCACGCAGGCGCCGCTGCTCTCGATCGTTAAGTCAAGTCCGTCGAGCACTGCTTTATCCGTGGTGAGAGGTTTTTGTCTAAAATTTGGTATTCTCTGCACACTCTTGGCACTGTGTTGCTGCCAGCAGGGAATGTTCCAGTGCACGAGGCCAGTTCAACTGATGGCGAAAGCTCCCCATCACTTCAAGCTCTTAGGCGCCTTCCCTCAGATCTGGAATATTCTCAGCCATATCGTATTCAGATGCTTACAGCATATATTCATCTGTTTAGTAAAATTAACTTTTCTTCTTCAAATAACAGAATGGATTTTTACGCTCAACACATAAGTCAAAAAATGGTTTAACGAGTGCGGTCTGTTTTGGACGTCGGATTAGCACTCAAACTTAGTCTACAAAAAGTTTAACAAATGAAACATTCCAAACAATGATACTTAGGCTAGTTGCAAAAAATGTCGACTCGATGGAAAAGAGCTTTTTGCTTCTGGATGTAGTACTCACAGAGTGATAATGTGGTAAACTATCACCACATCACCTTCATTGTATCTGTTTTGCAATTGCATCATTCTTCACCTCCACAATCACTACAGTCTTCAGCAGACTTCCCCTCGCTTTTTTTCTAACATCAGCTAGTCCTATTCTCCAGCTGTTTGGGAAATATGTCTATTTGTGTAAGAGAGTCCCACTTTACAACCGATTCAGAAAGAAAGCGCCCATCCGAAGATAATCGCATATCATCTCTATACAAAAAATACACAATTGAAGAAGTCGCACACAAATCAAATATTCCGCTTAAACAGAGCACTGATACCCTCTTAAGTAAATGCTCTTGAAAATAACCATATATGGTAATAACACACAGGAAATGATTCACTGAAAGGAGCTCTGTTTGAAACTCATTGATCTCCCATATTTACATATTTCTACACTTCAATCACAATTGCTTTAGTCCTGCTGACCCCGCATCACCCATGCCATACACTCTGCTGTGCACTGCATCAGCCTGCAGCTCTTTTCAAATCATGTTTGGACGTCCAACACAGCAGTTGCCACGGGCGACAGTATAACGTTTTAAATGGTAGTACGGGCTCGCCATTCTTTTTGAACGTTGCAACGGTTTGTTACTTTCTCTTGTGCTCTCCAGTATCGCTGGTGCATGTTGCTTCGTCTCATTCAGCTTGGTGGACATTTGAAGTGCTGCAATGGGTTACTGCACTTCATAGCTGCATTTATTCACGACGCCAACCCAAGGCCTTTCAGATAAATATATCCTGGATTCAGTTATACAGCAAATATTGTTCCGCAAGAATATATTTTACTCAGTGTACGTTTTTACATTTCCCACCGCTTCTCATGCTATACTATACAAAAGTGACCGCCAAAACACACATGTGCCAGCAATATTCTTATTACTGTCAGCGTAACAGTCTAAATGTCGCACCTCCACAGATATCGCTGTTCAGTGGAATGTAGTCCTAAAACTACACGTTTAAATACTTGCAAAACTAAACTATATAAATTATATTACTAACTAGTATGAATCATTAGTAGTGGTCAAGACATTAAAAATGGTGGCTTATTTCACGAAACGAATTTTTGTTTAATTGCTTTAGTAAATACGACTAAATACTATAAATAAATACCTATGCTCAACAAGAAAATTATGCAGAACAGTACTCATGGTAAAATGATCTAAAATATTGTATCAAAACATTGGAAGTTGATTCAACAATGCCATATACAAAAACTGTGTATTCCGGTAGTTCAGTCCCAATACAATCCACGTCAATGAATATTAGCGTCACACATTTTTTGATTGGTATTAATTAGATGACACTGATTCCACACTTTTTATTGCGAGAAACCTCAAGTTCCATCAGAAACCATGTAGGGGCATATAAACTTCAGGTCTCCGAGTATGAGGGATCGATATTGTCGATCATCCTTATTGTTTACAATGAAACATCTGTTGTCCATCTCCATGGAGTTAACACTATTATATCGCATTAGATACATGATGCACATCTCCACCTTTTTAAGAAGAACAGACTTGATGAGATAATTAGTAAGCTACTTTTGACCACAAGGTACTGTTATAGACATTTTCATTGCAACTCATGTCAGCTACCATCTAGAGATAAGATATAAATAAATAAATAAATAATGGTACCGATCCTTGAAATTATATTTAGTGTAAGCTCTGGCACCACGACAAACTTCTCTACTAACTTCCTCTGCCCATAGTAAAATTCAAATATACCTCTTTCCGAACTGATTTACCAAGTCTACCTATAGCTCCAAGAATTTTTAGCCCACTTACTAGAATATCCACAATTTCTTTCTTTCCAACTATAAATGCAAACAAGGTCACTGCTTCCTGACTTATTTCACTTCCAGTGTCCCAGACACCTCAGTGACCACTAGCGGCTGGCTTCTCTTAGACACTCATCCATTCTATAGTAAATATTCATCTGTGTCTTCATCTAACAACCATACTATACATGTTTCCTAGTGATCAATTCCCTCTATTGTTATAACCTTACTGGTCTCACTCTCCGTCTCTTTAAGCTGCTGCACTTCTCCCTTTGACTCAATATGGTTCGTTTCTAGCTTGGTAAAGAATATCCTGACTTAATTTCATACACTACCACCTCCGATTTGCGATTTCATTTCTTCTCCAATTACTTCTCTCAATGCTGCCAAATATCCTTAGACTGATACCTACACTCCAACTCCCCTTGAGAACCAAAACCCGAGTTTTATACCAATCATTTACTCTATTATTTCTCTCATTTCTTTCAATATTTATGATTTTCTCCCTACCAGTCCCAAATTATTGTGATTTTTTATTCTTTCCCTTATTTCCCCTCTCACAGTCATCACAAGCATAAAAAACTTTGCCCATCACTAACCATTCATAACCAAACTTTACGAATCATTTATGTTTCTATAGTTTCCCCCCCAGAGCTGAAAAATGACACTGTCCTTTCGATTTTATTCCCTCTTTGACACACTATTTCTGTTTTTCTACCTCTTGACATCCATAAACTGCACCAATTACCATACCGAATATTTTCCTGCATGATTAAGTCTGAAACTGCAACAGATTCAAAATTTGTCATTTTCATCTGAAAGGTCTCTGTGTACTGAATCACTACAAAAATACTTAAATTACCTAATTGTTCGCATGAAAGCCCTAAATTAGATTTACATTGAATATATTTTATGCTACTAGATTTACATCTTTCTCATTACAATCTGTGTGAATGTGCGTGTAAATGTATTTTTCATGTTTCCATTCGTAGCTAGTTGTATGGGACTTGCTGCCTGCTGTAATCAGTATGGTCAATTTTTTATTACAGGGATAGGTTCATTATATGATCCACAGTCTACGCAGAATATGTCATGGTGCAATTTACCAATTTTAATAAGTGTCTTCTGGTATTTTCTTTGTGCTACCAGAACATCTAGTGTACAAAGGCTTCCAATCTAGTGATGCTGACATTACTTTGGGTGTTCAGTCAAAGCAAAGAGGTTTGTGCCTTCTAAGTCATCTTTATCGACAGTGGGTTGGTTGGTACGGGAAGCAACCCCTTTGGTCTGTTCTGTTTACCTGTGGAGATTCGTTGTTCTCTGGTAGTTAAGCACTTGACGCTGGGCAGTCGGTGAGTGTGGTCGATAGCTTAACACTGAGCTTAGAGTCAGATGCCTAAGTCTTCAGGCAATCTCAAGTAGTATAGTTCACTTTTTATTACAATGACAGGTGCATCTTATGATCCACAGGTTACGCAGGATAGGTCATGGTGCAATTTATCAATTTTAATAAGTGTCTTCTGGTATTTTCTTTGTGCTACCAGAATGCTGACATTACGTTCAGTAGATATTCCTAAGTGTGTAGGCGTGCATGGTTAGATTCTCGTGTCAATGTTTTCATTTATTGCTGCCGTTTGAATTCATTCGGTTTCACCTCTGATTTGATAAATTTGCCATTATGCTGTGCACCACATGGCGCAAACCTTCCTTCTGTGTTGTTCAGCGGTAATCAATCGTGTTCCCTAGAGTGAATTTATGTTATGTTGAATGTTCTATGTAATTAATGGGTTTTAGTGTATTTTACCGTGTGAAATTTCAAATGTATAGTGTGCTTGCTTTGTTAGTCAGAACTAGGTGCTTGGACGAGCCAGTTGAGCCTTCAGCTCTCTGTGTCCATCGAGGTATAAATTTCTTGCAGTTCATTTTATCTTTCTTTGTAATTTAACCGTTTAGTGAAACGGTTACTATACAACAAGGTAATTGTAGTTATTTATTCCCAACTTCGCTTATTTGCATTAGCATTCGTTAGTCCAGTAAGTTTAAAAAGTCCCGCATACCGTTTCTGTACAACCCATTTATATCTACTCGCACTGATATTGTTTGTTGCTCATTCTTTAGTCCAAATTTCTGACAATCTTCCACTTCATTTAAGTCAGTGGGGGCATGTCTGGAGTATCACTTCTAGATACAGTTTTCCATGTGCTCTTGTTCTCCTTCTCCCCGTACTGATACAACTGCACTAAGTTAGTAACCGCCCTTTTTCATACCTCTACTTGAAGAACACAGTTCCTCTCCCCATAATTCCCTACTATTTGTTCTCCAGCAATATGCAGTATTGTTTGCCTGTACATATTCTGTTCCAATCATTTTTCAGCCTCACCACCCGTTATTATTTTGGTTAATAATTTCCTTATTCTGTCTTGGTAGATATCATGCCCCAGTTTAGACCATTTCTGATGTGTTCTCTTGTTTCCCTTCGTCTCATACCATCTTTTCTCCCGTTGTTCCTCGATTCCCATTCACTATTATGGCAATTACTCCAAAATCTACGTCCTTGGTCCTTGCCCATACATGGCATCACCATCGTAATAATTATTCTCAGCCAACAATGTTTCTCAAAACTGATCATAATTGCGTTGCACAGAGGTGGCATTTCAAGCCTCATGCCACTGATGGTGTTCTGTTCCAGGACTTAGTGACCACCAGGATGAAGCAGCGAAAGGAAGATGAAGCACTGAAAGGAACGTACCACAAGGGAAATTGTACTGTCTCAGCTTACCTTTCTTACAAGTACAGTTCCCCTCTATCCTGGAAATGAAGAGATGGTAGACAGCTTCTGACAGCTGAATCATGAAGAACTGTTTGTGATGCCAGTCCTCATGACGTGACATATACGGTAGTCTTTTTACATCATAGTTACCTAATAAATAACAATTTTAATATGACACATAGTATTAAAATGATATGAGTGTTTGTAGTGACGATGTGAGCAAATAATACTGACAATGTACTAACAAAGTTAATACTGGCAGTATTTCTACTACCACTGCTGGTGCCTCTACTAATAAACATAGTAATAGTAACAATAACAATAATAATTACAGTAATAACAATAATGATAATAGGAGATATAAAAAGAATTTATAAGTGTACAAAATAGATGTTTGATATACTTAACTCTGGGGAAATGAAATATGAGGAGACTGCGTCACCTAAGAGTACCGGGAAATGAGGACGTTCTGGTTGGAAAGAAGGAGGTACGAGGGTAAGGAGTGTGTACAGGGACAAGGGTGATCGTTATTCTTTGCTTTAGTACATATGCCATTAACTGCCTTCTGAAGCTGGACGTGTTATTCATTTCTCTGACATATAGTGGGAGATTATTAGGGTTCATGCTACTGAGAATGAATTCGAGAAAGTGGCTGAAAGATGGGCTGGGATAGAATATATTTTGCTGTGATGGAAATCGGTGTTTTTGACATAGTGATCAGACGAGAGCGTCAAAGTCGAGGTGGAGTATGAGGGGCAGCATACTTTGATAAAACAGTAGAGAAGACAGAACGTAGGGAAAGCTCTGCATTTGTCTGAAGGGAGCCAGAATAATTGTGCATTTGATGGTGAAATAACAGAGGCATTCATAACGAGTTCTAGGCACCGTGAGCTTGCCTGAGAAAGATAATGGTTGAAATGTCTCTGAGCGCTATGGGACTTAACTTCTGAGGTCATCAGTCCCCTAGAGCTTAGAACTACCTAAACCTAATTAACCTAAGAACATCACACACATCCATGCCCGAGGCAGGATTCGAACCTGCGACCGTAGCGGTCACGCGGATCCAGACTGTAGCGCCTAGAACCACACGGCCACCACGGCCGGCCCCTGAGAAAGACCTCACAATATAACATCGCTGCGATCTATAATTGAATGTAAAAGTGTTTGCACTAGTTCCCTTTTAAAAGCAACGAGGGAAGAACTTTTTGTATTTTTTTGGGGCATGGAGAGATGCTGATGCCTTCTTGCACACTGCAGTTATATGTTCCGTTCAGTTTATGCACACAACTTAAAAAAGTTTTGCATCACCTCGCTTCCGATAGTTCCGGAACCCGTGCAGAATATTGGAATAGAGATCAACATAAAAATCATTTCCGCACTTTTTATTGCTAATGAAAACCACACATTGCATGTTGTACGACCATACAGTGAGACGTTCAGAGGTGATGGTCCAGATTGCTGTACGCACCGGTACCTCTAATAGCCAGTAGCACGTCCTCTTGCGTTGATGCATGCCTGTATTCGTCGTGGAATACTATCCACAAGTTCATCAAGGCACTGTTGGTCCAGATAGTTCCACTCCTCAACGGCGATACGGTTAGATCCCTCAGAGTAGTTGGTGGGTTACATCGTCCATAAACAGCCCTTTTGAATCCATCCCATTCTTGTTCGACAGGGTTCACGGGCCTGGAGAACATGTTGGCCACTCTATTCGAGCGATGTCGTTATCCTGAAGGAAGTCATTCACAAAATGTGCACGATGGGTAAGTGAATTGTCGTCCATGAAGACGAATGCCTTGCCAATATGCTGCCGATATGGTTGCACTGTCGGTCGGAGGATGGCATTCACATATCGTACAGCCGTTACCGCGCCTTCCATGACCACCAGGGGCGTACATCGGCTCCACATAACGCCACCCTAAATACTCCACCTTGCTGCACTCGCTGGACAGAGTGTCTATGGCGTTCAGCCTGACGGGGTTGCCTCCGAACACGTCTCCGAGGATAGTCTGGTTGAAGGCTTATGCGACACTCATCACTCAAGAAAACGTAATGCCAATCCTGAACGGTCCATTCGGCATGTTGCTGGGCCTCTGTGTACAGCACTGCATGGTGTCGTGGTTGCAAAGTTGGGCCACGCCATGGACGTCGGGATAGAAGCTGCGCATCATACAGCCTATTGCGCACAGTCCTGTGGCTGCACCGAAAAGCACTATTTAACACAGTGGCGTTTGCTGTCAATGTTCTTCCGAGCCATAATCCGTAGGTAGCGGTCATCTCTTCCGTGTCTGAACATCATCTCTTTGGTTCATTCCAAGACGCCTGGACACTTGCCTTGTTGAGCGACCTTCCTGGCACAAAGTAACAACGTGGACGCGATCTAACCGAGGTATTGACGGTCTAGGCATGGTTGAATTGCAGACAACACGAGCCGTGTATTTTCTTGGTGGTGGTATGACTGGAACTGCTCGGCTGTCGGACCCCCTCCGTCTAATAGGTGCTGCTTATGCATGGTTGTTTACATCTTTGAGCGGGTTTAGTGACATCTCTGAACAGTGATAGGAACTTTGTCTGTAATAGAATATCCACAGTCAACGTCTATCTTCAGGAGTTCTCGGAACTGGGATGATGCAAAACTTTTTGTGGTGCATGTATTCCATCTGTTCTTACTCTAAGATTCTTTGCTAAGGCAGAAAAGTTGATTTTTGTCCCATTTAGAATTAAACGTACTCTACTGCCAAACAGGCCATGAAGGCCCACCGGTACCGACCGTCTGCCGTGTCATCCTCAGCCCATAAGTGTCACTGGATGCAGATATGGAGTGGCATATGGTGAGCACACTGCTCTCCCAGACGTATGTCAGTTTCGGACACCAGAGCCGCTACTTCTCCATGGAGTAGCTATTCAGTTTGCCTCACAAGGGTTGAGTACACCTCGCTTGCAAACAGCGCTCGACGGACTGGATGGTCACCCATGCAAGTGGTAGCCCAGCCCGACAGCGCTTAACTTCCGTGATCTGACGGGAACCGGTGCTACCACTGCGGCAAGGCCGTTGGCCAAACGTGACGCAAATTCACGATATTTCAGACTAATGGGTCGAGAATGAGCAACCACTACTACTTGGGTTTTAGATGGTACAAGTTTTGATAGTGCACGCAGGTCAGTATTGAACTTCTGGATGTCTGTCCTCAGGTTTATATGTTTTCCATTTAGATACAACTAGAGGTCATCAGCGTACATGTGTTATCTGCAGTAGGACAAAAGTAATAGCACATAACTGAAATACAACGAAAGGAATATAGGACCTAGTACCGCACCAGATGCTCAGATGCCTCACTTGCCTCCTTAGGCACCTTTGTGAGGCGGTGCTAGACACGGTGGTAAGCTGGTTAGAATCGTGGTCGTGGAAAAAAAATTCGCTGCCGGTATTTGGCCAAGAAGGGGAGGAGAGGTAATGGCGTAAGGTTCCTGATCACCCGACTTTAGGCCAAAGTCCTGGTTTAAATAGCAAACCTCTCCACACTGTCCCATGAAGTGAGGGTATGTGACACTGCTCCGTGATCATTCGTTAGATGGAGACAGTAAGCTTGATTGAGCTCTTGTGCTATTCAAAGGAGTGCTATGTGTTGGCTCCAGGTTTCATCTTTCCTCATCTCACGTCTTCAACATACAACACGGACATTACACATGTATTAAGGTGGTAAGATCTTATGGAACCAAACTGCTTAGGTCATCAGTCCTACACATGCGCCAGCATCGGATTTCAGGCGCTCCTTTCTCTCATCATCATTATCATTCGTATTACACAAGCATTACACCTCCCCCCACACACACAAATACACGCACACACACACACACACACACACACACACACACACACACACACAATACATTTTAATGTTGCATGTTGTAAATAGAAACAAAACAAAAACTATCTGCCTGCATTGAAACTTGTGGTGCCAAATACATAGCATTAGGGCGAGACATCAAATGTGAGGAAAACCATTGCACTGCCCGTATAACAGACCTACACTTCCCCGTAGCTGTAATAATTGTCCCTGTTTTCTGGGAAAAAGCATTGGTTCCGAAGAACAAAGTAAATAAAAAATGTAGAATTAGTTATAAGCGAATCCTTATTGCTCGAGTGCTTGTCCGCAGCAACGACCGAAAGAACTTTGACTACAAGCAGTTACTGAAATTTCGGAAAATGAAATTAAAAATTTTTCTGCTGAAGAGCCAAAAGTATTACGGCCACTGTCAGCCGCGATGTTCGATGCCGCCTGCTGGCGTTGCGGACACATGAAGAGGTAACGAATGTATGTAGGCGGAGCACAGACGGGCGGGTGATCACAGAAGCGAAGATACGGGCTGCAAATGGAGGAATCCATTGAGATAACCGACTTTGACAAAGGGTAGATTATTATTACGCAGACCCTGTGAACAAGTATTTTGAAAATGACGAAGCTGGTCGAATGTCCACGTGCTACTGTCGTGAGCATCTACGAAAAGAGGCGGAAGGACATTGAAACTACCACTAGGCGCTAAATGTCACAGAATGTGGAGTTCGGAGGCTTGTCTGTTCTGTAAAGTAGGGCAGATGGTGATCTGTGGCATCTCTATCGAAAGAGCACAGTGATGGTGTAAGCAAAAGTGTTTTGGAGCATACCGTTCATCGTTGGTTGTTGAACATGGAGCTTCGCAACAAACCACCCTACGAGTTCACATGTCAACCCAACGACTTCGTCAGTTACAATTGCATCGGGATTACATCGTCGATCAATGGGAAAATGTCGGCTCTTCGGGTGAATCACATTTTTGTTACACTAGGTCGATGGTCGTCTCTACAAACGACGTCATCGTGGTGAATGGCGGCTCAAAACATGCAGCGCGCCACGGACGCAGGGTGATGGGATCAGTATTATGCTATGGGAAACATTCTCCTGCGCTTGTATGGGATCCGTGATGGTAATCGAAAACACGCTGACAAGTGCGAACCACATGCATCCCTTCATGCTTGATGCCTTCCCCGATGGCAATGTCATATTTCAGCGGTATAATTGCCCGTGTTTCTGAGCCAGAATCGTGCTACAATGGTTCGAGGAGCATTACCATGCCCCACGTTGATATCTCCGCGACCAACTTTGTGTGATGTAAATTCTATGGAACCCGTCTAGGTCGCTATAGGACGCCATCACCACGTACCTAAATCAGCGGCCACTTATTTACGAGAATCAAATAACCTGTGCATAGACATCTAATGCCACATACCTACACAAACCGACCAACAAATTGTCGGAACACTGATGTGCAGAATCAGAGATGTATTTCGTTCCAAACAAGGTATTAAGCAGATGATCGTAATGTTTTGGCTCATCGGTGTATTATAGATCGTAATGGTTGTAGTAAACGGTCGTTAGCTCCTGGTATGAACCAACATAATTGTGTAGTTGTTAATCAATTTAGGAAAGTATTTACATAATAATTAAAACAAGACAGTCAGGGGGAAACGGGCAAAAAACACTGACTCGAGCTCACATTCAAATTCGCTGACAGCAACATGAAATCTATCTAATCGTCAAATCAGTAAAGCCAACTGCACTAAGCATATGCACTTGACTGTTAATAGTTTGGCACCCAGTTTGTGAAATAAATTGTGTTGTGGTAGGCAGGAGAGACAACACCATGTTACTAGAGGAGGCCGAAAGTCTGGTGTGAGGTTTGGAACAGGGCAAGGAAATTAGACTTCAGAAAAACGGACGTAGCTGGTGGAATACTTAACTTAAATCCATTAATGACGAACGTCGGTCTTGACAGTACATGATTCAATATCAATAATAACTGATAATGGTGCCTTGCTGGGTCGTAGGAAACAACGTAGCTGAAGGCTATGCTAACTATCGTCTCGGCAAATGAGAGCGTAGAAGTTAGTGAACCATCGCTAGCAAAGTCGGCTGTACAACTGGGCTGAGTGCTAGGAAGTCTCTCTAGACCTGCCGTGTGGCGGCGCTCGGTCTGCAATCACTGATAGTGGCGACACGCGGGTCCGACGTATACTACCGGACCGAGGCCGATTTAAAGGCTACCACCTAGCAAGTGCGGTGTCTGGCGGTGACAACACATTCCTCCCCCGCAAATCGGCGTACGGTTGTGGCATAAGGCTTCCGCCCGCCATGGGGAGGACCGCATGTTAAAGTATGCGACGAGGTGGGGAGCCTAACAACCGGCGAGGCTGTGCCTCCCGCACCCTGCCATTCGGACCGCGGGGAGCTAGGAAACGCCTGAAAACCTGCTCCAGGGTGCACGCCAACATGCGGTGTATGCGCCCGTAGAGAGACAGGAGGGGCCGAAGGGTCGACCTCCATCGGGCCGGGGCGCCCAGCGGGCGAAGACGACATATGGTCCGGAGCGGGCAAGAGTTCCATGTCGGAGGACAACTGGTCACGGGAAGCGATCGGCGGCGCGTGACCCAGGGATGGGCCCGGCGGTTGCAGCGACGCGTCCACTGCGGGCGTCGCCGGCGGGAGAACAGGCGGCGGCGGCGGCTGCTCCGGTGGCGGCGGCGCGTCGCCATGGGGCAAAACGGAAGGCAGCGTCGGTAACACCTGGGGCTGAGGCGAGCCAGTAGGTGGGTCCCCGGGGCGCTGACCGGACGGCACCGTCGCTGAAAGCAGACGGCGAGCGGCAGATCCCGTGCGACGACAGAGGTGCAGCTGGTAGAGATGCCGGCGCACCTCACCAGAGGCCCCAAAAACCAGATACATAGCGCTGCCGAGGCAGCGAAGAATGCGCCCTTCGAGTGTGGCGATAGTAGACAACGTCGCCTGGATCAAAAGCAGGTGTCTGCCGCTGCACAGGAATCTGATGGGGCGGACGTAGCAAAGACATCAAGGTTCGATGAGGACGACCGTGGAGCAACTCAGACGGCGAGCGACCGTCTCGGGGCTGAGAGCGATACTAGGACAAATAGAGCAATAACGTGTCCTCCCGAGAATGCGATTTTTACAACTTCAACATCTGTGACTAGAAAGTCCTGACCAATCGTTCAGCGGCACCGTTTGACTGTGGCGAAAACGGCGCGGACGTCAGATGTTGAATACCATTGGCCTTGCAGAATGACTGAAATTCTGCGGACATGAATTGTGGGCCATTGTCGGAAACAATAGTCTGTGGAAGACCTTCAACGCAAAAGATAGCCGATAACGCTAGGATGCTGGCAGATGACGTCGTGGAAGACATCCGGACAACAAAAGGAAAATTACTGAATGAATCTACGACAACGAACCATCGAGCATTCCAGAATGGACCAGCAAAATCGATGTGTAAGCGTTGCCAAGGGGAAGTGGCTTTTGGCCATGCAAAGAATTTCCGCGGTGGTGCTGATTGTTGTTCAGCACACACCATGCAAGAAGAGCACATATTCGTAATCGAGGCATCGATTCCGAACCAAGTACAGTGCTGACGAGCAAGTTGATTCGTTCTCACTATACCACAATGTCCTTGGTGGAGAAGCTGTACGACAGAGGACTGTAACGAACGTGGGACCACGACCCTGGACTGATCACTATCAGAACGCAACAGCTAAACACCACGTCGTACAAAAAGTCTCTCCTTGTGAGCAAAAAATCGGCGAAGCAACGGGTCCCCTATCCGTGACTTTGACAAGGGCCATTGCGTAGCAACAAAACGGGAGCAAGGACAGGGTCGGCAGCTGTGACTGCAGCAACACGACGAAAATCAATCAGAAACGATTCGACCACGTCATCTGTTGCCGCATTAATGAACATACAAGCACGTTAGGAGGAATCGAATGCCCTATCCTCAGCAACAGGCAAGTGGGCCAACGCATCGGCGTTTCCGTGCTTAGCAGTGGACCGATACAAGGTATCGTAGTGGTACTGCGAGAGGAAAATAGACCAGCGAATGAATTTCTGCGCTGTACGTGGAGGTACAAGCTTGGTCGGATGAAAAAGCGATGTCAAAGGTTTGTGGTCTGTGATTATGGTAGAGTGACGACCATACAAGAAATCATGAAACTTTGTAACACCAAATACGAGAGCCAATGCTTCTTTCTCGATCTGTGAATAATTTCTTTGAGCAGACGAGAGCAATTTGGACGCAAAGGCAATAGGGCGATCGTGCGATCCATCTTTGTGCGCAAGCACAGCACCGATCCCGAAATCCGATGCATCCACCATCAATAAGAGGGGCTTCTGGGGATCGAATGGCGTAAGGCAAGTATTGGAAAGCAACGCCGATTTCAACTGGCGAAAGGCGCGTTCGCATTCCGTCGTCCAGACGAACGGAACACCCTTACGGCGTAAGCGATGAAGCGGAGCTGAAATGGAAGAGGCATGCGGAATATATTTCTAATAATAGTTGATTTTTTCCAGTACACTCTGTAGCTGCTTCAAGTTCTGCGGCGACAGCAAGTCTTGTATGGTACAGAGGTGCGTTGGCTGGGATGTATGCCTTGGGCATTGAGTACATCTCCCAGGTATGGCAAATCCCGAGCAAAAAACACACATTTGTCCTTCCGCAAGCGAAGACCATTTTGTCGCAAGACCTGAAATAATGTTCTGAGATTGGCCAAATGTTCTGTTTCCGTCTTTCCGGAGATCACAATATCGTCCAGATAATTTGCTGCAGTAGGGACCGACGCACAAACAGTTTGTAGATATTGCTGAAACAATGCAAGGGTGGATGCACAGCCGAATGGCAGTCGTTTGAATCGATACAAACCAAGATGCGTGTTAACCACCAAAACGCGCTGGGATTCTTGGTCCACCGGTATTTGCAAGTACGCATCTGCTAGGTCCAACTTCGAAAAATATTTACCCGGGCACAGTTTGTCAAAAAGATCTTCCGGGCGGGGTAAAGGAAAAGTTGCAGTCACTAGTTGTGGATTCACTGTTGCCTTGAAGTCCACACAAAGTCTCAATTTGCTGGAAGGTTTTGGCAAAATTACTAAGGGTGATGCCCAGAGAGAAGCCTGCACACGTTCAATTACACCTTGTGATTCCAAATCGTGTAATGTTTTTGCGACCTCATCACGCAATAAGTGGGGAACATTGCGCGCCCTGAAAAATTTCGGTTGCGCATTTACTTTCAGTTCCAAATGTGCATTGTAGTTTTTAGCGCAACTGAGGCCCGGTGCAAAAATGTCTGCAAATTCTTCACATAGACGAGAAACACTGTCTGAAGGCACAGTCTGGTTCACTGATAGGACCTGATTTACTATAGACAAGTTAAACAACTGAAATGAATCGAAATCAAACAAGTTCACTGCAGAAGAATAACGAAGGACGTAAAATGACACAAGTTTTGTTTGTCCTTTGTATGTTGCAAGAAGGCTGCACTGTCCTAACACAGGGATGTCTTGACCTGAATAGCTAGTTAACTTAACATTTTGCGGCACGCAACGGAGGTGTGCCCAGCAGTTTGTAAGCGTCTTGATTGATCAGTGAAACTGCAGCTCCGGTATCGAGCCGGAATGGTATCACTTTGCCGTTAATGTCCAAGTCCACAAAAAGTTTATTGTCCTGCTGACGACAAGAGCGACTGTCTCGTGCAACGTGAACTGACACTTTTACATAATCATTTGCGGGTTGACGAGAGTTCCCTCGATGTCGACGCACTCTATTCTTGGGACGAACACAGTCACTGTTAGAGAGAGTGGCACTGGACGGAGTGGAATGAACTACATGAATTTTCGTGGGCGAAGTTTCGCTAGCCTGAGTATCCTTGGTTCGATTCCGATTCCGGCGCGAAGCAAAGGGCCTGGAACGATTTTAAGCTTCCGATCTGAGCTTTTTCTGGAAAACACTCTGAACATTTCCTTTTTTATGACAATAAAAGCAAATAGCTTGGCGTGACGGGCAATTCTCACGCGAATGTTTAGTAGCACACCGCGGGCACGATTTGATCACTGCATTTGCTTGCTGGCGCGGTACACGTGGCTGATAGCCTGGCGGCAGCGCGCGGCCGGGCGCGAGGGCTGTTTACTGCTCCGTGCAGCTCGCCCGGCGGGCCGGTTAACCTGACACACTGCTGGCGAAGTTTCAAATGATTCCTGAGCAAAGTCAGGTGTGTACTGCCGATCCAATATGTCCATCACTTGTTGAAGGGAGGGATTGACTAGTTTCAAAATCTGTTCCCTTATACGAACATCAGAATTGCATCACGTACCAAAGTATCTGAATAAGGGAGTCCACATTGACACTCAAAAGCACAATCCCTGGTAAGGCCTTGCAAGGTTGCAACCCACTCCCGATTAGTCTGACCTGCCGTAGTTTTGTACGAAAGAAGGTATACCTTTTCGCAACTACACTGACTGATTCTTTGAAATATGCATCTAATGCAGACAAAATTTCTTCGTAGGACAGAGTTGCTACGTCGCGTTGGGGAAATAATCTATCACACGGTACGTGTTCACGCCGACAGAAGACAACAAAAAAGGCTGCCGCTCGTTACCTTGAATTCTGTAGGCGGCGAGATGGAATCCAAATTGGCGTGACCACTCCGTCCAGCATTCCAGTGCAGCATCAAAAGGTGACGAGCCAGTTACTCGGCTACCATTGACCAGACGTTTGCAATTGATGAGAGATCTGGAGAATGTGCATTTTCTGTATCCAGAAAGGCCCGTACAGGACCTGCAACATGCAGTCGTGCATTATCCTGTTGAAATGTACGGTTTCGCAGGGATCGAATGAAGAGTGGAGCCACGGGTCGTAACACATCTGAAATGTAACGTCGACTGTTCGAAGTGCCGTCAACGTGAACAGCAGGTAATTGAGACGTGTAACCAACGGCACCCCATACCATTACGTCGGGTGATACGCCAATATGGCGAAAACGAATACATGCTTCTAACGTGCGTTCCTCGCGATGTCGCCAAACACGGATGCGACCATTATGATGCTGTAAACAGAACCTGGATTCATCCGAAAAAAAATGACGTTTTGCCATTCGTGCAGACAGGTTCGTCGTTGAGTACACCATCGCCGGCGCAGCGTCAAGGGTAACCGCAGCCATGGTCTCCGAGATGACAGTCGATGCTGCTGCAAACGTCGTCGAATTGTTCGTGCAGATGGTTGTTGTCTTGCAAACGTCCCCATCTGTTGACTCAGGGATCGAGATGTGGCTGCACGATCCGTTACAGCCATGCGGATAATATACCTGTCATCTCGACAGCTAATGATACGAGGGATCCAGCACGGCGTTCCATATTACTCTCCTGAAACCACTGATTGCATATTCTGCTAACAGTCATTGGAGCTCGACCAATGCGAGCAGCAATGTCGCGACACTATAAACCGCAATCGCGATAGGCTACAATCCGACCTTTATCAAAGTCGGAAACGTGATGGTACGCATTTTTCCTCCTTACACGAGGCATCACAACAACGTTTCACCAGGCAACGCCGGTCAACTGCTGTCTGTGTATGAGAAGTCGGTCTGAAACTTTCCTCATGTCGCTACCGGGGCCAATCTTGTGTGGATGCTCTGAATCATTTGCATATCACAGCTTCTTCTTCCTGTAGGTTAAATTTCGCGTCTGTAGCACGTCATCTTCGTGGTGTAGCAATTTAAATGGCCAGTAGTGTAACTTTCATTGAATACGTACTGCTTAACTCTTACATGACAGTGTTACGTATTTTGGAAATGGGAGCAGAAATTATTGATCAAACACAGAAATTAAAAATTCTGATCTGCGTTAACCTTTAAAAACTCACTGAAATTACTTAGTCATAATGGCTGAGTATTAGTGCGTGCGTGCGTGCGTGACTCGCGTGCAGTCAGTGCACGTTTGGAGTAGGTTAAGCAGGGCCTGCTGTTCCTGCGCCGTAGATCTCAAATGGTGTGTGGTCCTCTCTGTTACATTCGTCTTCTCGTTGTCACTTTAGTGTCTTCCTCTTCTCTTGCTGCCTGGAGGTTATTCCAGCAGCAGGCCAGGCCATCTGGTCGCTGGGCGTCAGTGGGGTCGATTTCCCAGTCCACTGGTCAGCGGGTTTTGTAAAGTCCTTGCCAACTCGTAGGAATTCGTTGCGAGCGCGCGGAAGCGACGATTCAGCAGCGGGATTCCCCCCATGTCGTGCAGCAGGCGAGTGTCGTAGTCCATTGGCAGGTGGAGCGCCAGCCGAAGGGCTTTGTTCTGCACTCGTTGCAACATGTGAAGGTGCGTGTATGACGTGTTTGCCCACACCACGGCAGCGTACTCCAGCACCGGCCTGATGAGTGCTAGATAGTGCGAGAGGCCGCAGCGAGGGGCAGCGTCGTCGCGCGGTTGAGGAGTGGATACAGCGAGCGCATCCGTCCGAGCGCTCGGCCCCTCAGCTCCCGGATGTGTGGACCCCAGGTCAGGTGTCGGTCCAGGGCGACGCCGAGGTATCTTACTGTGCGCGACCACGGGATGGGACCTCCCATGACCCGTACTTGCGGCAGTGCGTCGGGTATGTGCGTGAACACCACCGCCTGGCTTTTCCCGGCATTTGGTGGCCCATGCTCCAAGTTCGCTGAGCAACGAAGTCCATTATCGATAACTATCAGTCTCAATTAGGTTTTCTAAAGTCTTGATAACTTTCAGTTTTTTAAATCAGTTAATAAAATTGAATCAGATCAGCAAATTTAGATGTTTTATTGTCAACAGTGACACTCGGTTTCAATTAATAATGAGAGGATAGGAAACTATTTCTGAATTGTTCAGGTTTAAGCGCTTGTAACACAGCGTTAAGTTGGTAATTCAAAATTCAAATTTGTGTGAATTCGTAAGGGTTGAAATTGCTGAGGTTATCGGTCCCTAGACTTACACACTGCCGGCCGAGGTGGTCTATCGGTTCTAGGCGCTACAGTCTGGAACCGCGCGACCGCTACGGTCACAGGTTCGAATCCTGCCTCGGGCATGGATGGGTGTGATGTCCTTAGCTTAGTTAGGTTTAAGTAGTTCTAAGTTCTAGGGGACTGATGACCTCTGAAGTTAAGTCCCATAGTGCTCCGAGCCATTTGAACCATTAGAACTTACACATTACTTAAACTAACTTGAACTAACTTACGCTAAGAACAACACACACACACCCAAGCCCGAAGGAGGACTCAAACAGAGGGGCCGCACAGTCCGTGACATGGCACCTCAAACCGTGTGACCACTCCTCGCGGCTAAGTTGGTAATTATTTCGAAAGTGAAACTAATACGCTGGCTAGCCTTGATACATTTCTAATTATTAAAGCTCGTCTGGTCTTACTTCAGCGAGTGGCTGGTGGTGTTGCGTAAGGTAATACTCATCGACAGTGCATGGCAACAGGCTGTTTTTAGCTTCGCTTTGCAATAAAGAATTTTGGGCCCAAAACGCTCTTCTTTCATATTAATTCATCTTGAAGGTTTTTCTGCTGTACCCGGTTAACAGGATAATTGTGCCTGGCCATAACATAAGTTCTTCCTGAATGAGAATTTCATTCTGCAGCGCAGTGTGTGCTGATATGAAACTTCCTGGCAGATTAAAACTGTTTGCCCGACCGAGACTCGAACTCGGGACCTTTGTCTTTCGCTGGCAAGTGCTCTACCATCTGAGCTACCCACGCACGACTCACGACCAGTCTCACAACTTTACTTCTTCCAGTATCTCGTCTCCTACCTTCCAAACTTTACAGAAGCTCTCCTGCGAACCTTGCAGAACTAGCACTCCTGAAAGAAAGAATACTGCGGAGACATGGCTTATCCACAGCTTGAGGGATGTTTCCAGAGTTCTGCAAGGTTCGCAGGAGAGCTTCTGTAAAGTTTGGAAGGTAGGAGACGAGATACTGGCAGAAGTAAAGCTGTGAGACAGGGCGTGAGTCGTGCTTGGGTAGCTCAGTTGATAGAGCACTTGCCCGCGAAAGGCAAAGGTCCCGAGTTAGACCATCGGTCGGGCACATAGTTTTAATCTGCAGGAAGTTTCATACATTACAACGTACAGCACTACATACCGCTAGCAACGACAGTTCACAACAGCAAATCGCCCTACTTGTTCAAAATGGTTCAAATGGCTCTGAGCACTATGGGACTTAACGTCTGAGGTCATCAGTCACCTAGACTTAGAATTACTTAAATCTAACTAACATAAGGACGTCACACACATCCATGTTCGAGGCACGATTCGAACCTGCGACCGTAGCGGTCGAACGGTCAAATCGCCCTACTAGACCAACGTGTTTGCTGCATGTTAGTACATAATTCTGGTTTTAGATGTTGCATGTATATGACATAATAATCGTACTCATTCAGAAGAAAATATTGGCAAAATATTTACAACGTTAATACTGTGAAAATTTCCTATGTTAGACACTGTGTTGTGTTACAAGCTATGTCCGAAATTTAAGCTGCTATATTTACCACGTAATTGGTCGAAGTCGACAGTGGCAATGTCTTTGCCAGAGTCTAAGAAGCACATATAAGCTGCCTCTTGCGTATCCACGGCAAGCTTTAGGTCATCTGTTACCTTCAGGAAGGCAGATGTTGTTCTGCGATCTTTAAGTAAACGCCGGCCACAGTGGTCGAGCGGTTCTAGGGGCTTCAGTCTGGAACCGAGTGACCGCTCCGGTCGCATGTTCGAATCCTATCTCGGGCATGGATGTGTGTGATGTCCTTAGGTTAGTTAGATTTAAGTAGTTCTAAGTTCTAGGAGACTGATGACCTCAGAAGTTAAGTCCCGTAGTGCTCAGAGCCATTTGAACAATTTTTTTACGTAAACCTGATTTGTATTCGTCTAGTAGGCTATTTGTATTTCGGCCGTTTGTTAGCTGTTCATGGACTGTATAATTTATACTTGGACAGTGCAGGAGAAGTGCAAATAGGTCAGTAATCAGAGGTTGCTGCAGCAACGTCCTTTTTAGGTAGTCGCTTAAGTAGTCTCTGTTTTCAGGCCTCGTTCTGGCGCTGCAGTCCGGAACCGCGGGGCTGCTACGGTCGCAGGTTCGAATCCTGCCTCGGGCATGGGTATGTGTGATGTCCTTAGGTTAGTTAGGTTTAAGTAGTTCTAAGTTCTAGGGGACTTATGACCTAAGATGTTGAGTCCCATAGTGCTCAGAGCCATTTTTCAGGCCTCGGGGAAAACACTTGTGGTTAAGGAGTGGTTGAAGGTATCTGTGATAGTTGGCAGTAGTTTAACAATCAGAAGTTTCATCATTTGGGCCAGTTTCATCGTCGTCATCAGTAGACGCTGATTTGATACGCATGATGGCTTTTTTTACTCTAGTGCAAGTAACATTCTCTAGGTGGAATTTTTCGTCGTAACAGTCGTTTACCCCGAGGAAGTAATCAATTAGTCTCTCTTTGGTTTGTAGTTCAGTTGTGGATGCAGGTAATGTGAAGAATTTATTCAGTTCTTCTGACGGAATATATGTATCAAGTCTGAGTTTGCCATTATGACCTCATACTTAGGAAACTATATTACCACCCAGAAGTGTACTGACAGGAATGTACTATACTTTGATAGAACAATGACCTGGAACTGAAAAGGAAGGAAGCAAGAAGACTTTTTGTAAGAAACTTTTTTAATGCTTTAAGAAGGAAAGAACAATGGGCGGCCCTTGCCATATAACAATGTGCTATTAATCTCCGGAATTATCATCTTGTAAATTATTCTGTGAAAAGATAGAGGGCACAGCCAGATTTCATAAAATTCTCCCTAGAATACCAATTAATACTGGCAGCTCTCTAAAAAAGGAGAATGGTGAGTATACAATGGCAAACATAAAATGCTGAATGTGCTCCTCAAGACTCATTTCCCTCAGTGCACCCTGGTAGATAACACAGACCAAAATTCAATCCCTGGGAGGTTCTCGCTTGCAGTAAAACAAAAGGTAAACTCATAATCTTACAAAAATTGAAGTGACGTCTGCCATTATGATCTCATACTTAGAAAACTGTTTACAGTCAGCCTATCAGCAGGGGTCATTTCCAATGTTTGAAGTCAGGAAGAACTGATCGTAAAAGGTTAATGATATGAAACCGACTATTCTGTCTTTCTTCCTCCTAAAAACATTATAAAAACTGGTTTATGTGCATGTTAGGGAATGGATGTTACTGAGTTTCCTCTACATGAGAACACATGCGAACCAGGCAAATCATATGAAACAGCATCACTTTGTTGGGAATGTGAAAAAAGCACCACATATTCAGGAACTTGCTCTGTCCATCTTCCTGGACATCGAAGAAGCTTTTACCAAAACGACCTTCGCATCCATGGTTAGAGTTGCAGAAGAGCACGACATTTAGGTCACCATATATGGGTTGATTAATACCACGCTGAGTAAACGAAAGGTAGAAGCCAGAATGTTGATTGAGAAAATGGTGATCTACGCCACTGGCGGGTGTCTACAAGTATAGGATTTGATGCCAATACTGTGCAACCTAGAGGGGGAACAAACTTATCAAGAGGTAAATATTATTGGTTAGTTTTTCCAGACGGTTTAGTAGCAGTAATGTTAGTCAAATTTACCAGTACTGTGACATTAACAATGGCACATTGTACACTGAACACTGTACAAAACTGATGCAGGAAGCATCATCCAAGGGTAATTCCAAAGGAAAATGTTGTAGTCCCATTCATTTGGAGGCTTATGCAGGACACGTACTGAAATCTGAATCTCTTTCAAAAAACTCTACCGGTAGAGGGGAAAGCGGTGTATCTGGCTGTAATCGTGTATGCAGAACTATCTTGGACCTCACACTAGACTTCCTGGGCAGAAGGTTCTCTTACCTGTATGTGCACTAGAAGAGCACTGAATATGGTTAGTTATGGGGCTGAAGTATGGGGGAATAAAGCACAACAGAATGTGGCTGTTAAGTACCTTGTCAAATTGAAGAAATTGTCTTGCTAGGATGAAAACCGTGCTGGAAATGCCCCAGTTACACCTCTGGGTTATAATGGAGGCTATTGCAGCAGCTTACAGCTTAAAAACTGAAGCTAACTGGAAACCTTTAGCAACTCTGGCAACCACACCAGTGTACTGAATTTGATAAACATACCAATGATCGGAGAATGGCCAGTTGACTATATAACAACTTCCAGCTGTGTCAGTAAACAAACGTATCAATTGGAATTTGGGAGAAATGGAAGAACGTTCTCAATACCGCTCAGGAGACATAGCCCGCTTCTCTGACGAATCAAAGCAGACTGTAGGAGCTCACAAGATGCGACCTCTTAGCCGGCCGCTGTGGCCGAGCGGTTCTAGGCGCTTCAGTCCTGAACTGCGCTGGTGCTACAGTCGCAGGTTCGAATGCTGCCTCGGGCGTGGATGTGTATGATGTCCTTAGGTTAGTTAGGTTTAAGTAGTTGTAAGTATAGGGTACTGATGACCTTTGATATTAAGTCCCATAGTGCTTGGAGCCATTTGCGGCCTCTTATGTGAGTGTAGGATAACGAAAGGAGGTGCAGTAAAGGGACCACGTGGAGCGCCAGGCTGCAAATAAAACATCATTCAATTGACAGATATTTATTTATGAGAGTTTTACCATCACTCTGTCTTCTACAGAGTGCTGCCTAGCAGAGGCTACGCTGAGCCTACATTACAAGAAGGAGCAGGGAAGGACGTGAGCACCCGGCGAGGAATTTGCAGATGCAGGCTCTGGCATTGTCTGACGTCATTGCTGTGGCCCCGCCGTAGGAGGGAGGGGCGGCCGTCACATAGCAGCAGCCGAGCGTGGCTGTGCACATCTGTCAGAGCCTCGTTGCCCCCGTTGAGTGAAGCTCGGCCACAGAAATCTACTGGCCCTGTTGCCAGTTTCGAGATGGCGAGTAAGCCCATATAAATCTGCTGCCCCTGTTGCCGCTTGTCGAGATGGCGCGTAAGCCCACATAGACCTGCCCCTGTTGCCGCTGGCATGTAATGAAGGCCAACCTGAGGTTGTGCCAACATGCAGCTGGTAAGGCGGTACTGTCCAGGAGCGGCGACGCCTAAGCTGAACAGCTCGCAGACCGGCAGGGCGATTCTTCATTCGTGGAAGATTGGCTCGGCCATCAACTTCAGTCAGTCACCGTCGTAACCAGCAGGAGTGCAGTGAGGGCCTTATAGCAGTTGATGACCTATTTCCCTCTATATAGGGTGAACATATTTTCTTCTGACAAAAGTGGGACTTTCGTACATTTTCTTGGCCAAAAAGTGGGACAATTTTTATTTCTCGTTAAATATCACTTTTAGTGCTAACATACCTTCTTCCTCTGCAAATGTAGCCTTCACTGCTATTTCTGTGTGTGTGTGTGTGTGTGTGTGTGTGTGTGTGTATGTATGTGTGTGTGTACAAAACCAAAGAAAGAATGGAAAGACTGGAAAGAAGTACATTTCAAGTTTTCAGAAATTTACTTATTAAGAAATGTAACATTTATAGCACAGAATGTAGAAAGACATACAGTAACAACCATTACAAAAAAGTTCTTAGTGAACACAAGGAATTTATGGTTTTGTGGATTCCACACTGCAATCATATTTCTTCGAAGATGAAACAGGTCGGTAAAATACATTTAACGCTCCTCACTCTAAATCTATTCCTCTCATCTGTCCACTGTGACGATAGTAAACTGGAAAGTCTTTCAACATTTGCATTGTGGGCAGGGAGTGAAAAGAAGTACCGCGCTATATTAAGCGATTCTCTGAACTGTTCATTACGCTGGCAACATCTGCAAAACCTACACCATTTTCATGTACCATCAACTGATACCATTGTTCATTGTCTGTTTCCACTTGTTGTTTTACAAATGACTGTGTATGAACTATTTATCATTTACTAGAATGCCCTTTTCATTTAGCCACATTAAAGTATTTTCACCTACTGACCATTCTGGTGGTTCTGTGAGCATCATCCATTAGAATACAGAAAACTCAGCTATTCCCTATAACAATGAGGATAAATATTCTACTGAAGCATCACAAAACGTTGATACTGCTATGTCAAATTTCTTAACAGGCTGGTCATCACAATCATTCAGCAGTTTTTTTACACTTAGTGGTACAAAATATTCATGTTTCCTTGAATTTAGACTTGTCAAAGCTTTATTTAAGACTGCTGATACTTCACATATAGAATTATTCTGTTTCTCAGTGCTCTGAATGGATTGTTGGAAAACACTCATTTGTGAATGTACAAAAAGTAAATAACATTCATATAGGATCACTGAAAAAACTCTTTAAGATTGCAGGGCACTGTGACAAAAAATGAGATTTCAAAGGTTCATACATTTTAAAGATCCTTTCGATGGCTGGCAACAATGAAAGCCACCTTGTTTTGGTAAAGGAAAGTAAATTTTTGTAAGTGACACCAACAAATTCACAGAATTCAGTGAGTTCTGCAACACGAATAGAAAAAATATGAGACTGGTTGTACAACTTCATGACAATGCAGTCAATGTCAACAGGTAAAACATCACAAGCACTTTGAAAAGTGTTATGAACAACATGTGCTGGACAACCTATGCCAACAATGTTAGAGTTTTTTAATTTTTCTTTCAGATGTGTGGAAACATTATTACCCTCTTTCTTCATGAACCCCCCAAAATTACAGTTAGTATTGTCTGCACCAATTGCAAACACACTTTGAGATGATACTGAATGACTGTATAACATGAGAAAGATAATTGGAAATTGTTTCAGACTTTTCTTTCTCCAATTCATCAAGATCAAGCAATTTCGTCTGCAGTCCACCCTCACTTACAGAAAAATAGTGAACTATCAGAGGAAAAATTTTCTGATGCCCATGGTTGCTAGCATCAGTAGGTATTCAAAAGTATCTTGCACTGTTTACAGCAGCTATTACCTGTTTCTGGGGATGCGGAGCTATAACATTGTTGATAACTGCTTCACACGTTGTTCTTCCACACGAAACATTTTCTGCAATCTTAGAATCAGGAATTTTCTTTGTTTTGTTGAACACTGCAGTCATTAGAACGATAGTTTTGGTGGTGTTTAACAACTTGGAATGCAGGGTTCCTTCTGCTGCAGCTACGTTTTTCTGTTGCTGTGTAATTGATGTTACAAAATATCTCGTTATTTTTTTGCGAGGGTCCTGACGATCGAAGATTCTTCCTGTGTTTCTCTGATTCCATATGATACTTAAGATCTGGAGCATCACCATGAGACACGGATACAGCACAGTTACATACGTTACATTTTCCTGAATAGTCATTGTCTGTAGCAATGAAGCAAGGAAATTTCCTCTGAAGCTCTTCCGAAAACTTTGTTTTTCGTTTCGGCATCGCTACGACGTGCTAGAACTTCACGAAACGGATACTGAGTGCTCACAACAATAGCAAGCAAAAGCAAAGAAAATAAAGAGTATGCAACAATTATAGTGCTTAAGCTGCACATTATCAGGGGGTACCAACGTACAGAATGTCGGTTTCAATTGATAGTTTATAAAATCGTCATTCAGAAAATATTTTAGCCACTTTGAAATGACTGAAAATAATCCTTGAAAATCGGGACAAAATGCTTGTATAAAAAAAAATGTCGAGACCAATTTTTGAGCCTCAAAAAATGGGACAATCCCAATTAATCGGGACGTATGGTCACCCTACCTCTACGCAGATGACTGAATGTGCTTCCGTTCACTGAGGCATTCCGCGATCTTGTCAGGTTCAATGTTACACTTCCGGGCTTGAGAGCGTTCTTTTATTGAAAGTTTGCAGCGTGAAAGGTGCTCTTGTGCCATCCCTGGGTGAAGCTGCTACAAGTATCCACATTACAGAAGAGTGTTGTGTCAAATCTGCACCGTTGTCAAGTGCCCAATCAGGTATTCCTGACGTTCTCTGTCGCACACTGCGAGACAATAAGCTCCGTGCCTGCTTGTGGTTCAGTTCTTCTGCGTCTTGAAATTGGTTACGCCACCACTGCGTACCCGGCGGATACATTCTACTTACCGTTGTCCCAGCCATTTCTAACAAAATTTCGGTTCAAATGGTTCAAATGGCGCTGATCACTATGGGACTTAACATTTGAGTTCATCAGTCCCCTAGAACTTAGAACTACTTAACCTAACTAACCTAAGGACATCACACACATCCATGTCCGAGGCAAGATTCGAACCTGCCACCGCAGCAGTCGCGCGGTTCCGGACTGAAGTGCCTAGAACCGCTCTGCCACCGCGGCCGGCAACAACATTTTATTCCTAAATTTAATTACTATTCTTCCGTGAAACAAAACAAAGTTACTGAGTCCAGGGTTTACAGGATGCAGAGAAGATGAGAGAGCAATCTCTCTAAGGCAGCTGACAACTATACTTTGTATTCCATGCGGAAATATTTGCTATCAAATTACGCGCGTATGCTACAAGTATCGTGGACTCTGCATTCATTCAGACAGCCAAGAAGCACTGAAATCGCAGTCAGACCATATAATATGATCAAATATCGTTGCAGAATACTACAAAGCGTTTGTGAGACTAGGGAAAAGCAACAGGGTGAACCTGCTGTGGGATCTCTCGTTACTCAGGAATCAGTAAATCGCCAGTTCCAGATCTCTCCTTTAATCTATTGTTTCTCTCATTTTCGTCAATATTTACGATTTTATCATCACCAATCCCAAAATATTGTGATTTTTTCATTAATACCACATTCATTATCATCACATATGTTAGAAACTTCTCCGAAGACCAACTTGTATTTCCGAGGCTGAAACATGACAGTGTCCTTTCCATTTCATTCTCTCTTCGACACTCTCTTCTGCTAATGCTTCTGTCTCGCTACCTCTTGGCATCCCACAGTCTGCAGCTGCCTCATTTACTGAATCTTTTCCTGCATGCTTAAATCTTAAATTGCCACAGGTCCGAAGCTCATTTTCTTCTACTGGCACAAGTATTGCTTTTTATCCATTCGATACCCTAAATTTCTCACAATCTTCCACTTAATTTAAATCACTAGGGCAACATATCTCTAAAATCACGTGTATCTTATGTTCCTCTTACAACTTCTCTAAGTTAGTAATTTCACTTTATATTCATGCCACACCTCCACTTCTGAAAGACAGCTCCTCCCCCAGTAATTGTCTATGATTCCTTCTCCACCTATACACAGTAATACATACCTATACATTGTCTGTTCCATACCTTTCCCAGTCTCGCCACCAGCTATTTGTTTGGTTGACAATTTCCTTCTCCAGTCCTGGCCGATATACATCCATAGTTCGGGTCACTGCTGACGCAGTCACTAGTTTCACTTTGGCCTATGAATGTTACTTCTCCCACTGTTCCTTGATTTCCATTCACTGTTACGGTAAATTACATTCAAAATTTATCTCCCACGGGCCTTGCCCGTCGTGAGCATTATGATTGTAATAATTATTCTCAGGCAACGGGGTTACTTTAAACTGTCTGTTACCATTATAGCTGGTATTGTCACTTTCTCCTAAATCTTAACCTTAATCTAATACACACACAGCATTCTACTTACAGTACCCACAGCCCCCCAAGCGTCCCCTCCGAAAACATATCCCTCTTCATTTAAATCCTATTTAAGCTCAAAAAATTGTTCAGATGGCTCTGAGCACTATGGTACTTAACATCTGAGGTCATCAGACTTACAACTGAGAAGGTGAGTGACATAAACATTGTACGAGTGAGAGACTTTTAAAATGTTAAACGCCATCTTGTAATTATAACCCAATGTAATTTATTTTTTGGCCTTTCAGTACATGAAAGAGTATTGTTATTAATTTTATGAGTTTGGAGGTTACGATTTGTAGGTCTGGAGGTTTTTGAAACAGAGAGACATTTATCTGTGAGCTTGTGGACCTGAACAATGCTTTTATTTAGAGATTGTACAGGAAAATATTATTGAGAATTGACAAAAGGTTTCGAGAATTTGTAAATGAAATTGTATTTCATACTGGACGGAAGTATAATGCAAATAACATGAAATGTTTGTACTCTCTTCCATTATTCAGATTGCTGCCTATAATTTTGTTTTCAATTATAGCTTTAGTGAGTAATAATTATGGTAGCTCCGTGTTGATGTAAGTGATTGTTTCAAATTGCACCACATTTCACATACGTGGGGAAGGAGGCCGGGGGCGGTCGGGTGAGAAGAGGAGAAGAGATTAGGACCTGAGACATTCTACAAGTATCTAAAATCAAAAGCCAGTCCACGATGGTAATTTGCATTGCGGGGTCTGTTTTTCTTGTAAGATTACAACAGTGAGAGGGTGTGCTAGCTGGACGCTTTTGACAAGACAGACAACTGCACTTTGTTCTGCATGCAGGGTATTCCGAAATTCCTGTTTCAAGCTTATATGACTTGTAGAGGCGAATGAGTGCATATAGTTATGAATAGGAACCCATGTTCAGATACAGACCGTTTCTGTGCTGCAGCCGTTTTAATACATGATTGCCAGGTGCGTATGCAAACAGGATAGTCATGGTGGGTGGTGGTTACTTAGGATCGGCTGATGTTACTTGACGTCGATCCTACCTCTCTCAGGTTGTTCGAGCCTCATTCCCGTGTGTTTGTGTGTTAAAGCATGGTTGAATATACGTTTGCAGAATACACCGTGATGATCTTTCTGAATGGCGATGCTTACTGTAATGGATGTTTTGCCCGTCGCCTGTATCAGGCTCATTCTCTACAGCGTCCGACTCCATCACATACCCATCTCGCCACAAGTACGCAAGTGTTTCGAGGAAGGGTACCTTCATCATCAGCAAGTATAGTGCTACAAGGAGACGCCGTACACCAGAATTGGAAGAGACCTTAGTGCATCACGTTGAAGTTCCGGCAACGAGTACACGAGCAATTTCTTTGGCTATTAATGAGTGGAACTGTAAATTAAGTGGTGTACCGTTTCCCCCTAGTCAGTTACTTGTGAACGTGGTCACGTTACCAACATGTTTTTACATGGGTTCCAGTTCAAAATATTATTTACTCATTCCTCTCCACAAGTCCTATGAAATTTCCGAACACCCTGTATATGCATAAAGGAAACTTTGCATATCTTCGACGGGAGGGACTACCTGTGGTGGTCATCATGATGGAGAGAATGTGTCCACACGACCAGAACGTGAGGATCCACCATTCTGCAGTTCAGAGGACCACTGTCAAGACTATATCCAGGATGCTGTAGTCGTATGTAGTGAGGCTTCTGAAACATCTGGTCGGTATTTTGCCATCAAAGGGAGCAACGCAGCAAACTGCAGTGCGCTCAGTGTGGCTTAGTATTTAGTGTCGCTGGCCCGATCCGGACCCTTGGCAATTATTTGTTATTTAGTATTATTTAGTATATATATAGTTTGTAATACTTGTACATTTTGCAGTGCAAATTCTTCCCAGGAGCTCAGTTCAGTTCTGGCTGTATGTTGGCGTTCGTAATAATCAGCTTTCAGTGGAAAATGTTGTATTTCATTGACGACCCTGCATTCGGATTTGGATTTGAGTGTTACGACGACTTATAAATAACACTGCAGTTTTGTATATCCAACATAAAAGCTACAAACTGGAATTCCAGAAAAATCAACAAATTTTCAGAAATACAGTATAGTGCATAACCAAGAATCAGTGGTGAAAACGAGAAATAAACGGACACAACTTTCGGTTCTTCATTGCTTGTATAATAAATAAGGAACTACAAGCAAAAATACAAAATTCATCAATAAACTAACAATATAGAGTCCAATTCCGTGTTAAGCCGAGTTCTGAAGTGCTTCCTCGTGAAAGATGTTCCACCTCATGAAATGGCAGAGTGGTTTCAGAAATGGTACCAGGTGGGCCAAGTTGGATCAGGGTATGGAGTACTTACACCTGATGTGGCAGTTGGTCCAGGTCCATCAGTAGGTGGTGGACCTGGTGGGTCAGTTGTTTGAGGTCCACCTGTAGGGGTCCCTGGTGGTCCAGTTGGTTCAGGACCTCCAGTAGTTGGTGGACCTGGTGGACCAGTTGTTTGAGGTCCTCCTGCAGGGGTCCCTGGCGGTCCAGTTGGTTCAGGACCTCCAGTAGTTGGTGGACCTGGTGGGCCAGTTGTTTGAGGTCCTCCTGTAGGGGTCCCTGGTGGACTAGTTGGTTCTGGGCTTTCAGTCGGAGGACCTGGCGGCGTCTCCTGACTGTGGCATGCGCATGTCTACAATGGGAAGGCTTTTATAAGAAAAATGTATCCTATATGTATCAACTGTAGAACTGCATAAACATTTGCAGAAAAGAAGATTAAAATTTACTGTATGAGGCAAACTGTCAAAGTAAGTTCAAAATGGCTCTGAGCACTATGGGACTCAACATCTGTGGTCATCAGTCCCCTAGAACTAAGAACTACTTAAACCTAACTAACCTAAGGACATCACACACATCCATGCCCGAGGCAGGATTCGAACCTGCGAGCGTAGCAGTCACGCGGTTCCGGACTGAGCGCCTTAACCGCGAGACCACCGCGGCCGGTTCAAAGTAAGTATAAATTATTTACAAAGAACACATCGCTGTTTTATTGGAATAAATGACAGTATTTAGCGAGAAAAACAAACTAAATTCTAACGAAAGATTCATAAATACACTCGAAGACAATGAACTGGAAATGTGAGCTGCTGGAATAGAAGTTTTTCCTATCTGAAAGTGATAGACAGTCTAAAACAACCAGTCGTTTCTTAACACTATCAGTTCTCTATTCAAAGAAACGTGTAACTACTACAGCTCTTGTTATCACATTTTACAGGGTCATAGTCAGAAAGGTATCTTCATAAGGTACTCCCTTTAGAATCTTTTCTATACATTTTCAAGATTTGTCTGTATGCCTGTAACTGTTTTGTGCTCCACCTACAAGCAACAGATTTTTTTCCTAAAGAACTTCGATGTTTAACCTCATCCATTTAAGGCACAGTGTACTAAAAAAGCGCATCCCCGATGTCTCTAATGCACAATAGTGTGTAAGAGTTCAATCAGGATTAGCTCGTTAAAACCTCGGTAGAGAAATAATTTTTAAATTTGTATAGCAAAAATGGATCACTCATTTTTTAAAATGTAGTATGTCAGGAGAAAAGCATTTTTTAAATTCGCGTCGTTAGAATATTTTGGTAGATTTAGTTAGTACGCTAGTGTAAGTATTATGCTCGCCAGATTCTGCCCTGCAAGCAATTTTAAACCTCTATTGTATTCTCATCGGCACAGAAGGGAAAGCAAGCAACATTTGCATTGGTAACCTCTTCTTAAGATGAAGACATCAATTTTTGGAAATCCATTTGGTACTGTTAGAGAGGACGAGTCTCTATGGGGGTAGTAGGTTTCTTCATCTTCTTTTGTCAACAATATCAAACATACAACGAGGTACACCAAAGACACTTCCATAGATTACGTAGGGGAGGCACTGGAACGATTAAAATAAATAATGCTGTACTATTAAGATATTCTTTTGCTTCTTGCATGTCCTACTGTCAAATGTCATCAGCGAATCTCATTATAGATAGAATTTCAATTTGAATTTTAATTATTCTCGAACATTTCATTTACTTCCGTCATTGCTTCTTTAATGTATGGATTGAACAGAAAGAGTCATTGCTTCTTCAATATATGGATTGAACAGAAAAGAGCAAAGACTACATCCCTCCTATCTTACACTTCGTTCTTGATCTTCCACTCTTATTATTCGCTCTTGGCTCTTATACATATGATATATTATCCGTCTTCCCCTGTAGCTTACCCCTATTTTTGTTAGAATGTCGAACATGTTCACCATTTAACACTGTCGGACGCTTTCTCCAGGTTGTTAAATTCTATGAATGTATCTCGATTGTTCTTTAGTATTGCTTCCATTATCAACCGCAACGCCAGAACTGCCTCTCTGACGCCTTTACGTTTCCCAAAGCCAAACTCACCGTCATCTGACAGATCTTCAGTTTTCTTTTCCAGTCTTATGTGTTGTATTGTTGCCAGCAACTTAGACGCATGAGCTGTTAAGATGATTGTGCGATAATTCTCGCACTTGCGTCTCTTGCAATTTTGGAAACTGTGTGAATGAGGTTTTGCCGGAAGCCAGATGGTATATCACCAGGATCAAACATTCTACACACCAAGGTGAACAGTCCTTTTCTTTCACTTCCACCAACTATTTCAGAAATTATTCTTATTTGATCTTAAACCTTCCAAAGCTGTTCTAAATTCTGATTCTAGTAGTTGATCCCTTATCTCTTCTGTAATGAATCCTGTTTTTCCTTCTATCACGTCATCGGACAAGTCTTCCCGCTCATAGACTCCTTCAATGTACTCTTTCCACCTATCCGCTCACTCCTTTGCGTTTAACACTGGAAATATCATTGCACTCTTAATGTTACCGTGTTACGACAAGGTCTACAAGACCGTTGTTAATGTAAATTTGTCTGTTAACGTTACGACGTAAGTGAATTAACATAAATGAATTAACTTCAATAATCAAATCGGAAATGTTAGGCACATTTCTTAGACGAGATTTGTACGGCACAGATGTTGTCATCAACTGGAACTTCCGATTTGCAACCGCCACGGTATAGTATTGTATCGATAGTGTTTCAGTCAAGCGACCGAATTTATAATCAATCACATTAAGGAACGCTCTCCAGAGATCACCATAAATATTTTGCTCCATTTTCAAATGATTTTGTTGTGTGAGACATGAGATTGTGTTCTGTGCAGTGTTTGTATATATTGCGTGCTCTAAATATTTAACTGCTCTAGTGCATACGTAAGCTATTTGATGAATATTGCCAATTTTTCAGTTGCAGAGTTTTATGCTGAGTTCTACATATTTTAAAATCTAATTACTCAACGTGTTGATTAATTTCTATTTCATCAAGATGCGCCGTCTTGTACCTCTAAACGAGAGGTCTTCTGCCATGTAATACATTGTACTTGCAAATGAAATAAGTTTCTTTAGTGCCTTGACAATTTTCCTCGTCTTGAAAATGGAAATTTGTGTTTGTTGGCAATAACTTTTCTTGATAATGTTTTCAACTTGAACTCTTCTTAATTAGATTTTCGTTCTTAATTATTGATGTGTAATAGAGTAATACTGTAACACATAAGACTGTTAAATTAAGTATTGACAATGTTTTATCGAGTGGAAATTATTAAATGTGAAGATTTTGGAGGCACATGGTGTACTGTACCTTGGAACGGTTTTTCACATTATCCAGAGTAATTTTTGTAATTTCAAAAAAGGTGTGCAGCACACATGAAGCGAATTCTAGCATTTCGAAAAAGAAAATACACTGACCAAAAAAAATATCCCAACATCAAGAAGATTTGTACGAGGAAAACGAAAATGGGGGGGGGGGGGGCGTATTTCTACATCTGGAAGATAACGTCTATTCATATTTCGTGCCAATTGCTTAAGATTGGCAATAGTAGCGCCACTATGAAGATGTTTGTTTTAAATATGCGCTGTAACGGTCGTGGGTGTTAGCTAGCTTTTAGACTGGGCGTGGTGAAATGATGGTAGTCAAGAATGCCTTTAAGACGGAGAAGGCGCCATTGTCAATAGCTCACTGAGTTTGAAACGAGGTCCTGCTGTGGGGCTTCGAGAAGCTGTATGTTCCTTCCGCGATACTGCAGAAAGACTTAGCAGGAATGTTGCCACTACACATGACTCCTGGCTGCCGAGATCGCAGGAAAGTACGGTCATAATAAGAACAGGCTCCGGGCGGCCACGTGGCACTACCGAGAAGGAAGACCATCGTGTTCGGTGCATGGATGTGGCGCAACGTACCGCGTCTGTTAACAATAACTGCAGTTGACAGCACAATGACACAACGAAATGTGACGAATTGATTACTTCAAGAATCCTGTACGGTGCATTATACTGACCTCGGTGGTGTCAAGCGAGAGTTTGCTGGAGGTCGGAGCGTTGATCAGTTGCGTTCACCAATGGAAGGTGGTTCTGCCTCGGTGCCAGTGATGGCCGTGTGTTGGTTGGGAGAAGGCCAGTCTGAAACCAACCTGTCCCCATGCCAGACTCACTGGAGCTACACCTGGAGTTATGGTCAGCTATGCGATATCGTGTCACAGCAGGAGCATTCTTGCGGTTATCCATCGCTTACTGCTGCGAATGTGTACGTCAGCCTGGCGGTTCGATCTGTTGCTTGCCATTCATGAACATCATTCCAGGGGACATTTTACAACAGAATACCATTCTCTCTCATACCACAGTTGTAAACCAAAATGATCTAAGAGTGTCGACATGTTGCCTTGGCTTGCTAGATCACCAGATCTGTCTCCAGTCGAGCACGTATGGGACATCATCAGACGACAACTCCAGCCTCATCTAAAACTAGAATTAACCGTCCCTGTAGTAATCGACCAAGCGCAACAGGCATGGATCTCCATCCCATAAACTTACTTCCGACACCTGTGCGACACATTGCATGAACATTTGCATGCTTGTATTCAAAATTCTGGTAGTTACACTGGTTATTAACGAACCAGCATCTCACATTTGCAATGACTTTTCTCACCCTTAATTAACTTGCGATCTTAAAACGTTAATCACTAATGTATGTTACCTAGACAAATGTACTTTACATTAATTATTTCATAATGTTGCGATTTTTATTTCCGTCAGCGTACATTAAACTTCCATTACAGGGCTGGCGAAAGTCTGAAAAGTTTTTCAAGTAAAATAACACTTTCCTAATAGAGTGTAGCTCAATACACCTTCTGTTGTACACTAACCAATACTAATTGTAATACACTTAATGCTCGCCGGCCGATGTGGCCGTGCGGTTCTAGGCGCTTCAGTTTGGAGCCGCGTGACCGCTACGGTTGCACGTTCGGATCCTGCCTCGGGCATGGATGTGTGTGATGTCCTTAGGTTAGTTAGGTTTAAGTAGTTCTAAGTTCTAGGGGACTGTGCTCAGAGCCATTTGAACCATTTGAACTTAATGCTCGTAGAACATTTCACGGCTATCGGAGTACTCAGCAGGTGTTACTCACCACAAGGCACAGGGCGAGAGCGGCCAGAGTTATCCTCATGTTGGTGGATGTATGCCACCCACTGCAGGCAGCTACCGTCTTATAATACCCCGCACTGCGCAAGATGCAACGTGCGTGACCTTCCAATAATGGAACCGAGGTATGCGAATCGGTCGATGACGCAAAACACAACTGTTCCGGCCTCACTACGTTGAAAAGAGCATACTTTTTTTAATTCGCCACATATGGAATTTCTGTCAAGCATATTCTGAATGTGCAAACGGCCTTGCCGCAGTGCGAACACCGGTGCGCGCCAGATCACTGAAGATAAGCGCTGTCGGTCTTGGTAAGCGCTTGGATGGGTGACCGTCCTGGTCTGTTCAGCGCTGTTGGCAAGCGGGTTGCACTCAGACCTTGTGATGCCAATTGAGGAGCTAATGGATCAGAAGTAGCTGCTCCAGTCACTAAAACAGAAAAAGGACGGGGGCACGGTGTGTTGACCACATGCCGCTCCCTAAAAACAATGCTGCATTGGTTTGTAACACGAGGGTTACTCGATGTACCTAGGCCAGAAGATGACACAATGTAATGTCGAAACTGGTTGCCTAATAAATAAAACCAAAGTAACGGCTGTTGGTATTGTATTATTGGAAGTCGACCAGCCGAAGATCCGCACTCCAGACATAGGATGGAGTTACATTTCTCCCGAGGTCTGCTCAAGCGGACTATATTCTGAATGTGGTTGCTTGTAATCACGTACGAAGACGGATTCTTTCATTTCCCGATGTGACTGAAACGAGATCGGATAATATATCTTAATACGAAGAAAGTAGCCTTGAATCTTTCCGTACGAATTTCATTTTACCTTTAGGCAGACACCAACATTGACAAGGATTCAAAGACAGTTGATAGTGTCAGTACCACTTCTCAAAGAACTGAGTAATCTCATATGGCGCTGTCCACAGCACACATGGGATATGTCAGGAAATAGCAGAATCATTTTTTGAAAGAAAGTTTTTATTCGCCTACATCAATAATATCCCCTTGAAAACAGCCTCCATTTACTTATTATATGCGTAGGCCAGAGCCTTTTCTAATTTTCGAAGCACTTAGGGAACCCGACCTTTACGACAGCTTTTAACTCCCTCAGGGAGATATTCTTAACCATATAAACTTGTCAAATGACAGCCCATGAACGTCTCCTTCTTTTAGGAAGAGAAAAAAGTTGGGTGCGTCCATGTATAGCGAACGTAAAGAGACTTTTTCATTACTGGATAATTTGTTTGGCTAAAAGTTCACGAACAGGCTGCGAAGTGTGATGAGTTCTGATGGTACAAAAGTCATGAATTTTTCCGCCACAAACTGGAATGTTTCTTGTCGAATTGATTCCCGCAAACGGTGTGGAACTTGTAAGCAGCTCTCCTTATTGATCGTTCGACCTTGTGGCAGGGATTCGCTGTTGACTAGGCTGTTAAAATCGATGAAGGCAGTAAGCGTAACCATTACATTTGAACGCACATGTTGAGCATTTTTCAGTCTCCAGAATGCTTATATTGGGAAGACATATTAGATAACTCATGTTTCGACACTTGTTATGAGATGTTTCAGTAGTTCTCCATTGTCATTAACTTCATCTAGTGACTGTCAGCAAATGCCATCCGTCTCTGTTATTGTTCGAACTTCAACAATTTTGCAACAAATTTTACTGTCACACATTTCACATCCGAAATTACTAGGAAAAGTTCGTCGTATGAGCTAGTAAATATGTTAACATCATCAGTAACTTCTCTGCTTGTGATTCGGCTATCTTTCATAATCTTCTCTTTTACTTTTTTTCCACCTTTTCATCGGCTGATAATAAGGTAGGGCGTCCGCGATCGTCGACTTTAATGGTTGCAGGGCACACTTCTAAAGGCTTATACCACTTATAAAACCTTGTTTTAAAGAAAGAAATATTTAACATTTCTAAACTTTATTCCATTCTGCACACGGTTCATGTGGTATGGATAGCAACGAAGCCACGGCCTAAGTGCCAGTTAAGTTAGCACTACGACAGACAACGACGACAGCGCCTTCTAGCAGGCGCTGTTCAGCTTTACGAGCACCAGTGAAAATTCACCCCACTTGATTAAGAGCAGACGGCCGGGACACTTCGGACCACGTGGCAAAGTTATGTAATACGCTTGCATATGTTTATACACTAATAAAAGTGCTTTAACTGTATTTGCAGTACCGACGTGCATTACCTTTTCATGCTCCTACCCACTCACCGCCTTGGGATACAAAAGTTCAGTCACATTAATGTGACCACCACCTATGTTCGACGTCAACGAACGACAATCTTTCACAGACGGCAGGTGGTAGCGTTAGTAGTGGAAATTACACTACTGGACATTAAAATTGCTACACCAAATGGACAAATATATTATACTAGAACTTACATGTGATTACATTTTCACGCAATATAGGCTCATAGATCCTGAGAAATCAGTATCCAGAACATCCACCTCTGGCCGTAATAACGGCCTTGATACGCCTAGACATTGAGTCAAACAGAGCTTGTATGGTGCGTACAGGTACAGCTGCCCATGCAGCTTTAACAAAATACCACAGTTCATCAAGAGTAGTGACTGGCCTATTGTGACGAGCCAGTTGCTCGGCCACAATTGACCAGACGGTTTCAATTGGTGAAAGATCTGGAGAATGTGCTGGCCAGGGCAGCAGTCGAACATTTTCTGTATCCACAAAGACCCGTACAGGACTTGAAACACGCGGTCGTGCGTTATCCTGCTCAAATGTAGGGTTTCGAATGGAACGAGTGAAGGGTAGAGCCACAGGTCGTAACACATCTGAAATGTACCGCCTACTGTTCAAAGTACCGTCAATGCGAACAAGAGGTGGCCGAGGCGTGTAACCAATGCCACCCCATATCATCACGCCGGGTGATACGCCAATACGACGATGACGAATGCACACTTCCAACGTGCGTTCACCGCGATGTCACCTAACACGGATGCAACCCTCATGATGCTGTAAACAGAACCTGGATTCGTCAGAAAAAATGACGTTTTGCCATTCGTGCACCCAGGTTCGACGATGAGTACACCATCGCAGTCGCTCCTGTCTGTGGTGAAGCGTCATGGATAACCGCAGCCATGGTTTCCGAGCTGATAGCCTATGCTGCTGCAAACGTCGTGGAACTGTTCGTGCAGATGGTTGTTGTCTTGCAAACGTCTCCATCTGTTCCCTCAGGGATCGAGACGTGGCAGCACGATGTGATACAGCCATGCGTATAACATGCCTGTCATCTCGACTGCTAGTGATACGAGGCCGTATTACCCTCCTGAAACCACCGATTCCATATTCTGCTAACAGTCATTGGATCTCGACCAACGCGAGCAGCAATGTCGCGATACGATAAACCGCAATCGCGAAAGGCTACAATCCTAACTGTATTAAAGTCGGAAACGTGATGGTATGCATTTCTCCACCTTACAAGAGGCATCACAACAACGTTTCACCAGGCAACGCCGGTCAGCTGCTGTTTGTGTATGAGAGATCGGTTGGAAACTTTCCTCATGTCAGCAAGTTGTAGGTGTCGCCACCGGCGCCAACCTTGTGTGAATGCTCTGAAAAGCTAATCATTTGCATATCACAGCATCTTCTTCCTGAAGGTTAAATTTACGTTTGTAGCGCGTCATCTTCGTGGTGTAGCAACTTTAATGGCCAGTAGTGTATATAGTGTATATAAATGTGTGTGGGGGACGCAGAAAATGATGCCGTCGTTGTCCTATTGCTGATACGGTGCAATTTATCTGACTTCCAAATGGGCCTGATCATGGCTTTCACGCCAAGGGTGGGAGCACTTCGGAAACGACAAATTTTGCTCGTAAACTGCACTTAGGTAACAATGATCATTGGATATCTCTTAATATAGTGTCGGATCTACTTTCGTCCGGCGTATTGCAGCAACTCAAAATAACACGGACTCAACAAGTCGTTGGAAGTCCCCTGCAGAAATATATTGGGCCATACTGCCTCTATAACAGTCCATAATTGCGAAATTGTAGCCGGTGCAGGAAGTTGTGCAAGCACTGAGTTCTCGATTATGTCCCATATATGTTAGATGGGATTTATTTCGGGTAATCTGGGTGACCATATCATTCGATTGAATTGTCCAGAATGTCATTGAACCAATCGCGAATGACTGTGACGCGGTTAATGCCGCATCATTGTTTGGAAACTTGAAGTCGATGAATGGCTGAAAATGGTCTCCAAGTGGCCGAACATAAGAATTTCCAGCGAATGATCCGTTCGGGTGGCCGGAGGACGCAGTACATTCCTTTTATCCCACACCATTTTGGAGACACCACAAGCTCGCACAGTGTCTTATTAACAATTTGGGTCCATGGCTTCTTGGGGCCTGCGCCACAGTCAAGCTTAACCATCAGCTCTTCCCAACTGAAATCGGGACTCATCTGATCAGGTCAAGGTTTTACTGTCGTGTTGGGTCCAACCGATACGGCTGCGAGCCTAGTAGAGGCGCTGCAGACGATGTCGTGCTGTTAGCAACGCACCTGTGTTGGTCGACTACTGCCATAGCCCATTAACAGCAAATTTCGCTGCACTGTGATAACGGATACTTCCACTGCACGTCCCCCATTAATTTCTGTGGTTATTTACGCGTTGCTCGTCTGTCAGCACTGACAATACTACGCAATCGCTGCTGCTCGCGGTCGTTAAGAGAAGGGCGTCGGCCACTGCTTTGTCGGTGATGAGGAATAGTGCGTGAAATTTGCTATTCTCGGCACACTCTTGACACTATAGACCTGTGAAGTACTGAATTCCCTAACGATATCGTAAATCGAATGTCCCATGCCTCTTGCTCCGACAACCATTCCGCGTTCAAAGATTGTTAATTCTCGTTGTGAGGCCATGATTACGTCGGAAACCTGTTTACACGAATCATCCGAGCCAATTTACAACTCCGTCAATGCATTGCAGTTTTATACGTTGTGTATGCGATACTACCACCACTTGTACAGTGCGTACCGCTATCCCACGACGTTCATCACCTCAGTTTACTGGTTAATAAATTCCAACAACGCACCCACTCTTGTTCGTAGTAAGGAATGAGATCGGCAAATTTATATGACAGTTAAAAATTATATTTTTAAAGGTTTAGTTACTGTCCAAGCGAAAATTGAAGGAAGATGTTTCGGAGCTGATTACTTGCACGGTAATCTTTCCGACTAGGTGAGAAATGGGTCTTCCTATCTTCTGTTTGGGAAAAAGTAAGCGAGCAGCTGAACGGCATCAATCGATGAGAGAGAACCCGTGACGATAGCAATCAGGAAATTGCTTTTAATATGACATGTTTCCTGTAACTGGAGAACTTGTCCATGATGTTGCTAGGAAACAGCGATACACTGAGAACCCAACACACACATAACAGTTCTCCGTGAGTGTCGACAAACTACGAGTGGAGCGCTGAGATGACGAAACGGGTAAGGGACTTACAAACATCCTTGCTGACTGACGAGGATATCGCACTTTTATGCACTTTGGCCTGTAAACCTTGAGAGGTACAACATCGCTACTACGTAAAGCATCTTTCGTGGTAGTTTCTTTGTACTGATTATGCCAAGAGGATTGGTCAACGTTAAGGAATATGACATGAAGGCTCATCTGAAGCACAAAGCTTCATATGGACGTATGCCCTGTTCCGAATGGTTTCCGAGAGGGAACACATTTGTTTTGGGCTAGTGGCGCGTATATGCGTCTACTCACCCGACCCTTCTCGTAGCTTTTAACCTCTTTGCTCGTGATATTTTTCTGCCATCAAATAATATCGTTGCCTATGGCGTGTTGTTGTGCGAGGTACTGAAAGAGTGTCAGAGAAAACTATTGCTTAACTGTGTTTCTACACGTGCTGGCTGAAGTGTCATACACGCAGAATGTCACTAATGCTGAATTTGCAAATATGGGCTACGTTTACGGCTTCTGCGATGGTAGTGCTCCAACTGATATCGAAGAATACAATCTGCAATTTCTGACACTTCGATTTCCTGATCGTAGGGTAGAGCAGTTGAATGGAATGGACAGTGTCTTGAAAGTAGGATATAAGATGAACATCAACAAAAGCAAAACGAGGATAATGGATTGTAGTCGAATTAAGTCGGGTGATGCTGAGGGAATTAGATTAGGAAATGAGACACTTAAAGTAGTAAAGGAGTTTTGCTATTTGGGGAGCAAAATAACTGATGATGGTCGAAGTAGAGAGGATATAAAATGTAGACTGGCAATGGCAAGGAAAGCGTTTCTGAAGAAGAGAAATTTGTTAACATCGAGCATAGATTTAAGTGTCAGGAAGTCGTTTCTGAAAGTATTTGTATGTAGTGTAGCCATGTATGGAAATGAAACATGGACGATAAATAGTTTGGACAAGAAGAGAATAGAAGCTTTTGAAATGTGGTGCTACAGAAGAATGCTGAAGATTAGATGGGTAGATCACATAACTAATGAGGAAGTACTGAATAGGATTGGGGAGAAGAGAAGTTTGTGGCACAACTTGACTAGAAGAAGGGATTGGTTGGTTGGACATGTTCTGAGGCATCAAGGAATCACCAATTTATTATTGGAGGGCAGCGTGGAGGGTAAAAATCGTAGAGGGAGACCAAGAGATGACTACACTAAGCAGATTCAGAAGGATGTAGGTTGCAGTAGGTACTGGTAGATGAAGAAGCTTGCACAGGATAGAGTAGCATGGAGAGCTGCATCAAACCAGTCTCAGGAATGAAGACCACAACAACAGGGTGTTTATCAAAAGTTTTAGCACATTGCTTGAAACAGGCTTTCTTCAAAGTCCCATTTTTTTCTGAGCGTGTAGTTCAACAACTTGTGAAGTTGTGAAGAGACACCAGCACGTCGTTGGAATAGTGCAGCGTAGTCCCACTACTAGCACGCGGCGACTTGCTGCACGTATGATTGTCCCACGAACTCCTGGATCGTCTATATCACACGCGGAAAACTGAATATCACATACAACATGTCCACAATCTGACGACAATGCCACACGAATTACGTCAATGGAAAAATTACAAACGTTGTTTGTTTCTATTAATACTCTTCACTGATGAAGGCACGTTTACGCGGACTGGAATTAAATACACACATGATAATCACCGATGGTCGCAGAAAAACCAACACTCCAAGTCGGAAACCGATTTCCAAGATCGTTATTCGATCGATGGTTGGTGCAGCATGATCGGTAACATATTGATATTTCGAAGCGTTTTTGAAGAACGAAAGGCGGGACAAAATTACTTACATTTTTTGGAAAATTAGTCAGTTGAACAACTTGAGGACGTTCCTTTGACCACGCGGACCGTAGTGTATTTCCAGAATGACGTATCCTCTTCATATTTTGGCAGATGTGGCAGGGAACATCTCAACTTCACTTACTCTAATTGCTGGATAGGTCATGGTAACACAGCTAATTGACCACAAAGTGCGCCAGACCTCACACTATTTGATCTTTATTTCTGTGGTTGAGTGAAGTCTGAGGTGTGTAAAGTAAAGATGGTACGCAAATGAGCTGTTTAGTTCGCACTACGGACTCTGCCGCCATCATGGAACGTACAGAGGCACTCAGACAAGCAACATATCATGTTCTCCCAAGAGTATACAAATGCATTGAAATCGGCTGCGGGACGTTCGAAGAACTATTGTGAGCTGTACAACAACTGTGTTGACGTGTACGTTAATGTTTAGAGATGAATGTGCTAAAAATACGTATTCTTCGATTGACACATCATAAAACGCATGTTGCACATGAGTCCATGTATAACCTAATAATGTATTGAATAAAAAAGCACATTAAATGAGTTCTACTTCGGAAACCATTCGGAATGGGGAATATATCCATACGAAGAATTTTGCTTTAAATGACCGTTCCTATTATGTCACTGAATATTGACCATTCCTTCCAGGGAACCCTGTATATACGATGCTTTTCAGCCTATTTCTCACATCTGAAGATCGCAACTACTTGTTGATGCTGGTAACGTGAACTGAATATTTTATGTGTATTTAAGCGATTATGACGTCATAAGTTATTACAAAATGGATATATGCATTGCAATTCGCCATTTCCTGCTAACGGTCATAGTAATCGCTGTAAGGCACTAACAACAATCCCGCCCCCGGTAGCTGAGTGAAAAAAAAAGTGGAATGTCAATCCTAAGTGCCCGGGTTCGATTCCCGGCTGGGTCGGAGATTTTCTCCGCTCAGGGACTGGGTGTTGTGTTGTCCTAATCATCATTACGTCCCCATCGGCGCGCAAGTCACCGAAGTGGCGTCAGCTCGAAAGACCTGCACCAGGGGAACACTTTACCCGACGGGAGGCCCTAGCCACATGCCATTATTATTATATTATACTTAACACTTCCCGCTATTTCTTTCCCAAAGGGTATTAGAAAACACCAGCTATCCCATGAAAGTAACTCGCCTTTGAGACCAGCAGGATCAGCTCAAACCACCACACATTTATTCGGCTCAAGGGAAGGCTCGTCTGTTATATCTAGGCAGGAGAATAATTGCCGTCGCCCAGAACCTGGAAACGTGTTGCTGCTGCTCATAATAGCAACCATCATTAAGCAGCAAAGATATGTTACAGCGTACTTTGAGCCACATGGTTTGCTGCTGAATACTGTGTACTTGGAAGACCTTCTGTTGGAAGCTCCAAAACAACATAAAACACTATTAATTCTGCCTCTCTTGAGTGAACATCAGACACGATAATTAATAAATCTTTGTGAGTGATCATCAGGGACGATTGTGAATAACCCTTTGTCCACAGATTACAACTGGAATCTAAGAAGTTCGTTGAGGCCCATTGTTACAGTTCTTCTTCTCATCCACTCCTTCAACTCATAATAGAAAGCTCAAAGAATATACAAACATCGTTTCTTCCACCGGTACGGCTAAATGCAAGGTCCAATTCTTGTACTGTTATGATGCCTTCGAGGAGAATCTAAGCGGTAACATAAGAATTAATCGTTAGTACACTGCTGTACAAAACTCAAGGGCAAGAGTAACTTCCGCATAATGTGTCATGGGGTCCGTCATGCAGGAAGTGGGAAAGCGAATGTACGCAGGATGTTCAGTACACGAATTTTCGAAAAAAGTGCAAGTAATTTTGTCCCATCATTAACTCTTATACACACATCAAAGAAAAAAGTTTTGCATCACCCCACTTCCCAGAACTCCTGAAGGCGTTGACTGTGGATATATGTATCACAGACACAGCCCTTTGACTGCGCAGAGATGTCACTGAACCCGCCCAAAGATGTGAACAACCATGCATGAGCAGCGCCTATCAGACGGAGGGGGTCCGACAGCTAATCAGTTGCAGTCATTCCCCCAGGAAGGAAGTACACGGCTCGTATTGTCTGTAGTTCAACCATGCCTAGACGGTCAATAACGCGGTTCGATCGCGTTGTTACTTTGTGCCAGAAAGGGCTCTAAACAAGGGAAGTGTGCAGGCGTCTCGGAGTGAACCAAAGCGATGTTGTTCGGACATGGAGGAGATACAGAGAGATAGGAACTGTCGGTGACATGCCTAACTCAGGCCGCCCAAGGGCTACTACTGCAGTGGATGACCGCTACCTACGGATTATGGCTCGGAACAACCCTAACAGCAACGCCACCATGTTGAATAATGCTTCTCGTGGAGGCACAGGGCGTCGTGTTACGACTCAAACTGTGTAAAGAATTCTGGACCACCACCTCTGAAGGTCTCGCTGTATGGTGGTACAACATGCAATGTCTTCATGAGCAACTGTGCCCAACTTCAATACCGACGTCCATGGTGAGGTCCATCTTTGCAAACACGACACAAGGCAACGCGGTACAGATGGGCCCAAAAAATGCCGAAGGGACAGCTCAGGATTGGCATCACATTCTCTTCACCGATGAGTGTTGCATATGCCTTCAAACAGACAATTGTCGGAGACGTGTTTGGAGCAACGCCTTAGACACACTTTCCAGCGAGTGCACCAAGGTGGAGGTTCCCTGCTGTTTTGGGGTGGCGTTATGTTGGGCCGGCGTACGCCGCTGGCGGTCGTGGAAGGCTCTGTAACGGCTGTACGATATGTGAATGCTATTCTCCGACCGATAGAGTAACCATATCGCCAGCATGTTGGCGAGGCATTCGTCTCCATGTACGACAATTCGCGCCCCCGTCGTGCACGTCTTGTGAATGACTCCCTTCAGGATAACGACATCGCTCGACTAGAGTGGCCAATATGTCCTCGAGACATGAACCCTATCGAACATACCTGGGATAGAGTGAAAAGTGCTGTTTACGGAACTACGTGATTTACCAACCACTCTGAGGGATCTACGCCGAATCGCCGTTGAGGAGTGGAACAATCTGGAACAACAGTGCCTTGATAAACTTGTGGATAGTATGCCACGACGAATACAGGCATGCATCAATGCAAGAGGACGTGCTACTGGGTATTAGAGGTACCGCTGTGTAAAGAATTCTGGACCACCACCTCTGAAGGTCTCGCTGTATGGTGGTACAACATGCAATGTCTTCATGAGCAATAAAAAGGGCGGAAATGATGTTTATGTTGATGTCTATTCCAATTTCTGCAGAGGTTCCGGAACTCGCGCACCAAGGTGATGCAAAAATTTTCTGATGTCTGTAAAATGACATATTAGTGATCATGATGCACCAAAAACTGACCCAAAAAGAAGTTTGTATATTGGTTTCCAGTAGAGTGTGTCGGTTTTCCTGTGACCATCGATGGTTATTACGTGTCTTGTTCATTCCATTAGTGTAAACGAGGCTTCATGAGTGAGTAGTACTAATGGAAGCAAATGACGATTGTCATTTGACCAGTGACAAAATTCGAATCTTGTAGCAATGTCGCCAATGTGAAGATTGTGGACACGCTGTATGTGAAATGGGTACAAGTTTTTCACCCGTGATTTTTGTAATACTCGTGCTCGTGGGACATTCATCTGTGAAGAACGTCACCGTGTGCTGGTGGTAGCACTAGGCTGCACTACTGCAACAAAGTGTTGCTGTTCCATCGCAGGTTGTTGAACTACACACTCAGAAGAAAAATGGGAACCTGAAAAATAACTCTTGAATGAGGTTTTCACTCTGCAGCGGGATCCATTCTAAATAATGTATATGTCTATATGAAGCCTTTTGCTTCTAATGACCGACACAGTCATATCCCTGAATGCTGACCATTACTCCTCGGACGCCCTATATATTCGTATACGACAAACGTAATTGGGCACTTCCATCATTATGAAGCAGACTATAAAGTTTCGATGAACGTACACTACATCGTCACACGGTAAAAAAGAGTTGAGACATTGAAATACTTTGGTTAGTCTTAATGACTTTCGAAGTGATAACTTATTTGTTATATGTTTGTTTAGTGGCTGTTTCACCTCCGAATATAGCAACTACTTGCTGAAGCCGACAATGTGAATACAAGGTTATAATAATGGTAGACCCATTTTCAAAAAAATCATATTTATTCACGTACAAATCCAAAACGAACAAGCCTTATACCAATGAAAAGAGGAAGTTTCAAAGATTTTGGCAGGCTCGCAACTCCAATGACAAAGAGAAGCGTCTGGCATTTTGTGGTTACGTGCTAGCAAAGATGGAGGATGATGCATTTCTACAGCGTGTAATTTTCAGTGATGAAGTCAACAGACACAATGCTCGCATGTGGAGTTTGAAAAATCCACGTTCACCATTGCAACACGGAAGAGACTCACCGAAGATAAACGTGTTCTGTGCCGTATCCCGTATAAACGTCTACAGACCAATTTTCTTTCCTGAAAGATCTGTAATGGGAACCACGTACCTGGACATGTTGAAACAATGACTGTTCCCTCGAGTTATGGAAGATTCCCATGACGTCATTTTCCAACAGGATGGAGCTCCGCCCCATTGGCACCGTGATGGACTAGGCTTTTTAAATGACTACCTTCCTCAGCGCTAGATCGGTCGCATGGGACTTGAGGACTCGCCTCTGCACTTCTTGCCACCGAGATCTCCTGATCTCACACCCTACGACAGTTTCTTATGGGGTTATGTGAAAGAAACTGTATACGTTCCACCTCTACCAACCACTCTGAACGATGTGCGGAACCGGATCACTGCTGCCATCTACTCAGTGGCAGCAGATACGCTTTCGTGTGTTTGGGACGAATTTGGCTACCACGTCGATGACTGCAGTGCAGCCAGCGGTGGCGACATTAAACGTTTATGATATTTATCACAGAAATTATAATTATCAAATAATTATTGAAAACTAATTAATTACAAATTATTAAATTTATAAAACTGATACCAAAATTATGAAAAAACTTAAAAAGCTTCCTCTTTTCATTGATATAAAGTTTGTTCGTTTTGGATTTGTACTTGAATAAATACGAAGTTTTGAATACGGGTCCGTTATTTAGAATAATTATACAAACATTTACATAGGTCGCACATTTCAAGATGGCAAACTGTTAATTGAAAAAAAAAGACTACGCTTTGCTGTGGAGGCCGAGAGGCAGACATGTTAAAATGCTGCGACTTTGTCAGCCTGCGAAATCAAGCTCAGCCAGAAGCCCTCACGAGCGTAGGATGCTTCCATACAAGCGACAAACAATTAGACACTTCTTCACTGCCACGACTTGGGGTAGGTGATAGTAAAGCCCCGCAATGTTCAGTTTTTCGAATATCGTGCACGACGTGCGGTAGATTTTCCCGCGATTTTTTAATTAAAGTTACAGGTTGGGTTGTTGCCCATAACCCATCTGGGTACCAGCTCTCATGATTAATTACAGAGAAATTTGCAATTTAGCTAAAAGACACATTGCACGGTTTTAACCAACGAATGGGGGTAAAGCCATATCATGCTGATCTTTGATTTGAGATAAACATGGGTAAAATTGATGGCTCCATAGTAAATAAACGCCAAATAACCCTTTCTGAAATTGCTGCTTTGTAGCCAAGTTATCCAACACAATATTGAACATAATGATTGAAAATACTTGTACAAAATTAAAACTTTCTTCTCCACGAAAGAAGCTTTAGTAGGGTAGCCAGAAAGTGTCTAATTACTGAGGCTAAGCTACCCAGTTACCTCGTAAATAATGTACTTTGTTAGGTCCTCTGGTTATTCCTTGAAGTTCAATGCTCCTCTTCTTCATCTTCTTCAGACACTTTATCACCGAACAGTAAGTCCACATTTATATCTGAGATACTGTCAATGATGTGAGAAGTCTGAACCTGACTCTGCAGTGGTATTAATACAAAGAAATCTAATTTCCATCGCTTTGTTTCTATGGCGCGCTCTTTTCATTCTTTGGCACATCTTTCCTTGTCAGCAGCAAGCTTTCTTTTTCCCATGGTTTCTTCTTCCATTCGTCCTATACTGGGTGTCGACATAAAAGCACCTATACAGTGCTTTGCTAGAGATATTAAACAAGGTTGCGAAACAGTTATTGCGTAAATCTGAACAGGCTTAAAAATCAGCCAACGAATTGCAAAACAAGGGTTTAATAGTCCGTGACCTATGTTTCGACATTTCTAAAAGTATCTTCTTCAGAGGGAGTTAGCCCGAAAAATATAGACAACCAGTTAAAAAAAGTACTTTCACAAACTTAACGAAGTATTAATAGAAAAATATTTGTGAGTTAAGCGTACTCACTTGTTACGTCACATGATGGTCATTAGATTACATGAAGGTGAGCGGCTCTTGTTATATATAAAATTGACAAAACAAGAATTATCCCGAGCCATGGCTTTAGAGCGCAACCAGATTACATATATCCTATTTCAGAATGAATGCTCACTAGTAAATGTCCACAGGTAGAAGAGGCTCTTGCCAACATCAAATTGTTGCAGAAGTCCCAGGACAAAATATATGCGTAAGTTACGTTTACATCATGCCAGAAACTGTTACAAATATAGGGGGCAAGCGACCAGGACTAATTAGGCTGCAGTAGGCGTTAAGTAGATGTGCGTAAGAACTGGGTCTTCCTTGTGTTAAATAACAGTACTTTACGTTAACGTAAGCTGAAATTTCCTCTACAAGGCCATTAAAAATGTAATAGATTTATTGGTATACATTAGGCATAAAATTACCAAAACATTCGCTGACAGAATAATAATTGCACTTAAAGTCATCGTGTAGATGGTAGAGTTCTGTTTACAAAAGATCATTTTTACAAATGCATTGAGAAAGAAGAGCAAATATAAGTTCAAACAACGTCATTAAAAGAAAAAAACTTTCCCTTTATCCTATAGAAGCGTAAGCGATATGGAAGATGGTGAAGCAATATGCGCTGTATACATTTACGTAAGCACTGCATCTTTCTGGTGTTAAGTAGCATAATTTTACAATAAAGTAACATGACAATTTCTTATAAAAGCCCACCAATAAATGCAACAATTTTAGAGGTATACGTTAAATGTAATATCAATAAAACATTTATGTACCAAAGTGATACTGCACGTAGATTTTGTGTGCAGAAGATAACAGTTTCAAAACTTACTTCTTTTACCAAAAAGGGGGAAAACATAAACAATAGATAGGAGTATTCTTTGTTTAAATGTACCAATACCATTTCCGAAATATCAGCCATAGGAACATGTGTTGATAAGGCCATGAAAATTAAACCCAGTGTTTCGAAATGTCAGGAGCTCAACATAAAAAAAGTCATTTGAGGAAAATGATGCATTCACCGATATTAGTGGAGATCGGTAAACACGTATAATGTGACCATGAGCAGCGGCTGAAACCCGTCAAGGCGCGCTTGATAGCGAGTTGCAACTTATCCTTCAAAATGTTACCGTGTAAGTAGGCTGTTTAGGTTTTTATATTGGTAACGCCACGTAGCGCTCTGTATGAAAATCACTGGCTGTGCTGAGTGCAGTCTGTGGCTGGTTCGCATTGTTGTTTGCTATTGTAGTGTTGGGCAGCTGGATGTTAACAGTGCGTAGTGTTGCGCAGTTAGAGGTGAACCGCCGGCAGTGGTGGATGTGGGGAGAGAGATGGCGGAGTTTTCAGAGTGGGTGATCTGGACGTGTGTCAATCAGAGACAGTAAATTTGTTAGACTCGATGTCATGAATATATATATAATGACTTTTGAACACTACGTTGTTTGTTTTTGTTCTCTATCAAAATCTTTCATTTGCTAACTATGCCTATCAGTAGTTAGTGACTTCAGTAATTAGAATCTTTTATTTAGCTGGCAGTATTGGCTCTCGCTGTATTGCTGTAGTTTGACTAACGAAGAGTTTTGTGAGGTAAGTGATTCATGAAAGGTATAGGTTATTGTTAATCAGGGCCATTCTTTTGTAGGGATTATTAAAAGTCAGACTGCGTTGCGCTAAAAATATTGTGTGTCAGTTTAGTGTTGATCAGAATAAGTAAAGAGAGTAATGTCTGAGTACGTACAGTTTTGCTCAGTTGTTTGAAAAGCAAATAGTGTAAGAGGTTTATCAGCACAGTCAATCATAAATTTTTCTAAGGGGATGTTACAACTGTCTCTCTTAGGAAGATGTTTATAAATTTTAAATTCCTCTAATAAATTCGATTTCCAGCCCTTTATTTCCATACATAAAATTGTGGTTTCTTATTGTTTATGAAAATTATTGTTACTGATAGTTTTATTCAAATTAATTTCATTCATAAAATCGTATGGGGAAAGTGCCACTGGTAAAACACGATTTATTGCTCTATGGTAAACGTAACTTTATGAGCCTGTGGGTGGGAAGAGTCTTATGGAATGATATTATGAGAATAGTTTGTCTTACTATGAATACCGACAGTGACACTGCTATTCTGTAGGCCTAATTTCAGGTCAAGGAAATTTAGGTTACCGTACTTGTTTTGAATTTCTTTTGTAAATTTAATTTTCTTGTTATAAACAACATGTAGTCTACCAGATACTTAGCAACAAAAGCGCAAACAAAAAATTTTCAAAAGCAGGTGACAAAAAACCGAAAAGTAATGAGGAGGGAAATGGTAAGTTATTTTGATAGCATTTTTAGGTAATATTTCTTACAGGAATAGGCGTCTACTGACTAGAAAGTACTGTTGTAAAGTTGCCTTCTCTACAAACAAAATTTGAAGAAAAATTTTGTACGCACATTAAAAACTCAACAAGATCAATTCACAATTTCAGGCGTCTATAAAATCGTCTGTGAAGATTGCCCCAGCTATTATGTAGATCAGTCAGGCTGAGCTGTTGAAGTTAGATATAAGTGTCTCCTATTGGGTAGGAAAGGAGGAAATATACATAATTCTTCATTTTCTCAACATTTACTTATTTCAGAGCATTCTACAATGAAATTAGAAGAAACCACAATGTTACGTAAGAAAATAAAAGGCTGGAAATTGGATTTACTAGAAGAACTTGAAATTTATGAACATCTTCCTAAGAGAGACAGTAACACTTTGAACGATCAGTTGCAACTCGCGATGAAGCGCTTCCTTGACTGATTTAAACCGCTGCTCACGGTGTCATAATACGTGTTTATCGATATCTGCTAATATCGGTGATTATGTCGTTTTCTTCAAATTACTTTTTTTTCACTGTTGAGCTCCTGTCATTTCATTTTGTAACACTGGGTTTAATTTTCGTGGCCTTATCAACTCATGTTCCAATAGCGGATATTCCAAAAATGATATTGGTACAGTTAAACAGAAGATTCTCTTTTTTATGTTGCGATGTAACTTTATACATTTATTATGTTCTCCACCTTTTTGGTAACAGAAGTAAGTAACTGTTATGTTCTGCGCACAAAAGCTACGTGCAGTATCACTTTGCTTCATAAATGTTTTACAGTTTTACATTTAATGTATACCTCTAAACTTCTTGCATTTGTTGATGCGCTTAAGAAATTGTCATATTGCTTTAAAGTAAACTTATGCTATTTAACGGCAGCGAGATGCTGTGATTAATAGTATGTGTATAGCGCGCACTGCTTCACCATTTTTCTTATCGCTTAAGCTTCCGTAGGGTTAAACGGGAATTTTTGTCTTTTAGTGACGTTGTTTTAGCTTCTATTTGCTCTTCTTTCTCAATGCATTTGTAACAGTGACCTGCTGCCTTCCGCACGCTGAATTTATGTACAATTATTATTCTGTCAGTAAAAGATTTAGTAATTTTATGTGTAATGTATACCAGTAAATATATTACATTTTTATTAACCTTGTAGAGGAAATTTCAGCTTACGTTCATTTCAAATACTGTTATTCAACACAAGCAAGACGCAGTTCTTACGCGTATGTACTTAGCGCCATATGCAGCTGAATTTGTTCTGGTCACTTGAGCCTGTGTATTTGTAACAGTTGGGCTTAGTCTCTGGCATGATGTACACGTAACTTACCCATATATTTTATCCTGTGACTCCTGTAATAATTTTATGTTGGCAAGAGCCTCTACCTGTGGGCATTTACTAGTGAGCATTCATACGGAAAAGCGACAAATGTAATCTGGCAGCTATCTAAAGTCATGGCCCGGGTTAATTCTTGTTTTGTCAATTTTATATATAACAAGAGCCACTCGGCTTCATGTAATCTAATGTACAATCATGTGCTGCAACAAGTGAGTACGCTTACCTCACAAATATTTTTCTATTAATAATTTATTATGTTTGTAAAAATAATTTTGTAACTGGTTGACTGATTATTCAACCTTTTTACCTGATGGATACCTCAAACTCCTTATTTTTGATGGCGGAATTACGTATTCAGCTGAGACTATCTTACGTAGTGTGTGTTGAATTTTTTCTTTTACGAGGGTTATCGTTGAAGAACTGTCGTCACATTACGGACGTTGAGGGGACTTACCAGAAAAGACCTGCAGGGATTTGCCCCAATTTCGCCGTTTTCCGCTAATGCGCCAGTGTAGATTTTTAGACGAAATGGAACAATTATTTTCACTCGAAACTGAAGTTTAAATGCAGCAGTATCGACGAGTAACTCGTTAATACTTCCATTTAGACTCTACATTATACACTGAAGCGCCAAGGAAACTGGTATAATCATGCGGATTCAAATACAGAAATATGTAAACAAGCAGAATACGGCGCCGCGGTCGCTAACACCTACGTATGGTAACAAGTGTTTGGCGCGTTTGTTAGATCGTTTACTGCTGCTATAGCGGCAGGTTATCAAGATTTCAGTGAGACTGAAAGTAGTGTTATAGTCGCCGCACGAGCGATTGGACACAGCATCTTCGAGGTAGCGATCAAGTGGGGATTTTCCCGTACGACCATTTCACTAATGTACTGTGAATATTAGGAATCTGGTAAAAAATCAAATCTCCGACATCGCTGCACCCGGAAAAATATCAAGAACTGGACCAACGATGACTGAAGAGAATCCTTCAACGTGACAGAACTGCAACTCATCCGGAAATTGCTGCAGATTTCAGTGCTGGGTTATCAACAAGTGTCAGCGTGCTAACCATTCAGTGAAATATCATCGATGTGGGCTTTCGGAGCCATACGCCCACTGTTGTACCCTTGATAACTACACGACACCATGCAGGTGTATCAGTTTGGTTGGCTCATCAGTGTACAGTGTTCAGGTAGAAAATCATAAAAATTACGTGTAAGTAATAAATAACAGACTTTGCTGATTTTCTCATCTCTGGAGAGAACTGCCTATAACTTATTCTTTCCAATGGTTCTACGACCCTGTGGCCTCCATTCTACTTCGCAACCGCTGGTAAGTTTAACTTACTGTCAACAGGCCTGCACCTGGCTCTAACTAGTGCACTTAGAAATATTGCACCGAATAAGTTTTTCCTACCTTAAACGGTGGTGCCGCTAATATAGTGGATTAGTTTACAACCATTCATTAATGTCAGTGAAAATTTGATTAGCAGCCTTTTTAAGTCTGTACTTTACTTTCTACTTATCACAATCTTTCTATCATCTGCAAACAAAACAAACTTTGGATATGTCAATGTAACAGACGAGAGGTCATTAATGTACATAACAAAAAGCAATGGGTACAAAATGAACGTTGTGGAACACTACACGTTATTAATTCCGAATCAGATGAAGATTGACTGCATACTGCACATGTATTTCTGAATGATACCTTTATTTCCTGTTGGTTAGGTAAGACTGGAGCCATTTCGCAGAATTGTCAGCGACAACAAAATATTATAATTTACATAAGAGAATCCTGTTGTTTACACAGTGAAAGACTTCTGAAAGCTCATAGAAAATTCTAGTAGCCTCTAATTTGTTAGCTAATGAATTATATGTCTTCTCACTATACATGTAAACAGCGTTCTCTATATTGGAACCCTTAAGGAACCTAAACTGTGACTTGGACAATACTTTATTTGCAGTCAGATGCTTAGGGAGACACTTAAATACAACCTTTCGAAATATTTTTGGAAAGTTGGCAAAAGTAAGATTTATTCGTGGGTTGATAGTATCTCTTCATCCCCTTCTTTGTAAAGGAGCTAACTTCAGCATATTTTAGCTGGTATGGAAATGTTCTTCTGATAAGAGATTGATTACACAAATAGCTTAAAATACAACTTACCTCGAATGAGAGTCATTGATTAACTTCATTGATATGTTAGCATAACCACTAGAATACTTAAATTTTAAGGATTTTACAAAGGATACTACTTCTTTGGGAGACAGGAGTGTCGTTTCCATTTTACTGAAGTTATTTCTAAGGACTGGTCTTAGACACACCACTGCACTGTTTCCTATAACCGATAACCCCAAGTTGTCATATTAGAAAAAAGTAATTATTTAAAAGGCTTACAACACCACATACACTTGTTACCAAAGTCTTATTTATTTTTAGAGCTATCTTTCGTTTTTCGTTTTTGGCTCGACCTGTCTCTGTCTTCAATATATCCCACATAGTTTTTATTCTGTTGCCTGATGTAGTTAACTTTTTCTCATGATAAAGCTACTTAGATTTCTGTATTATTATCTTCAATATTTTGCTGTATTCTTTGTAATGCATTGCAATGCTAACATCATAACTGTTCCTAAATAGTAGATACAGTCTCCTTCTTGTCCCATATCGTATATATATCTCTTGGGTAAACCATGGTTTTTTTTAGTTCTGTTTCATTTGAGTTATATTTAAGGGAAAACAATTTTCAAAAGAGGAAGTAACTTTATTAATAAGTGCTTTGTATTTTCCATTTGCGTCATAAGTATTGTATACATCTATCCAGTTTATGTCTTTGAGCAATCTCCTACATTCTCAGTATTTCACTTATTTAATGTATTGTTTATCCTGAGAAATTTCAATATTTAACACAATTTGCTACATGTCATGATAAGAAAGGTGATTTACTATCGTTTTTGTGATACGACTTTTTTCCTAGATTTGTCTACAAAGATATTATCAATAGTAGTCTCAAAGCGTTTATGCAACCTTGTTGGAAAATTCGCAGTAGAAATTAAATTGAATGACAGTATTACTGATTGCAATTACTGTTCACTGATGGAGCATTTCAATAAACCGAAGTTAAAATCATCAGCAACCACTATTTCCTTGTTTTTTTACTGTGAGATGGGACAACAGAACTTCCAGATATTTTATAAAGAGGTTAAAGTTCCCTGAAGGTATTCTGTAAATCTTACTATTATAAAGGAGTTATTGTGAAATGGCACTTATGTTGGACATGCTTGTAAGTGATGCTCTGAACAAAATTTATTAAGTATAGATATTCTTGAAACCAAAACAGTTTCTGAAAAATGTGAGAACTCCTCCTTTCTCCATGTTTTCTCTACAGAAGTAAGAGGCTAACTTGAGTCCTTTAACACTTAACACATCTGTACTACTGGCCACATGATGCTCAGAGTGGAAGATTACATCAGCTGGTTTACTCAGCTCTAATTCTTCAACACAAATAAGCAGCTCGTTAAGCTTACTTCTGAGCTCTAAGATATTCTGTGCGAAAAGGATAGCTGATTTTGTGCACTAGCTGAATTACAATGGAAGAACCTAGTTTTTGCGTCAATTTTTGAGTATCTCCAGTTTCAATCAGCAGTTGTTTCCATGATTGTGAATTGCGAATCGATGGTAGAGCATTTAAAAACTCGGTAGGGGTTTTATCTTCACCTTCCCTAGTCAATGCTGAAGGTTACATGTCCATGTGGTATGAAATATGTCCATGTGAGCTATTTAAAGTCATAAACACAATTTATTTCACATACACTGCAGTGCCATAGAAACTGGTGTAGGCACACGGATTTAAATACAAAGATATATAAAGAGGCGCTGCGGTCGGCAACACCTACATAAGGCAACAAGTGTCTGGCGCATTTGTTAGATGAAGTGGGGATTATCCCGTACCGCCATTTCACGAGTGTACCGTGAATGTCACGGATCCGGTAAAACATCAAATATCCGACATTGCTGCAGCCGGAAAAAGATTCTACTGGAACGGGACCAACGACGACTGAAGAGAATTGTTCAGGATGACCGAAGTGCAACGCGTCTGCAGTCACTGCATATTTCAGAGCTAGGTCATCAACCAGTGTCGTGTGCGACCATTCAACGAAACTTCTCAATATGGGCTTTTGGAGCCGAAGGCCAACTCGTGTACCCTTGATGACTGCATGACGCAAAGCGTTACATCTCGCCTGGGTCCGTCAACACCAGCATTGGACTGTTGATGACTGGAAACACGCTGCCTGGTTGGGCGAGTCTTGTTTCAAATTGTATCGAGCAGACGGACGTGTACTGGTATGGAGACAACATGGATCCTGCATATCAGCGGAGGACTCTACATGTCAGCTGGTGACTGTTCAAATTGGTGGAGGTTCCATAATGGTGTGGGGTGTATGGAGTTGGAGTGATGTGGGACCCCTGATTCGTCTAGATACGACTCTGACAGGATACACGTACGCTGCATCCTGTCCAATCACCTGCATCCATTCATGTCCACTGTGCACTGCGACGGACTTGGGCAATTCCAGCATGACAGTACGACGTCCAACACGTCCACAATTGCTACAGAGTGATTCCAGGAACACTCTTCTGAGTTTAAACACTTCTGTTGGCCACCAAACATTGCAGACATGAACGTTATTGGGCATATCTTGGATGGCTTGCAACATGCTGTTCAGATGAGATCTCCACCCCTTCGTGTTCTTACGGGTTTATGAACATACCTGCAGGATTAATGGTGTCAGTTTCCTCCAACACTACTTCGGACATTAGTTGAGTCTATGCCAAGTGGTGCTGCGGCGCTTCTGCATGCTCAAGAGGGCCCTGCACGATATTATGCAGGTGTATCAGCTTCTTCGGCTCTCCGGTGTATTTTAAACTGTTATTTCTTTTTCAGACGATATCATCCTCTACACCACGGGGAGCGGAGAGCGAGTTCAGCCCGTTGCAGACGCTGCGTCCACTTTACGTGGCGTCGCTGGCGCTGGGGGTGCCGCCGTACCATGAGACTGGTGCGCGGTGGTTGGGCCGCATCTCCCGCGCATGCTCAGCTGCCTGGCTGGTTTTTATACTGGCGCTGGCGACCATCGCGGTGATTGGCTACAACTCAGACCCCGCTGTCCTTCGTTTCCGGACGAGTTCCACAAGTCTGATGCTCCGAGTGCTGGTGAACCACGCAGCAGCCACCTCCTGCCTGGTCAGCTCACTCGTCGCCCGCAGTCCGCGCTTCATCTCGCTCGTCCACGAGCTGCGGGATATCGACAGCCTCCTCCAGTCGGACTCTGGGGCTGGTCGACGCGCTGACAGGATCTGGGCGGTCGTCACCGTGTCGTCCGTGTTTGCGTTACAAGTCGCCCACTCGTGCTCTTGGGCTGCCATCGGCCTCGATTTCGCCGTGCACACTGTGTCCGAATTAATCACGGCGTTGTACGTTAGCCAGTTCGTGTTCCTGGTTTTCATTATCAGGCGCAGATTACGTTTCATTAATACTAAACTTGCGAACTTCTTTCAACACACACTGAACGGTGAACCCGTGCCAAATATTTCTCGCTCACCACCTCTTTATGTAAGCGACATTTGCTTCCGTAAGCCCCGTTGGTGCAATGTTTTTTCGACTTCTGTTTACAGCAACTTGTACGAAATGAATGAACGTTTAAGACAACTACAAATAGCTCACTGGAGGTTAAAGAAGCTAGCGGGCAGTGCTAACTGCTTGTACAGCATTCCAGTCACGGCAATGGTAGTGAACTCAATGGCAGCTGCAATTGAAACAGTTTTCCACAGATTGTTTATCACATTTGAAAATAATGGAGGGCCCAGGAGATATGGGATTGACATTGCACTGTTCACCGACTTTTTTGTCATCTTTTGTAGAATGGTTGCATTGGCAGCTACTTGTCAGATGACTGTAAATGAAGAGAAACGTTCGGCAGAAATTGCTGAGGATCTCCTACTACAGTTAGATGTAGGTTAGTAAATACGTTAAGTGAATGTAGGTTAGTAAATACGTTAAGTACACGGGAAACTAAAAGTGACATGAAATGTGATGAAGAAGTCCTCATTAGTTGTTAATATTGTATGCTCGATCACTCACACACGCTGAGGTGACGAAAATCATGCGATGGCAATATGCATATGTACAGAGGGCGGTAGTAGTGTTTACACAAGATATAAAAGGATGTGGATCGGCGGAGCCGTAATTTGTACTCAGGTGATTCTTGTGAAAAAGTTTCCGACTTGATCATCGCTGCTCTACGGGAATTAAGAGACTTTAAATGCAGAATGGGAGTTGAAGTTACACGCATGGGACATTCCATCTCGGAAATCGTTAGGGAATTCAATATTCTGAGATGTACAGTGTCTAGAGTTCACCAAGAGTACCAAATTTCAGGAGTTACGGACAACGCAGTGTTCGATGGTCCTGACTTAATGGCTTACAGTAGCAGTGCTTGTGTAGAGCTGTGTGTACTAACGGACAAGCAACACTGTTTGAAATAAATGCAGAAATCAATGCGGGACATGCGGCGAAATTTGGTGTTACTGGGCTATGGCACCAGACGAACGATCCGAGAACCTTTGCTCACAGCACGACATCGCCTGTAGCGCCTCTCCTGGTCACGTCTCCATATCGATTGAACGCTTCACGGCTGGTCGGATGAGTCCCGATTTCGGTTGCTAAGAGCTAATGGTAACGTTCGAGTGTGGCGCAAACCCCGCTAAGCCGTCGTGCCCCGTTGTCAAGGAGATACTGTGCGTGATGGTGCTGACTCCATAATGGCGTGGGCTGTGTTTACATTGAATGGACAGGGTGCTCTGGTCCAACTGAACCGATTACCGACTGGAAATGGCAATGCTCTGCTACTTGGAGGCTATTTCCAGGGAGTCGTGGAGTTCATGTTCCCAAACAACGATGGAATTTTTATGGATAACAATGCGCCATGTCACCAGGCCAGAATTGTTCATGGATGGTTTGAAGAACATTGTGCGTTGGACAAATGAAGCGAACGATTTGCCCACCCTGATCACCCTTCATAGATACCATTTGACATTTATGGGATGTAGTCTATAGTTCAGTTGGTGCCAAAATCCTGCACTGGCAACGCTTTAGCAGTTATGGCTCAATATTTTTGCAGGGGCCTCCCAACAACTTATTGAGTCCATGCCACGTCGAGCTGCTGCAGTCCACCGGACAAAAGAATGTCTCATAAGATATTGGGAGGGATCTCATGACATTCGTCATCTGAGTGTAATACCAGAGTGTCAGAACGATTTATAAGCATATGAGTTGTGAGAAGACTCATAAAATTTGCAAGTTACTTCTTTCTTTACTGATATAATCGCATTATCTTATTATTGCAGATATAATTCGATGATTTTAATGACCATAGTGCATTTACCTGATTCCATTGAAAAGGTAACCAACAGATATAAAACTATTTCTTTTTCTTATATCGAGCTTTTTGTCCTCTACGTGAGGTATGGTGATGGAGCTTGTAATGCAAGTGACACATATGAAATGACTGCATTATTTCGACATCAAACCAAAGGCAGATGTAGTGAGGTAAAAAGAAAAAAACGTTACGCAGAAGTGCCATAGGATGATAGTTATAGAAATAACGTTTTATGCTCATATGTCCACCGTTGGTGGGAAGCGAGAAGCTGATTTTATTCAGTACAATCTCACTCGCAAGAAATTTGTTGTTTATGGATGCACAATTGCAAATCCTATTTTTTGTCGTAAATTAAGCTTGCAACACTGATGACAGCAGGAACTGTAGAGTTGTTTCGCTGAAGGCCATGGAGATTTATGTAGTTACTTACTGGTACTAACGCAACACACTTACGAGGTGCGACAATAAAGTAATGAGACTGATTTTCTTTGCAGGATGTGGCAACCCTGCAGGCTTGTGTGGGCACAATATCTTTGACCTTGGTCTATAAGCTGCCTCTAGTCCCAGCGGCACATCAATGCAACTGCTCAGTCGCGAATTTTGCTGTAGTAAGTTGACACGTGTTTGTGTTTCTCGTCATGGAAATGGAACCGCATAATGTGCAACGGTATGCCATTTATTTTTGCGTTAAATTGGCTGAAAACGCGACGACAACTTACAGTAAGCTTCAGAAGGCTTTTGGAGAGGAGGTTATGTCAATGGTGCTCAAAATGTTGACCAAAACAAGCTCACATGTGAAATGCATGCTTGTGTGCTTCTTGATTCGAAGGGAATTGTTCGTAAAGTGAACCAATATTACTATAAAAATTTTTTAGAAAGACTCTGTAAAAGAGTTCTTTGTGTCTGTGCCAACATTGCTGATAATTGGATTCTGCATCATGATAATGCGTCATGCCATACTGCTCTGTCAGTACAGCAATTTTTAACCTCAAAACAAATTTCGCTACTACCACAGCCACCTTATTCACCAGATATCGCTACATACGACTTTTTTCTATTTCCAAGAGCCAAAATGGCGGTAAAGTGACACCATTTTCAAACAACGCAGAATGTCCAAAAAGCTGTGACGAGGGTCTTGGAGGATACTAAAGAAGATGATTTCCAGAAATGTTACCATCAATGGCAGAAGCGCTGGAAAAAGTGTGTGGAATCAGAAGGGAACTAATTTGAAGGATGCAACACTGAACTTGACTTAAGTTGTAAGCAACTTTTTTTTTCACATCAATCTCATTAACCTATTGTCGCACCTAATATGTCACTCCAAACTGTGACGTGCGTGTAACTGCTTTCGAGCAATTACGAGGGATAGTGGTTTCGAAGCGTTTACATCAAATGCTATTATCGTAGCATGCCATTAAAATATGATGAAATTTATCAGACCTCTTAAGATTTTACCTGCAAGTGGGAGACGTAAAGCTCCTTGGGTTCTTCTACCTCACTGTCCTCATTTTCTATTTCTACCTCCAAATTTGAGGGTAGAGGAGGAACTGATAAAGTATCTGAATGTGGAATAGGTCGAATTGCAGATGGAAGATTTTGGTATTGAACTGTTCTTCTTTCTTTCATCAAGAGTCCTGCCTTTATAGGTGAAGTCATGCAGAACTAACAGTTATCTATATGGCGGGTATGCTCCCTCCAAACCATAGGTATAGTAACAACCAAAGATCGCTTTTTCCTGTTATTTCTCAGTTATTTTCGGTGCATAACAGAACAAGAGTTGCAACATATATATTAAGACCATGATTTTCCCTGGTCCCCTACTCTCACACAAAAATAATGCCAATATACAGTTTTCACAAGAGGTGTCAAATTCCGTTTCTGTGATCGAATAATTACTCAGTCCAAATATAACGAAAATTATTCACTGAATTTATGCATTTCCGTAGCATTTTAAGAAATTTTACGTCAGAAAAGTCTCAAAACACCAGACATTCTGCACTAATTAAAAGAGAAACAGTATTAAACTTACACTCATACTAACAAAATGCATCTTTACAACTTACAAGCGGGTGAAGATATTGGGTTTTGTCAGTTGACCTGTGTGCCAGATTCAAAAATAAAATGTTCCCTTAGCAGAAAATGTAGACTCTGAAAATGTGACTTGTTACTTTATTGCCAAAAATAAAGCTAATTCGTCGTTTTTGTGGTTGTTCATAAATTCAGCAGAGGGAAGTACATAACAATCAGCTGTTTTTGAGCCCAAAACGTTTTCATTGTTGGTCACTGTATTCTTCCACACGCACAAGTTTGTGTGTTTAGGGGTATTCTCTTTCTCGGTTTGCTCTCTTGTCTCCTTGCGTGTTCCGTTAGCGTTCTGGCTTACGTTCAGTTTCGATTGGTTTATCCCTTCAGATGTTAGAACTCTCGTTGTTAAGAACTTGGTACGGTCCAGAAACAGCTCAACATATCTAATGAACCATTTTGATGACAATGAATACGGCATTACGACTAAGCTCAAAGCCCAAAAAATGTTATGCAATAATAAGTCTCGAAAAATAGGAGGCTATGAACGCAAGCAACCTAGTTAAAAGTGTCAATCTAATATATTTCCTGCGATAATTTTGCTTTTAGCGTCACCTTCGCAGTACTATCCACCTAGAAGTTCTCTCCTTTTCCTTATCTACGGGGTGTTTGTGAATATGTTGCAGAAAAGTAACCTTTAATTATTGTGAAAAAGGAAAATAAATTACAGATACGTTTGATACAGCTGTGAATGCGGTATATTTTCAAGTTTATTTCAGAATGTTCATTTTGGCTACCTTTTGTAACACAACAAATCTACCATCTGTAATTAATTTTCTGCTAAATGCTATGAAGCAAATCTTCATGTGTGGTGGTAACTGCTTGTGTTATCTGCTATCGCAGCTCGTCGACATTTCCTGGAAGTGGAGGAATGGACACTCTGTCTTTTACTGTAGCCTCATATTCAGAAGTCCATTGGGGCTAAATCTGATGATCCTTGTGGCGAGGATATTATCCCACCATGTCCAATCCAAATTGGTACATACCTATGGAGGTACACGATAACTTTGTGATGATAGTGTGGATGTCGTTTGAACGACAGGCGTTTCCATAATACCTTCCACACTGTACCATTAAGTGTATTCAGTTCTAACTGGGCTGGTCTCATTGACTAATCCAGTCTACAAAAGTAAGACTATCGAACTAATTCAATTGCTGCTTTAGAGAGTACTGGTCGGCACTGACCCAGTGTCGTATGTGACACACAGACAGGTTCGGTGAAACGATTGTATCAGTTAGTAACAGTTTGTCTTTGTGGTAGCGGCTCGCGATATTTTGCCCAGATTTGTCTCTGAACTGTTGTAGCGGATTTCGGTTCATGGAACCATAAATAAGACAGTGCACACTCTTTGCCAGTATATGACTCAATGATGACGGTTGCAGTAACTCATCCCCCCTAGCGGGAACGCTAGGAACTAAGCATGTTCGCCGGAAATAAAAGTCAAAGATATACTGCTTTCAATAATTTATCAAACATTTTCACAGTTAGGTTACTTTTGGGTAAGTAATTCATAAAAAACCTATGTCATTGATCTCGGTTTGTAGCCTGGTAAATCTCGTTATATGATGTTTCCAGGAGAGAATCCAGTGACCGCTCAGCTACAACAGCTGACGCACGAGGTGACGAACTTCAAGATGGCGTTCAGCGCGTGCTCGCTGTTCACAGTGGACGCTAGACTGCTGACGGCGGCGACGGCCACTCTCGTCACATACACCATCATCCTGCTACAGTTCGTCATTTCGGAGCAACATGGGCACTGAATGTCTACAGGAATCGGCTTCCTATGGTGCTGTAATTCAATGTTTATAGCCATATCCTTAATAATTTGATTTTTTGGTGTGTTCGAATGTTATTCAGTCAATATGTCACGCGAAAGACGCCTGTTTGTGTAACTAGAGTGATAACCTGTAAATAAATCAACAATACATTTTCACTGGTTTGCTCTGCAGCTGCTGCAGTCAGTTAACTGACCTTTATGACTGCCTAGAACTATGTAGGTGTGAAACACAAGAAAGAGGACATCTACTACCTTGTAGGATCACAACAGTTATAGTTAGCTAATTTAATGTTTATCTCATATATAGTTGTACAGTTTTATGAAATAAACTCAAGACATATTCATAGGATTCGTGTTATGTGGTGCAAGATATGCGAAATTTTCAGGACAACTTGTGTAAATTTTAGGGAAAGGTGGGAATACCAAAACAGAAGAGCATAGAAGCCTTTGTTACGTGGTGCTACAGACGGATATTGAAAATTAGATGGACTGATAAGGTAAGGAATGATGTGGCTTCACAGAGAATCGCCGAGGAAAGGAACACGTGGAAAGCATTGACAAGGAAAAGGGCTGGGTGATAGGATGTGAATTGAGCTATCTGAGAATTACTTGAGGGGGCTGTAGAGGGTGAAACCAGTAGAGGAAGGTAGAGATTAGAGTATATTAAGCCAACTTTTAAGGATGTTTGGTGCATCTCTAAGGTGGAGAGGTTGCCACAAGGGAGTAATTCGTTGCAGGCAACGCCAGTCAAAAGACTGATAGAAAAATACGAAGTAAAAATGTCGATGTATTGAGTATACCTGTAGGAATTAGAGCGAGTACAATTTTTTAAGAAGCATACAGCAAATTTGCAGAGCTATACACTGTGATTCGTGCATACATAAACCGATGTCCAAAAGTAGTAGTAACGTGAAGGTCGTCTTTTCGTCCTGATAAAAGCAACATCACTTGGTGACATGGACACCATGAGACACAGGAAGCTTCGGCAACCATCTCGATGCGTGATTGTTTAGCTGCCGAAGACTGGTCAGATATGAGTCCTAGGCGCGCACATTTCGTTCGATATCGTCGTTCATCCTTCTGGATTAGTATTGTGAAATATATGGTCAATCATAGTCCGGCAATTACGAAAGTCATACAAAATTTCTGAAATGTCATTTTCCATCTTTGTAAAAATTATGTAGTTCTCCAATGGCCGGTTTCGGCTACTCTGCCATTTTCAAGCAGTAGTTGACAAGTACAATTAGAAACCAAGAAGCCATTCAGGCACCAGCATCTTGTACACAAACATAAATCTTATGACAAGATGGAAAATAAGTATTAATATTGAACTGTTGAGATGTATCTTATTATATCACTTGGACAGAACATTAATGGTGTAAGCTTTTTCTACCGACATTGTTACTAAACAAATTAAAAAATGTTCATTTTATTTGCTAAGGGACCTCATAACATCCACAGACAATAGGTGTCCATCTAATAATGGAACAAAGTCATAATGTGGATTTTAGTCAATCATCACTGTTTTGCAGCATGAATAATAATAACACTGTGTGGCTATTCTGTATCAGCACTTTACTTTTTGAATGGCTTCGGAAGTCCAGGAGTAGATTCGATTTTTTCAAGATCTGAGATGAGTTACTCTAGTTCTTTGTTTTGAAATGATTGAAAATGATAATGATACTTTAACATCGACAATTTATAAAAAAACTCTTTGTTTCAATACTAGCTATCTCTGAGATCGCTTCAACAACAGTTCCAAATAAATTAGTTCCATCTCACTGTATTATGACATAAGTAATTAGCAGTTTCACAGCAATATGTCAGGTATCTTTTTCTTTCAATAATCAGCTTTCAAGTAACAACTCACATGAATAACAATTCCAGTTAGTCTACAAATATCAGATATATATCTGAGTATTATCAGTGAAATAAATCTGATTTCATGTAATAATTTACTACATTAAAGCATATTTTGTCTTGTTGGAATATTATTCTGCTTGTTTTTATTACAGTGATGAGTCAGAAAGAAATTGAAATCAGAATGATTACCGTTTTGGATCCAACCTCTTTTTTATTATGTATATCACACTAAAATATTTTCATAATTTATAAAACGGGCAGTGAAATAGCAAACCAGCAAATAAGTAACGAAAAACTGAATTCCTGAGAAGAAATTGAAGATAGCAAGTATTCAGCCAAAGGTGGTACTCGATGTTTCCCCAACTAAAGATATGGAATCGAATGATTTAGTTTAAAAGAATGAGACAGCATTAGGTTGTTATAATTGTACCTCTCATACATAAGATTTGCATGAGATTTTGAGAACCATATGAGTCTCCTGAGAGGTAGTCATGTCATATAACTTTGAATGCAAAGATTTCATGAAAACACATTATTTCTCATGAAATAACTTCCTTGTAGCCAAGGACTTCTGTTCTGATGTGGTGTGACAGAGACTTAGTGTTCTATATAATGATTATTTAACATGGTGGGAACACTTTTCACAAATAATTTCAAATGCATGAAATTTTGAAAACTTTTACAGTGATTTGTCGTACCATAAAAGGCAAAGGAAAAACATATTGATTTACAAGGTTGTATACAATAGGTATATTTGAAACATACCGAACAAGAACTGGTGTATTAATCAACACTGGCCATAACCAGTAAGAATTATTAAAACAAATCAGAGTTTATGTTCACATAGAATAAAAACCAAAAATAATTTTTAAATTTTATCCAGTTTTCGATCAGTTAGCTTGCTTTATAATACTGTGATAGCATCACTGATATTCGACATAATATTCGGTTCCAAATTGTCTCGAAGATAACTTTATTTGATGCATCTACCTGTATGCTGTGAATTATTAAAGATTTTGCTTATGATTCAACAAAAAATATCAAAAAGTGGAAGAGATAGTAAGATTGTGTCACAAAAATGAAGTCTTGTAACAAAAGTTGTAACATAGACATCACTGACGTTAATGTGCCATAAATAATCAAAGTAGAGGACAAGTAACAGTCAAATTTTCTTATAAGTTCAAAATATTATAGTGCGTAAATAAAGATATCAATCGAATTGACAACATATCCATTACAGTTTCTGACACAGTGCTTACACTGAACTTTCTGTTGCTTACAAATAGATTTTTGGTATCAGTTTTACCATATTTGTTTTCTCTGAACAGACCCATGCTTATGGTTTTTCGTTGTCTACCTTTCTCGCCCCTATTTTTTTTACTTTGTCATGTCATTGGTATAGTATAGTCCTCATTTTCTTCCAGTCTCCAATGTCATACAGACTTTCCTTCACATTCTCTACCATAACAATCTGGAACATCATCATTATTTATATAGGGAAGATTAAGACCTGTTCTATACAAAAGTATATGTTTTAGAGGAGAAAAATGGGTTCTATGATTAGAAAACTAACATGTAATAAGTTACAGCTATTCTTTTAGCTACTGATATTAAGACATGATATCATGTATCTGGTCTTGCACAGAACATTAAATATCTAAGGGTATAAAATTAGAATTAATTTTTTATCATATCATAACTTTTGTACACAGTGGTGTATTAAAACAAGGGTATCTATCTGATGCATAAAACTGACGTTCTTACTTCCCATCTCTACTTCAAGGTTCAACATCTGAAATAGGGTTAAATATTTGGTTTCTCGTATACAAAACCCAAGAGAATTTCACTTCAGAAGTCAATAACAGACAGAGTTCATATTGAATATTAACCTAACTGTATTATTTTCACATCTGCTGAGTTATTTCATTTTTACAAGTCAATGTAATAAGTCAAGACTACAGTAACTAGTGCTATTGTATATACAGCAGTAATTATGTTTCAAACTACTGTGTCAGTGAAATGTAATATTGTCAACATGTATGGTCATACAGGTTATGCTCATCTAGCCTATTCTAACAGCTGTGTTCCACAAAACTGGGGTCTTACCCAAAAATACAGAACAAGATATGTGAAACTGAACTGATAAATCTACTGGCACATATTTCTTTCATGAAAAAGTCAGAAAACGTTCATAAAATAATATTATAATTGAAAAGACTTAAAAGGTCTACAACGTTAATAAAATTCCCTTAATTTTACAAGAATCATTTCTCCTACTACACTGCCTGCTTGGTTTTTATCAGTTGTTCGATCATCAATCTTCACACTGACTTTCAATAGTTATCATAAAAACTATTTGACTTTTAATTGACACAATTTATATTACACATGATCAGATCTATAAAGCAATATATATATATGAATGGCGACGGGTAAAAAACAGGCAGTAAATTGTGTGCAAATGAGAGTGTCTTGTGTGTAAAGTCTAAAGAGTGCTGTCAAAAATGTGTAAGTCCTTGCAGTGCATGTGCAATGAAACTAAAAAACGTAGTCCAGTTGCTACAAGATCGAAAAGAAAGCAGCCTTTTACTGGTAATGTAAGTGTATCAAAAAATATTGTGGAATTAAAGCAATAGGTTTCGAGAAAAACCGAAATTATAGATGTACTTAAACAAGAAATCTGTGGCCTTTTGAAGATGCTCAAAACGCTGGAATCTAAAGCAAGTGAACTTAGACTCGTTATCCAGAAAAACGACTACAATGAAAAGTGCAAAATTACGCGCGAAATGAGGAAGAAATCAGACATTGAAAAATGTAAACAAATCAGTGAAACACATCATAAAGAAATTATACAGTTTGCAGTAGGTGACAGTTTGGTAAAATACGCGAAAAATCAACAAAGAACAGCAGGTGAAGACAGTATGAGTACAAAAAAAAGCTGAAAAAGACTATTGGAGGTATGAACGAAACAATTAGTCTCTTAGCAGGAAGTCATTTGAGGGGCTTGTGTGAGACTCTTGAACCAAAAAATGCATTCTGACTCTGATACGTATTCACTGATATAAGCAAATTCACCATTTAATATTGTGGAACACAAGATCGTAAAATTCACAAAAGACGATTATTAGGAGCAAATGATTTCAGAAACAAGAATCAACACTTCACAGAGAGTGTTGCTGATCTAATATACAAAAAAAAAAACAACGTTATTCTCATACTCTGTTCAATTCTATATTGATTTGATGAGTTACACTGAAACAATAAAATATTTGAAATGTGATGCTGGGGCGTAGTAAGTCAGCATTGTAGATGTAAACAGGTTCCTGAGAGGAAGTGGTTTTCATGTGGTGACGAAGGGGAAAGAAATGCTGTGTAGACGTATGCAATCAGAAACGCGCCAGCCAGCCTTCGTCCGCCATCTGCCATGAGGCTTGCGCATCATGCACTGAAACACACTAAATCACAATTTCGCACTATATTTCCTAAAACAAACCCCTTATCCTCTACAACAGATAAAACCAGTCACAGAAGATCATAAACTTCAACAACTGTGTGAACTGAATCAAACGAAATATGCAAACAAACAAAAAAACCAAGAAAGATGTGAAAGTAGCACTAACATTAGAATTACCTACTGAAGAAGAAACTAAAATATCCCCAGCGTCACCATCAGCTACTGGAGAACGACACAGGGAAACTCCTGGACAAAATGAGTGGGTTTTTAATGGAAAAACACTCAGCTAAAAAGCTCAAACTGAAGGAAAGAGAAACAACAATCCTGCAGGCATTCACTCGCAGAAAAGAAGAATCTCCCATTGCTAGGCAACCCAATAGATGCTTGAAGACAGCCTGTATGTTGTACAAGGACTTAACTGCACACCTAAGAACAAGGACCCCAACTCAGAACCACACACCAAGCCAAGACTCATCAAAATGAAGCAGCAAAAGCGAGTAAGCCCCAAATTTCAGGCCTAAATGTTGACCTTGTAGTGTTTCACTAAAATTTGCAAACGCTAACACATAATACTGATGAATTTCAAATACTGCTAGAGAACGAAATTAACGATCTTTTGGTCCTGTGTATACCTGAACACTAGCTGCAAGAACACAACCCACTGAAAGTGCTATTTATGCTGTTCTGTTCTGAATCTGAATTTGATAGGTACAATGCACTGTGTGCATAAATGTAGTTTGTTTGAAGAATCTGGATGGGCATGTTAGTGGCAGAATTCATGTATGTTAAAGAGAATTGTTGAAGGAAGACAGTTGCTGTAAATGTAAAAAACAGACCCGGTTTTACAATTACTCATAGGCACCTAGTGATATTTGTGTCAAATGAAATGGCTATAGGAGATAAAGCACTGATATCACACTCGAATATTGTACATGCAGATTGTCATATTTGCATTGTGTTTATGTAAAGTAGGTGATGGACAGATGCAGAATTGTGCTGATGAGGAAATAGTGATTTTGGATTTTTCTAAGGTGAGGAGAATGAGCAAATGTCGTCCAAAGAAGCAACGGATTCATTGTAAATGTATTTGACCATCTGTTATAAGGCTTGGGAAATTGAGTAAATGGTAGACCAGTTCACTGAAATGTTAAACATAGAATTTAATTATGGTGGCAAAATTGGTATTTATGCTGAACAAATCAAATCATTTAGACATTATGAGATTAAAAATGAATTAATGTTTTTTTCAAATAGATATTGTAATGTTACTATCAATAAGGTAGTAACATTAGTGTATCAGATTAATATTAGAATCGAGAGAATATCTAATGATAACAAAGCTTCTAAAAATTTTTCGAGGAACAGGAAGTTGCTGACGAAATATTGTGTAGCAGCAGTAAGCTTCAACAATTTACTTAGCAAGGATTTGTTTCTGCTGGAGTCTCTTGGTGAACGTGTACGAGAATGAACACTTACTGTACAAATTTGTAATGTATAGTAAGCCTGAACAGTTAGTATGATTAGAAAAGGTAACTGACTGGCCTGCTGTTGAAAGTAATTGTAAAACTAAGAATAAGGCGTTTGACTGTAAACCTTTTTATCTTGGTTTTATTGTAAGCGGAAGTGAACCTAAAGCTAATGATGGTTTGCAGAGTGAGGTGAAACTTGTTTCCATATATGGCAAAAAACATTTCACACCTAACGTTTTGTGAGAGAAAAACACGTTTTATGTTCTGAGTAAAGATTTTCTGCACGGGCTAGGACAGGTTTTGAAATCTTTTACCTCAACCGGGATCATATTCAATATTATCCAGATGACATATGTGACCTTATATATATATATATATATATATATCATTTCATGATATCCAGTCTTACAAATCTGCTCTTTCTGATGGACACACGTCCAGATGGGAAACTCTAAAAATTCTGCCATCTCTCTCCCCATATCCACCAGTGCTGGCGGCTCACCTCCAACTGCGCAATGCTACGCGCTGTTCACAGCCAACTGCCCAACACTACAATAGAGAATATTTCAACAATGCCAACCAGCAACAGACTGCACACAGCACAGCCAGTCATTTTCCTACAGAGCGCTACGTGGCGTTACCAACATAAAAACCTACACAGCATACTTACAAGTTAACGTAAATTTTCTAAAATAAATTAATCCTTTAGACTGACACCTAAAAAATTAAAAAATAAAAGTTTGAGTCTCCTCAGTCTTCTGACTAGGGTGATGAGGCCCGCCGCGAATTCCCCTTCTGTACCAACCTCAGGCTATAATTTGCAACCTACGTCCTCAATTATTTGCTGAATGTATTCCAGTGGCTGGCTTCCTCTACAGTTTTTGCCCTCTACAGCTCCCTCTAGTACCACGGAAGTTATTCCGTTATTTCTTAACAGATGTACTATCATACTGTCCCTTTTTCTTGTCAGTGTTTCCCATATATCACTTTCGACGCCGATTGTCTAGAGAACGTCATAATTCCTTATCTTGTTAGTCCGCTTAATTTTCAACATTCTTGTGCAGCACCACATCTCAAATGCTTCGATTCTCTTCTGTTCCGCTTTTCCTGCAGTCCATGTTTCACTACCGTACACTGCTGAATTCTCAGAAATTTCTTCCTCAGATCAAGGCATATATGTGATACTGGCAGACTTCTCTTGACGAGGAATGCCCTTTTTGCCAGTGCTAGTCTGCTTTTCATGTCCACCTTGCTCCGTCTGTCCTGAGTTATTTTGCTGTCTAAGTAGCAGAATTCCTTAACTTTATTTACTATGTGATTCCCAGTCCTGACGTTAAGTTTCTCGTTGTCCTCATTTCTACTGCTTCTCTTTATTTTCCTCTGTCTTCGATTTACTTTTAACCCTTATGAATTGCATTCAACACAATCTGTAATTCTTCTTTACTTTCACTCAGGTTAGCAATGGCGTCATCGAATCCTATCATTGATATCCTTTCACCTTGAATTTTAATTTCACTCTTGAACCTTTCTTTTATTTCCATCAATGCTTCTTCAATGCATATATTTTTATTCGAGCACTTCGCTCTTGATCTTCCACTCTTACTTTCAGTCTTGTTTCTTGAACTTGTTGTATATTACCCGTATTTCCCTAGGGCTTACCCCTGTTTTTCTTATAATTTAGAACATCTTGCATCATTTGACATTGTTGAACACTTTTTCCAGGTCGACAGATCCTATGAATGTGTCTTGACTTTTCTTTAGTCTTACTTCCACTTGAACCGTAACGTCAGAACAGTCTCTGTGATCACTTTACTTTTCCTAAAGCCAAACTGATTGACATCTAACAATTTCTCACTTATTTTTTCCATTTTTCTGCATATTATTCTTGTCAGCAACTTAGATGTTTCAGCTGCTAATCTGATTATGCGATAATTCTTTCACTTATCGCCTTTTGCTACCTTCGAAATTGTGTGAACATGTTTTTCCGAAAGTCTGAATGTCTGTCGCCAGTCTTATACATTCTGCACATCATCGTTAATAGTCATTTTGCTACCGATTCCTCTAGTGATGCTAGAAATTCTGATGGAATGTTGTTTCACTTCGGCGTTGATTTGATCTTAAGTCCTCCAATGTTCTTTTAAATATTTTGAATGCTGGTTATAATACTGGATATCTATCTTGTCCCTATCGACTCCTCTCTCTTGCTCTGTCACATCATCAGACAAGTCTTCCATTAAATAGAGGTCTTGAATGTTCTCTTTCCACCTATCCGCTTTCTCCTCTATATTTAACAGTGGGATGAGCATTGCACTTCTAGTCTTATCACCCTTGCTTTTAATTTCACCGAAGGTTGGTCCTTCCGACAGTTAAAAATATGTAATACATTCACCAAGGAGAGTACGTTAATGACAACAAAAATGTTAGATACTTGAAGAAGAAGGCAACGATTTCATCCGATATCCTACGCTCTCTTATAGCGAAAATAAGTATTGTTGAATTCCATTGTTACAGAATTTGTACGTGTTGTACATTGATTGCGGAACAAAATACATTTCCTACAGAAATGCAATTTGATTACAGACTTTACCTACTGCAGGTCTAACAAAAGAAGACAGAGATATTAATACCTGCATCTCTTAGTCACATTATGCAGACATAAAATTTCATTATTAATTTCTATTTCTCAACTGCCGTAGAATTAAAGAGGCACAGATATATGCCAACACGCCAATTCAAGCATAGCTCAAGTCGTTCCCAATAGTCCTACAATTCACTGTTAGATGGCATTGGTATAGTTGTCGTCATCGGTGACCGGTAGTGATGAGTTTAAATTAAATGTTACACTCTCGTAAATTCTACACAGCCTAAAGAATGATACATTAATTTTTCATTATAACTTACGCTGTGTGGTGAAAATATCTGCATATACTAATTTAAAATATGTTCAAATTGCGACAGAGTTTTCCAAATATTCATGAAAAAACTTACAAATCATCTACCGCATGTACCATTGTCTTCGTCGTAGCAGACACGACTCCATCAAATGTCCTGAGTTGTTTGATGTACACATTTCAATACACAATTTTTGCCCCCCACGAATCGTTCTAGTAGTTTCGTGATGTGTTAACACATTTCATCTTGCTATTTCTTCTGTTTAATGTTTCCTACACAGTTCTTTCCTGGTGTTTTGTTGTCCCTACTCTTTTTGTCTTGCCATTTCAGTTGATTTTTAACATTCTTCTGTAATACAACTTATGAAAAACTACGATTCAGTTTGTCCCCTTCAACTCGTCCTACAGTTCTTGCTCACATTCCATAGGGTGGCAATGTCATCAGCGAATCTTATCATTGATATCGATTAACCATAACTTTTAATGTCATTTCCAAACTTTTATTCGCCTCATTGCTACTTCGATGAAAAGGAAGAACTACAGAGGAAAAAGATTGCCTCCCTGCGTCACGAATTTTTTTAAACAGTGGAGTCTGCTGTCGGTGCTTTATTCTCATTGGTCACTCTTCGGTTTATACATATCGTGTACTATCCCTCTTTCTCTACAGTGTACACCCATTTTTGTGAGGGTTTGAAACATCTTGCACCACTTCATGTTGTCAATAGCATTTTCCGGTCAATGAACATGTGTAAGTATTTTCAATTTTCTTAGAACTTGTTTCAGTTATCAAAGTAATGTCAAAACTCCCTCTCTCGTGCTTTTACCTTTCATAAATCAAAACCTGATCGTCGTTTAGCAGATCTTCAACATTATTACTGATAGTCATCTGTACTCTGTTGAGGGAAGCAAGGTGGATGCGTAAGCTGTTAACCTGATTGCGCAAGAATTGTCGCAATTGTTTATGTTTGCTATCATCGAAATTATATAGGATACTTCCTTTACAAAGTCTGATGGCAAGTGCCCAGGCCCATAGATTTTACTCGCTTACTGGCTTTAGAACCTTCGAGGAAAAGATATTTGTCTATTCTGAGTTGTTTGGTCGCTGATCTTCCAATAAATTTTTCAATAGTATTTTTGACTTCTGTGTTTGCTAAAATTATCCTTCAGAGACCATTGCGTTTTCCTGCAGTGATTTCAGTTTAGTTTCATCTCACTTCCTAATGAGTGCATTTAAAAGTTACGTATATTGTTGTATTCCTTTCTTTTTTTGCATTTTTTTTTCAATCAGGTGAAGCATTTCTCTTGTTATCCACAGTCTCTTTACAGTTACCTTCCTCGCGCCTATATCCACGAGTTCAACATCTGTGATTACCGTTTTTAGAAATGTCCATTCCTCCTCCGCTAAACTACTTACTAGTACTATGATGTTATTTGTGATAGTATTTACTACGATAGAGCACTTCGAACGCACAAAGTCGTTCCTCAATAATTCAGTATCTCACTTCCTTGTACCATGATTCTTCGGAACAATTCCTTAACTCTTCATCATCACTAAACCTTATTCTGGATATTTCTTACGGTCCAGTATCAGATTTCGCAACCTCTGCCCCGCCATTTTGCGATCACGCTGGTATCCTCTTATGTCTTGTCTCCAAGTATAACTCCTGTTGAGATTTTTATGTGGATCTGGTATTCTCAGGTGAAATTTATTGCAGAAGTCGACAAGACTCCCTTCTTTCTCATTTCTAATGCTGCGCTTGTATTCTCTCACACGTCTGTGCTCCATTTCCTTGTGATTATTAGATTTCACATCCCCTTACGTGCTGAGGTACCCATTCAGTTCCATCATGTACTTTTTAGTTTGTCATCTTCTTTTACTGATGATGGGAGATGTACGTGAACTGCAATTCTTGGTATTTTTTGTTTTGGATTCTGATGAGCTTAATTCTATGTCTGAACTATTAGACTGTTGATCAATGCTGATTTTTCCGCCATCAGGTGTGGTTTCCGAACCGAAGGTCAATAGGGTTCCCTGATGCCCTCTCCTTTTCTCTGCCTTTTTTGACAAGATCGTTGTCTGTGTGATTGTGAATTCGTGCTGCGGAAGTTAACGGCCACCATTACTTATTATTTTTATTCAAACTTTAACAGTGAGCGGGTTGGAACTTGAGTTTCATGACGTTTGGATTAGTGGCCAAAGAGGCCACTCAGAGAGTTCTAATGGTGCTATGACACTTCCTCGAGGCATTACTCTTGTTTCCACGTGGGGCTTAAGGAACTGGGTCCTATTTATCAAACATTCATTGAGCCATTTACGCTTCAGTGAAGATACTCCATACGATCACATTTTTGTTATTGGTAGCTAATGTGGTACAGTCTCAGAAATCTAGGCATACAGGATGAACCTCGTCACCTACATCAGCTGTTTGCAACACATGGTCAACATTATCAACAGGGACTTGACACGCAGCAGCAACAGAAACACTGTGTTTATTAAAGTGAAACAATGAATTTTCCGAGTGAAGTTCCACAAGAACCAGTACTGTTTTTCACCTTCGCGCTCGTTGTCTGACTGAATTTTCTTGTCTTTTATTAAAAAATTCCGCCTTCGACAAATCCACGAGATCAGCCATTACGTTCGATTGACTTCTTTTGATGCGCGCTACCAGTTTAATCCATTCGGACGGGATTCGAATATCCTCAATACTTTGGAGCAAACGGACTTTGCTTCCAGTAAATGAGTAAATTAGCAAATGAGAATGCAAATGAGAACGAATACTTCTAAACTGTCAAAAGCTATGCATATAAGGTAATATAAAGAGCGTCGCACATAACGAATAAATATATCCTGTGACGATGGCACAAAGGTGTTGAAACGTGTTTGGGCAGTCATAAAAAAAAGTTGTTTGCATAACATGCGGATCTGAAACCCAGGAATGTTTCGGCTCTCTTTCTGTCATCTTCTTTTTCCACATCAGAGACAGTGGATGAATGTATTAGAGTCTTGGATTCATTCAGTGAATTTATATCCGGGCCAGAGCGTCCTAGATATTTTTATCTTTTATTTTATCTTTTAGTTGTTTATATGTATTTAATTATTGCAGATGGTTCACTTGGATCTGATTGTGGAAATTATTGTAGGTATCACACACAGCACCAATTAAGGATGAACGTGTTGCACCTTTATCCAAGATTAACAAAGAAGAATGTGAATGAGACAACTATATCAAGTAACAACAGTAAGCTTTTTACCTTATTAACACTGTATTTAACATGAGATCATAATTTGAAAATAATAGTACCATTCACAACTATAAAACTGCGAACAGAAATGATGGGTGCAGTACTCGTTACCTGATCTTGTTCAGACACAGAAACGTGTAGATGGGCCGGTTTCAATACTTCTCTAATGAATAGTAAGGATAGTAGAATGTACTGAAAAACTATGTTGAGCGATCGAACGAAGTCACAAGTTCTGTTCCAAAAATTGTCTTCGGGAAAGAATTCTAACGACAGCAAGCAGCATCCGGAACCGCTAGGAATACGGTTCCCAGCCAGGATTGCTTGTGCAGTGACAAGGCGATAATACTCCGCCCGCCATGATAGGTCAGTTCTGTATTGCACTGTATGTTGATTTGATTTAAAATACTTGAAAGGGATAGGCGCGGAGGATACAAGTTGCACTACACATAATGATGCTAGGAAAATACACTCCTGGAAATTGAAATAAGAACACCGTGAATTCATTGTCCCAGGAAGGGGAAACTTTATTGACACATTCCTGGGGTCAGATACATCACATGATCACACTGACAGAACCACAGGCACATAGACACAGGCAACAGAGCATGCACAATGTCGGCACTAGTACAGTGTAAAGCCACCTTTCGCAGCAATGCAGGCTGCTATTCTCCCATGGAGACGATCGTAGAGATGCTGGATGTAGTCCTGTGGAACGGCTTGCCATGCCATTTCCACCTGGCGCCCCAGTTGGACCAGCGTTCGTGCTGGTCGTGCAGACCGCGTGAGACGACGCTTCATCCAGTCCCAAACATGCTCAATGGGGGACGGATCCGGAGATCTTGCTGGCCAGGGTAGTTGACTTACACCTTCTAGAGCACGTTGGGTGGCACGGGATACATGCGGACGTGCATTGTCGTGTTGGAACAGCAAGTTCCCTTGCCGGTCTAGGAATGGTAGAACGATGGGTTCGATGACGGTTTGGATGTACCGTTCACTATTCAGTGTCCCCTCGACGATCACCAGAGGTGTACGGCCAGTGTAGGAGATCGCTCCCCACACCATGATGCCGGGTGTTGGCCCTGTGTGCCTCGGTCGTATGCAGTCCTGATTGTGACGCTCACCTGCACGGCGCCAAACACGCATACGACCATCACTGGCACCAAGGCAGAAGCGACTCTTATCGCTGAAGACGACACGTCTCCATTCGTCCCTCCATTCACGCCTGTCGCGACACCACTGGAGGCGGGCTGCACGATGTTGGGGCGTGAGCGGAAGACGGCCTAACGGTGTGCGGGACCGTAGCCCAGCTTCATGGAGACGGTTGCGAATGGTCCTCGCCGATATCCCAGGAGCAACAGTGTCCCTAATTTGCTGGGAAGTGGCGGTGCGGTCCCCTACGGCACTGCGTAGGATCCTACGGTCTTGGCGTGCATCCGTGCGTCGCTGCGGTCCGGTCCCAGGTCGACGGGCACGTGCACCTTCCGCCGACCACTGGCGACAACATCGATGTACTGTGGAGACCCCACGCCCCACGTGTTGAGCAATTCGGCGGTACGTCCACCCGGCCTCCCACATGCCCACTATACGCCCTCGCTCAAAGTCCGTCAGCTGCACATAAGGTTCACGTCCACGCTGTCGCGGCATGCTACCAGTGTTAAAGACTGCGATGGAGCTCCGTATGCCACGGCAAACTGGCTGACACTGACGGCGGCGGTGCACAAATGCTGCGCAGCTAGCGCCATTCGACGGCCAACACCGCGGTTCCTGGTGTGTCCGCTGTGCCGTGCGTGTGATCATTGCTTGTACAGCCCTCTCGCAGTGTCCGGAGCAAGTATGGTGGGTCTGACACACCGGTGTCAATGTGTTCTTTTTTCCATTTCCAGGAGTGTATGTTAAAAGTACGTTACAGTAGGTAATTGATTCTTCTTGGTTGATAGGATATTCGTGTGTTAACAGGGAACTGTGTGATCTGAATTGACGACTACTAATCAGTACAACAGTTAACTGAACGTTAAAAGCATTCGTGAAACAACGAAGAACTTTTGTTTCTTGATGGAGCAGTAATTTCTGAGGACTTGAAGTTAAAATTCAAGTGTGAAAGATGAGATTTTAAAAACATACTCAGGTGCAGATAAAAGGCATATAAATGTACAATGCAGCTCAGTAATCCTTCCTGCGTATTCTGGGGATTTCAATACTAGGCCCTTGTTGCGCTTGGTCTCATCTGGGTCAAAGACATTAATAACTTCATGAGTAGTGAGGGTAGTTTTCAAGAAGCCTATTGAACACGTGGGCTCTGAACGATGTATATCACAACGAAATACATCGTATAACGTTTGGGGATGCGAAGAGGAATGAATGAAGGCATTTTAGTCTCGAGTCCCGATATTCCTACCTGGCGAAACGTAATTCCTTGATTCTGCAGTGTGCAACCTTGTTTAGAATTCTGTTGGGATAATAGACTGTTGCCAAATGACGATTTCAGGAATGAAGTGGATTGTCATGGAGACAACTGTGTGAAACGTAAGAACGCCGTCCATGCTCATTTCCCGTTTCAACCGTACCGTCACAAAAGATCACCGATGACAAAAACTTCATGATTCGACAACTGTAAACTGACCATCGAATAGAGCATTATTTTAGTTTCGAGTTTGGTAAGAGACTATATCTTACAGCAGACCGCTTCTGAAACTGACTTCTGTGACAAACACCATTTGTAACTACTCAGTGTTATGTCGATAAGTATACTAATAGTCACAGATGATTTACTATCGGTGGAAGAGCAAGATAGTTGAAATAGACGAACTGCATATAGCAGCTCGGAAATACAACACACGAAAACCACAAAAAATCCAAATTGAACACACATCGATCTTCGGTGGCACTGAAAGGGAATCCCGGAAATACACTGGTGTCTCAAATTAAGCAACAAGCGGAAATTTGGTAAGTTTGGGTTAATTTTGGATCCAAACTGTGTAAACAGGTGGTAGTAAAGTAGAAACAATGTAAAGAATACAGAACGTAAACAACTGCAACATGCATAACGGTAGACGAAAATGTTCTTCGTTTTTTCCAACTTGACGGATTTGCGTACATATTCCGACAAGTGGGTAATTTGCTCAGTATGGAGTGTGACCGCCTTTGGCAGCATTACAGACGTGACAACGACGGGGAATGCTCTGAATTACGTCATCAGTCTCACGTTGAGAAATAAAATCAAATCAAATCTCATGTTGAGGCAGTAACACCTATTCTTCCTGCAGAGCCGCCGGCAATCTCGGAGAGTAGTTGGTAGAGGCTGATGTGATGCAAGCAGTCTACCTAGTGTATTCCAGACATGCTGTATGGGATTCAAATCGAGGGAGTGAGCAGTCCACGCCATGCGTGTAACAGCTTCCGTTTCCAAGAAAACATCACCACCCGTGTTCTATGAGGCCGAATATTATCGTCAATCAGTACGAAATCTGGGCTCACTGCACATCGCAATAACCCCAAATGAGATCCCGAGATCTAGTCACCATGTCTGACAGCAGTTAAACCTTGCAGTTTCACCCATACAATTTCAAGAAGAGTGGTTCGAAAGGTTAACATAATCCCCGTCCACATTATTAGAAGTCCTTCTCGATACAGGACTCTTTCCATAAACTTTGGGACCCGAAATCGTGTTCCATGTTCCCTCCAGATGCGTATCCATTGAGAATCACTCCCCAGACTGAATCGGGCCTCATCTGAGAAAACAACATTGGTCCACTGTTCGACCGCCCAGGTGGCATATCGATGACTCCATTGTAGACGTTCCTTCTGTGAAGACGCATCAGAGGTAGACATACAGCAGATCTCCGACAGTAAAGGCCACTCTGCCCAATAATTCTGCCCACCGTTTGCCTCAATACAACGCATCCAGTGAATGCTGCGAGCTCACATGCCAGTTGTCATGTAGTACTAAGGCAGTGCTGTCCTGCCCTTACAGCCAAATAACTGTACTCTCTTCTGAAGCCATAAGGGGTCGGCTCTGCCCTTGTCTTCGGGATACAGTTTCCATATGTATCCACTGTCGCCTCTTCGGACAAACAATAGAACGATTCACACTAAGCTATCGGATCACATCAGTTTGCATCTGTCCTCCTTCCCTTCTTTCTCTTGCTCTCCACCACAGTCTCGTAGGCATCTTCTATGTGCCATCCTGCACTGTCTGTGACAGTGTACACAGCGACTGTGAATGTGGGCCTACCGGTCAAACACTACCTCGTTTCATAGGTGCCCTGACGTCATCGTTGGCATGGTTGTTCGTTGACAGCAATGCCATCTTCCGTGCAGAATATGATCGTACGGACGTCTGGTTGACTGTGTGTATGATTGTCTTGTGAATTAGGCAAATGACGGAGAAATAGCGGTTTGTTGTTTTAATTTTGGACACTAGTGTACGTCATAGTTCGATTATAGTCGAGGGACAACAGAACTTTGGTGCCTCTCATCTAACATTTCATGTTAGAAGGGACCAAAGTTATAACAGAAGGTTTGAAGTCCCATAACACTTTGAAGAAAGGAGGATTCCAAAATGATTTTGTAAATTATTCTGTGGAACTTGTCTCTTCAGGTGAGTCATCTGCTCACACATAGAATGTAAAAAGTTTGTGGAAATCTGTCAAATCACCGATTAAATAAGAGGGCCGATCGGAATACAGGGACGAACTGTACCTCTTCCAGTCTCTATACTTCCACAGTTTGCGGATGCTTGGGAAAGTTCAACCCTCTGACACTCTCTCAGTATTCCTCAGAGACATATGTGGAGTGTGCCTGGGTTATGGGAAACAAGGATTACTTTCGGCTGCGTATAAAACTCACGAATAGCCCATGAAAAAGATGTGGCTGAGGAGTAAAGTAAGTGGAATTACTAGTTTCGTTTGTCACTAACGTTAACTTAGTAGACGTTCGTCCTTTGTCGTCGCTCTAGTCACCACAGTAAATATCCATATTGCGGCCAAGAGACTCCGACGGTCAATATCCACTGACGGAAATAAAAATATCTGCACCAAAAAGAAATTATTGTAGGATAACGAAATTTCGGGAATTCATTTGTCTAGGTAACATGTTAAGTGGATCACAGGTTAATCTTAGCTGAGCTGTCTAAGGCGCTGCAGTCATGGACTGTGCGGCTGGTCTCGGCGGAGGTTCGAGTCCTCCCTCGGGCATGGGTGTGTTTGTTTGTCCTTAGGATAATTTAGGTTAAGTAGTGTGTAAGCTTAGGGACTGATGACCTTAGCAGTTAAGTCCCATAAGATTTCACACACACTTGAACATTTTTTTTTAACACGTTAATCTAAAAGTGAGATAAGCCATTGTAAATGTTAAATGCTGATACATTAACAACCGGCATAAACGCGAGAATGTTGAGTGCAAAGGGGCCTGCATTGTGTTTTCCAGGTGCCGGCTGTCAGTTTGTGGGATAGAGTTCCACGCCTGTTGCTCTTGGTCGGTCACTACAAGGACGGTTAATGCAGATTGTAGATGGCGCTGGTGTTGTCGTCCGATATATGTTTGACTGGAAACAGATCTGTTGTCGAGCAGGCCAAGGCAACATGTCGACACTCTGTAGAGGATGTTGAGTTACAACAGCAGTCTGTGGGCGAGCGGTATCCTGCTGGAAAACATCCCCTGGGGTGTTGTTCATAAATGATAGCACAACAAGTCGAATAGCCAGATTGACGTACAAATTTTCAGTCAAGGACCCTGCTGCCGTACGAAATCGCACCCCAGGCCATAACTCCAGGTATAGGTCCAGTGTGTCTAGCAGGCGGACAGGTTACTTGCACGCACCCAATTGGCGTCCTTCTAACCAGCACACGGCCGTCACTGGCACTATGGCAGAACCAACTTTCTTCAGAAAACTGAACAGCCCTCCACCCTACACTCCAGTGAGCTCTCTGACATCACTCAAGTCACAAATGGTGGTTTGAGGCCAGTGCTACGCACGCTACATGGTGTGTGGCTCGGAGCTGTCCTTGAGATAACCGATCTGTAGCAGTTCATTGTGTCACTGTGTTGCCAACTGCTGCTCACATTGCTACTACAGTTGCAGTACGGTGGGCCAGAGCCTTACACCGAAAACGAACGTCTTCCCTCTTGGTGACACCACGTGGCCGTCAAGACTCCGGTTTTCTTGCGACCGTACGTTCTCTTGACCATCCTGCCAAGTCTTTCAGCAGTATTGCAGATGGAACATCCAGCTACTCGTAGCCATATTACATGACTCCGTTCACAGTCATTGGGGTGTAGATATAGTCGTTTCTGTCGCCTTAAACCCATTCTTGACTAACAGAAACTCACCACGTCCAGTCTCAGAGGTAACTAATTTTCACAACAGATACGGCATGTATTTCAAGCAAACTTGATTTGCATCCTCATAGTGGCACTACTAGCGCAATTCATATGCGACTGGTGTGAAATCTGAATGGACATCATCTTTCTGTCGCAGAAACACACCTACCAACTTCCGTTTATGTGATGTAATTCCTTCTTTTTCCACTGACTGGCAATTACCAGCTGCTATTAGAGCCGAGCCGGCCGCGGTGGTCACGCGGTTCTAGGCCCGCAGTCCGGAACCGTGCGACTGCTACGGTCGCAGGTTCGAATCCTGCCTCGGGCATGGATGTGTGTGATGTACTTAGGTTAGTTAGGTTTAAGTAGTTCTAAGTTCTAGGGGACTGATAACACAGCAGTTGAGTCCCATAGTGCTCAGAGCCATTTGAACCATTAGCGCCGAGCAACAGGCCACAGCAGGGACACCGACGAGCTCTCCCACTGACGCACAAACAATCCACCTACCTCACCTTACACTGTGCATCCGCTATATGACCTATCGTACACAAAAACGATAGTAAACCTAACAGTTGCAGGTTCCTGACACTGAACGAGAGCTCTACACTGGCACCCAGAGGCAGCCTCCGAGCAACACCACCGTACAATGTCAAAGGAATCGAGATGCGTGGTACCGACTACTAACAAAGCCTACTCTTGCACGACCTATCGCAGGCAGCAAGACATCCGCTACTGCCCTTACCACCCGACCTAACTATGGCAGAGGTTTTTTTTTCCCTTTGCTCTTGCCTTGGCACTTTTTTCCCTCTGCCCTTCAAACCGCTACCCTTCGTTCAACTTCGACCAAATCTATCTCCAGAAGAGCGTGTATTAATGGTTAACCTTTACCACACGGACGCAAACATCGCAGTACCCACATCCTACGACACCTCACTTTAGTGAAAACTAACCATTATGCAGAGATGGCAGTAGACCTATTGAGTTGGCCATCATGCCGGTGTGGGCGTGGATGGCCTCCACCTCTTTATGGGAAAAATTATAATATTTTTTCCGTCATAGTATATCGTTCGTAGCCTGATAAACGATAGGCAACACTTCTTGGAAAATTCCGCACGGAGGACTACAAGTGTGTAAGTAGACAGTTTTGAATATACCTGCACACACACTGATAGGAGAAACGCCACGCCGGCGACATTGATGACAGGAGTATAGGCAGTGGACTGGTATTTTGTGGAAATTTCAACTTGCAGTGGGCGAGTAGAGGGATCAACAGAGGCCTTGGGCGAGACTGGGTGTACTCCACTGACTCTCCAGACACGGGTCCGTGGTTTGAGGGCGTGCTCTCTGGGGCGGCACGGAAGTCTTGACTGCTACGATCTAAAGACGGGCTGTGATAACATTAGCTCGCTCTCTTTGTCGCAGGAGCACTAACGAGTCCCTGCCATGTCTGGTGAGTTCAGAACCAACCGGGACAGGATGCTGCACTGCCTCTAGATATCATCGGCCAATCGCTGACGTGCGCCGCAGACGGTGGCGGCGAATGGCGACTTCGCTATCAACAACGCTCGCGAGACATCTTCCGTCAACGCGTCTGGCTGCTGCACGTCCGGTGGGCCACGTCTGGAGTCTACACACTGTTGCTGCCCGTCAGTAGTGAGCGCAGCCCAGTCGCAGCCTGATGTACGCGGCGGTGCGCTACAACGTCATTGCTGACAATTTGATGTAATTTCTTTAAAGAAAGTATTTTAATAATTAATCGAAAGAACCATGGCAGGGAAGGATGATAACAAGAAGAAAGTGGTTGTTTTCTGGGACGAAATAGGCAATTGGGACACTACATCAGAAAATATTGGAAATGCTGGTGTTGAAGATATAAGCGATAAGGTATCAGTGAGATCCAAAGAGGAGGAAACTAATGGCAAGGGTAGCGACTATGGGGATGAGGAAGCGCCGAGTGAACTTGGTACTATGCTAAGGATGTTTAGAGAGTTAACTAGTAACATAGGCTCTTAACAGTGCTAAATTGGAATCCTTAGATGCTCCGTGTAAGGAACTGTAGTTGACAACTAGCAGGTGAGGGTCAAAATATATTTCACAAAGAACTGAAATCTGAAATACAAATAGAAACAAGTGAATTACGAGAAGAGGCCGTAATTTAAATGAAACGTTTCATATTGGAGACGCAGCCGGCCTCCGACCGATATACAGGGTGATTATAATTAAAGTTAAACTTTCAAAACGCTGTAGAAATAACACCACTGGTCAGAATGACGTCAAATATTATCGTAGAAGGGGGAAAACGTGTGACAAAAGAAAAAAATAATACTGTGAAAAATTGATCAATAGATGGCACTGTATGTGTCAGAATACGTAAATGAAAACACCTGCCTTGCGGTCTAAGACACCTTGCCAGGGCTCGCGCGGCTGCGGCTCGGAGGTTCGAGTCCTCCCACTGGCATGGATGTTCAAAATGGTTCAAATGACTCTAAGCACTATGGGACTTAACATCTGAGATCATCAGTCTCCTAGACTTAGAACTACTTAAACCTAACTTACCTAAGGACCCAGAATGAGATTTTCACTCTGCAGCGGAGTGTGCGCTGATATGAAACTTCCTGGCAGATTAAAACTGTGTGTCCGACCGAGACTCGAACTCGGGACCTTTGCCTTTCGCGGACAAGTGCTCTACCATCTTTTTTTACCCCTTTTTTGATATTTTTTCCCTTTTTTTAGGTAACCCTTCAATAAAATGGAACTAAAAAAAGAACCAAGTGCCACCGCCACTTTTCATCCTATAACCAAAAAAAATCTGGTCTACTTCAGGCATTGGTTCCAGACTAAACCTACCCCAGAGAGCTGAATATATACCAGGGCAAATATAGGAAATCAAAGTTAGGGCTATCCTTACAAACAAAACAAAATCTTCCTTTTTCTGAATTTTATTTTTATTTTTATTGTTGTTATGTTATAATTATTTTTTGTTTTTGTTTAGTTTTGTTGTGTAATTGATCAGAGGCCTTCAGCGCCCCGCTGGTAATATGTTGAGTCACGTCTTCTCGAAATTGATGTGTTTTGTTCAATTGTTCAGAAATGTTCATTGGTTCAAACAGGAAACGTTCTTCTCTCTTGGCTTAACACATTACAGCTGCGAGGCGGGTCGTGGAAAGCACTCCCAAGGAAGTTCGAGAAAAATTTTCTGTATTTTGGGTGACAGTCAACGACATAATGACGGTCATTGAGGTATGTCCAAAAATCGAGTACAGAGTCTACAGTTTGTCCAAATAGGTAGTGAATGGCATGTCTGTGAATCCAATTCACAGCATTGGTCTTTGTCCGAGGAAAATATTCACGATCCGGAAATAATAATGAAAGGGGAGTAATCCGATCCGGAATGTCCCGCGTTAGAAAAGCGACAATAAGACGAATCAAGTGCCAAACCTCCGCCGCCGGTCCGCAAACAAATCGATGTTCATCATTGTCTGGCACTCCACACGTGGAACAGGGAGGTGATTGGGCGAGGTGGATACGATGAAGGCGGGATTGATTGATTTGCTTACCGTTGACAGTTAGGTACCAGACAGATTGAACATTTGTGTCAAGGTAACGGGCGAAAACCGCGCGCCATACATGACGCCAGTCTACCTGGGGGAACTTTTGTTCAATCGGGTTAGGTGGACGACCTAATTGGAGGACATTGTATACTGCCTTTGTCTTGAGTAAAAGCTGTCTTGGTAAGGTGACGCGTAGATAACTAAGTTCAAGAAAGAAGTATCATATATAATGGAACTGGGCCGGAACGTCCGAGATCATCACTGGGGCTGACAGTGACGCCGGCGTATATGCCGTCAGGAGGAGACCAGTGAGGCTCGTTGGGCATCGTGTCCATACCGTCATCTGGGAGCTGACAAATAGGGTGCGAGCTCTATCCGGCACGTGAAACAGACCTATCCCACCTCGTTCACGGGGAAGAGTAAGGGTTGCATAGTTAACTTTGAACAACAGCCCAGAGCTGACGAAGGATGCCATCGCTGCCAACATGCGAGGTGCCACAGTAAGCAGGAAAGGTAGAACCTGTGCTACATAGGGAACTCGGGACGCTATATATATATTTACATATCGAGCTCATTTGAGAATATCTAGGGATCGAAGGAGATGGTCCATAAGACCTGCTCTAATCATTAAAGTGAGGCGTCGGCAGTTGATGGCGGCTGAACGCCGGAGGTCAGATGAAAAGTCTATTCCCAAACAGCGAATGGTATTAACGGTGGTGAGAGGTGTAACACACTCCACAGAGAGTCCCGTGCCAATGAACATAACTTGTGACTTACGTACGTTTAAAGAGCTGCCTGACGCCTCACCATAAGTCGCTACCCAGGTCAAAACAGCTCGAACCTCGTCGGCATTACGTAAACAGATGACTACATCGTCAGCACAGGACGTGCAACAGAATCGGTATCGATCTATGGACAACCCTACCAAACGTTGTCTGAGTCCACATAGCAAGGATTCCAACGAAAAGGTGTACAAAATCGCTGATAGAGGGCAACCTTGACGTACGGATCGACCTATTTTTATCGGAGGAGTGAGTCTGCCATTGTACATAATCCTGGAAGAGGCACCCCGCAGAAGGCGCATCACTACCGTGATAACGGCGACTGGGAAACCCATATGGTGGAGAACGGCCGTAAGGAACGAATGGTCAACCCTATCAAAAGCTTGACTAAAGTCCAAAGACGCAAGTGCCCCAGAGGGGCGTTGTGCCTGGGTAACGGCGATCATATCCCTGTAGCGGCATAAAGCCGTGCGGATATTATTATCCCCTCCCAAAGATGCTTGGTCTGGCGACACAACATATCGGGCAACGGTTTTAAGTCGTGCCGCCAAAAGGCGAGTGAAGATTTTCATATCACTGTTAAGGAGGGTGAGGGGCCGATAATCACTGATATTGTTGCCACCATGCGGTTTATGTACAGGAATAATAATTCCTTCCATGAAAGCGTCCGGCACAGGTACTTCCGGAGACATCAGTTCCCAACAGATGGAGGTGAAGGTAGACTCTAACAAATCACGGAAGTTGCGATAAAATTCGAGGGGAAGACCGTCGGGACCTGGGGAGCGATTGATGGTTCCTGCCCGGATCGCATCGCGGACTTCATCATCAGTCACCTCTGACATCAAATCAATCGCCGCATCTCCTGGGATACCACCGAAGTTGAGCTGTGAGACTTCCTCGATCAACTCTGGGAGTGTGGAATTGCGGCGTAGAGCTGCTGGTAGTGGGCGTGAAGCACATTCCCTATTGCAGATTGGGTTACGTAACGACGCCCTTCTTGGTCTGTTAGGACGTGAATCAATTTTCGGCGTCGATTTTGGCGTTCTTGGATGATATGGTACATCGACGGATGTTCATGAGGCATGCGATCAGCAGTACGAGATTGTACTATCGCTCCTTCAAAATGCCTCCGCATGAGACTGGAGATTTGGGCCTTAGTATGGTTCATCCTTGTATGGCGCTCAGGGGAGGCTGCCATCGTGGAGCATTCTCGTAGGATCATGTAGTAAAAGTCCATAGTGCTCTTCTTCTAGGCGACAACATCTTTGCCATATTGGATCAAAGTTTTTCGAAGAGCAGGTTTTGGACATTGGATCCACCAGGATATGGTAGACGGATACGTGGGACGGCGTCTATTACATGTGATCCAAGTGTCTTCTATTAGAAGTCGACAGTCAGGTGAATTAAGAAGTGCCGTGTTCAGTTTCCATAAACCACCTCCGTGCCAGACTGCCTGTCTTGTGAGAACAACATCACAGAAGTAAGCCTCATGATCTGAGAAAGCAACAGGCCAGATTTCAGCCTGTCGTATGTGTTGAATTAGGGATCGCGAGATGCAGATGCGATCCAGTCGCCTAGAGGAGTGCGCAGTGTAGTACGTAAAGCCCAAACGATCACCGTGAACATGTCTCCACGTGTCGACAAATTGTAGCCGCGTCACGACTGTTTCCAGAGCTGCGCATGGTGAGTGACGCGGCAATTGATCCAGAGGTCGCTGGGTGCAGTTGAAGTCTCCACCCCATGACCCAGTCCTCGTGTGGTCCCATAAAACGGGGTGTAACTTCATCTGCGAAGAACCCATTGCGTTCACGACGGTAGCTGGAGCCCGACGGCGCATAAATGTTGACGATGCGTACACCAAAGAGAGTAAGGGCCATACCTCTGTCGTAGGGGAGGTATAGGACATCTTCGGCAGGAAGACCTTCTCGTAAGATGATGGCAACACCACTACCGGTGTCCGAAGCGGGAGAAAGATGCGCCGTGAAGCCATGTGGTGGTGAATAATCGGCGACATGCACTTCCTGAAAAAGCGCAATATCAATATCCGCATCATAAATCATATCGCGGAGCAGCGCTAGTTTGTGGGGCGCACGAATGGTCGCGAGGTTAATCGTTGCGACACGATAATGCTGCTGTTGGAGTCCCAGAGGCACAGGTGGGGCTGCTTCTTCAGGAGCGAGAGGTCGTCGATCTTGCCGGTCCGCTGAAGAGGTTGCTATTGTGGAGAGTTTGCGGGCGCGGGCGCAACCGATGGGGGCGCCCCATCATCAGCACCGTCCACCTCAGTCCCTTCGATCTCCACGTCGTCTGCCCAGGAGACTGATACTGCGGTAGGGTACCGACTGTGTACATCATCCATGTGGAGCGGAGACGTAGTTTTCGGCTCAGCATACAGACTTTCTTCAACGTCGACTTGTGGGGGCGACGGCGCCAGTAAGGAGAGGTGATCGTTGCCAGTGGTCGCCTGTGGCAGGTCGTTCGCATCAGACTTTTGGACATCATAGAGCGGTTTGTCGCCCATCTTCGGTTCTGCATCTCTGGCATCCATCCGTAGAATGGATTCATCAGGGGGTGTACGGCTACGTTTCTTTCTCTTTCGTGTCGACCTTTGTTTTCGAACAGGTCGTTCCGAGTCTGATTGCGGGTGGCTTTCGACTGACTCCGGACCAGTCTGAAGGAAAGCAGAAGTAGGTACCACTCCCGGATCAACGTCCATCTCATTAGCATTTTCAGTCACAGTGCTGTGAAGATTCGACAGGTCAGGATCTGGCGTCTGTGGCACCTCAGAAGGAATCTCAGGAGCGGTTGCATCTGCCTGATCAGACGACGTCAACAGAGCAGGAAGACCCTGTGTAGAGGTGCTACCTCCCTGGGCAACCTTGGCATATGTGACAGGGGTCTGAGTGATCACCGCTGGGGACGCTTCCTCGCCGACCGGCGTCTGGATCAGGCGGCGTCGCATGCAGGCGGATCTGACGTGGCCTTCTTGTCCACAACCCGCACATGTTCGGGGTTGTCCGTCGTACATGACAATGGCTCGCACACCGCCAATTGTCAGGTATGATTGTATATGTTTTTTCAGTTCAATTTTCACCTGACGCACACCATTAAGGACATGGTAGGTCGTGAAGGTTTGCCATTTTTCCTCTACGTAACCGATGACGTTACCGTATGGTTGTAACGCAGAGACAACTACGTCCTTCGGCGCTTCAAATGGTAGTTCAAACACCCTAATCGTGCGTTGACCGTACTCTGCGAGTTCAAGTGTTACTGCTCCGAAGTGACCATCAGAGTATTTGATCTTAAGTCCATTGGTATGGCGGCGAATAACATCTTCGCACACCTCGGTGTTTGTCATTTTAATATGAACGACACTACTCGTGATCGAGAAATGGATTCCGATAACGTGATTAGGGTCTAAACGAACTTCTTCACGTAGGAACGATTCAACTTCATGTGCACGAGGTCGCGCATGTTCAGCTGGGAAGGAAACTTTAAGGGCCGCACGGCGGTAAGCGTTCGACATGTTGTTCACGGTGGACGGACACAAGCCTTAAAGCTACGACGCGGAAGTAAACAAACCTGCAGCGGAGCACGGGGCCGGCGCGCGGGGCCGTCCGCACGCTCCCACGGCTGAGAGCCGACTGACCATCTGAGCTACCGAAGCACGACTCACGCCCGGTACTCACAGCTTTACTTCTGCCAGTATCTCGTCTCCTACCTTCCAAACTTTATAGAAGCTCTCCTGCGAACCTAGGACATCACACACATCCATGCAGGCAGCAGCGCGGTTCCGGACTGAAGCGCCTAGAACCGCTCGTCCACAGAGGGAGGCGTTGTGGGTGTTTGTGTCGCCCTTGGCCTAAGATACTTTAAGTTAGATTAAGTAGTGTGTAAGCCTAGGGACCGATGACGTTCGTAGTTTGGTCCCATAGGAACTTACCACAGATTTCCAGAAAACACATGTAGTGCGCACGACGCATTGAAGTCGTCATAGGCACGCCGGCTCTACGGCTTTTCCTCCTTTCACATCTGCGACGTTCGCCATGACTGTCTCAATGCAGCATCGCCCTCTGCTCGTCAAGCTGTATTACAAGGCTAATGACTGTGCACACGTCGCTCTGCAGAAGTTCCGAACGCTGAAGGGTTTGAGAAAAGGCATTGAGCCGATGACTGCCGTGAGTCTGGAGAAAATGATTCGGAAATTCAAAAAGACGGGTTCTTTTGGTGTGCAACCTGGTAGAGGGAGGAAACGAATTGATTCGACGTCAGTGGAAGCAGTGGCCACAGCAGTTGTAAGGAGGCTGTGTAGGTTTTCTTATTGGTAACGCAACGTTGCGCTCTGTATCAAAATCACTGGCTGTGCTGTGTGCAGTCTGTGGCTAGTTTGCATTGTTGTCTGCCATTGTAGTGTTGGGCAGCTGGATGCTAACAGCGCGTAGCGTTGCGCAGTTGGAGGTGAGCCGCCAGCAGTGGTGTATGTGGGGAGAGAGATGCCGGAGTTTTGAAATTTGTAAGACTGGATGTCATGAACTGCTATATATATAATGACTTTTGATGATATTAAGGTAAATACATTGTTTGTTCTCTATTAAAATCTTTCATTTGCTAATTATCCCTAGCAGTAGTTAGTGCCTTCCGTAGTTTGAATCTTTTATTTAGCTGGCAGTAGTGGCGCTCGCTGTATTGCAGTAGTTCGAGGAACCAAGATTTTTGGGAGGTAAGCGATTTGTGAAACGTTAACGTTAACGTTAGTCAGGGCCATTTTTTTGGTAGGGATTTTTGAAAGTCAGATTGCGTTGCGCTAAAAATATTGTGTGTTAGTTTCAGAACAGTCTTCTACAATTTTTCTAAGGGGTGTCAATTTAAGCATAGTCTTGTACACTCCTGTAAATTGAAATAAGAACACCGTGAATTCATTGTCCCAGGAAGGGGAAACTTTATTGACACATTCCTAGGGTCAGATACATCACATGATCACACTGACAGAACCACAGGCACATAGACACAGGCAACAGAGCATGCACAATGTCGGCACTAGAACAGTGTATATCCACCTTTCGCAGCAATGCAGGCTGCTATTCTCCCATGGAGACGATCGTAGAGATGCTCGATGTAGTCCTGTGGAACGGCTTGCCATGCCATTTCCACCTGGGGCCTCAGTTGGACCAGCGTTCGTGCTGGTCGTGCAGACCGCGTGAGACGACGCTTCATCCAGTCCCAAACATGCTCAATGGGGGACAGATCCGGAGATCTTGCTGGCCAGGGTAGTTGACTTACACCTTCTAGAGCACGTTGGGTGGCACGGGATACATGCGGACGTGCATTGTCCTGTTGCAACAGCAAGTTCCCTTGCCGGTCTAGGAATGGTAGAACGATGGGTTCGATGACGGTTTGGATGTACCGTGCACTATTCAGTGTCCCCTTGACGATCACCAGAGGTGTACGGCCAGTGTAGGAGATCGCTCCCTACACCATGGTGCCGGGTGTTGGCCCTGTGTGCCTCCTTCGTATGCAGACCTGATTGTGGCGCTCACCTGCACGGCGCCAAACACGCATACGACCATCATTGGCACCAAGGCAGAAGCGACTCTCATCGCTGAAGACGACACGTCTCCATTCGTCCCTCCATTCACGCCTGTCGCGACACCACTGGAGGCGGGCCGCACGATGTTGGGGCGTGAGCGGAAGACGGCCTAACGGTGTGCGGGACCGTAGCCCAGCTTCATGGAGACGGTTGCGAATGGTCCTCGCCGATACCCCAGGAGCAACAGTGTCCCTAATTTGTTGGGAAATGGCGGTGCGGTCCCCTACGGCACTGCGTAGGATCCTACGGTCTTGGCGTGCATCCGTGCGTCGCTGCGGTCCGGTCCCAGGTCGACGGGCACGTGCACCTTCCGCCGACCACTGGCGACAACATCGATGTACTGTGGAGACCCCACGCCCCACGTGTTGAGCAATTCGGCGGTACGTCCACCCGGCCTCCCACATGCCCACTATACGCCCTCGCTCAAAGTCCGTCAGCTGCACATAAGGTTCACGTCCACGCTGTCGCGGCATGCTACCAGTGTTAAAGACTGCGATGGAGCTCCGTATGCCACGGCAAACTGGCTGACAGTGACGGCGGCGGTGCACAAATGCTGCGCAGCTAGCGCCATTCGACGGCCAACACCGCGGTTCCTGGTGTGTCCGCTGTGCCGTGCGTGTGATCATTGCTTGTACAGCCCTCTCGCAGTGTCCGGAGCAAGTATGGTGGGTCTGACACACCGGTGTCAATGTGTTCTTTTTTCCATTTCCAAGAGTGTATAATTGTTCAAAGGGGACGTTTCACAGTGCAGGAGGAGACGAGTGGTGGGTGGTGTGCGGTCGTGTAGCTCACAGAGAATTGTCCCAACGTTGGACATCCTCGTGAGCACGTTGCGTAAAATCCTACCAAACATCCTTCTTTGCTTTCCATTCAAAATTACCCATGTGCGCGAGTTGCGTCCAGTTGAGTTGCCAGGAAGACTGATTTAGTATTTCTCGCTCCCATGTAAGTGGACAACGACTGGCCGTGCAAGATTTTGTGGACAGACGAAGCCCACTTCCATCTGACAGGATATGTCAATACACAGAACTGTCGAATAGATGCAACGGGAAATCCACACGCAAATCAACCAGTACCACTTGATCCTGAGAAGCTTATGTGTGGTGCGGGTTTATGGCATCATTTATCATAGAGCCACGTCTTTTCGAAGAGACAGGTGCTTCCGTCCTGTTACATGTACCATCACTGATAAGCACTATGAGTGTCTTTTGCGCACTCACGTCATTCCAGGTTTCCAACAGCGTGGATGTGTGGACGGGATCTTTTTCGTGCAAGATGGTGTACCTCCGACAATGCAAATCCAGTTAAGCAGTTGCTGAAGCTCCATTTCGGAAGCGGTAGAATTATCAGACTTAATTTCCCTACACCCTGGCCGTCCTGATCATCTGATCTTAATTCATGTGACTTCGGGCTGTGGGGCTGTCTGAAAGATGTTGTTTTCAGTGTTCCGATTGCAAACTAAGCAGCACTGAAGGCACGCTTCGCGCAACACATTCTGAACGTGACCCCGGAAACACTTCGATCAGTTGTGGGAAATGCTGTTTCTCGATTTCTACTTGTTGCAGAAAACGGTGGACATCATATTGAACATGTTTTACGCCAGTCACGCGGAAATTAATAATCCGATTTCATTTTGATTGATGCTTCTTGTGCAGTTTTTGACCTCAGGACAATTAAAAACCGATTTTTCCCATCCGACGTGATACGACTTTGCCGTGGTCGATGGGCTTACGTAACTAAAGGTATCACACCTGTACACCCGTGCGCACTGAGTTGTACAGTTTGTTTGCATCAAACGAACACCTTAGGCATTGTTGTCTGATTCATTTGTCCTTTGTAGACGACCATAATTAAATTATGATGCTTACAGAGCCATCTATTGCTACATTTTGTAACTATTTATTTTTCTTCTGCCATACCCTTTCCCCCTCCGATAATATTACATTGCAATTTGATGTCATTCTGACCAGTGCTGTTGTTTCTACAGCGGTTTGAAAGTTTAACTTTAACTTTAATCACCCTGCATATCGAACGCGCTGCCTCGAGCCCCCCAATATCGATATTTTTTCTGTGCTGACAACGGAACGTCTTAAAAAGTTGTTTATAGTTATGATTAAATCCAGTGTAGCATCGAGTTCTATTAGTCTCACGTGGCGGTGTTAGTTCTTTGATTGTGCAGTGCAGACAATCGTTTACAGTTTTGTTGTGAGTATGGGTTGTTGCCAATCCACGATCTGAGGAGCTGTGCCGACTGGCGTGTCACTCTCTAAGAAGACTGCTGATATAAATTTCCCTTTTCAGTTGCGCTGCACAAAATGAAAGAAAAGGACTTCCATCAGCTTTTGCTAGTGCACCAGAGTTATAACTGACACCTCGAAATCTTATAGATATTTGGAAAAAGAAGGCACAGAACACGAATTAAGAATTATTCCATTGAATATCGTGTCTTCCGACGATTCATCTCTCCTCAACCAGAATAATGGGTTGTTGAGGATACCTTTGAATTCCTCAGTTAAGAGAAAGGGTCGACGAACTGTCTATCATCCACAGTTTAAGGGTGTCTGGTAAAACTGTTCCGTGTGAGATTCTATCCCTATTTTTAAAGGAAATATCAACAGTGTTTGGAAATTTGTTGTAAGGTCTTATGGGACCAAACTGCTGAGGTCATCGGTTCCTAAGCTAACACACTACTTAATCTAACTTAAACTAACTTACACTAAGGACAACACACACACCCACACCCGAGGGAGGACTCGAACATCCGACGGAGGGAGCCGCGCGGACCGTGCCAAGGTGTCTTGCACCGCTCAGCTACCCCAAGCGGCTATCAACAGTGTAACCCGGCTACGGAGAAAAAGGATTGCTGTCAGCTGGCTGCGCTACTCACTGTGGAACAAGGCCACTATATCAGTAGGGAACGTATCAGCTATATGAGAAAGAGCTTCATCAACTGGAACCAAGTGAACAAAGACACTATATCAAAACTGACAAGGATGTCATTCGGACCCACAGTAATTTCCCTCAGTTTCTCAATGAAGTGTAGAGAGATTTTAATATGACTCTCAGTTTTGCCTATGTAAGGTTGTAACAAAGAAGCAAGGTGTCTGGCTAGTTCTTGGGTAGGAGCTCCAATTGCGCTGACTATCGGTCTCAAAGGAACATCAGGCTTATGTATCTTTGGTAATCCATATAATCTCGGAGGATAAGCCTCCGTTTTACAAAGATACTTTTTAACTTCTGTAGGAATGGAAGACAGTTTTATCAGACGATTGGTGGCATTCAGCACTGTCTATCCTCGACCTATTTTCAGTACAATGGTGAATTTTATGAACAGATTGATGGGGTAGCCATGGGAAGCCCCCTAAGCCCCGTAATTGCGAATTTATTCATGGAATATTTTGAACATCAAGCACTGCAGTCGGCCACAAAAAGCCCCTCGAAGTGGTATCGGTATGTGGATGATACCTTTGTAATATGGAGTTATGGGGAAGAGAACTTGAATGATTTCCTGGTGCACTTAAATAGCATCAACCCAAAGATCAAATTTACCATGTAAAAAGAGAATAATGGGCAACTTAACTTTTTGGATGTATCAGTTATCAAACGGGCGGATGGGACCTTAGGCCACAAGGTTTACAGGAAAAGTACACATACTTATCGCTACCTCCATAATAAATCAAACCATCACCCTAGGCAAAAGAGGGGGGGGGGTCATAAAAACACTTGTGAATAGGGCCAATAATATTTGTGAACCAGGCTACTTACAAGAAGAACTAAATCATTTCCGTATGGCTTTTGCGAAAAATGGTTATACGAAAAACGAGATTAACCGAGCACTTCACCCAAGTAGAAAAATGCCTAAAAATAGGAGACAGCAACAACCATCAGCTGGAAAAGTATTTCTTCCCTTCATCCATAACATCACGGATCGCATTGGGAAAGTACTAGCCAAGTTTTCAGGTGGAGACTACTTTCAGACCTATTAAGAAAATTAGTGAGTGCCTAAGATCAACGAAAGATGCTTGTCACCCCCTAGCCACCGCAGGGGTATATAAAATTCCGTGTAGTTGTGGCAGGGTTTACATAGGAACTACAAAAAGAAGCATCAATACACGTTTGACGGAGCACAAAAGAAACTGTCGCTTGGGACATATCGACAAATCGGCAGTAGCGGAACATGTTTTTAATGATGGAGATCACGAAATAAAATTCGGTGAGACAAGCGTGCTAGCGAGGACGTCGCATTATTATACACGTATGTATAGAGAGGCAATCGTAAAGAAGAAGGATTGAAATTGGACAAAATATGCCGGTCGACGTTGCATCAATCACGTGACAATCGATTGCCTGCAATCGAGAGAACAGACGATAGCCAAAGATAGCTACATATCGACGCCACGTGACGTGCGGTGGCGCCCTCTACGATCTCCATATAAGCGGCGGCCCAACCTCCTACCAGCCAGTCGTCGACTCACCTCGGAAGATGTTCTCCGTAGTTGAGAACGAAACGTCAGGGAGAAGAAGTTCTACAGATCGACCACGGTAATTTAGCCCGGAAGTGTTTACTGATGAAGACGCCGGCCGTGAAAGCCTACATGAGATAACACTCCATCACAGTTCTAGCCTCGTGACATGGCGCATTATCTTGTTGAAAAATGCCACTGCCATCAGGAAACATGATTGTCATGAAGGGCTGTACGTCCTCTGCAACCAGCGTACGATATTGCTTGGACGTCATGGTGCGTAGCACGAGCTCCAGTGGACCCACGGATGCTCTCGCGAATGTCCTCCAGAGCATAATGAACCCGTCCGCAAGTTGTCTTCGTTCCGCAGTGCTTGTGTCAAGGAACTGTTTCCCTGGAAGACGACTGATTCGTCCCTGCCATCGGCATGACGAAGAAGGTATCGGTATTCACAAGACCATGCAACGCTCTACCACTGCCTCAAAGTCTAGAGCCGCTGGGCACGTGCCCATATCAGTCGTAGTTGCCATTGTCGTGGTATTAACATTGGCAGAGAAAGGGTGAGAATTATTGAACTATATGAAATAAAATCATCATAACTACTGAACGGTTTGTCTTAGGACGTAAAAATTCCAAGGTTGGCCGCAGGGCACGATGGGACTTAGTATGCGCAAGCGGTTTGGTTTCGTCACGAAGTCGACATTCATTTGGATGGGTTCGTCAATACGCAAAATTGGTGCCTTTGGGGAACTGAGAGTCCGCATTTCGAGATCGAGAAATCTCTTCACCTTCAGTGGGTGTCCGTGGTGCGATATTCTTTCATGACACGGTGACTACCGAACTCTATGTGAAGGTTTTGGAAGATGGTTTCATCCCCATCATCCAAAGTGACCCTGATTTCGACAAGATGTGGTTCATGCAAGACGGAGCTCGACCCCATCGAAGCAGTAGAGTGTTTGACGTCCTGAAGGAACATTTTGGGGACCACATTCCGGTACCGAGGTACCCAGTGGCCACTGGCATGGGCTTCGATTGGCAGACGTATTTTCCGGATCTGAACACGTGCGATACCTTTTTGTGGGGCGTGTTCAGCAATAATCCAAAAACTATTGATGAGCAAAAGACAGCCACTTAGGAGGTCATCAACAGCATCGATGTTCCGACACTTCAGTGGGTCATGCAGAAATTGGCAATTCGTCTGCTCCACATCATGGCCATTGTTGTTGGACGGATTGAACATGTCATAACCTAAAATCGAATGTCTGTAGTGCCGTTTACATATTAAATAAAGTGTGTTCACTCTGTACTTTGTAATAATTTCCTTTTTTTCCATGTAATTCAATAATTGTCACTCTATACATGAGTAGTTGGCTGTGGAGACCCATCGTTAAGAGTATTCGGGCACTGCGTGTCCGGACACACTTGTACTCTGACCAGCATTAAAGTCTGATATTAGTTCCGCCACAGTTCGCCGCTTTTCCTGTTTTATCAGTCTGACCAGCTTATGGAGTCCCACATCTGTAACTAGGTAAACTGTTGTTTCATTATGGACAGGGTACATTAGCTGGTTAAGTAACTGTCAGTGGCAATGAAATTCACCAACAGCCGTGTAACATAAGATGTTACTTTATTTTATTTCATTATGCCATCTTCAGGCCCCATGTTCAACCCTCCATCAAGTCTTCGAATGAAGTACTAGTGTAGCTACTGGATTCGCGACGTCCAGTGATTTATGGCTTCATATCCTATTTTCGTTCATTTGGAGAGGCGAATACGGAGCCCGAAGATCGCATAATGAAATGATGAGACTGGTAGCTTTCAAACTAAAATAAAATAACATCTTAAGTTACACGGCTGGTGGCGAATTTCACTGACATTGACAATTCTGCAAGGAGAGATGGCCATCTGTACGTGGTTTCACCTTGGTTTTGCCACGTGTTGAAGACACTCAACACAGCTCTCCTCGAACGCCCGACAAGTCATGCAGTTTCCGAAAGCTCATGCCGAGCCTGCGGGCCATCACAATTTGTCCACAGTCAAACTCAAATAGATCGCTCGTTTTCCTTTTTCTACACACGTACAGCACACTGACTGATACTACATGCACTGTGCATGTGTCTGACTAGCAGTTATTCCGCGTCAGGTGACGCTGCTGTCGACAGGTTTATATCGATAGCAGGTCGGTTGTCATAATTTTCTGGCTGACCAATGTACATCTCTAGGAGGCAGGTCGCGTCTTCAATATGCAACGATTCTTGGAGATTATCGAAAAAGTCAAGCGCACGGACTGATTCCACATGTCTGCTTTGATCCATGTCGTCCCGTGTAACATCACGAGATTACGTTGCGAAGGATGTAAGCGGACTGTTATTAAAAGTTATCTGTGGTTGTCTTTCTTACGAGTGTAATTTATGATGCTTGTAGAATGTACTGTTTATTCTAAATATCTCGTGATGTACGAGAGTGTGATTTTGGCGGAACCTGAGAGAAACTAATAGTGATTTGTGTTTTCTCACAATTATTTTGTTGCTTGTTTCTATATTTGGTACGATTTCCGAGGGTAATGATAGGCAGAAACAAAGCAGTACAAGTTAAACTGTTGCTACTAATACTATTAGTTATTATAGATATCATGTTATTTCTCACAATCATTAGGCTGTTTTTGTAATGTGGCAAGTTTGCTGAGGGCTAGGTTAGCCAGGAACATAAGTACGTAGCATAAAAGGTATGTCTGTGATACGAGTAGTTAAGTTATTTAAAATGTCGTTCTTACAAATATTTGACCCTTTTTTCTAATGTGTTGTCGTTGATGCACTGCGTATATGAAACTGCGTGTTCTCCTAGGGGCCGTGTTGTTACCAGTGGCTTACGCTTCTGATGGATGTCTTCTTTTGTGATGCGGTTTGTAATGATTGTTATGTTGAAAGGAATCGAGTCTGTGGTATTTATTGGTAATTATTTTTTTGGTTTTTGATCTGGTAATTTTCTTTCTTAGTAAGGCTCGGCTTTTTTAAAATTGTATTTTCTTTTGATTGACTTCGGAGAATTTATGTGTTCTTTCAATAAAGTCGTTTTTTACGGGGATGTGTTTGGCATCCATCGTCGTCAGAACTACAAAGATGAAATCAAATATATGATTCCAAATGCGTTTTTTTTCGTTCGGTATATTTTAAAGGAATTCCTGTTTGTCATTTCTAGATTTTTATTTTTATTTTTTATTTATTTATTTATTTATATTTTCTTTTTTTTGACAGGGGTGTAGTTGGGCGGAGGGTGTCGGTTATTGTTATCCTTGTTTGAATTATAGGGGTGCAGCAAACAGTGTGATTTCACTCGTGTGTTGTTTATATCTTGTTTCAGTTTATCACGAGGAATTCGCGTGTGCAGTTTATCGCTTATGGTTTTTTTTTCCCCAGTGAGAGGGGCATCTTGTATCGCTGTGTTCGTTTGAACTATGTAGGATAAGTGAATTATTCGACTCCAATTTCCTACTTTCTGTTTATTTATTTTCGTTCACTTTACTGCGGAGGTATTCGTTTGCGTTAATTTTCGTTATTTTGGTGGCTTTGCGATGATATTACCTTTATTAATCTTTTGTTTTTAGTTTGTTCATGCACAAAGCCCCCTCATTCCCGCGGTTAATTTCATGTTATTAGCTCACTGAAATACGTCGCGCGTTTTTTTAAACTTTGTTTATGACCGTGCTGGCCTGTCTTGTGGGTACCATCTTGAAGAATGTTATCGGCCTGCCATTAATTCTTATCTGTGGCCCTCTTAGAAACCCGTTTGAACCATACTCTGTGAATAAGACATCATATGTGAAACGGACCTTCCTCTATTCCCAAGAAAAGTGTTGAAACCTGAAACTCGCCAACTGAAAAAATATTGTCCAGGAAGCTGAACAAGAGATGGTAGAGAAATGTCAAATTTCCTTATAAAGAGAACACCCGTAGGTCAAACAGTAGTACCCGAATATGCAAATGAATGTCTGTTTAACAATGTAAGTCAAGTAATGTATGTAGAAACTAAACAAGTGGCAGCTTTTAAGCATAACAGTCAGTTCACTATTGTGGAAAATATATCTGATGCATTAGTATTTGTTAGACCTGTGGCCAAGAGAGGGATAGTGGAGGAACGCAAACGTAGGTTTCCAAAGCCATTGTTACAGAGAGTAAAATTTTTTCTGGGTCTGTGTGCAAAACTTTCCACGTTTCGGCCACTGTTGCACGTGGCCTTTCTCAGGGTGTACCAAGGTAGCTTTAAAGCACTGGATAAGCTCGAAGTAACGTTTAAGAAATAATTTCTGTTTCCTAGCCAGTATACGGACGTATATGATGATGGTGAACTAAATGTTGAAAAATATTTAAACTGCAATGAGTACTCAGAGGAATATTTCAGCTTTTAAAATGGTGTGTGTCAAGGAAGTTTGATTATTAATGGGGTTGCTAAACTGTGTACCTGTTTTAAGCTTTATTGTAATAAGCTATGGACATTAATGGATATCTCAACAGATCACTAAGTTATGAGTACATGTGCAGAGCCTTGATAATACGGTGATAAAATTTGTAAACGTTTCTGTGTGAAAGACAAAAAATTATTGCTACTGGACTCTGTACTGTCACACATGCTACGTTACATATTTACATTGTGTTCACTAGTAAGAAGCGTACTATTAATGGAAAAGTGGTGGATAGAGAGTTAAGGTACATTTATTGTTAGGTACAAATGTTGGCTTTAAGATATCCTGTAGGCGACACCTAAGATCGTTGTGCGCCTCATGTTAATTAGTGGCTGAACTGGTAAGGGACTTTTATTTCTTTAAAGACAATTTACTGGAAGTTGAACGATTGCATTTACTTTACTTGCTTACGTAAAGCTAAATAAACGTATCCATTCATTTATTTATTTATTGGGTAAGAAGAAAGAGCGAAGTAACAACAATTGAAATGTTTATTTAAGATAAGAAAAGTTGTTAGTGTTCTACTGTTTTCAATTGCTGAGGCAGAAGCTGTGCAGATATAACGGCATCGTTACTTTAGCGCACTGGTCAACCAATCGTTGCTCGCGAGCCACATGCTGCTCATGTTCTGTTGAAACGTGTCTGCCAGATTGGTTTCATACTATTTAACGTGTATTTCGTGCTGTCGCGCTCAATTATTTATAGTTTAGTTTTGTACTTCAGTGGTGCACAATCACATTGAAGTATCAACTTCTCCAGTAAGCATCCAATCCAATGTACATTACCCACATTTTATGCTTCCAAATTTTCTTTCTCTCTTTATCATTTGTATGAACGATTGATTGAGTGTGTATGTTGAATTTATCTCATATGTGCTGTGGCAGCAACAGTGTAGCCAACGTATCTTTCTCAGTCAACTCAAGAAGACTTGTACCCTTTCGGTATTCATTCGACAGTAGTTAAGCTGTTAGCAGAAAGGACGCCGCTGGTCTCTTCCGGCAACCTGGGGGAAGGGCATTGCAGGGAAAGTGTACTCTTGTCGCTCGGGACTGGACCTTTAGTGAGTGAAGATGGTGCTCTTAAACGCAACTTTGCGCTGCAGTGCGTGTTAATGTGTGATGAGGTGTAACTGTTCCAACTGATGTACACGTTTGATCTGCTAGTTCATTTCCAAATTCGGTAGCCGGATTCTTATATTTTTCATAGTCAGGAGTATAGTTATCTCACTTCTCCTTAGTGGAGTGAAAGTGTGAAATTTTCTCGTGTTTTTGTGTTTTATTTTTTCTACTTTTTATTTCATTTCAATTTTAAGATTTTGTAGCTTTTTCAAACCACTTGCTGGTGATTTCGCCATCTGTAATTTCAGTACCATCGTGAATAAGTTTTACTCTTTATTCCACGTGATAATGTTTTGCTGTTTGTGTCTATACGGTTTGAATTTGTGTTCTTGAAGCTTTCACGAGGTTTGTTTTTTTTTTTTTTTTTTTTTTTTTTTTTTTTGTTCACAGCATTTACAGGTGTTTCACGCGAGCATAGCTTAATTCGCTGTGAAACGTGAGGCAGATAAATTTTTTTGCCGGAAAATGTTCCATAGAATTGTTATCCAGAATAATTTAATCATAGCGATAGGGATGAACCTCTCAGCCTCTTACATACTGTGATGGGCAAAATTCTTTTTATCTCTATTCTTGTGTGTGAATCGTGTACGTTTGTGTGAACTTTTCCCATGCGCGAGTAACATTTATATTTCATTTATCACTACAGTGTACCACAGCACTCCGCATAATAGTAATATAAGCTAGTTAATTAAATACATAACATGCACCGACAGATCATAGTTTATAATTACTTTGCAAATTTTTATTATGATGTTTTATTTTAATAAACTATGTTAATCTGTAATGCCTGTTTCTCAGACAAACCCCTCCCCTCACGTAAGATTGTTTTTAATACATCCCACCTGGCGTTTCTGAAGCGCAAAAAGCAGGCCTTATATTAGTAAACTTTTGTCTAATTATCCTATTCTTTTTGTTGGAGTGTAAGCTCCTGCTTGCTATAAATTATTTGATTTAACGTTTGTTCCTAAATTGTTCCCAAACGCTCATTCCATATATTCATTTGGATCTTAAAAGTAAGATGTTAGCTTTACTTACCAATTCAGTGATTAATTCAGTTCTTATATTAAATTTCTCCCATTTTGATTAAAATGGGTGACGGCCAAGAAAAATTTTGTCGCACACGAAACTTATAGTAGACTGCAGAGTTCCACAATGGCTAAATTCCCCCAGTTTCTCTTTGGAAATCACTCTCAGATAAAACCATTGATCCATTAATAACCATTTACTTTTTCAGAGAGGATCTACAACAAAATATCACGTGCGAGTTCATACGTACAGAGCGGATGCAACTTTGTGGTGCATGCACAGAAATCCATTTTCAGCCAATGCGTGTGTGTTTTGAAGACGTAGATATTGCCGACTCAAGATTACGCGCCCCCTCTACCACCCGCACCATTTTTGGCACTTGAGACAATATCTTCGAAAGCGGTGGGAAGGGGGAGCGGGAGACGGAGTGCATGCAAAATGAAGCAATGGAAGGAATATCTACTCATTTGAAGATTGTGGAACTGTTTCTAGTGACCCACACCATCCGCAAACTCCAGCAGTCTTATTGTTTTCCCTCTTCTCTCCAATCACAGTGTGCAACCAACCCTCTACCTACAAATCCCACCAACCCTCCGTCAACACACCTTCCACATCCCTCTCAAAGACTTTCTACTGTCTCCCTCTCCCAGACCATGAACTGTGTCCTGATATACACCCATCCTACCAACTCTGAGTCTCCCCCCCCCCCCCCCCCCCCCCCTCAACCCCAGGGCTCCTTCCTCATCTTATCCTCATATCACGCGCTTTCCTTTCCCTCTCACCTCTTGCTCCTCAACCCCCCTTTCGTTCCTAATTTATAGAGCCCAATAGCAGCTACCCATCCCCTTTCCTCATTTCCCAACAGCGACTCCTAACTCATCACCACCTCTTACCAATCCTCAGTCCTCATCAGTGACACTCTCCTATCTTCCTCCATAAACTCCCTTCCCCATCATCAACAATCTGCCATCCAAGGGCAGGTCGATTCCAATTTTAGTGAAAGTGACCAGCGCTGAGTTTTTAACCATCAGTATCTCTTCTGTCACGTTCATTGTTTTCTAAGTGCTGTTAGTTTCTTGAAGTGTTCTGTAGCGTTTTTAACTGTGCTGCCTGTCCAGATTTTTCATTGTTTTTTAAACAATTTATCAAGTCAGCATTATTTATTTCCATTCTATCATTATCACACTAAAAAAAGAATTTTTCTCATTTCATTGTAAATACGTCTCCTTGTTTTGTGTTTAGCATCCTAGCTAAAATATCCCTACTGACTGCACAACAGGTTGATTGTACCGCTGGCAGGGCCACGCCCATCCCCATCCCACTCTTGCCCACATGGGGTGAGAAGGGATGGAATAACAATCGAAGAAGCACTGTATGGATTTCTGATTAAGGAACGGCATTTGAATGTTGTTTGTTTGTGAGAATCTCATGTTATACCACATGTACAATGAATAAATGCCAACCAGTACGCATCTTAGTACGACAGCAGCTAGGTCGAGTCCTATCAAAACTAGGGTTTATCATTCTGCGATATTGACACTCTTACTGATCAAGATCCCAAGACTGTGACGTTAGTGCCAAATCACTGGGTTAAGGCTGGTCACATTGTTCATATTCGCTCTCGACTAGTGCGCGAGACGACAGACATACTGCTTGTTCAGTCGAGCAGGATCGTACAGCTACGTCTCGCAGTTGGAATCAACAAATGGGTTTGTTATAGTAAAGATATAATTGAGATGTCGTTATGTTGAGACGTTACAATTGAGATGCCCATTACAGTTGCACCCCCGTCTCGGGCCTACCCCAACCAGGCATATAACGCGATTTTATAAACGTCTTTATGGTAACGTCTTATTGTCACTGCTATGCAGATGGCTACTGATTTCCCCAGTGACAGTTAGCGCTTCGCTGGCAAAATCGTTGCTAGTTGCCAGCCAGGCATATTCTTAGGCTGTGTCGACTATAGTTATCCATGGGGGAGCACGACGACTCCTGTAGAGCTGCGGACTTTCTTCATGGCGATCAACGCTGCGGCCTGTCTTGACACAAATGCAGAAAGAGGCGTGCCGACAATGGTGCGCCCAAGAGGGCACTCGACAGAGGAGTAGCTCCACGTAGTCTTTTCAGACTAATTCTGGTTGTGAGTACATAGTCGTGATAGGTGTATCCATCTGAATGCTCTTAAGAGACCGAACGTGGCCATACTCAGCGTTCTCGTAAGGTCCGAGCACCTGATGTGGCTTTATGTGAGACGTCGTCCAGAGATCGCGCTGCCACACCAAAGTCGGCCACGTGAATCAATACCACAGACAATACCGAGAGCCCGCTGCAATTCTCAACAGCCAGTGGGAGGCACACCAGAACACCATGCCTCCTCCTCAGTACACCAGCACCCTCACGCTGAGGTGAACATGGTGTCAAGCATGCAACAGCTGACCCAGTTCGTAACCTCAACTGCAGAAGTTAACATCATTCTGCAAGACCAACGAATTGTCAGCTTGATAGGAACATTTACTTTCGTAAATGTGGAACATTTTACCTCAAGGGGACAGTTTGTTAATCAGCACATTAAGTGACGCTTTGCTAGTCAGTCACAGTTGTAAATTAACCAGTGCTGCTGTGGCAAAGACGTGTGAAAACGTAATGAACTAATACTTCATGTGCCGCAGTCTGATGAGCCTTCTCTCAGAGTAATTAAAGAACCAAGGCCCCCTCAGTCATGGCTGGACAGTTGCAGTTTCGTCTGGTCACAACTACATTGGGGGCCAGTCGGCACGATCACCATTCGTTCGCAGACGTGGTAATTTGGACAGGTGCTGCTACATTTATTGTGTACTGAGGTCAGTAGTCCTGCCATATCTTCGAGGTCCCCGTGACGTTATCTTCCATCAAGATAACGCAACCCTGAATTTTGTCCCTGCTGTGCTTATCTACTTAGATACAGAGCGATTGGTGCCCTGGGCAGCACCACCATCCATTTAAGACCAATGGCCATGCGTTGCCGATAGAATGGAACCAACCACCATTTACCTAATCCGATTGATACTCTGTGGCATAGAGCCCGTCGAAGCTGTTAGATTAGTTACCCAGAAGGATTAGAAAAACTGTAGCTGCCTGAAGTGGCAGCTCTGTAATAGATTTTGTACCCTGCGCACCTGAGAGTAGCATATAATTTTAATCATGCATTCTTTGTACTGCACTGTACACACACAATAATTCACTATCCTTCATGTTGTTCCTATTTCAATGACCAGCAATGTATATTTGCTGCTCACTGAACTCCTTTTTCATCAAAAGTTTCAGGAACTGATACGGTCCTTTTTCGATTAATTGTTTGAGCGGAGCAAAAGCACAATACCCAAGAATTCCCGAACAGTTCGAGCCTGAGATGCATTCGCACTGGATCTCGGTTAGCACAAAATTTCAACTTGACCCATTGATTTAAATCAACACCCACTAGCAACCAAGGTCTGTAATTCCTTTGTGCCTTAATTGACAGTGACTAGTGGATCAAAATTGTGTCTTTTTCTTTGAGACATATCAGAAATAACGGATACCGCACATGTATAACGAACGGATCGTTATTCACTGTCATCAGGAGCTACGAACTGAAAACGAAATTCACATCACTTTTATAAATTTTTCTTTACATCTAAGTTGTCTTGGAATCACACTTATGACAGTGTTAATAAAATATGGCTTCAAGAAGAACAGATCGATCGAAATAATGTACGTTAATTTTTCATTGCTTCTTTAATGACTCATAAGTTTTAACAGCATTGTGTACAGAACTTCAGTAGTCGATGGAATAGTCTTTAGCGTCCAAAGCCAGGAAAGAAACCCGGCCTGAGGCCTGGAAATATGCCATTGAATCCTGGGAAGAATCCAGTGTTGAAAGAAGGGAAGCGCTGGCGGAATCCTGGGAAGAAGCCGGTGCCGAAACCCGGCCCAAAGCCGAATCGGTCACCAGATGGACGGCGGTCGCTTCCACCAGAAGGGGTTCTTTGTGGGGGAGGAGGTGCAGGCGTCGTCGTCGGCTCTGCGGGAGGTGCGGGGGCCTCAGTACTGGGAGGAGGTGGTGGCTGCTCGCTGCCAGTTGGTTCTGGCGGTGGCGCGTCAGTGCCAGTGGGTTCTGGCGGCGGCAGGTCAGTGCCAGTGGGTTCTGGCGGCGGCAGGTCAGTGCCGGTCGGCTCAGGGGGCGGCAGACCAGTCGATGGAGGAACTGGCGCTGTTGTTTGGCTGGTGCACTTCGACACCTGTAAACAAACGAACACACTTTGGATAAACGTCTGGAGGAGTACATCATGGTACATATTGTGAGGTGTGTGTTGAAAAATGATTAGAAACGTGAGAAATCAAGATACGCAGTAATATACGAAACATTATGCCCCAGAAACAAACTGGAAGCTCTTTCTGACCTAGAATATTTAACGGAATAGTCCCTGACACACACATTTGTATAGACTATGCATAAACTACGCTCAGTTGAAATGAATTTTGCATCGCTTACTGTTCATATACCAAACAATAAGTCATAATTCGCCAAGAAACTGTCAGAAAATTGAGTACCTTCTTTGCTTCTAGCTCTAAGTAGTGCAATTAAGGGCGCTCCCTCGAATATGAAATCAATTTTTTGAACAATTAAGATCAGACCGTAAGTTCAGAATATGAATTCCACCGAATATTGCAGTCAGAAAGCCCCTCAATATGTACTCCACGATATAACTCACTAATATACCAGGTCACTCTGCAGTACATTCAGCAAACTCCATTAGAGCAACCAACGACTCACCTTACCTCATCTGGAATCTAATTTCATAAAAAGAATTAGTATTTATTGCTAGTGGTTTGCAATTACAAAACGTAGCTAATTCAGTTAACTGTACCACCTCGGAGGATTTACATACCGCAGTCAGTATCAATGAGTGTGCACAATATGGCGGCGTGGCAGCAGGTAGTGGCATTAAGCAAAGTTAGGAAATGAAAAGAGGCGGTTTTGACAAAATAACTGAGATATATACTGTTATCTCAGCTAATTCGTCAAAACCACCTGTTTTCATTTCCTCATAACAGTATATACTGTAAAAAATTTTAAGGATCGCTTTTTAGAATCGCTGTAATTGCTTCCCATTTCTGTGCCTAACTTTGAAATCTGGCTCTAAGGTGCCTACGACAGTCCTCTGTGATGGTGCACAGGCGTGGGGCTCATCGACGACACCCTCGCGCTTGAGGACGCTTCACACAGCGTACTGTCGATAGATGCAGAAGAAAGGTCACACCTTAGTTCATGTGAGGATTAATGTGAATTAATGTTTTCAGACTGGCAACAAATTTCAAAACAATTCTGCTCAACGCTATCTAGATGTGTCACACGACGGGAAGGTCATACCCACTGTTACCCACATTTCACCTCTCGTTCCCATGACTGTGGTAGAGGTCAGCCTTGATATCACGCGGTTTTCTCATGCGTTGCCAAGGACAACTTTTCAGACACACCGACTCGCAGAATCGATACTAAAAGCCCTCAGGAGGTGGCATAATGGGCGTCAGTGAAACCACCCTTTTCCTTGGGGCATTGATTCCTATACATTTCGCACTCGAAACTACAGATTACTGTGCCGTGAGCAACACGACAACTTTCTTGACAATGCTCGACACTGCTGTCACCATCTGGGCGATTCAACCATGTTGTTGTTGTTGTTGTTGTTGCTTTGGTCTTCAGTCCTGAGACTGGTTTGATGCAGCTCTCCATGCTACCCTATCCTGTGCAAGTTTCTGCATCTCCCAGTACCTACTGCAACCTACATCCTTCTGAATCTGCTTAGTGTATTCATCTCTTGGTCTCCCTCTACGATTTTTACCCTCCACGCTGCCTTACAGTGCTATATTTGTGATCCCTTGATGCCTCAGAACAGGTCCTACAAACCGATCCCTTCATCTAGTCAAGTTGTGCCACAAACTCCTCTTCTCCCCAATTCTATTCAATACCTACTCATTAGTTATGTGATCTACCCATCTAATCTTCAGCATTCTTCTGTAGCACCACATTTCGAAAGCTTCTATTCTCTTCTCGTCCGAACTTTTTATGGCCCATGTTTCACTTCCATACATGGCTACACTCCATACAAATACTTTCAGAAACAACTTCCTGACACTTACATCTATACTCGATGTTAACAAATTTCTCTTCTTCAGAAACACTTTCCTTGCCATTGCCAGTCTAGATTTTATATCTTCTCCGACCATCATCAGTTATTTTGCTCCCCAAATAGCAAAACCCCTTTACTACTTTAAGTGTCTCATTCCCTAATCTAATTCCCTCAGCATCAGCCGACTTAATTCGACTACATTCCATTATTCTCGTTTTGCTTTTGTTGATGTTCATCTTATACCCTCCTTTCAAGACACTGTCCATTCTCTTCTACTGCTCTTCCAAGTCCTTTGCCGTCTCTGACAAAATTACGATGTCATCGGCGAACCTCAAAGTTTTTATTTCTTCTCCATGGATTTTAATACTTACTCTGAACTTTTGTTTTGTTTCATTTATTGCTTGCTCAATATACCGATTGAATAACATCGGGGAGAGGCTAAAACCCTGTCTCACTCCCTTCCCAACCACTGCTTCCCTTCCATGTACCTCGACTCTTATAACTGCCATCTTATTTCTGTACAAATTGTAAATAGCCTTTCGCTCCCTGTATTTTACCCCTGACACCTCTAGAATTTGAAAGAGAGTATTCCAGTCAACATTCTCAAACGCTTCAACCATAGTCTAAGGATATAGTGAGGCTGCAACCACACTGAAATAATGTAAGCGCTTTGGTGTGTAGTGCGGTCTCAGGATGGAACTACTAAGGACCGATCAAAACTATTCGATGAAATATGAGCTTACTAAGCAAGTGCGTTAGCCACTAAGCTACCTTGGCACAGTGATTTACACAACTGCACAGATTACCCTGGCACATCCCCCTCCTAGATCCAAATTCTCGCTGCCGCTTTACCCTACTTTAAATTCCTCCATATACATGAACAGAATGGCCAAACCTCTCCATCTTCTGGAATAGCACCTCAGCATCAAACGTAAATGGGGGTTGAGCCATGGTAAAAATTGCGTTTTGAAGAGCGCGCCACAGCGCGTAGCGTGAAGCAGTCGCCCTCCATTTCTAGTGGTGTCGCCGCTGTGGCAATCGCAGCTATAGTGTCTCCCTATGGTGGGAAAGGGGAAAGGTAGACTGTTCACGTCCATTTAAGGGGCGCTATGAGCTCGCCTGGAGTCAGTCTGGGTCAGTCTCTCGTCCCCAGCTTGCTAGCCTGTCTCTCGTCCGAATTTGTTAGGCAGTTAGTGTCTGTCTGTCGTCCGAAGTGCTAGTATCAACCTTTAAAGCCGGCAAAATGAGAGTCTTTCCACTACGCCAGTAAGAGAACTCAGCGAGTGGTCGCTCGGTCAGGGCTTAGTTCCTGCATCTGACTTTGCGCGTTAGGCCTCCAGTCTGCTCCGGCAATGGTCAAGGCGGTTGGATCGATCGGTCGGTCGCGCACTGAGACACAAGATGACTTGTCTGTCTTGAGCATCGGCGCATGTTAAGTCGCCACGTGAGTCCAGTGGGCCGCGCCGTATAGAAAGGGGTAGTGGCTTCGCGGTCGACACGAGTCGACAGGAGTCAACACACGACATCGGTCTGGCCGGTGCGAGCTGCGACTCCGTGAAACGAGAGATCGGCGCGCCTTCCTGCGTCCGTTGAAGCGGCTGGCAGCTGACGGTTCGGGAGAGCGATTCGGGGGTGCTGCGGCAGGTCTTCTCGAGAAACAGCAGTTTATTAGAAGTTAAGTAATGCGTGATATGTTGTTTCATTTACTTGTTAAATTCTACTTGTTTTCACGGTGAGGTCACCAGACGTCTTGTTTTGGGGTCGTCCCACCATTCTTCTCCGTTTGCCCACCCGCGGGAAGGTGGTGGTTTATGAATTTGGTGGTCCGTTTTTCATTTGTGGAGTAGGAGCGGACTAGGGCAGCCTGCGGTTCGGGTTGTTCGGTAATCTCCGTGTCAATATACCATGCGTTAGTAGCTGCCTGTGTCATGTTTGTCGGATTTGGTGTTAACGAATTTATTGCTTGGAGTGTAACGGCTTAATTTCTGAAATGTTTTGATCTTGCCTATCATCTTGAGAGGTGGTATCTGTGTACTGTAGAGCATGTTAATGTATTTGGCCAAACTTGTATAAGGCAGTGGAATCACCATGACTATAGCCTCCAGCTGCATATGGGCCACATAACGTTCGTGTGACACCTCCATCTGATGATGAGCTTGCAGTGTCTTGGCAATTAGTTAATAATGGAAACATAAGTCGTATCAAAATTGGAAACAGTTGCTGGTTCCATATTACTCCCACATAAATCGCCAGCTAATTATTACTTTCTATGTTTTAATTACGTTCTCATGGAAGATCTATGTCCACGTTTAAAATTGTGTGCTATGGAATCGTTAGCGTCATAATTATGCAGGAAGTAGTGATTTGTAAAGTGTGTATTTTGGAATATAGAATCAGTGGTCGGAAACGTCTGTTAGACACGGGACGAGCTGTTCAACAGGCAATGAGTATAATGATTATGTTTGTAAATTACATACAGTACACTGTCCCAAAGACGTTGGTGACACTACCTCTAAAAACAATATTCAGTCGTTTTGATGTGCGCTGGGCTAAATTGGCTACCTTTATCAACTTCAAAATGACTTAGACACGATATCTGTATGGTGAAAAAAGTGGCAACTGACTCTGAATATGGAAAAGTGCGAAGTCATACCCCGAGTACTAAAAGAAATCCGTTAAATATCAGTTACACGATAAATCACACACACGTAAAATCTGTCAGTTCAGTTATATACATAGGAATTACAATTAACAGCTTATATCTGAACGATCATGTAGATAATATGGTGGGGAATGCAAATCAAACACTGCGTTTTATTGGCTGTAGGCTTAGAATGTGCAGCAGGTCTACACTGTGCTTGTCCGTCCTCTGTTAGAGTACTGCTGTGAGGGTATGGGATCCTTAAGAGACAGGATTGAGAAGGACTTTGAAGGAGTCCAAAGAAGAGCAGCCCATCTTGTATCGTCGAGAAACAGGGGACAGTGTGTCACAGACGCGATAAGCCAATTGCCATGGCAATCATTAAAACAAGGCTGTTTTTCGTTGTGACGAGACTTTTTCACAATCAGCAACTTTCTCCTCTGAATGCGAAAATATTTTATTGGTGCCACCCTACATAAGGAGATATCGTAATACAGGAAGAGAATTCATAGCTCGTACGTTAGGAATTAAGTGTCCATGTTTCCCATGCGACGTCCGGGAGTGGAACGTCAGGGAAATAGTCCTAAGGTTGTTGATGAACCCTCGGTCATGCACTTAAATGTTAACTACAAAGTGGTCATGTAGATTTACAGTTGAGTTCTCGGAGCCTTTCACAGTGGCATGTGTGCATAAAATAACTGATGCAGCTTCTTAGTCGTTTCCCACAGATCCTAACCGACAAGCTGGGCATAACGGATAAGATTCAGTAGAAGTTCATCCTTACTGATCAGGTGCTGGTTTGGCAAACTTGATAAAGGCTACTTCCTGGCAGATTAAAACCGTGTCCCCGACCGAGACTCGAAATCGGGACCTTTGCCTTTCGCGGACAAGTGCTCTACCATCTGAGCTACGGAAGCACGCCTCACGCCCGGTACCCACAGCTTTACTTCTGCCAGTATCTCGTCTCCCACCTTCCGAACTTTACAGAAGCTCTCCTGCGAACCTTGCAGAACTAGCACTCCTGAAAGAAAGGATATAGCGGAGACATGGCTTAACCACAGCCTGCACATCAGCGCACTCTGCGCTGTAGAGTGAAAATCTCATTCTTGATATAGGCTATCCCCTCACAAAATAAAGAACTTGATTGGTGGCACGTTACATGGTGGAGTGATCAGACCCCCTATATCACCGTAAGCATCGTCCATATTTGTAATACGCAAAGTCAAGAGTAGGAAGTTTAGTACGGTGGTTGAGTATAGATCAGTTAACCAGAAGGTTGCTTTAGAATCCGAACTTTTGTCTGATTTATATAATTGTTTTACGTGGTTTGCTGAGACCAAGTTCTTTACAGTTCTTGATCTTAGTCTGGTATATTATCAGATCCCGGTATCCAAGGACTCTAAACATATTACCAGCTTCTGTAAGAACTGGAACCTATGTGTTCATTTTGGCTTGTCTATTAGTGTGGCCGCTTTGTACCACCTTTTAGACTGTGCTGTGGGTGATCTGAATTTTAAATGTGTGTATAACTGTCTAGATTATGTGGTGGTTTATAGTGCCACCTTCGCTAATCATTTGAAGCAATTGGAGGCTATTTTGGGGCGTCTTAGGGAAGCAGCGTTGACCGTCAAACCAGTCAGAATTACGTTGGCATGTCGGAAGATATCATTTTTGGGGCATTTAGTTTCTGACTATGGTATTAGGATCGATCAGGATCGCCCTAGGATTTCCATAGAATCCCTGCGGTCAGAAATAAGAAGGCTGTGGCTAATTGTACAGGCATGGCAATTTTTTTCGGAAGTTTGTTCCAATTTTGGTCAGTTACCTGGGTCCCTTATTGACCTTTGTAAGAAAGAATTTGTTTTCCTTGGGGACGAGGTTCATCAGGCATCCTTTGAGGCAATTAAAGAGGCCTTTACCCCCGGTTTGGCTATCCGCGACTTTGATCACCTGTTTGTATCCAAATGGATGCTTCTACGTGTAGAAGAACGGCTACTCTTCTGTAAGAACAAAACGGGGAGCGGCATCCCATAGCGTACGCTTCTACGAACTTGTTACCACCTGAAACTAAACATTACGTTTATGAATGGGAAACACTGGCAGTTCTATTTGCCCTCGAAAATTTAAGTTTTATCGTGAGCACAGGAAATCTTTTCTATAGACGAATAATCAGGCCCTAAGCTGGCTTCTGGCACATCCCTGCAAAACTGGGAGAATAGCGCGCTGAGCGATTTGGGTTTCCACTTTTCGTTTTAGTGTCAGCCATATTAGGGGGCCCCAGCAGGGTGGTGGATGCCTTAAGCCGCATGTTATAAGGCGAAGTTCTTGATCACATGGTGCAGAGGAGGGTGGAGGGGGGTGTTTCTCCGAGGATTGAACAACAGGGGTGTGGACGGAGGTCTCTGAACTCTACTAATTTGAAGTGGAAGCAAGATCTTGACCCTAGAATTTCCAGGATTGAACGGAGGTTATAACAAAAGGAACAGATCTCTGGGTATAGCCTAAACAAAGGCCTACTTAGTTATGGTTGGCACAGCGAGAGCGCACGTAAGATTTGTTTGCCCATGGAAGTTTTCTGTCCCGTATTCTGGTACTTTCATTGTGCAGTGATGGGTGGTAACTTGGGTATTCATAAAACCTCTATAGCGATATTGGTGGGGAGTATGAAAGTTGGCAGAGTGCTAAGCCCAATTCTGATTTGCTTGAGAGGCGTTTACTGTAGACCTGGGAGAATAGTCCGATGGCGAAACTTTTCACTGTTTCGAAAGGACCCCTCCCTCGTACTCGTGCTGGCAATAGGTACGTTGTGGTGATTGTTGGTGTTTTTTCCCGTTTCTGCTGGTTGATTCCGAGCAGTGGGGTTATGACTCCTTTGACCATTTGCCACCTTCTACGTATTTTTTCCACCTTTGGACTACCTAGGTCTCTTGTGAGTGATAACATTCCAGCTTTCACTTCCAAAGTTTCATAGAAGTTCTCAAAAGAAGTCGGATCTTTCGATACCCTTGCTCGGTTTTGTGTTCAGTATCAGATGAAGTACCCTTCAGCTAACTTATGGTCCATTAATGACCTTTCACAACAGGTTAGTACGGAAATTATTCACCGGAATCGAAGAAGGTAGAGCTCCAAGCAAGTCTTCCTGAAATGAACGTGGCGTTACAGTCGTGGCTGTATGCAGTGTAAACGTAAAATAGGAGGCCGAGTTTTTGTGTGGAACCCAGAACTCACCATAAAAGGAGAGTCGGGTTACTATAGTAAATTGGCTCAGTGATTCTTCGTTCCCTGTGAAATCGTGCAGAAAATAAGTCCTGGAAATCATCTTTTGCCGACCGCGGTGGCCGAGTAGTTCTAAGCGCTTCAGTCCGGAACCGCACGACTGCTACGGTCGCAGGTTTGAATCCTGCCTCGGGCATGTGTGGTGTCTTTAGCTTAGTTAGGTTTATGTACACTACTGGCCATTAAAATTGCTACACCACGAAGATGACGTGCTACATACAGAAAATTTAACCGACAGGAAGAAGATGCTGTAATATGCAAATAATTACCTTTTCAGAGCATTCACACAAGGTTGGGGCCGGTGGCGGCACCTACAACGTGCTCACACGAGGAAAGTTTCCAACCGATTTCTCATACACAAACAGCAGCTGACCACCGTTACCTGGTGAAACGTTGTTGTGATGCCTCGTAAGGAGGAGATATACGTACCATCACGTTTCCGACTTTGATAAAGGTCGGATTGTAGCCTATCGCGATTGCGGTTTATCGTATCGTGACATTGCTGCTCGCGTTGGTCGAGATACAATTGTTAGCAGAATATGGAATCGGTGGATTCGGGAGGGTAGTAGGGAACGCCGCGCTGGATGCCAACGGCCTCGTATCACGAGCAGTCGAGATAACAGGCATCTTATCTGCATGGCTGTAACGGGCCGTGCAGCCACGTCTCTATCCCTAAGTCAACAGATGGGGACGTTTGCAAGACAACAACCATCTGCACGAACAGTTCGACGACGTTTGCAGGAGCATGGACTCTCAGCTCGGAGATCATAGGTGCGGTTACCCTTGACGCTGCATCACAGACAGGAGCGCCGGGATGGTGTACTCAACGACGAACCTGTCTGCACGACTGGCAAAACGTCATTTGTTTTCGGATGAATCCAGGTTCTGTTGACAGCATCATGATGGTCGCATCCGTGTTTGGCGACATCGCGGTGAACGCACCTTGGAAGCGTGTATTCGTCATCGCCATACTGGCGTATCACCGGGCTAGATAGTATGGGGTGCCATTGGTTACACGTCTGTCACCTCTTGTTCGCACTGACGGTACTTTGAACTGTGGACTTTACATTCCAGATGTGTTACGATCTGTGGCTTTACCCTTCAGAGCGGTTCTAGGCGCTACAGTCGCAGGTTCGAATCCTGCCTCGGGCATGGTTGTGTGTGATGTCCTAAGGTTAGTTAGGTTTAAGTAGTTCTAAGTTCTAGCGGACTGATGACCTCAAAAGTCCCATAGTGCTCAGAGCCATGTGAATCTACCCTTCATTCGATCCCTGCAAAACCCTACATTTCACCAGGGTAATGCACGTCCGCATGTTGTAGGTCCTGATCGGGCCTTTCTGGATACGGAAAGTGTTAGACTGCTGGCCTCGCCAGCACATTCTCCAGATGTCTCACTAAATGAAAACGTCTGGTCAATGGTGGCCGAGCAACTGGCTCGCCACAAAACTCCAGTCACTACTGTTGATGAACTGTGGTATCGTGTTGAATCTGCATGGGAAGCTGTACCTGTACACGCCATCATAGCTCTGTTTGACTCAATGCCCAGGCGTATCAAGACCGTTATTACGGCGAGAGGTGTTTGTTCTGGGTACTGATTTCTGAGTATCTATGCACCCAAATTGCATGTAAATGTAATCACATGTCAGTTCTTGTATAATATATTTGTCCAATGAATACCCGTTTATTATCTGCGTTTGTGCTTAGTGTAGCAATTTTAATGGCCAGTAGTGTAGTAGGGGAGCCGTGCTGAGTTGCAAATTTCTAGCTGTTTAAGTTCTTAGTCCAAGCCTGGCAGTATTTCTGGAATCATTTTTCTATTCACTCATTATTTGTGATGTGACTTCAATGCATGTCTCCTATAGTGATTACTCACTGAGCACAAGAAGTGAGGCAGTGTTGAGCGTGCAGTGGTTCCCTGGACCTAGAAGTGCCTTTAGTCTGTTCCACCGTCACAGACAGTGTGGCATACCGCCTTATGAGACTCTTCGACCGTAGTGTCTTCTCATCTGTGCTTCCACAAACCACGCCAGACAGTACCATCTCCGCCATGGTAGCCGCTGCTCGACAAATTATGTAACTGTAATCTATTAACTGTTTCTTGTAACTATTGTTTTCCTAATTCGAAAGACCTAAGCAGTGAGTGGAGGTCGCCACTCGCGAACTTATGTAATTGTAATCTAGTAGCTCTTTCACATAAACGGCTGTTTTCTCATTCTAAGTGACTAAATGGACAGTTATTTTATGCCAGTTTGGTACCCCTTGTTTTAACAGTGTAATGCGTTTTTCAACTTGGGCAACATTTTTTAAAACTACTATTTGAAGCTACTCCTGTTGTAGAGTGCTCAGTCTTTTGTGATAGAAGTCTATTTAATGTGACAGCTCCCCCCCCTCCCTCTGCCGCTAGCTTTCTTAATTCTGGCACTGTAACGGCACTTACTTTGGCAACTTTGTGCTTGGTAGGGCCAAAGTTGACTGTATTTCGTCAGCGTGGTGCACAGATGTAAACAGGTGTTTTTTATTCATCGCCCTGTTGGGTTGTGTTTGAGTTTGATGATACTGCTCATATCTTGTAAGAAGAAAGGCATGTAATCTACATTGCGTGCCTTAAGCGTCGTACTAAAAGGATTTATCTCTGCCGAATACTCTGGCCGCCCTTTGTTAACTGAGATCGGTCTTGCGCCGGTTTCATGGTTGTTTAAATGTTGAGTCAGCCCAGTGGGGAATTTTTGTAACGTTCTTATCAAAGGCAATCGAAAATTGTATGCAACTTATTTGAGACCGTTATCATGCTCCCAAGCCTGTGGTTATAAACGATAACATTTGGTCGTAATTTGACATTAGAGGTCTCCAATTTATGGGATTGTCTGTAAAGAGCTATAATTTGATAAAAGGTGCTGTTTTATTGTATAACACTTGTTGGTATCGAAACTGTTGTTCGTTTTTTAATTAGTCTTTAAGGTAATTGTCGCTGATCTCATAAATTGCGTCTCTTGGTATATATAGCGTTTTCTTAATGGTAGTAAATGTGTCAAATGGTGAATGATGTGTACTTAAAACCTTGGACAGACTTTTCAAGTGCTTGGTCTGGTTAAGCCGCACCCTGCGAGGTGACATTTCACAGTGCTATAGAAGAATGTTGAACATTAGATGGACTGATAAGGTATGAAATTAGGAGGCTCTACACCGAACCGGCGAGGAAAGGAATATGTGAAAACACTGACAACAAGAAGGGACAGGACGACAATACATATTTTCCTTGGTTGTAGATCGAGCTGTACAGTGTAAAAACTGTAGAGCAATGCTGGTATTAGAATATATCCAGCATGTAACTGAGGATGTAGGTCGCAGGTGCTACTCTAATGTGAAAAGGTTGACACTGGACGAAGAATAAATAATAATAATATCATGAAAGTTAAATACATTTGAACCTTGACCTTAACTTGCAATTTTCCTTGGTAGCTTTCTCAGTGTACAGTCGAAAACCTCGATCATAGTCTACAGCCATGTCTCACTCAATTCTCAGTAACTTATTTCTCTTCATGACCCTAGATTCTTATAAGTGCAACGCGCTTTCTGTAAAACTGTGGATAACATTTCGATCATTATATGTCATCCATACTACCTAATAATTTCGAAGAGTGATCGGAGATAATCTCTTCAGCCTCTGTGTTGGTACTGAAATTTTGTACTCCTCAGCTTCACTGTTTGGTAAGGAAAAAAATATTTAAAGGAAGGAAAGATAAAGCAAATACGAATTAAGAGAAAGAAGTAGTGAGCTCTACACAACCGAGCCTGGTGTTTGGCAATACGCGCAAGTGTGGTGCGTATATGCGTTGATTGGCTACCCATAGACGCTATAACGGGAGTATTTATCAGAGTCTGCTTTTGTTTGTTGTTGTTCAAAATTCTTCTGTTAATTAAAATCTAGAGGAGGAAATACGTGTAGTGATTCGTTTCCTGTATGTAGAAGACGCAAAAAGGGTTCGAAATTCATATACGGATTGTAAATGTATGGATAAAGCACTACGATTGCTCAGCGAGAAGATGGAGTATTTAATCATGACCTACTGATGTCCAAGATGTACTGCGAAGTTAGTGACTATGTGGCAGTACTGATGACTTGAACGTTGATGTAAGCGTCAAGAAAACAGACACTTCTAGATTTTGTTTTTATCAAATGAGTTTCTAATAATTGTCCTTTGTGGAATTCTTACATTACACCTCAGTTATTGCAAATTCCTTTCACACTGGACCAAAAATGCTAACTTAAATGCACAAAAACAATCGACTAGTTAATGATTTGAATTTCCCTGTGCCTACAGTAATAAAGCCAAGATTTCGCTAGGTGGTTGGTCCTTATGATACTGAGACGTATGTTGTAAGATACACTCATGCTCATAAATTAAGGATAATGCTGATACATGGTGAAACAACGCTCTGGTGGACGGTTTGCGGGTTTAAATCACCTCAGGGTATGACCATGAGGTGCATTTGACCTGCAGTCGTCTCACAGTGGCGCTGGCAGCAGTCTACATCTGCAGGAGTGTGTTGGTGCATGTTAGAGTACGCTGCAGCGAGTAACTGTGCAGACATTTTCAGGCGTGCTAATGCTGACGAAAGTGGCTCAAAGAACACACATTGACGACGTTGTGAGGGGTAGAATACTAGGGCGACTGGAGGCTGGTCAAACACAGCAGGTCGTAACACGGGCCCTCTGTGTGCCACAAAGTGTGATCTCAAGATTATGGCAACGATTCCAGAAGACAGGAAACGTGTCCTGGCGCTACAGTACGGGATGTCCACAACAAGACCGATATCGCACCATCAGTGCCCGCAGATGGTTACGGAGTACTGAAGGTAGCCTTGCTCGGGACCTTACTGCAGCCACTGGGACAGTTGTCTCCAGACACATAGTCTACAGACGACTGAACAGAGATGGTTTACTCACCCGGAGATGTGCAAGGTGCATTCTACTGATCCTGGTCACAGGAGGGCCTATAAAGCCTATTGTCAAGAACACAGTATATGGTCATTGGAACAGTAGCACAGGTTATGTTCACAGACAAGTCCAGGTGTAGTCTGAACAGTGACTCTCGCCGGATTTTCATCTCGCGTGAACCTGAAACCAGATACCAACCCCTTAAAGTCCTTGAAAGGTACCTGTATTTAGGTCGTGGTTTGATGGTGTGGGGTGGGATTATGATTGGTGCACGTGCACCCATGCATGACTTTGACAGAGGAACTGTATCAGGTCAGGTGTATCGGGACGTCATTTTGCACCAGCATGTCCGCCTTTTCAGGGGTGCAGTGGGTCCCACTTGCCTCCTGATGGATGATAACGCACGGCCCTACCGAGCTCCCGTTGTGGAGGAGTACCTTGAAACAAAAGATATCAGGCGAATATAGTAGCCTGCCTGTTCTCGAGAAATAAGCCCCGTCGTGCGCGTCTGGGATGCTCTTGGCCGACGTATCGCTGTAAGTCTTCAAACCTCTAGGACACTTCAGGAGCTCGGACAGGCACTGGTGCAAGAATGGAAGGCTGTACCCAGTAGCTGTTCGACCACCTGATTGAGAGTATGCCAGCACGTTTTGTGGCATGTGGGCTACTGCCACGTTGTGTGGCACCACATTCTGCAATTATCCTTAATTCATGACTATGAGTAGAGATTAAGGTACTGCTGATCATGCGATAAATTGTTCTTTTGTGTTTGTTTAGTACGATGGCTGATCAGCAAAGACTGAGACTCATTTTTTCCTGTAGCTTCCATATTAGTTGCCTATCTGTACCACGTATATTTGAAAAGTGTGTGTTTTTATGTATAATATCCAAAGGCGACAGCACTCTCGTATAGTGTTCCAGTTTGTAGATGCTCTTTGTATTTCGCTTACCAAACAATGGAGAGACGTGAGATGATAAGTACGGCGGAATAAAATTCTAGGTTCACTACAGTCACTAAGCTGTAGCAAACGTACCGCGAATATGCACAACCTCGTGCAACAGTATTGAGGTGATTCAAGGACCTCAAAGAAGACCGATTGGTCTGTGTTAAGCAAGTGGGCTTAGCGTTTCGGCTTCTGCGGTGACTGAAGTCAACATCAACACAGATGCTGTGACCGTCCGTGAGGATCAGCGGATAACATTACTTAACCTCAGTGAACTGTTGGCAATTTCATATGGCAGCGTCTTTACGATTATGCATGATCACATATCGCGTGTTACTGCCCGTCGTCAAGGGCAAGTCTTTTGATTCCCGAACAAAAGGGTGTGCGAATGGAGACAAGCCGTGATGTGCTGCGTCTCTTTAGTGATAGAGGGGCGCCTTTCTGGAATCGACTAAAACCGGTGAGTCATGGCTGTATCATTATGATCCTGAGGAGAAAACGAGCCAGCACAGATTCTCCAATACCAAAAAAGACGAAAGTTGTTCCATCCGCAGGGAAAGTAATGGTGAGCAACGGAATGATTCACCCGCATGCAGTTTCCCATCACACTGGTTACAGCACGATACTACACGTCAGTATTGGCTAACCCGAGGAAGCGTATTGCAGTGGAACGATCAGAAGTTTCTCGAACTGGGTAGCGACTTCATCATGACAATGCCCTGGCTCAGGTCGCAAATCAAGTCATGGAGTTTCTGGCTCAATTCAACATTACCCGGGTACGGCATCCGACTTATAGCCCCGATCTTGTACACTCTTATTTTTTTATTCCCATAACTAAAGGCAAAGCTTTGGGGAATTCGATTTCAGAACTCTGAAGCAGTGTTCAATAAGAGCGAGGCGATTCTCAAGGAAAGACAAGGAATAGTATGCGACATGTGTACGAGGACTGGCACACACGCTATGGTTCCAAAATGGCTCTGAGCACTATGCGACTTAGCATCTCAGGTCATCAGTCCCCTAGAACTTGGAACTACTTATACCTAACTAAGGACTTCACACACATCCATGCTCGAGGTAGGATTCAAACCTGCGACCGCAGCGGTCTCGTGGTTCCAGACTGAAGCGCCTAGAAGCGCTCGGCCACCAGCGGCCGGCACACACGCTGTGAAAAGTGCGTTTAAGTAGTAGGCAAGTTCTTTGAACAAGATCATGTAAACACTGAAATGGAAAATAAACCTCTGTAAGAAAGTCTTATTCTGTATGATCAGCCCTCGTATAAGAGCGCTACTTACTTAAGACACCTCGTATCCTGGTCAAAGGGCAGTAACAGCTCTTTAGTCTCATTGAAGCAGATGTCATTAACGGTTTGAATAAAAATTATAGTGAAAATTATATATAGCTCGTAATATGAATATCATGACGCACCACTTCGTCAAAGAATATATGGTGAAAACATTTATGAAGCAAAGCTAAACAATACTGTTCAATGGTGGAATCCTAATAATAGGCAAACTTGTTGAGAACTCTCGAAATTTTTGTATTTGGGCTTCCATGAAATATAGTAGCTCACAGGATTCCTGTATCATACTTGGGAGATTTAGACGTTTAACGCAACGAACGCTGGTCCATAAATTGGATGAAACTCTACGTAAGCTAGAGAATATAATTGGTGTACCTACATTTCTTTACGGGAGGGAAAATATCTACCGTACTGAAAGAAATATAGCCACCTGCATTACTTTTCCTGTGATCGTAACAGATTATTCGCTGCTTGACTCCAAACTATGCGAAGTCATAAGTGAATAGCTTAAAGTTGAAAGCATCATTGATAAAAGAATAAAAAAACGCCAACAACCAGTTTCGGTGCGTACAAGAACGCCTGAATAAAACAAGGCCAAACCAGTTTGATAGTCAGTCTACAAAGACATGGACAAGATGGACGGACCAATGGGAAACCGGAACATGTAAAGGCCCTAAGGCGAAATTAAACAATTTTTATACATTCAACAATATATTCTGATCCGATCAGAAATCGATTACTGAAGAATGCAGTAGGAGCTGGAGAGAACTGAACTCTAGATAAATACTTTGATTTACATTTCAGTGCCATGGTACGGGGTGATTCTGTTACTTGGCTACAAACTACAGGAAACTCTCTCTTAAAATATAAGCAGCAAAAATGTCATGTGGCAACAGAGACGGAGATACGTCCCAAGGTAAGTACGAGACCCACATGAAGGTGCAGATAAAAGGTGTTTCTCAGTGTAGGTTTCAATGATGGAAAGCACACACAAGAACAGATCAAGCAAGTGGATATGTCCTGTCTGTACAAGTACTTTTATAGTTTGATGGCAGCGAACCATCAGCACCTGTTGAGCCTCAATGTGTGGGCGGGGTAGACGTTGATGCTATGACTCTGCACGGAAATGCTGAAGTTAACTGGAGTACCATCTTGTAACAGCTACGTACCAACAAACTCACATCTTTTAAAAGAGGAGGCCGAGTCACCCACAGAAAGAGAAGATTTGCGTCGCCTGTGAGACATGGAAGGATGCCTCGTCGCATGAGGCAGTCGCCAATAATCTCCGCCCACAGGTTGGGGCTGAACCGATGCTCATGGTTCGCTGGCACCGTACCACTAACACACTAGTACAGAAGACAGAGCATGCCATCTTTCCTGGTGTGGTCTGTGTGTGCTTTCAGTCGCTGAAACCGACACTGTCAGATCTTTTATCTCCGCATTCAAGTGGTTTTACATCCCTTGATGTAAATTTCCAGCCTTATGTCCAGATGCAATTTTTCCTCCGTATCCTACAGAAATAGTTTCCTGCAGTTTATGTCCATTTAGCAAAATCACCTTGTATGTTTGACTTCACATAATTTTCCAGAGTTGAGAGACACATTCACCGCGCGGGATTAGCCGAGCGGTCTAGGGCACTGCAGTCATGGACTGAGCTGCTGATCCCTGCTGAGCTTCGAGTCCTCCCTCGGGCATGGGTGTGTGTGTGTTTCTCCTTGGGATAATTTAGGTTAAGTAGTATTTAAGCTTCGGGACTTATGACCTTAGCAGTTAAGTCCCATAATATTGCACACACATTTGAACATTTTGAGACCACATTCGGCTGTATCAAACTAACGTGAGCTAATGTCAGGACTCCTTTATAGGCGTTCTTGAAACATAAAACTATTACGATTACTTTAGTTTTTGCTTATACGAAACCATTCGGACAAAGTTACTCACCGCAAGGCACAAGACAAGAGCTGCTACTGTGGCCCTCATGCTGTTAGATGTGTGCCGAATTCTTGCAGATGTAGACCTTTTATAGGTCTGCACATTGCGTGCTCTTACCACGACTTCATGAAAATAATCACGCTCGTTTTACAATGGTTATTCTCGCAACTCACGCCTCTGCGTCACACGGAATTTTCTGGCTGTCACTAGCAGACACTCTTGTTTCTTTGATACGCACATGTCATTTGATAATGCGACGGCTTCACCTTCCCTGTCCTCACGAAAGCGGAGCACGCATGACACGGCCAACTGCGTCATTTCCTGTTAGTCACAAGTACATCTGTAAAGTGAGCAAATAGTCCTTGTTGGGTTCAGCTGGACGACCTACTCTATGCTCAAACCGAATCATATAGTTCAGTTGCCACATAGACTGCTCACAGGGTGCACACTGGAGCCTCTTGTCTATCTTTATATACCATCCTTAGTTAATAATTTCCACTCGTTAAACTCAGAATTTCTCTCAGTTCAGTAATACGAATTTTACATATCTAATGTTGGCTAAAACCTAATTCCATAGTGAGGTGAGTTCTTTTGCTCTGAGTGAGTTAAGCTGCCACAGAAAGTTGTACGATGGACAGTTCACCCACTATTAATAAAAGAATAATTAACAAGATTGCACAGTTTTACTATACTCTCAATACTAGCTAAAATTTATTACTCAGAATTAAAGCGACATATACTTACAGGGAGCGAAAGGCTATTCATAATTTGTATGGAAACCAGATGGCAGTAACATGAGTCGAGGGACATGAAAGGGAAGCAGTGGTTGGGAAGGGAGTGAGAGGGGGTTGTAGCCTCTCCCCGATGTTATTCAATCTGTATACTGATCAAGCAATAAAGGAAACAAAATAAAAATTTTCGAGTAGGTATTATAATCCATGGAGAAGAAATAAAAACTTTGAGGTTCGCCGATGAAATTGTAATTCTGTCAGAGACAGCAAAGGACTTGGAAGAACAGTTGAACGGAATGGACAGTGTCTTGAAAGGAGGATACAAGATGAACATCAACAAAAGCAAAACGAGGATAATGGAATGTAGTTGAGTTAACTCGGGTGATGCTGAGGGAATTAGTTCAGGGAATGAGACACTTGAAGTAGTAAAGGAGTTTTGCTATTTGTGAAGCAAAATAACTGATGATGGTCGAAGTAGAGAAGAAATAGAATGTAGACTGGCAATGGGAAGGAAAGCGTTTCTGAAGAAGAGAAATTTATTAACATCGAGTATAGATTTAAGTGTCAGGAAGTTGTTTCTGAAAGTATTTGTATGGTGTGTAGCCATGTATGGAAGTGAAACATGGGCCATAAAAAGTTCGGACGAGAAGAGAATAGAAGCTTTCGAAATGTTGTGCTACAGAAGAATGCTGAAGATTAGATGGGTAGATCACATAACTAATGAGGAGGTATTGAAGAGAATTGGGGAGAAGAGGAGTTTGTGGCACAACTTGACTAGAAGAAGGGATCGGTTGGTAGGGCATGTTCTGAGGCATCAAGGGACACCAGTTTAGTATTGGAGAGCAGCGTGGAGGGTAAAAATCGTATAGGGAGACCAAGAGATGAATACACTAAGCAGATTCAGAAGGACGTAGGCTGCAGTACGTATTGGGTGATGAAGCAGCTTGCACAGGATAGAGTAGCATGGAGAGCTGCATCAAGCCAGTCTCTGAAGACCACAAGAAAAACATTATTCTTACAGAAAAGTAGCAACCTTCATTATCTGTTGAACGAATCATTTTTGTTGTAAATTTAGTCTAATTACTGCCTGGTCGATTGTTGTGTTCGGAAACACCACTGCGCAGTCGAAAGGATGCGCGTAACGTGCATCGCGCCACAGACGCAGGTCCATGGTAGGTAGGAGGTAGCGCTCTACCTTCGATGGGACTTCTGATCGTAAAGACAACTGTGGACTACGTGAACATTGTTGCTGACCACTTAGAACTCCTCATGCTCGGTGTATTTCCCGACGGCGACATCATCTTCGTTCAAGATAACTCTCCGTGTCACAAGGTACAAAACCGTACTACTGTGGTTTGAGGAGCATGTCTCTGAACTAATGTTTACATCTTGGCCACCGAATTAATGTGTTCTTAAGACGATCAAACGCATCTAGGACTCTACAGGGAGCCGTGAGTTACAGAAACTGTGTGACGTGTAGATAGACATCTGGCGCCATTCAACTCAAGAAACTTCTTAACGAACCTTGAATCGAGGCCCCACAGAGTCGCAGCTGTATTCCACTAGTTTGCAAACATGCTATTAAGGAAGTAGTCATATTTTTTTTTTACAATTAAAAGAATACCCTTAGCTGCATACAGCTGTTCATGTAAGTCAATGGGGGAAGTTGAAAATGTGTTCCCCAAGCGGGACTCGAACCTTGGAACTCCTTCTTACATGGCAGACGTTCTATCAATCTGAGCCACCGACGACACATAATGCGACTGCTGGGACTTATCTATGGCACGCCTTCCGTGAGACCCATATTCCCAACTCATTGTTCCGCACTATATTCATAGAGCCAGTGCCTATTATACTCATTACTCGCGGCTTTACTGCCGATTACCGTAAGAGTTCGGGCACTGTTTGTGCATCCGCACAGAAGAAGGTCAAATGGCCGATGAACCATAACTAATATATACACTCCTGGAAATGGAAAAAAGAACACATTGACACCGGTGTGTCAGATCCACCATACTTGCTCCGGACACTGCGAGAGGGCTGTACAAGCAATGATGACACGCACGGCACAGCGGACACACCAGGAACCGCGGTGTTGGCCGTCGAATGACGCTAGCTGCGCAGCATTTGTGCACCGCCGCCGTCAGTGTCAGCCAGTTTGCCGTGGCATACGGAGCTCCATCGCAGTCTTTAACACTGGGAGCATGCCGCGACAGCTTGGACGTGAACCATATGTGCAGTTGACAGACTTTGAGCGAGGGCGTATAGTGGGCATGCGGGAGGCCGGGTGGACGTACCGCCGAATTGCTCAACACGTGGGGCGTGAGGTCTCCACAGTACATCGATGTTGTCGCCAGTGGTCGGCGGAAGGTGCACGTGCCCGTCGACCTGGGACCGGACCGCAGCGACGCACGGATGCACGCCAAGACCATAGCATCCTACGCAGTGCCGTAGGGTACCGCACCGCCACTTCCCAGCAAATTAGGGACACTGTTGCTCCTGGGGTATCGGCGAGGACCATTCGCAACCGTCTCCATGAAGCTGGGCTACGGTCCCGCACACCGTTAGGCCGTCTTCCGCTCACGCCCTAACATCGTGCAGCCCGCCTCCAGTGGTGTCGCGACAGGCGTGAATGGAGGGACGAATGGGCCTTGGTGCCAATGATGGTCGTATGCGTGTTTGGCGCCGTGCAGGTGAGCGCCACAATCAGGACTGCACACGACCGAGGCACACAGGGCCAACACCCGGCGTCATGGTGTGGGGAGCGATCTCCTACACTGGCCGTACACCTCTGGTGATCGTCGAGGGGACACTGAATAGTGCACGGTACATCCAAACCGTCATCGAACCCATCGTTCTACCATTCCTAGACCGGCAAGGGAACTTGCTGTTCCAACAGGACAATGCACGTCCGCATGTATCCCTTGCCACCCGACGTGCTCTAGAAGGTGTAAGTCAACTACCCTGGCCAGCAAGATCTCCGGATCTGTCCCCATTGAGCATGTTTGGGACTGGATGAAGCGTCGTCTCACGCGGTCTGCACGTCCAGCACGAACGCTGGTCCAACTAAGGCGCCAGGTGGAAATGGCATGGCTAGCCGTTCAACCGGACTACATCCAGCATCTCTACGATCGTCTCCATAGGAGAATAGCAGCCTGCATTGCTGCGAAAGGTAGATATACACTGTACCAGTGCCGACATTGTGCATGCTCTGTTGCCTGTGTCTATGTGCCTGTGGTTCTGTCAGTGTGATCATGTGATGTATCTGACCCCAGGAATGTGTCAATAAAGTTTCCCCTTTCTGGGACAATGAATTCACGGTGTTCTTATTTCAATTTCCAGGATATATATATATAATTACTGTGTATCCAATGTAGGGATCATGAGAATAAGACAACAGAGATTAAGGAGCATGCAGAGACATACAGGCAGTGCTCCTTCACTGAATTCTGGGAAAGGAATAGGAGAGAAAATAGCTAATATGCGAACGGACGAAGTACGTAAGGTGACCTGTCTTATTTACTTTATTTGTCAAATTATTTAGGTGGAATATCATTGCAGTTGTGATATTATTGCTTGAAACACACATCTCTCAGTGTTCTAAATTATCTGTTGCTTCACAACTGTGCTAAAACGAAAAACTAGTCAGCGCAGAAATGTTTTCGAAATTTAACTATTGGGTTGGTACATTAGGTTCGTTTTTCCATACGTTTTTGTTGATACAAGTAACATAGACTTTAGTCATCAATAACATATTCTCCACGACTATTTAAAACAGTGTCAACGCTGAAGTAACTTCTAGATTTCACGACTGTAGAAATCCCATGATTATGAGGCGAAGAACCCGTCGAGCCATGTTCGGAGCATATTTTCATCCGGAAGGGAAGTGCCTTGAAGGTTCTTTCATAAACAACGGAAAAGGTGAAAATCTGAGAGCACAAAATCAATTTATATGAAGATGGTATCTGTTCTTTGGGACATGACCGAAAGAACAGATACCAACTTCATATAGTTAAGGCTAACCGGCCATTGACCTCCTCCTGTGCTGGATGCACACGCATTGCCCGAGTTCTTACGGGACTCGGTAAGATTGTCTGCCGCGATTAACGAGTGTAATTGGCAGGGGCACTACGAATGTAGTGTGTGGACATTAAGTTGGGAGTGTGGGTCTCACGGGGAGCGTGCTAGAGACAAATTCCTGCAGTCGCACTATCCTCTCTGCCCTCGGTGACTCAGATGGATAGAGCGGCTGCCATGTAAGCATGAGATCCCGGGTTCGAGTCCCGGTCGGGGCACACATTTTCAACTGTCCCCGTTGATATATATCAACGCCTGTCGACATCTTAACGTCTTGATTTCATTATCAGTTCAAACCAATGTCTATAATAAAAGAAAGTATATAATGTGTGTGCAGTCACAACTCGGAAACGAGTCCGGGTATGATCACGGGAGTTACTTGGTGCGGTAGCCCTCTGTCACCCATCCATGAAGAAGGTTGCCGTTTTACCTTAAGTGCGTGCTTTTGAAGATATAACGGACGAGAAGTTTCGCCCTCTAGATGTTTTTAGAACATTAGAGAGTATTTGAGAACATTCCAGACATTCGAGAGCATTTCACAACATTACAGAATGTTCCGAAATCTTTCACAATGTTCATGGATGGTTTGGAACATTCTGGAAGTTTACAAAATGTTCAGAAACATCCCGGAACATCCCAGATCATTGTGAAATATCCCAGAACCCTCTCTAATGTTGTGAAATGTTCTGGAAAATTCTGGCGGTTCGAAGGTTTTTGTGTTTTATGCAATTCACCACTGGTGGGGCTAGCCTTTGATAGTAGTATATAAAGCAAGACCAAGACACGTCATGCGTTTCGAATGCCAGTCTGAGTGGCGAAGGGTGGAACCGAAGAAGTAGTGTAGTGAGTGAATAGAAACACAGTTAAGCGTGAGTAGTGAAAGTGGTACAGTCACTGAACGTGAATCGAAAATAAAGTGAGAAAAGTGTGTAAAGTGTACTTAGTGCATTTTTTAGTAAATAGTTGACTTGATTTATATTTTAGACAATGCCCAAACGTAAAGGAGGAGGAGATCTTTAGTTATCATGAGAAACGGCGAAAACAGAAAACCTTGTAACTCATCGAATCCAAAACCTGGTATAGACACCCTTCAGGAAGAGTGACTGGTGACATACTGTACCAAATTTGACAAGCTCATCCTGAACTGACCACCGAAATCAATGGCGCCATCTTCAATGAAACACCCATTCGCCTAGAGGATAGGCGTTCAGCAGTAAGCAACCAGACCTTAGTACAACTTGGGATGCAAACACCACGAAAAGATGTATCAGTGTGCCAAACTTCGAAATTGTAGAGTAAAAAAGTTGTATCAAAGTACTACTTCAGTGCATTGTTCACAACAAACCACTCCTCAGTGACAATGAAAAGGGGATTTTCAACGTTATCTTGGACTGGATCGACGAAAACACTGGCGGAATTATTTACTTGGACGCACCAGGCGGCATTGGGAAAAACGTTTCTAATAAATATATTACTGGCGGAAATATGTGTTAAGCAACACATCCCACTTGCACTGGCGTCTTCCGGCACTGCAGCCACACTTACGAAAGGAGGGTGAACTGTCCATTCTTTCCTACAATTACCGTTGAATATAGCCGAAGAACAATTCTCGATTTGTAAAACCTCAAGAATACCTGGACGGAATGAACTTTTAAAGCACTTTAAAATGATATTCTGGGACGAAAGGAAATCACTCGAAAGCATGGATAGAATATAACAAGACTCGGGAGGAAACTCAAGTCATGTGAGGAACTCTACTCATACTCACAGCAGATTTTCTACAAAACTTCGAGTTGTTCCAATATCAACACCAGCAGACGTGCTCAATGCATGCTTAAAAAATCACATCTCTGGCCACACAAACATACTGCTACTAAAAAAAAGCGAGAGTTGAACTACCGTAAAAGTAAACAACTGTACATTTTTGTCAACAGCTTTTACAAATAGGTGAAGGCACATATCCTACTGACCCGACAACCGGCCTCATTAAACACAACAGTGATTTCTGCAACACAGTCACTGATGAAAACCATCTCTTCGACCAAATTTATCCAAACATTATCAACAACTATACCAATCCGGACTGGATACTTGAAACGTCAAGTTTGGCAACTAAAAATAACATTGTCGGATATATCAACTTTAATATTCAAAAGAAAATTTCCGGTGAAGAGAGGATATATAAATCGGTAAACGCTGAAGAAAATGTGAACTTCCGTGCAGAGTTTCTAAACTCTTTGCAAGTACCAGAAATGCCATTACACTGCCTTCGATTTAAAATTGGATTCCAATCGTACTACTCAGAAATCTCAAATCACCAAAACTATGAAATGGACCAACGATAATCATCAAACAGGTACCGAATAACATCATCGAAGCCGAACTTATGACTGGAAAGTACAAAGAACACACACTATTTATCTCCGGAATAATACTGATCCCAACAGAACTGCCATTTCAAATTTAAAAGACTGCAATGTCCAATCAAATTAGCCTACGGTTTTATAGTTAACAAAGCGCAAGAACGAACTTTAAAATATTGAGGCATTAACCCCAAAGACTTGCTCTCGATTAGAAAAATCGAAAATTTGTAACAAAATAACAAAAAACTGATGTTTAGTAACAGGTACTGTAAATAATGGGAATATTTTTCAATACAAAAGTTTTACCTCTTATATTTTAAAGTTTATCCTTTTATTCCTACTAATACAGAATGTTATATTAACTCCCTGAGCGAAGCAGGGTACCCCAGTTAGTCAGGTGAATAAGGTGGGTGCGGAGTGACATCGCAACCGAGCTCCCGTATCGTGTTTTTCGTGTCTAGCAGAATGCGGGAGGGCTTTATCGTGGAGTAGCATCACCTCAAGCAGTCTTCTTGGTCGTTGTTCTCCGACTGCGCCTGCAAGACGTCTCACTTGTTCACAATACATGGCAGCAGTGATGCTTACACCTCGGAGGAGCAGTTCGTAGTACACCACACCACCAGATGCATACCATCAGCTTTTGTGGTTTGCCCTCCGGCCTATGTACAGGGAGTTGCTGCTTTATTTGGGCTCAACCGTTTCTTTCCCTTATGCTAACATAAAGACACCATTTCTTTTCGTCACCATCAACAGAGCAGGATAGGAATGGTCTGTATTGTTTACGAGCTAATTGATGATGGGCATGCAGAGATGCACTTGTGGGCACCCGCCGATTTTTGTGACTTTGGCTTAGTGCATTCGGGGCCGTACACCCGAATTTTTAACCTTCCCCATTGGATACGAATGTCGCACTATGGTGAAATGATCAAAGTTGATCATATTCGTGTACACTGACGTGGATCAGTGTGGATTAATACGTCTGAACGATGTTCATCAAACCCTGAAGTTCTCTTTGAACACGGAGAAACCATTTTCTTGTCTCCACTGACCGATGGCATTATCCTCATACACGTTTCAGACGTTTCTGGCTGCCTCCGCAGCTTTCACCGCTCTCTTCAAATCAGACAGGAGAATATGTCGTAAATGTTCCGATTTCTCCACTTGGCACTTAATTTTATAGCGTTCACACTTCCACTCTCTGTCTCCAAATGACAAAGTGACGATGCATGAACTCAAACAGCAACAGAAATCCACAAACAAAAAAATGACAGTAGGTAAATAAACCCATATCTAACGACCTGAATACCTACATGCAAAACAGAAACGCTACGAACTTGTGCACCAAACCAATATATGCAAGTAAAATGTTATTTTAGCCACGTCCCGAAGACTGGCTTGAACATCAGAGTGCTTTGTAGGCTAGGTCCTTCCTGTGGAAGTGACACGTCCTTTTCTTCCTCTGATATTCGAAATGGCTCATAAGGGAGTTTTAGACTAATAGTTTTACATGGTCTCGGAACCACGGTGGTAGTCGGAATTTTCGAGATACACAAATGATTGCCATAGGTGAAAGAAAACAATAGCTGACAGAAAAAAATGTTAGGACCGGACTTTACCTTTAGACTGTAGTGTCGTAATTAAAGACTTTCTTTTCTTAATCTTTAAAACAATTTATTTAGTTTATATACCAGTTGCTGCAGTACACTCTCTACAAAAATTACGGCACCGGCAATATGCGTGAAACAAGGAATGAACTAGGTACTTTTCACCACTATGTTCCATTAACCCAACACGAGAGTAATAATAGCAGATCTTACTGTTTTCGTACGGAAAGATGTGCTAGTGTAATCATAACTAGAATAAGTGTTTAATAATGAGAAAACAGTAAAGAAGTGCAGAATTACAACAGGTTTGCCGCTGAACTTGACTTTCATACAGACGGAGTTGCAGCGCGGAGTGGCCGAGCGGTTAGAGGCGCCATGTCATTGACTGCGGTGCCCTTTCCGCCGGAGGTTCGAATCCTTCCTCGGGCTTGGGTGAGTGTGCTGTTTTTAGCATAAGTTTAGTCCCTTAGGAATACACACACACACACACACACACACACACACACACACACACACACACACACACGGAATTCATCCAACCTCAGATTGTGGCAAAATATTTAAAGGATATAATATTTACAAGAAGCGCGTGGTGTTTGTCCTTCGCTCCTGCCCAGGACGAAATACTCAGTTACTGAGCCATACACTACCACTTTATGTGTATGAATTATTCGGAATTTAAGATTGTGTACAATTATGTTTGTAAAATGATATGTTTTGTTTATAAAAAGCAATGCCTGATAACTATTTAGAGACTTATAAGAATAAAATACGACGGGATCAAAAGTATCCAGCACCCTATTTCTGGACATTAATATGGGGTGTGTCCAACTTTCACTCTAGTGGTAACTCGAACCACTCTGGGAACAGTTTTAGCAAGGTTTCTAAATGTCTGTGGAGGAATAGCAGCTGAACCGTGATACTACCCAATTCTTTAGAAAATCAAAATTACAATCTCACCACAATTATTTCGAGGTAATAGGAAGCCCGAGATCACTGGTGATGGACAACCTTGTGATTTTAATTTGACTCAAAACAGACTTTATAATAAACTTCAACTCCGACATTTGCCCTCTTACTGATGCAGTATATAAATCTTCACTTTGATTGAATTACATAAACACGAATAAGAATCAAATTATTTTGCGTCCACAACGAAAATCATTGACATTAGGGACAATGAATAATCAATCACAAACAATTGTTCTTGTTTAACCATATCCCAAGAGACTAATAACACTATATACTTCCAACCAAAGCTACACAGCCACATAATTCTATAACTTCATAAAGAACAAAGTTCTTAAAGCTTAATAAAACTGAACTGCCCGCATAAAGGTCCACAATGAAGCATGCTTATACTAAAAATACGATGGGGGCCAACCAAGGTCTCAAAAATTGCACACAGTAATAGTAACAAGTTGCACGTTCATTAAAGATACACAAATGATTAACATAAGTGTTAAATAAGAAGGGCTAGTAATAAGCAATAAAATGACTTGCAGAAACGCCAATATTATTAAGGTGGTCTCAATTAACGGACATAATTACTCAGAATGATTCCCAAATTGCACTTAACTTTAGAGAACAGCGTAAAGGCCCATAGCACTCTTTGGAAGCAATAACGTGAAACCCCCGTCGATCAGCATAAACGATGTCCAAGTGTCTACCAAGCCAAGCTCGCGAATGACAGCACCGTGTGCTGGGCATGGTGAGTGCTGAGGAATTTAGCACTTGGGAGGTTGTGTGCAGTTAAAATTGGCCTCGATCAGCATACTGTCTATTCTTCCACGGAATAATTGCGTTAGTTCCTCAGCAAGGAATAGCGAATGTTCATGCCTCTTGCTGATATCCGTCGGGCGTAAAAGTTGACGAGATGTGACCTTTGGACTGGGATTCGATAGGTACCTTACATCGGCGGCTGATGAAACGTTGTTGGTAAGAACGGCGGCACCACTGCTCGTATCCGATGCATAAGCTATGCGTTCGGGTATCCACAAATGTTCGGCAAGTCAGGATCGTATACCGTTTGCAATAGGGCTCCGTCAATGTCGACCGCATAGAATTTGTCGCGTAACAATGACAGCTTCGCGTGCGACCAGTTGGTGTTGGTGGTTATGGTGATGGTGACGGTGATGATGGGTGGGCGGCCGCCTGCGCAACTCTGAAACAAGTTCTGTGCCAGTCAGAGAGTCCTCTTCCACGTCGTCCACCCACAAATCACTGGAGACAGGCCGCAGGTGTGTTCAGCGGCCACGAAGGAGGCCCTTGTGCTTCCTCGCGGCTACGACGGTGTTCCGTCGCTCACTCCAACAGCGAGCGGACTTCCAAGTGAAGTATCCATCGTGGTAATTGCGAAAGGGGGAGCAATGTTGGTCGGCTTCTTCGCGGCAAGGGCGTTCACGCCAAGCTGGTCCTTATCCGTGAGCAATAGACCCTCATAGGTCGGTGTCACTGGCGTTTCTCGTGTTAGCGGGGCGAAAGGTGCTTCCGTACTTACGTCTCCTCCTCGGAATGTGTGTGTAGATCCTAGTTCCCCGCGCCTTCTGAGAGGAAAGCATGGCTTGGTACTACTCGTGTTCGGAGACATTTCCCTGCAGTGGCAGCTTCTGTTCAGGGCTATCTGGCGACTCCTTCTCCAGCGAGAGAGCGGTATGTGCCTCTTCAATGAAGTTTCCGTCAATTTCCGGTACTACACTACTGGCCATTAAAATTGCTACACCACGCAGATGACGTGCTACAGACGCGAAATTTAACCGACAGAAAGATGATGCTGTGATATGCAAATGATTAGCTTTTCAGAGCATTCACAAGAAGTTGGCGCCGGTAGCGACACCTACAACGTGCTGAAATGAGAAAAGTTTCCAACCGATTTTTCATACACAAACAGCTGTTGACTGGCGTTGCCTGGTGAAACGTTGTTGTGATGCCTCGTGTAAGGAGGAGAAATGAGTACCATCATGTTTCCGGCTTTCATGAAGGTCGGTTTATCGTATCGCGACATTGCTGCTCGCGTTGGTCGAGATCCAATGACTGTTAGCAGGATATGGGATCGGTGGGTTCAGGAGGGTAATACGGATCACCGTGCTGAATCCCAACGACCTCGTATAACTAGGTGTCGAGATGACAGGCATCTTGTCCGCATGGCTATAAAGGATCGTGCAGCCACGTCTCGATCCCTGAATCAACAGATTGCAAGACAACAACTATCTGCACAAACAGTTCGACGACGTTTGTAGCAGTATGGACTATCAGCGCGGAAACCATGGCTGCGGTTAACCTTGACAGACAGGAGAGCCTTCGATAGTGTACTCAATGGCGAACCTGGGTCCACGAATGGCGAAACGTCATTTTTTCGGGTGAATCAAGGTTCGGTTTACAGCATCATGGTGGTCGCACCCGTGTTGGGCGACATCGCGGTGAACGCACATTGGAAGCGTGTATTCGTCATCGCCATACTGGCGTATCACCCAGCGTCATGGTATGGGGTGCCATTAGTTACACGTCTGTCACCTGTTATTCAAATAGACGGCACTTTGAACAGTGGACGTTACATTACAGATGTGTTACGCCCATGGCTCTACCATTAATTCGATCCCTACGAAACCCTACATTTCAGTAGTAGTAGGTTTAATAATGAATAGGAAAATAGGAATGCGGGTAAGCTACTACAAACAGCATAGTGAACGCATTATTGTGGCCAAGATAGATACGAAGCCCACACCTACTACAGTAGTACAAGTTTATATGCCAACTAGCTCTGCAGATGATGAAGAAATTGAAGAAATGTACGATGAAATAAAAGAAATTATTCAGATAGTGAATGGAGACGAAAATTTAATAGTAATGGGTGACTAGAATTCGAGTGTAGGAAAAGGGAGAGAAGGAAACATAGTAGGTGAATATGGATTGGGGCTAAGAAATGAAAGAGGAAGCCGCCTAGTAGAATTTTGCACAGAGCACAACTTAATCATAGCTAACACTTGGTTTAAGAATCATGAAAGAAGGTTGTATACGTGGAAGAACCCTGGAGATACCAAAAGGTATCAGATAGATTATATAATGGTAAGACAGAGATTTAGGAACCAGGTTTTAAGTTGTAAGACATTTCCAGGGGCAGATGTGGACTCCGACCACAATCTATTGGTTATGACCTGTAGATTAAAACTGAAGAAACTGCAAAAATGTGGGAAATTAAGGAGATGGGACCTGGATAAACTGAAAGAACCAGAGGTTGTACAGAGTTTCAGGGAGAGCATAAGGGAACAATTGACAAGAATGAGGGAAAGAAATACAGTAGAAGAACAATGGGCAGCTTTCAGGGACGAAGTAGTGAAGGCAGTAGAGGGTCAAGTAGGTAAAAAGACCAGGGCTAGTAGAAATCCTTGGGTAACAGAAGAAATATTGAATTTAATTGATGAAAGGAGAAAATATAAAAATGCAGTAAATGAAGCAGGCAAAAAGGAATACAAACGTCTCAAAAATGAGATCGACAGGAAGTGCAAAATGGCTAAACAGGGATGGCTAGAGGACAAATGTAAGGATGTAGAAGCTTATCTCACTAGGGGTAAGATAGATACTGCCTACAGGAAAATTAAAGAGACCTTTGGAGAGAAGAGAACCACGTGTATGAATATCAAGAGCTCAGATGGCAGCCCAGTTCTAAGCAAAGAATGGAAGGCAGAAAGGTGGAAGGAGTATATAGAAGGTTTATACAAGGGCGATGTACTTGAGGACAATATTATGGAAATGGAAGAGGATGTAGATGAAGACGAAATGGGAGATACGATACTGCGTGAAGAGTTTGACAGAGCACTGAAAGACCTGAGTCGAAACAAGGCCCCCGGAGTAGACAACATTCCATTAGAACTACTGACAGCCTTGGGACAACCAGTCCTGACAAAACTCTACCAGCTGGTGAGCAAGATGTATGAGACAGGCGAAATACCCTCAGACTTCAGGAAGAATATAATAATTCCAATCCCAAAGAAAGCAGGTGCTGACAGATGTGAAAATTACCGAACTATCAGTTTAATAAGCCACGGCTGCAAAATACTAACGCGAATTCTTTACAGACGAATGGAAAAACTGGTAGATGCAGACCTCGGGGAGGATCAGTTTGGATTCCGTCGAAATGTTGGAACACGTGAGGCAATACTGACCTTACGACTTATCTTAGAAGAAAGATTAAGAAAAGGCAAACCTACGTTTCTAGCATTTGTAGACTTAGAGAAAGCTTTTGACAATGTTGACTGGAATACTCTTTTTCAAATTCTAAAGGTGGCAGGGGTAAAATACAGGGAGCGAAAGGCTATTTATAATTTGTACAGAAACCAGATGGCAGTAATAAGAGTCGAGGGGCATGAAAGGGAAGCAGTGGTTGGGAAAGGAGTGAGACAGGGTTGTAGCCTCTCCCCGATGTTATTCAATCTGTATATTGAGCAAGCAGTAAAGGAAACAAAAGAAAAATTTGGAGTAGGTATTAAAATTCATGGAGACGAAGTAAAAACTTTGAGGTTCGCCGATGACATTGTAATTCTGTCAGAGACGGCAAAGGACTTGGAAGAGCAGTTGAACGGAATGGACAGTGTCTTGAAAGGAGGATATAAGATGAACATTAACAAAAGCAAAACGAGGATAATGGAATGTAGTCAAATTAAATCGGGTGATGCTGAGGGAATTAGATTAGGAAATGAGACACTTAAAGTAGTAAAGGAGTTTTGCTATTTAGGAAGTAAAATAACTGATGATGGTCGAAGTAGAGAGGATATAAAATGTAGACTGGCAATGGCAAGGAAAGCGTTTCTGAAGAAGAGAAATTTGTTAACATCGAATATAGATTTATGTATCAGGAAGTCGTTTCTGAAAGTATTTGTTTGGAGTGTAGCCATGTATGGAAGTGAAACATGGACGATAACTAGTTTGGACAAGAAGAGAATAGAAGCTTTCGAAATGTGGTGCTACAGAAGAATACTGAAGATAAGGTGGATAGAGCACGTAACTAATGAGGAGGTATTGAATAGGATTGGGGAGAAGAGAAGTTTGTGGCACAACGTGACTAGAAGAAGGGATCGGTTGGTAGGACATGTTTTGAGGCATCAAGGGATCACAAATTTAGCATTGGAGGGCAGCGTGGAGGGTAAAAATCGTAGAGGGAGACCGAGAGATGAGTACACTAAGCAGATTCAGAAGGATGTAGGTTGCAGTAGGTACTGGGAGATGAAGCAGCTTGCACAGGATAGAGTAGCATGGAGAGCTGCATCAAACCAGTCTCAGGACTGAAGACAACAACAATGTACCACCGCATGTTGCAGGTTCTTTACGGGCCTTTCTGGATACAGGAAATGTTCGACTGCTGCCCTGGCCAGCACATCCTCCAGATCTCTCACCAACTGAAAACGTCTGGTCAATGGTGTCCGAGCAACTGGCTCATCACAATACACCAGTCACTACTCTTGATGAACTGTG